>NC_138999.1:51775380-52505206 GCF_964374135.1 Grampus griseus
TAAACAATAATTATGCTTTTTGATATATCTACTTAAAAATAGTTTCAAAAATATGTTAATAACTTGAAACCTTAAAACTATACTAACATAAATTAAATGATGGATATTCATTGAATATCTAGAACATTTCAAATCGAGATAAAATATTGAAACATCAACTGATG
This sequence comes from Grampus griseus, assembly GCF_964374135.1. Classification (NCBI taxonomy): domain Eukaryota; kingdom Metazoa; phylum Chordata; class Mammalia; order Artiodactyla; family Delphinidae; genus Grampus; species Grampus griseus. Next base: position 51,775,545 of record NC_138999.1, read on the forward strand.
AACATAAGCTTATCTAATTTGACAACTTGTTTTATATGGTATAGAAAAAATATACATGAGTGCGTTAATAAACATGAGAAAATGTACTATGAAAAGACATATGCCATTAGAAATTATGAAATGATATATTCGTATATTTGCTACAGGATGATAGTACGTGGCAGGCAATTCAAAATTCCTAGTTTCCTCTGTAAAAGAAAGATTAGTAATGGATAAAATTATAATCAATGTATGTAAATAAAACCATTAGGAATGATAGAGTAAACTTTTTAAAAACTCTATATTCAATGAAAGTAAGATGTTTTTGAATAAGAAATCTATAAAAGACATGCTTCTGTTAAGGGAAAAAGAGTAATTCTGTCCTAAAGTAGAATCAGTGGTTGGTCCCGAATGAGAAAGAGAAGAAGAGTAGGACAAAAACTGAATGGACATTATAAATAAAAGTTGTAGAAGGAATCTTGGAAAATTAATCTTCATCTTGTGTGTTCAAAGCTGGCTAAGATTGGATGGACACCTTTATAATTTTTTTAATATTATCCTTAGTATTAATAGTACACTGATAAAGAAAAAGAACAATTCTATGATTTTCTCTCCATTAAAATGATAGTTTTTTTCAGATTACTGATCGGCTCTTAATAAGAAATTGTAAAGAAAAAAATTTTTTTCATTATCTTTTTAGTAATCTGCCTGGGAAGCCAAGAGTCTCTGTCTTAAAACAATTTCCCATGCTTCATGTTGTCTTTATCAGGTCTTAGAATTATTAAGTAAACTGAACCTCCAAAATGTTAAAGAACTAAACTTCTGTTTTGTTTTGCTTTCATAATTATGTAATATTCTCTATTTACCATTGAGTTCTTTTATTACCACTTTTGTTAAATAGATAACTAAGTATTGTTTCATAGTAACCTATGATTCTATTTAGTCAATTTTTTTGACATTTTTGACAACTTCCCGAAATCAAATTCTAAATGGAGTCTTTTTTCTTTCTTAAACATCTTTATTGGAGTATAATCGCTTTACAATGTGTGTTAGTTTCTGTTTTATAACAAAGTGAACCAGTTATACATAAACATATATCCCCATATCTCTTCCCTCTTGCATCTCCCTCCCTCTCACCTCCCTATCGCACCCCCTAGGTAGTCACAAAGCACATAGCTGATTTCCTTGTGCTATGCAGCTGCTTCCAACAAGCTATCTATTTTACATTTGGTAGTGTATATATGTCTATGCCACTGCCTCACTTTGTCCCAGCTTACACTTCCCCCCCCCCTTATCCTCAAGTCCATTCTCTAGTAAGTCTGCATCTTTATTCATGTCTTCCCACTAGGTTCTTCATGACCATTTTTTTGTTTGTGTTTTACATTCCATATATATGTGTTAGCATATGGTATTTGTTTTTCTCTTTCTGAATTCACTCTGTATGACAGAATCTAGGTCCATCCACTTCACTACAAAAAACTCAATTTCACTTCCTTTTATGGCTAATATTCCATTGTATGTATGTGCCACATCTTCTTTATCCATTCATCTATTGATGGACACTTATGTTGCTTCCATGTCCTGGCTATTGTAAATAGAGCTGCAATGAACATTTTGGTACACGATTCTTTTTGAATTATGGTTTTCTCAGGGTATATCCACAGTAGTGGGATTGATAGGTTGTATGATAGTTCTATTTTTACATTTTTAAGGGGCCTCCATACTGTTCTGCATAGTGGCTGAATCAATTTACATTCCCATCAACAGTGCAAGAGGGTTCCCTTTTCTCCACACCCTCTCCAGCATTTATTGTTTGTAGATATTTTGATGATGGCCATTCTGACTGGTATGAGATGATACCTCATTGTAGTTTTGATTTGCATTTCTCTAATGATCAATGATGTTGAGCATTCTTTCATGTGTTTGTTGGCAATCTGTATATCTTCTTTGCAGAAATGTCTGTTTAGGTCCTCTGTCAATTTTTGGATTGGGTTGATTGTTTGATTGATATTGAGCTGCATGAGCTGCTTGTAAATTTTGGAGATTAATCCTTTGTCAGCTGCTTCATTTGCAAATATTTTCTCCCATTCTGAGGGTTGTCTTTTCGTCTTGTTTGTGGTTTCCTTTGCTTGCAAAAGGTTTTAGGTTTCAGTAGGTCCCATTTGTTTATTTTTGTTTTTATTTCCATTTCTGTAGGAGGTGGGTCAAAAAGGATCCTGCTGTGATTTATGTCATAGAGTGTTCTGCCTATGTTTTCCTGTAAGAGTTTTATAGTGACTGGTCTTACATGTCAGTCTTTAATCCATGTTGAGTTTATTTTTGTGTATGGTGTTAAGGAGTGTTCTAATTTCATTTTTCATATGTAGCTGTCCAGTTTTCCCAGAACCACTTACTGGAGAGTCTATCTTTTCTCCACTGTCTATTCTTGCATCCTTTATCAAAGATAAGGTGACCATATGTGCGTGTGTTTATCTCTGGGCTTTCTATCCTGTTTCCATTGATCGATATTTCTGTTTTTCTTCCAGTACATTTGTCAATTTTAAGATGTAGGTAGGGACCCTAAGAGGGTCAAGGAAAACATTTTCCTCTCCTACAGGAGTTAGTACTCAGAAAACACTAGTCTGAGAAAAAGAGGAGGAATACCAAACTGGGTTTCAATCCAGCAACTTTGGTGCCCAAAAGAAAAGATAACAGAAACATAAAATTTAATAAAACCTTGTAATATAAAATGATTTAGGTGAAAGGTAAATAAAGAGGAGAAAAAGGGAAAGAGAGAGAAGGGTGGTAAAGGGTTAAAACTCCAAGGAAGCTTGAGATAATCCTACCTAAATTACAAAACCATGTAACATTCATTGTCTCCTACTATTTTTCTCATTTTAATTTGCTGATGGGGAATAAAAGAAAATTTTAAGTGGTACTTCAAGGCCTCTCAATATCAACTGGATTAAAAACAGCATTTTTCTTCAAGTCTGATCTATTTTAATACCTATGTAGTCATATTCAAAGTTCCAATTCCCTTTCTGGATCTTAGCAATGCGTGAAATCAAACCCTCTAGACTCTGCTCTTTCTCTTGAGTGATGCTATAAATCTTACAAATATTTGCTGGGTTGAAACCAAAAATACATGCTCAGTAGCAGAACTTAGAATTTTTTCATTTCCATAAGCCACCTCACCAAATCATTACCTTTCAGATTGCAATTCCTTTGGTTTTGTGTCAGGAAAGAGCTATTGCTATTCTCTCTAAACTGTTCCCTTCCTGCCCAGAGTGAGGGAAGATAAAAGCAAGTTAGTGAGGCAGTAATTCCAATAACAAACATTTACGTATCAAAAAACTTCACTGATTTTTTTTACTTTTGTACTAATTCTACTTTGGCTAAAAGGTCCACTCTGTAAACTCACTTCAGAGTTATATAAAATAATATAAGGTCATTTATTTTCTTCTTCAACAATACCCTGACAAAAGCTTTTGGTTACTGCTGAACTTAATATCAAATAAAGTTTTTATTTTAAAATGTTAACAACAATTTTGAAGAAATAAACCTCCCCAATATTTTTTGAAACCTAGTAATCAATATTAAAATTTAGCCTTACATGTAGACCTCTGTAAAATATTATTCAGTAAATCAAATAGCTAAATTTTGTCTGGGGCCACGATAACTTCCTGGCAGATTATTCTTACTCTCTGGAGTACTAGTGTAAAAGGTCCTCTGGTTATTTATCATGGTGGCTTGTCAGGACTATTTCACCTCAGGACCATTCCAGGGACCACTTTATTTAACAGCCTGTAGCTTGCTAAAATAATTTTGCTTCAGTGACTTTAGAGTAGAATAGAGTACTTTATTTCTACAAAGAAGATACCAGAAACAGGAAGAGAAGAAAGAAAGAAACTCCAAAGTTTTACCTTAACATTTAGCAATTATAACCCCTACCCTCATCACTTACCCCCTCTTTGTAACAATTCACTTTTCACTTTACTTTTGGTAACGTATTCTGAGGCAATTTGGAATATAAGGTTTAATTGGTTTATTAGCTATCAGCTAAAGTTTGGTTGCCCTAATAATATTTACCAATTTGTATGTTTAATAAATCAATTAGATTCACTAGAAAGTTCTTAGGAACAGAAATTTTTCATTTCTCTGGGGAGATGTAAATTAGTCAGGAAGGAAATTTAGAGAGGAGGATTGGTTGAGTTCTGAATCAAAATTTAATGGAGGATCTATGATGATATTTGAAATATTGAGAATTCAGATAATAAATTTCAGATTTATTCAAATTTAAATATAATTTCCAAAAATGCACTCCTGTTCCAAAGATATTTTAATTTTTAATTATCTGCTCTTTACTTGAGTTTAACATGATGTGGTAAACTCAGGAGTACCTAGATTTCTCCTTTCTATATTATCTGTAATATAGTTTTTGCTTTCCATGACATTATTTTTCAAAAGGTCTTTAAAAAGTTATTTTTAGGGCTTCCCTGGTGGCGCAGTGGTTGAGAGTCCGCCTGCCGATGCAGGGGACACGGGTTCGTGCCCCGGTCCGGGAAGATCCCACATGCCGCGGAGCGGCTGGGCCCGTGAGCCATGGCCGCTGAGCCTGCGCGTCCGGAGCCTGTTCTCCACAAAGGGAGAGGCCACAACAGTGAGAGGCCCGCGTACCGCAAAAAATTAAAAAAAAAAGTTATTTTTAGGGACTTCCCTGGTGGTGCAGTGGTTAAGAACCTGCCTGCCGATGCAGGGGACACATGTTTGAGCCCTGGTCCAGGAAAATCCCACATACCACGGAGCAACTAAGTCCCTGCACCACAACTACTGAACCTGCACTCTAGAGCCCATGAGCCATAACTACTGAACCAGCGTGCCACAACTACTGAAGCCTGTGCACCTAGAGCCCATGCTCCACAACAAGAGAAGCCACTGCAAAGAGAAGCCCGTGCACCACAATGAAGAGTAACCCCCACTCACTGCAACTAGAGAAAGCCCGTGTACAGCAACAAAGACCCAACACAGCCAAAAATAAATAAATAAACAAATTAATTAATTAATTTTAAAAACTTATTTTTAGAGAACCTTTTTGAGGTATAATTAAAATAAAATAAACTGTAAATATTTAAAATGTATAAATTCATACGTTTTGATAATTGAGAAACCATCACCACAACCAGGAGAGTGAACCTTTCCATTATCTCCAAAAGTTTCCCCATGTCTCTTTGATGTTGGTCAGCTGAGGTGCTCTCTGTCATTACAAATTAGTTTGAATTTTCTGGAGTTTTATATAAATTGAATAATCTTATACATGCTCTTCACTTTGTTTCCTCTTTCATTCAGCATAGTTATTTTTATGTTCAGCAATATTTATTGGTAGCTCATTCATCTTTATTGCTGAGTAGTATTCAATTCTATGAATATATCACAATTTGCTTACCTATTCATCCACTGATAGATATTTAAGTTGTTCCATTTGTGGATGATTAGCAACAAAAATGTTATGGACATTCATGTCCATGTGTTTGCATGGACAGCCATTTCTTTTTTTCCCTTGGGTAAATATCTAGCAGTGGAGAGTGTGGATCTCCTGGTAGTTGGCTGTTTACATTTTTAAGAAACTGTCAAACTGTATTTCAAAGTGATTGTGCCATTTTACATTTCCACTAGCATTGTTTTGGAGTTCCAGTTCTTGCACATCCTTGGCAACACTTGATGAGGTCAGTCTTTTTCAATTGTAGCTATAATACTCGGTTAGTAATGGCATCTCATTGTGGTTTAATTTGCATTTCCATTACACCTAATGATGTGAAACATCTTTTTGTGTGCTTACTTGACATTCATATATCTTCAGTGGTGAAGTATGTATTCAAATATTTTGCTTAAGTTCATTAGGTTGTTTACTTTTTATTGAGCTTGAGATTTCTTTATATATCACGGATACAAGGTCTTTATTAGCTATACCACTGGGAAATATATTCTATTCTATGGCTTGTCGTTTAATTTTCTTTTTTTTTTTTTTTTTGCGGTACGCGGGCCTCTCACTCTTGTGGCCTCTCCCATTGTGGAGCACAGGCTCCGGACATGCAGGCTCAGCAGCCATGACTCATGGGCCTAGCCACTCCGTGGCATGTGGGATCTTTCCAGACCGGGGCACGAACCTGCGTCCCCTGCATCAGCAGATGGACTCTCAACCACGGTGCCACCAGGGAAGCCTGTTCAATTTTCTTAATGGTGTCTTTCAAAGAGCAGAGGTTTTAAATTTTGATGAAGTCAACTGTATCAATTTATTTTTTTTATAAATTATGTTTTTTAAGTGGTACCTAAAACTCTTGCTTAAATCAAAGTTACAAAGATTTGCTCCTGTTTTGTTCAATGAGTTTTATAGTTTTAGGTTTTCCATTTAGGTGTGTGATCTGTTTTGAAAAATTTTGGGGTATAGCATAAGAATGGATCAAAGTTCATAACATTTCACTACAGATATAAGTTTGCTCTATCATCGTTTGTTTACAAAATTCTATTTTCTCCAATGAATTGCTTTTAAACATTTGTAAAAGTCAGTTGTCCCTCTATGTGTAGGTTTATTCTGGGCTATATCTTATGTGCCGTTGATCTATTTCTTTGTCTTTAGGCTAATACCACACTACTTTGATAACTGTAGCTTTACAATAATTCTTGAAATTAAGTAGAGTTATCCCTACAACTTTGTTTTTCTTCAAATTGTTTTGGTGATTCTAGAACCTTTGTATTTCTATATGAAATATATAATAATCTTGTCAATTTCTACAAAATAACATGCTCAGATTCTAATTGGGATTGCATTTAATTTATAGATATATTTAAGGAGAAAAGACATCTTAACAATTGGGAGATTGGAATTGACATATAAACACTATTGATACTATGTATAAAATAGAAAACTAATGAGAATCTACTATATCACACAGGGAATTGCTCAATGCTCTGTGGTGACCTAAATGGGAAGGAAATCCAAAACAGAGGGGACATATGTATACATATAGCTGATTCACTTTGCTGTACAGTAGAAAATAACAAAAAAATTAAAGCAACTATACTTCAATAAAATTTTTTTTAATGTAAAAAACAGTGATTGAAATACATGAACTAATGATTAATATAATCCTATACTAAGGTCTGAGAGATCAGAGGGCAGTCTGAACTAGCTTGTCAATATTGTTTATAGAAAATATACATATTCATAGTTTTAAAAAATATAGTCTTCTGGCTAATGAATAAAGTATTGCATTCAGTTTATTTAGGTCTTATTAAATTGCTTTCAGCAGTGTTTTATAGTTTCCAGTGTATATGTTGCTCACATATCTTATCATATTTACTCCAAAGTATTTCATATTTTGGCACTGTTTTTTTAATTTCCCATTTTTCATTGTTAGTATACAGAAATACAATTGAATGCTGTGTATTCATCTTATGTCTTGCAAGCTTGCTAAACTCACATATTAGTATTAGAAGCTTTTTTCTATATTCCATTATATTTTCTAAATAGGTGACCATGTAGTCTGCAAAAAAAAAAAGACAATTTTACTCCTTCCTTCCAAATCTAGGTGCCGTATTTTTTTCTTTCCATAATTCACTGGCTAGAATGTCTATTTAATCCTGAATATAAGTCAAAAGGGAAAATCTCCCTGTATTGTTCCTGATCTTAGGGGAAGCATGCAATCTTAAATGGTCAAAGATGGTGTTACCTGCATGATTTTTGTAGAGGCGGTTTATCAGGTTGAAGAAGTTCCATTCTGTTGCTAGTGAAAGATACTTTTATATTTGTTAAAATATGCAGCTAAGTATCCAATGAATATTTAACATTGAAATTTGATTACAAATTTTAAAAAACTGGGAAAGCAGATATTAGATATTACACACAAGAAATTAATTCTTACTTTCACAGACCTTCTTCAACTGATATCACATCTTTAGTTTACACCTTCTTTCTTCCCTTTCACTAGTTTTCTCTTATATCTTTTACTATTTAAGCTCTCTCAAAAACTACTTCATTCTCATGCCCTTCTTCCTGTGTTATTTGTCCTCTGACCTTCTCTATATCATTACTTCCTCTCCTATTTCTCTCATACTCTGCCTTTTATAATAATTCCACTCATGCAAATCATTTCAACAAATAATGGTTGAGGCCCTACCATTATGCAAGTGCCTATCTTAAGGACTTCTTGGGACACAGTGAGAAATAAGAAGCAGCCCTCAAAGAGTTCATATCTTAGAAAGGTAATAAGACAAGTGGAGTAAAATACTTCTATGTAATACAGGCAAACTCTGGAAGAGGTATGCTCCAATTAAGAATATACTCACAGTAGAGGAAATTGGCATGGTAGTAGGAATTGAGAAAAAAATCCACAATAACACCAAGTCTAAATACTTCTTGCATGACACATCCACTATTTGCTCATCAATTTTTTCCAGCCTACATAGATGTTTCTGACACACAAAAACACTCTCCTAGAACCTCATATATCCAAAGGCTTCTTAGGTTTTTCACATTTCTTTCTTTCAGTCAACTTTCCAGGAATAGTTTTCATAAGAAATTATTGCAATTTTCACTGAAAAACAATGCTTTTCCCTAGAGAGTAGAAAATAACATCCAGCAGCATCTGGCAGATTGGCTACATCTCAACCAGCTTTGCTCTGGCTTGGTCTCAAGAAAAAACAAATGGAAAGCATCACTGAGACAACTGCTTGAAGTCAGTGTGTTCCAAGTGTAAGAGGAAGTCATAAATCTGGCCACTGTGGAGTGAGGGCTGATGGGAAGGGAAGAGTGATGTGTGTGGGCTCAAGGTGGGCTGTCAGCACTTAGACATGACATCAACTGAAGGGCCCCAAATCTTCATTCAAGGAAAGCATCTCTATTGTCCCCACATACCCCAATAAAAACATGCCTGTTTTATTTTTATCAGAAGCAGTAGTAGTATTTAATTTTGCATTTCCCCATTTCTGCCCAATACACAGCAATTCCATCTCTTTAAACCTAAACTTTATTCCTTCTTCTTCTTCAGCCCTTATATCCAATAAGATATATAGGAAATCCCTGATTTAAAATACCTTGAGTAGTGGCCCTTCACCAACATCCTATTAGACTGCCTAATAACTCTGTTGATGTCATCACTGAAACCCAAATTCCTTTCCATTGTATCAGTTGCCATCACTGGCAAGCCTGTCTAGAAGTGAAGTGACTTGGCTTTGCCTTGGAAAACGCCTCTTTGCAAACATATGCCATTAAAACACCTTCAGAAACATGCATGCATATTAAATTTCAAGAAAAAAATTCAAAACAGAGAACGCTAATTTTGAATTAAATCCAAAGGTTCTTGGAACAATGATGAATTGCTTCAGAGATACCTACCAGATAAAAATGAAGTCATATTTAGTCCCAATTTTTTCGACTCATATTTAAGAATGTTAAGTCAACCTAGTTATGTGAAACTTTTCCCTAAAAGGGATATTTATATGCAGCTTTTAAAACCTTAACTGATTTTATATATTTAATATTAACTTGTAAATAAATATAGTTATTTAATTTTCATTTATTTTATGATCAATTTTAATATTTCATTAGTATTCAATGGGTTTCCATGAATGTAATGCTGAAATATTACTTAGACCTATGGAAAATAAGCATCTGGCTTAATGTTTCCTCTCAAACTCATTGTCTAAGAACTAACTGGATAAGCCTCTTAGATAGCCTCATCCACCAGAAGGCAGACAGCAGAAGCAAGAAGAACTACAATCCTGAAGCCTGTGGAACAAGAGCCACATTCACAGAAAGACAGACAAGATGAAAAGGCAGAGGGCAACGTACCAGATGAAGGAACAAGATAAAACCCCAGAAAAAAATCTAAATGAAGTGGAGATAAGCAACCTTCCAGAAAAAAGAATTCAAAATAATGATAGTGAAGATGATACAGGACATTGGAAAAAGAATGGAGGCAAAGATCGAGAAGATGCAAGAAATGTTTAACAAAGACCTAGAAGAATGAAAGAACAAAGAGAGATGAACAATACAATACCTGAAACGAAAACTACACTAGAAGGAATCAATAGCAGAATAACTGAGGCAGAAGAATGGATAAGTGACCTGAAAGAGAGATGGTGGAATTCACTGCTGCAGAGCAGAATAAAGGAAAAAGAATGAAAATAAATGAAGACAGCCTAAGAGACCTCTGGGACATTACATGCAACAACATTCGCATGATAAGGGTGCCAGAAGGAGAAGAGAGAGAGAAAGGACCAGAGAAAATATTTGAAGAGATTATAGTAGAAAACTTCCCCAACATGGGAAAGGAAATAGCCACCCAAGTCCAGGAAGGGCAGAAAGTCCCATACAGGATAAACCCAAGTACAAACATGCCGAGACACATAGTAATCAAATTGGCAAAAATTAAAGACAAAGAAAAATTATTAAAAGTAGCAAGAGAAAAATGACAAATAACATACAAGGGAACTCCCATAAGGTTAACAGCTGATTTCTCAGCAGAAACTCTACAAGACAGAAGGGAGTGGCATGATATACTTAAAGTGATGAAAGGGAAGAATCTACAAACAAGATTACTCTACCTGGCAAGGATCTCATTCAGATTCAAAGGAGAAATCAAAAGCTTTACAGACAAGCAAAAGCTAAGAGAATTCAGAACCACCAATCCAGCTCTACAACAAATGCTAAAGGAACTTCTCTAAGTGGGAAACACAAGAGGAGAAAAGGACCTACAAAAACAAACCCAAAGCAATTAATAAAATGGTAATAGGAACATACATATTGATAATTACTCTAAACATGAATGGATTAAATTCTCCAACCAAAAGACACAGACTGGCTGAATAGATACAAAAACAAGACCCATATATATGTTGTCTACAAGAGACCCACTTCAGACCTAGGAACACATTCAGACTTAAAGTGAGGGGATGGAAAAAGATATTCCATGCAAATGGAAATCAAAAAAAAGCTGGACTAGCAATACTCATATCAGATAAAGTGGACTTTAAAATAAAGAATGTTACAAGAGACAAGGAAGGACACTACATAATGATCAGGGGATCAATCCAAGAAGAAGATATGACAATTATAAAGATATATGCACCCAACATGGGAGCCCCTCAATACATAAGGCAACTGCTAAGAGCTATAAAAGAGGAAATCGACAGTAACACAATAATAGTAGGGACTTTAACACCTCAATTAACCAATGGACAGATCATCCAAAATGAAAATAAATAAGGAAACAGAAGCTTTATATGACACAATAGACCAGATAGATTTAATTGATATTTATCGGGCATTCCATCCAAAAACAGCAGATTACAATTTCCTCTCAAGTGCACACAGAACATTCTCCAGGATAGATCATATCTTGGGTCACAAATCAAGCCTCAGTAAATTTTTAAAAAATTGAAATCATATCAAGGCATCTTTTCTGACCACAACACTATGAGATTAGAAATGAATTACAGGGAAAAAAACGTAAAAAAACACAAACACATGGAGGCTAAATAATACGATACTAAATCACCACTGAAGAAATCAAAGAGGAAATCAAAAAATACCTAGAGACAAATGACAATGAAAACACGATGATCCAAAACCTATGGGATGCAGCAAAAGCAGTTCTAAGAGGGAAGTATATAGCTGTACAAGCCTACCTCAAGAAACAAGAAAAATCTCAAATAAACAATCTAACATTACACCTAAAGGAACTAGAGAAAGAAGAACAAACAAAACCCAAAGTTAGCAGAAGGAAAGAAACCATAAAGATCAGAGCAGAAATAAATGAAATAGAAACAAAGAACAATAACAAAGAACAATAAAACCAAAAGCTGGTTCTTTGAGAAGATAAACAAAATTGATAAACCATTAGCCAGACTCATCAAGAAAAAGAGGGAGAGGACTCAGATCAATACAATTAGAAATGAAAAAGGAGAAGTAACAACTGACACTGCAGAAATACAAAAGATCATGAGAAATTACTACAAGCAACTCTATGCCAATAAAATGGACAATCTGGAAGAAATGGACAAATTCTTAGAAACGTATAACCTTTCAAGACTGAACCAGAAAGAAATAGAAGATATGAGCAGACCATCATAAGCAATGAAATTGAAACTGTGATTAAAAATCTTCCAACAAACAAAAGTGCAGGAGTAGATGGCTTCACAGGTGAATTCTATCAAACATTTAGAGAAGAGCTAACTCCAATCCTTCTCAAACTCTTCCAAAAAATTGTAGAGGAAGGAACACTTCCAAACTCATTCTGTGAGGCCACCATCACCGTGATACCAAAACCAGGCAAAGATACTACAAGAAAAGAAAATTACAGACCAATGTCTCTGATGAATATAGATGCAAAAATCCTCAACAGAATAATAGCAAACAGAATCCAACAACACATTAAAAGTATCATACACCATGACTAAGTGGGATTTATCCCAAGGATGCAAGCATTCTTCAATATATGCAAATATGTCAATGTGATACACCATATTAACAAATTGAAGAATAAAAACCATATGATCATCTCAATAGATGCAGAAAAAGCTTCTGACAAAATTAAACAGCTATTTATGATAAAGACTCTCTAGAAAGTGGACATAGAGGGAAACTACCTCAACATAAAAAAGGCCATATATGACAAACCCACAACAAACATCATTTTCAATGGTGAAAAACTGAAAGCATTTTCTCTAAGATCAGGAACAAGACAAGGATGCCCACTCTCACCACTTTTATTCAACATAATTTTGGAAGTCCTAGCCACAGCAATCAGAGAAGAAAAAGAAATAAATGGAATACAAATTGGAAATGAAGAAGTAAAACTGTTACTGTTTGCAGATGACATGATACTATACAAAGAGAATCCTAAAGAAGCCACCAGAAAACTAGGAGAGCTAATCAATGAATTTGGTAAAGTTGCAGGGTAGAAAATTAATGCACAGAAATCTCTTGCATTCCTGTACACTAATGATGAAAAATATGAAAGAGAAATTAAGGTGACACTCACATTTATCATTGCAACAAAAAGAATAAAATACCTAGGAATAAACCTACCTAGGGAGACAAAAGACCTGTATGCATATACCTATAAGACACTGATGAAAGAAACTAAAAATGATACCAACAGATGGAGAGATATACCACGTTCTTGGATTGGAAGAATCAATATTGTGAAAATGACTATACTACCCAAAGCAATCTACAGATTCAGTGCAGTCTTATTAAATTACCAATGGCTGTTTTTACAGAACTGAAACAAAAAAATCTTAAAATTTGTATAGAGACAAAAAAGACCCCGAATAGCCAAAGCAGTCTTGAGGTTAAAAAAACGGAGCTGGGGGAATCAGACTCCCTGACTTCCAACTATACTATGAGGCTACAGTAATCCATACAATATGGTACTGGCACAAAAACAGAAACATAGATCAATGGAACAAGATAGAAAGCCCAGAGATAAATCCACTCACATATGGTCAACTAATCTATGACTAAGGAGGCAAGGATATACAATGGAGAAAAGACAGTCTCTTCAATAAGTGGTGTTGGGAAAACTGGACAGGCACATGTAAAAGAATGAAATTAGAACACTCCCTAACACCATACATATAAATAAACTCAAAATGGATTAGAGACATAAATGTTAGACTGGACACTATAAAACTCTTAGAAGAAAACATAGGAAGAACACTCTTTGACATAAATCACAGCAAGATCTTTTTTAATCCACCTCCTAGAGTAATGGAAATAAAAACAGAAATAAGCAAATGGGACCCTAAAAGCTTTTGCAAAGCAAGGGAAACCATAAACAAGACGAAAAAACACCCTTCAGAATGGGAGAAAATATTTGCAAACAGAGCAATGGGCAAAGGGTTAATCTCCAAAATATATAAACAGCTCATGCAGCTCAATATTAAAAAAACAAACAACCCAATCCAAAAATGGGCAGAAGCCCTAAATAGACATTTCTCCAAAGAAGACAGACTGATGGCCAAGAAGCACATGAAAAGATGCTCAACATCACTAATTATTAGAATAATGAAAATCAAAACTACAATGAGGTATCTCCTCACAACAGTTAGAATGGTCATCATCAGAAAATCTACAAACAACAAATGCTGGAGAGGGTGTGGAGAAAAGGGAATCCTCTTTCACTGTTGGTGTGAATGTAAATTGATACAGCCACTATGGAAAACAGTATGGAGGGTCCTTTAAAAACTAAAAATAGAATTACCATATGATACATCATTCCCAGTACTGGGCATATACCCAGAGAAAACCGTAATTCAAAAAGACACATGCACACCAATATTCATTGCAGCACTATTTACAATAGCCAGGTCATGGAAGCAACCCAAATGCCCATCGACAGACGAATGGATAAAGAAGGTGTGATACATATATACAATGGAATATTACTCAGCCATAGAAAGGAAGGAAATTGGGTCATTTGTTGAGACGTGGATGGATCTAGAGACTGTCATACAGAGTGAAGTAAGTCAGAAGGAGAAAAACAAATATCGTATATTAATGCATATATGTGGAACCTAGAAAAATTGTACAGATGAACTGGTTTTCAGGGCAGAAATTGAGACACAGATGTAGAGAATAAACTATGGACACCATGCGGGGGTGTTGGGGGTGGTGAAAAAAAAAAGAACTAACTGGGGTCCAAATTGGGAATTTTCTCTAGTGTAAAGGATGCTAAAATGAATCAGGAGATGCAGATTCTAGTTCCAGTTGTGAGACTAAGAGCTCCGTGACCCTGGCTAAGTTTCTTAACAGGTCTAGGCTTCAATTTTTGTAAACATAAAATGAGCACTTAGATTATGTCATTTTAAAAGTCCAAGTGGAGCTTATTCTCTCTCTAAATTCCTGCAGAACTTATTTATTACACAATTTAGCATTTAATTATATGCTCTCTGAAACTGCTTAAACTCCTTAATTAGAATATAAGCTTCCTGAAACAGAAGATATGCACTTCTAGAGCTCCCTCAGTGCTTAGCAGTGTTGAGCATATAGAGGGTTATAACTCAAGATAAGCAAAATTTACCTGAATAGGCTGAACAGTATAGTTTCCACTTCCCCATTTGTCACTTCCCCAGGTTTGCAGCTTAAAAAATCTTTTTGCGTTTAGTTCAAGCTATTGTGATTACGCCCCAATGAATATGTTCATGAAAACACCAGTCATAAAACTGATTTACAAACTGGAATCTCAGTTTATTTTTTTAAAGTGACAATTATAACTCCAAAGAAAACATTTTCACTAATTACAACATACAAAGTGTTGCTCCCTAAAGGGGATTGACACAACAGAATCTCAAAATATCAGAGAACAGTGTTAAACAATGTGGGCTACTAGTGAGAGGGGTGGGAAAGAAGGCCCACTGCAACACAAGTCAAGATATCCTGAAGGAAGGTAGTTATAAGAAACATAAAAAACTGTTTAACTTGTATGGTAATCAAAGAAATGCAGGCTAAAACAAGAATGGGGTACCATGTTTTCACACATAATTAAGTTTTATTAAATATAGGACAAAGCATTTGGGACAAGACACAGCAGAATTCAGTAGAATTTAGTTTAAAATAACAGCATATTCAACAATGTTTGCTAGACCAAGTATAGATTTTCATACTGGTCAAAAAAGTTACTAGATGCTGTTATATAATAATTGAGAAAAAATTCCCCTGCTTATTTATAACCATTTTCATAGTTACTTAAGTACATTCTTATTTGAACACTATTCTCTAATTAGAAAGTGAGCAAAACAAAATAAATGTAGTTGGTGTTGACCATAAAAATATAGAGAGAGGATTATCACCTTCACTAATATTAATTCCAAATTTAAAACAAACTGAAGATTCAATCCAGATTTAATTGGTGGTGAGTAGCTTTTTTTTTTTTTTTTTTTTTTTTTGCAGTACACGGGCCTCTCACTCTTGTGGCCTCTCCCATTGCAGAGCACAGGCTCAGCAGCCATGGCTCATACGCCCAGCCGCTCCGCGGCATGTGGGATTTTCCCAGACCGGGGCACGAACTCGTGTCCCCTGCATCGGCAGGCGGACTCCCAGCCACTGCGCCACCAGGGAAGCCCGGTGAGTAGTTTTTAATCTGAGTATTACTTTTGGATGTATAGATCATAAATCTCTTCAGGAACATTTAATCAGTGTCTGGATCCCAAGAAGATCAAGTTTCTTTCTTTTTGTGAAAAACTGCTTTACAGAACTCAATTAAATTAGCAGGTGACAGGAAATTCAGTGTAGTTGTCAGTACCTCAGAAGACAGAATATAATTACAAGTAACTTAAACAAGGGCCCTTTTAAAAACAGCATAATCTACCCTGGGCAGTCAAGGGAACAAAAATGGTAGTTTTTTATGGATGCAAGACAATGGTAAAAAAACTTCTCCAAAACAGCATAACCTTGACTGGGAGCAAGTGAAGGCATAATCACATCAGATAGGAGCTTTTACCCATGCTAAAACTTTTTCTGCCAGTATATGAAGGCCACAGAAACTTTCCCCTTCCCTTTACCCATGTCTCCATAGTCTCTCCCCAATTGCTCAATACCTAGAAAATCCCAGCTGAGTTTTCTTCCATACCTGAGGTAATTAAAGTTCATTATAGATACTGACATTGGTAAGACTAGCAACTATTCTGCTCTAAGCTGGTTTGGGCAATAAATCTGTGCTTCCATAATGATACTCCATTTACTTTGTCATGTTATTTTCATAAGATCCATGTAGCTCAGAATCGTGGAGCCAGGAGAGGAAGGGATAAGGGAACATACATTGCTATACTTATGTATTTTTTCTTTGTCTACCTTTGGGTCTTATGTCAGTAGGCTTTACCTAACAGTAATTCAGAAACATCTCCTTCAAGCCTGCATTAATTCCTCTTAGGTAGAGTGCTCAGGATCATGATGAATCTAAAAAAAAGTATTTCATAAAAGGTGTCATGCTACCATATTGGGTATTTTCAACACTATTTTCTTTCCATGATAAGAAATGCTAACAAGGATGTAGATTAAAATTTCGATTTATTTGATGTTCCCTTGAAGTTTCCTATGTCATTTGGTTCTTTTCTAAATCCTCTTTAAGCTGTGTATGTTTCCAATACACATCAGTAAACAGCTGCCAATTCCAACTCAAAGGAAGCTTAATTAGAGTTATGTGCAAAGTAGATTTATGAAGAGTAACTTTCCACTGTATGAAATTCTGAATGGACACTTAAGCAAATATACTGTTTTCTTCTAGTAACCACCATTCCTAAGTTCCAGAATCCCAAAGAAGAGGTTTAAAATTTTAGCAGGAAACACAACACCCAAAGGTAGGCACAACAGGTAGAGAACAAGGGGAATGCATATCCAGGGCTTCCAGCCCTTGGGTCATCTTTTTCACAGCCTAAGAGAGCAAGACCCCACCACCTGGAGTTCATCAATCACACACCACTGCAATCAGAGACAGAGGGATCTGTTAAAGTAACTGCCCCCATTTTAATTGATGCAGAGTCAAAATTTACATTTTATCACTTCAGGACAGATGTGGGGACAGGACAGCAGAGAATATTGTTTTACAAACATCTTTATAAAAACCAACTATTTTAATATTATTTAAGTGCTCACACTAACAACAAATTCAAATAATTCAAAATATTTATAATTTGCCTACAGGTAAGTATGCTTAACACCAGTAGTTATTGGATATTATCAAAAAATTTCTGGACAGACCTTCAAGATGGCAGAGCAGTAAGACATGGAGATCACCTTCCTCCCCACAAATACATCAGAAATACATCTACGTGTGGAACAACTCTTACAGAGCACCTACTGAACGAGGGAAGAAGACCTCAGACTTCCCCAAAAGCAAGAAACTCCCCACGTACCTTGGTAGGGCAAAAGAAACAAGGAAAAGCGGAGACAAAAGAATAAGGACAGGACCTGCCCCTCTAGGAGGGAGCTGTGAAGAAAGAAAAGTTTCCACACACTAGAAAGACCCTTCAATGGCGGAGACAGGAGGGGGTGGTGGGGGGAAGTTTTGGAGCCACAGAGGAGAGTGCAGCAATAGGGGTGCAGAGGGCAAAGTGGAGACATTCCCACACGGAGGTTAGTGCCGACCAGCACTCACCAGCCCGAGAGGCTTGTCTGCTCACCCGCAGGGTCAGGCAGGGGCTGGGAGCTTAGTCTCTGTCTTCAGAGCTCAGATCCCAGGGAGAGGACTGGGATTGGCTGTGTGAACACTCTGAAGGGGGCTACTGCACCACAGCTAGCTGTGAGGGAGTCCTGGGAAAAGTCTGGAACTGCCTAAGAGGCAAGAGATCATTGTTTCAGGGTGTGTGAGGAGAGGGGACTAACAACACCGGCTAAACAAGCTCCAGAGACAGGCACGGGATGCGGCTATCAGTGAAGACATCAGAGACAGGCATGAAATGATAAGGCTGCTGCTGTAGCCAACAAGAAGCCTGTGTGCAAGCACAGCTCCCTATCCACACCTCCTCTCCCAAGAGCGTGTGCAACCTGCCACTGCCAGAGTCACGTGATCCAGGGACAATTTCCCCGGGAGAACAAATGGTAAGCCTCAGGCTGTTTCAACATCAGGCAAGCCTCTGCCAAGGCAGGCTCACTCCACATTTTGTACCCCTACTTATCCCCGGCCTGAGTGAACCAGAGCCCCCATATCAGCTACTACTTTAACCCTGTCCTCTCTGAGGAAAGAACAGAGGACCTCAGGTGTCCTACACATAGAGGCAGGGCCAAATCCAAAGCTGAAGCCCAGGAGATGTGTGAGCAAAGAAGAGAAAGGGGAATTTCTCCCAGCAGCTTCAGGAACAGCAGATTAAATCTCTACAGTCAACTTGATGTACCCTGCATCTGTGGAATACCTGAATTAGACAATGAATCATCCCAAAACTGAAGCAGTGGACATTGGGAGCAACTGTAGATTTGGGGTTTGCTTTCTGCATCTAATTTGTTTCTGCTTTTATTTTTATCTTAGTTTAGTATTTAGAGTTTATTATCATTGGTAGATTTGTTTATTGAATTCATTTCTCTCTTCCTTTTTTCATATATATATATATATTTCCTTTTTCTCTTTTTGTGAGTGTGTATGTGTATGCTTCTTTGTTTGACTTTGTCTATATAGCATTGCTTTTACTATTTGCCCTAGGGTTCTCTCTGTCCATTTTTTGCTTTCTGGCTTTTTTCAGTATAATTTTTAGTGCTTGTTATCATTGGTGGACTTGTTTTTTGGTTTCATTGCTCTCTTCTTCCCTTCTTTCTTTTTTTATTACTTTTTATTTTTTATTTTAATGA
This sequence comes from Grampus griseus, assembly GCF_964374135.1. Taxonomy (NCBI): domain Eukaryota; kingdom Metazoa; phylum Chordata; class Mammalia; order Artiodactyla; family Delphinidae; genus Grampus; species Grampus griseus. The sequence goes on from NC_138999.1 coordinate 51,794,842, forward strand.
ATTTATTTTATTTTATTCTTTGTTTCTTTCTTTTTTTCTCCATTTTCTTCTGAGCCACATGGCTGACAGTGTCTTGGTTCTCCAGGCTGGTGTCAGGCCTGAGCTGCAGAGGTTGCAGAGCTGAATTCAGGATATTGGTCCACCAGAGACCTCCAGGCCTCATGTAATATCAAATGGCGAAACATTTCCTGGAGATCTCCATCTCAAAGATAAGAACCAGCTCCACTCAACGACCAGCAAGCTACAGTGCTGGAAACCCTACGCCAAACACATAGTAAGACAGGAACACAACCCCACCCATTATCAGAGAGGCTGCCTAAAATCAAAATAAGGTCACAGACACCCCAAAACACACTGCCTGACACGATCCTCCCCACCAGAAAGACAAGATCCAGCCTCATCCACTAGAACACAGGCACCGGCCCCCTCCACCAGGAACCCTACACAACACATGGAACGAACCTAAGCCACTGTGAGCAGATAGTAAAAACAACAGGAACTATGAACCTGCAGCCTGTGAAAAGGAGACACCAAACACAGTAAGTTAAGCAAAATGAGAAGACAGAGAAACCTACAGCAGATGAAGGAGCAAGGAAAAACCCACAAGATCAAACAAATGAAGAGGAAATAGGCAGTCTCCCTGAAAAAGAATTCAGAGTAATGATAGTAAAGACGATACAAAATCTTGGAAATAGACTGGAGGTAATATAATAAATGTAAAACAAGGAACTAGAAGAACTAAAGAGCAAACAAACGATGAACAACACAATAAATAAAATTAAAAATTCTCTAGAAGGAATCAAGAGCAGAATAACTGAGGCAGAAGAATGGATAAGTGACATGGAAGATAAAATAGTGCAAATAACTACTGCACAGCAAAATAAGAAGAAAAGAATGAAAGAATTGAGGACAGTATCAGAGACCTCCGGGACAACATTAAACACACCAACATTTGAATTATATGTGTCCCAGAAGAAGAAAACAAAAAGAAAGGGACTGAGAAAATATTTGAAGAGATGATAGTTGAAAACCTCCCTAATACGGGAAAGCAAACAGTGAAGCAAGTACAGGAAGCACAGAGAGTCCCATACAAAATGAATCCAAGGAGAAACACACCAAGAAACTTATTAATCAAACTATCAAAAATTAAATACAAAGAAAAAAATATTAAAAGCAACAAGGGAAAAGCAACAAATAACATACAAGGTAATCTCCATAAGATTAACAGCTGATTTCTCAGCAGAAACTCTGTAAGCCATAAGGGAGAGGTAGGACATATTTAAAGTGATGAAAGGGAAAAACGTAAAGCCAAGATTACCCTACACAGCAAGGATCTCATTCAGAATTGATGGAGAAATTAAAATCTTTACAGAGAAGCAAAAGTTAAGAGAATTCAGCACCACCAAACCAGCTTTACAACAAATGCTAAAGGAACTTCTCTAGTCAGGAAACACAAGAGAAGGAAAAGACCTACGATAACAAACCCAAAACAGTTAAGAAAATGGTCATACGAACATACATATGGATAACTACCTTAAATGTAAATGGATTAAATGCTCCAACCAAGAGACGGAGACTGGCTGAATGGATACAAAAACAAGACCCATATATATGCTGTTTACAAGAAACCCAATTCAGACCTAGGGACACATACAGACTGAAAGTGAGGATATGGAAATAGATATTCCATGCAAATGGTAATCAAAAGAAAGCTGGAGTCTTTTGGAAAGACTATTCCAAAAGACAAAGGACACTACATAATGATTAAGGGAAAAATCCAAGGAGAAGATATAACAACTGGAAATATTTATGCACCCAACATAGGAGCACCTCAATACATAAGGCAAATGTGAACAGCCATAAAAGGGGAAATCTACAGTAAAACAATCATAGTAGGGTAGATTACACCCACTTTTACCATTGGACAGATAATGCAAAATGAAAATAAATAAGAAAACACATGCTTTAAATGATATGTTAAACAACAAGGACTTAATTGATATCAGAAATTACATCCAAAAACAACAGAGTACACTTTCAAATGCTCATGGAACATTGTCCAGGATAGATCATATCTTGGGTCACAAATCAAGACTTGGTAAATTGAAGAAAATTGAAATCTTATCAACTATCTTTTCCAACCACAATGCTATGAGGCTAGATATCAATTACAGGAAAGAATCTGTAAAAATTAAAGCACATGGAGACTAAACAATACAGTACTTAACAAACAAGAGATCACTAAAGAAATCAAAGAGGAAATCAAAAAATAACTAGAAACAAATGACAATGAAACAAGATGATCCAAAACCTATGGGATGCAGCAAAAGAGTTCTAAGGGGGAAGATTAGAGCAGTACTATCTTACCTAAAGAAACAGTGAACATCTCAAAAAAAAAATCTAAACTTACACCTAAAGCAATTAGAAAAAGAAGAACAAAAAAACCCCAAAGTTAGCAGAAGGAAAGAAATCATAAAGATCAAATCAGATATAAATGAAAAAGAAATGAAGGAAACAATAGCAAACATCAATATAACTACTGGTTCTTTGAGAAGATAAACAAAAATGATAAACCACAGCCAGACTTGTCAAGAAAAAAAGTGAGAAGACTCAAATCAATAGAATTAGAAATGAAAAAGGAGAAGTAACAACTGAAATGGCAGAAATACAAAGAATTGTGAGAGATTACTACAATCAACTATATTCCAATAAAATGGACAACCTGGAAGAAATGGACAAATTCTTAGAAAACCACAACTTTCTGAGACTGAACCAGGAAGAAATAGAAAATATAAACAGACCAATCACAAGCACTGAAATTGAGACTGTGGTTAAGAACCTTCCAACAAGCAAAAGACCAGGACCAGATGGCTCCACAGGTGAATTCTAACAAACATTTAGCGAAGAGTTAACACCTATCCTGCTCAAAATCTTCCAAAATATAGCAGAGGGAGGAACACTCCCAAACTCATTCTACAAGGCCACCATCACCCTGATACCAAAACCAGACAAAGATGTCACAAAGAAAAAAACTACAGACCAATATCACTGATGAACATAGTTGTAAAAATCCTCAACAAAATGTAGCAAACAGAATCCAACAGCACATTAAAAGGATCATACACCATGATCAAGTGGGGTTTACCCCAGGAATGCATGGGTTCTTCAATATACACAAATTAATAAATGTGATACACTATATTAACAAACTGAAGGAGAAAAACCATATGATCATCTCAATAGATGCAGAAAAAGCTTTCGACAAATTCAACACCCATTTATGATAAACACCCTCCAGAAAGTATGCATAGAGGGAACTTATCTCCTTATAATAAAGACCATATATGACAAACCCACAGCCAACATCCTTCTTAATGGTGAAAAACTGAAAACATTTCCTCTAAGATCAGGAACAAGACAAGTTTGTCCATTCTCACCACTCGTATTCAAAATATTTTTGGAAGTTTTAGTGGCCGCAATCAGAGAAGAAAAAGAAACAAAAGGAATCTAAATTGGAAAAGAAGAAGTAAAGCTGTCACTGTTTGCAGATGACATGATACTATACATAGAGAATCCTAAAGATGCTACCAGAAAACTACTAGAGCTAATCAATGAATTTGGTAAAGTAGCAGGATACAAAATCAATGCACAGAAATCTCTTGCATTCGTATACACTAATGATGAAAAATCTGAAAGAGAAATTAAGGAAACACTCCCATTTACCATGGCAACAAAAAGAATAAAATAACTTGGAATAAACCTACCTAAGGAGACAAAAGACCTGTATGCAGAAAGCTATAAGACAATGATGACAGAAATAAAAGATGATACAAGAAGATGGAGAGACATACCATGTTCTTTGATTGGAAGAATCAACATTGTGAAAGTGACTATACTACCCAAAGCAATCTACATATTCAATGCAATCCACACCAAACTACCAATGTCATTTTTCACAGAACTAGAACAAAACATTTCACAATTTGTATGGAAACACAAAAGACCCGGAATATCCAAAGCAATCTTGAGAACAAAATACGGAGCTGGAGTAATCAGGCTCCCAGACTTCAGACTGTACTTCAAAGCTACAGTTATCAAGACAGTATGATACTGGAAGAAAAACAGAAATATCAATCAGTGGAAGAGGATAGAAAGCCAGAGATAAATCCACGCACATATGGTCACCTTACTTTTGATAAAGGAGGCAAGAATATACAATGGAGAAAAGACAGAATCTTCAATAGTGGTGCTTAGACAACTGGACAGCTACATGTATAATAATGAAATCAGAACACTCCCCAACACCATACACAAAATTAAACTCAAAATGGATTAAGGACATAAACGTAAGGCCAGACACTATCAAGCTGTTAGAGGAAAACATAGGAAGAACACTCTATGACATAAATCACAGGCAGATCCTTTTTGACCCACCTCCTAGAGAAATGGAAATAAAAACAAGAATAAACTAATGGGACCTAGTGAAACTTAAAAGCTTTTGCATAGCAAAGGAACCCATAAACAAGATGGAAAGGCCACCCTCAGAATATTTGCAAATGAAGCAGCTGACAAAGGATTAATCTCCAAAATTTACAAGCAGCTCATGTAGCTCAATATCAAAAAAACAAACAACCCAATCCAAACCTGCGCAGAAGACCTAAACAGACATTTCTCCAAAGAAGATATGCACATTGCCAACAAACATATGAAAGGATCCTCAACATCACTAATCATTAGAGAAATGCAAATCCAAGCTACAATGAGGTATCACCTCACACCAGTCAGAATGGCCATCCTCAAAAAATCTACAAACAATAATTGCTGCAGAGAGTGTGGAGAATAGGGAACACTCTTGCACTGTGGGTGGGAATATAAATTAATACAGCCACTATAGAGAACAGAATGGAGGTTCCTTAAAATCTAAAACTAAAACTACCATATGACCCAGCAATCCCACTACTGGGCATATACCCTGAGAAAACCATAATTCAAAAAGACATGTACCACGACATTCTTTGCAGCTCTATTTACAGTAAGCAGGACATGGAAGCAACCTAAGTGTCCATCAACAGTTGAATGGATAAAGAAGATGTGGCACATATATACAATGGAATATTACTCAGCTATTTAAAGAAACAAAATTGTGTTATTTGTAGTGAGGTGGATGGACCTAGAGTCTATCATACAGAATGAAGTAAGTCAGAAAGAGAAAAACAAATACCTTATGTTAACACATATATATGGAATTGAAAAAAAAAAAAGTCTGTGGAACCTAGGGGCAGGACAGGAATAATGACACAGACGTAGAGAATGGACTTGAGGACACAGGGAGGAGGTAAGGTAACCTGGGATGAAGTGAGAAAGTGGCATGTACATATATACACTACCAAATGTAAAATAGATAGCTAGTGGGAATCAGCCACATAGCCCAGGGAGATCAGGTCAGTGCTTTGCGACCACCTAGAGGGGTGGGATAAGGAGGGTTGGAGGGAGAAGCAAGAGGGACGGGTATTCGAATATATGTATATTTATAGCTCATTCACTTTTTTTAAACCGGCAACTAACACACCATTGTAAAGCAATTATACTCAAATAAAGATGTTAAAAAAATTTTTCTTAGCACCAATTGGCATTCCACATGTAAATTAATACTTACTAATACACATTTATATATAGCTGTAGAACATTTTATTAACAATTATGATTGTGCCTTCTAAAATGTCCCCAGGAAATTAGTCTCCTGGGGAAGAGAACAAGGTTTTTTCACAAGGGCAAGCTCTCCATTTAAGAGATTTTTCTATGTTCCCAGGAAGACAGTAAAGAGTATGATTCTTGTAAATAACAATAAAGTGTTTTTTGACTACTCTGGGGTATATTTTACGTAGTTGAAAAGCTACCTATTCCTCTAAATCTACAAATAAAGTAATCTTTTTATTAGAATCTTTGAGCCTGAAGCACGATTAAATGAAGAATGTGTCAAAACATTGCTAAGGGGACAGTTGGAGCCTCAGGTAGACAACTGAGTAAGTTAATCACAGGAAGGTCCAATTGGATTATTAAATTTAAGATGTCTTCAGTCTCTCCTCTAGCTCTCCTGGAGAAACAAACGAGTAATGAGAAAATGTCAGGAGCCCAATTTTGGAATATCTCTCTCTTATAATTTCAGAGAGTGATAATCATCTAAACAAAAAAAAAAGTTGTATTTTCTATGCTTCTAAACAAGAAAACCTCATTAACTCAGTCTAGTCTGAAATCAACTTGAGAATAATTTCACTTCAATTAGTGTTTACCTTTTCATTTCTGAAAGAGTGTACAGATATATTGATCTGGGTTCAGAAACACAACCAATAGGAGATATATATATGAAATGAGATTTATTACAAGGAACTAGTTCATGCAATTATGGAGACTGAGTCCCACAGTCTGCCATCTGCAGGCTGGATACCCAGAAAAGTTGGTGGTATAATTCCTGTTGTAGTCCGCAGACCTGAGAACAAGGGGAACTGATAGTGTAAATCCCAGTCCAGGGACAAGAGAAGACCAATGCCCTAGCTCAAGCATGCAGGCAATAAGGGAATGAATCTTACCTCCTTCCACATTTTTTTCTATTCATAATCTCAATGGATAGGTTGATGCTCACCCACATTGGGGAGGGCAATCTGCTTCACTGAGTCCGTCAATTAAAACATCAACCTCATCTGGAAACTCCCTCACAGAAACACCCAGAAATAACATTTAATCGGGGCACCCTGTAGCCCAATCAAGTTGACATATAAAATTAGCCATCACAACTGAGGAATGTATAAAATCTAGAGCCTTGTTTTCTAGGCTTGCTTTCACAGTGTGATCTTGGAAGTCACTTAGTTTGGAAATCACTGTAGTCATCAGTTTTCTTTTCCATTAAATTAGTTGAGTGGATTGAATAATTTTTATGCGTCTTTGGTTTTCTAATAGTCTATAATTCTGTGATTCCGAGAACAATTTTTCCTAGACCAAACCATGGAAACCCTTAGAAGAGCCTCTGGTTGTCTGGGGTTTGCTGGGCAAGCCAGAGTTTGTTAGAAAGATTAATTTACTTAAGAATCTAATCATTTAGGGGACTTCCCCGGTGGTCCAGTGGTAAAGAATTTGCCTTCCAATGCAGCGGACGTGGGCTCCATCCCTGGTCGGGGAACTAACATCCCACATGCCATGGGGCAACTAAGCCCACGTGCGTCACAACTACTTAGCTCACGTGCCTCGACAAGAGAGCCCGTGTGCCACAAACTACAGAGTCCATGTGCCCTGGACCCCGCACACCACAAGTAGAGAGAGAAAAACCCGCACACCACAAGTAGACAAGCCCACGCGTCACAACAAAGAGCCCACACACCGCAAAGTAAAAGATCCTGCATGCCTCAACGAAGATCCCACGTGCTGCAACTAAGACCCGATGCAGTCAAAAAATAAAATAAATAAAAGAATCTAATCATTTAAAGCACATTAACGTGTATTGTCTGAATTCAAGTACTTAGGGCAAGAACACCTCCACTTTCTGATACCCTTACCTCTGTGAACACAGCTGAGAAATAGAAATTAAGCAAAATATACCTCTGTGAAAACCAAATATTTCCTGTACTAAGATTCACAAAACGCACTCAAAGGAGAGCTGAGACAAGTCATTAAAAAATGAGTTAATCCCTCTTACCAACTTCAACTAATTAATAGTAGCTGCCTGAATTGTGTTCAGAAGAAATTTAAAGGCCTTAAGTTGACTCTATAGGAAAAGATGTCATGATCAATTGGCAATTTGTGCCATTGACAAGAGATGTGCTATGGTAGCAAATATGCTCTATATCTTCACATGGAGCTTAGTCTTAATTCACACATAATTTTAGTAAATGTAATTATTTAATTTGCTAGCCTATAGCAGAGTGGAAAACATAATTTAGAAGATCAGAAGAAGGGTTGCTAAAGTCGGCCCACTGTAAGAGGCAAAATGTAGCAGCTAAAAGTAAGGATATAAACTTGATATTATTGTAGTCATAGATCAAAATTACAAAATTGCAACAAGATTTTATATAAAGTGTACTGGTCCTACAAACCACAGGACTGAAAGTGTTATTCTATTATGTTTAGTTTGGTAATTGAAATGTTATTGGTAGCCCTGAGTTATCATGAAAAGGGTAGAATTATGTTTACTATACTCTGATAAATAAAATATAAATTCCTAAGCTTTGTATATTAGGTCTAATTCATATCCTTCTCCAGATATCTAAAACATCCTCCAGCTATACAAGTTCCTTGGTGGTCCCAAAGTATGTCTTTCTTCCTTTCAGCTCAGGGCATTTAAAAATATTGTTTCATCTGCCTATAACACCTTTCTTCATTTGCATGACTAAAGTTTATCTATATTTCATGATTCAGCTCCATGGGTTAATACCTCTGAGATGCATTTCCTGGCACCATCTCACAATCTTACCACACCCCACAACAGCACACTTGGCCCTAGTGTGAGATTGTACCTCTTGCCCTCTGCCACCCCAGCAAGAAATCACTGGTTGTCTCATCTTGCTGTCTGAATTAGACTGTAAGCTTGTTGAGATCAAGGGCCTTATCTTACTCATCTCCCTCTCTTCAGTAACTAGCCAACCCAAAAATGCTATATTTCTTAAATGAATTAAAATTAAAACAGTTCACAGGCTTAGGCATTTTCAAGATTTTGTAGTGCTGATAAATTTGCCATTATATAAAATACTGTCGCTATTTATTTAGAACTTAGTCCATTGACCTGTTAAGGCTGACTCAAGAAAACTTCTATTAGAAAGTATTTTGCTAAAATTTGTTCCAGTCACTTCAGGTTGTTAAAATTCCTGTGCATTCTAAGATGCATTCCTTGTACTAGTCTGAACATTCCACAGTTGTTCTAAATTGCTGAATTATAGTATAAATGTGATAAAGCTTTTTCATTCATTACTTCCAAAAACACTTAATGACTATCTGTCATGTATCAGGCACTATGCTAGGCCCTAGGTATGAAGTGATGAGTAAGATGACCACTCATCCTACACTTATAAAGATTACAAGCCATTTATGCTCTCTGTTAATTGAAATAAATTAACAAAATAAACTCCAAATACAGTAACAGACATAACTTGAATTCAAATAGCTCCTTGTTTTCGACAGGCTTAGAAAATTACAAATACCAAAAGAACAATCCTATGAGGTATAATTATTCTGATTTTATAGATGAGGCAATTAAGTCTCGGAAATGTTAGCTAACTTGCCCAAGGTCATACAGCTGGAAGGTAGTGGGGCATAGATTCAAACCTAGGAATATGTGGGTCCAAAGCCTATTCACTTTCCCAATCCTTGTGGCCCATTCATAATTACATGGAAAAAAACTGGACCATATATGTGTACAGTGTGACATAATATTTGTAAATATCTTTATACTCTGAGAATTTCCTTGGAACTAATTGGTTTCACCTTTACTAATTTGCACCTAAAAGATTATAAATAATCAATTTGGCAACAATTATTTTTTTAAGGCATATAGCTACTTATACAATTTCTATAAATAAATATCTACAAATACTTGTTCAATAAGAATGTTATCTCCATTTTCCTATATTATCTTTAATCACAGTATAAGACTTCATAATTAGTTGTCTAACACTCATTCCTTTTTGCTTTTTTAATTTATTTTAAGAAATATATCCTCTGTTCATGTAGACATCATTAAGGTTGTGAGTGAATGTCAGTGAATGTCTTTCATGTCTAAATCTAGTATCTAATTGTCTTAACTGGCAGACATTTTCTGAATTTGCTGATACTTTGGCTGTTTTAGAAAGAGTATCATTAAATATTTCCTTATTTGCATGAAATGCCACACATAACACTTAAGGGCCAATATTTATACTTATATTTTATATATAAATTTGAACACATATATCTTTATTTATACTTGTCTGGCTAGGCTCATTTGTATATTTTGTGGTCTGTAATGAAAAGACTGATTTTTACTAGCTGTAAAAAACCACTGCTTTCCACATTCACTGCCCCTTCAGAAGGGGATTCCTTGTCCATAGCCCAACTGAAGGAAGTGACCTGGAACTATTTCTTGGGCAAAGTTGCCCACATACTGTACTATGTGGTTTCTCCTTGCTCCCGTCTCCATATAAGATTATATGAGGGATGGGCACAGGCCCAGAAGTACCCAGTGAGTTGACTGCCAACAACCTGTGAGTTGATTAAGTTATATGACCAACTTATATGTGAGATAAAGGGAAAATTGGCTTCCCAACATCTGATAGACAGGTGGTAATATAAATATATTTCAGGTCATATAATGAGAAAAGAAATTCTCCATAACTTTATCTTCTTAAATAAACACACTGGTCACGTAACAGTGTCTCCAACATTCTACAGAAGGCCAAACTCACAACAGAACTTGTTGCAGCTTAGAGACACTTTAGACCCCAGTGATATGTGCCTTAAAATAAAGGATGTGCCTAACTTTTTAAAATTAATCATCAGAAACACCAGACTATAAACTGGGCCTTACTGACACTATAGAGAAAGCATCAACATCATATACTCTAAATTTTGCAAGGGCTTCAGTGCACATCCTAGAGGGAATGCCCATATAAACTGTTTTCTCTTCGTGCCCAAGGCACTAACCTATTACATGAGTTCTTTATAATTCTCAGTCACATCAATCCTTTGAGAATGCCTTCTGAGGCTGAATGATATGCAGTTATACTTGAACTGACTGTGAGTAAACTTATGGACTCATACTAAGGACAAAGAAGTTTCACAGACATGCAGACAGACAACAGGTACATGAAGAGATGCTTAACATCACTAATCATCAAGGAAATGCAAATCAAAACCATAATGAGGTATCATCGCACACATGCTACTATCAGAAAGTCAATAAATAGGGCTTCCCTGGTGGTGCAGTGGTTGAGAGTCCGCCTGCTGATGAAGGGGACACGGGCTCTTGCCCCGGTCTGGGAAGATCCCACATGTCGTGGAGTGGCTGGGTCCCTGAGCCATGGCCGCTGGGCCTGCACGTCCGGAGCCTGTGCTCCACAACGGGAGAGGCCACAACAGTGAGACGCCCGTGTATCAGAAAAAAAAAAGTCAATAAATAATAAGTGTTGATGAGGATGTGGTGAAAAGGGAACCTTTATGCACTGTTGGTGGGAATGTAAATTGGTCCAGCCACTATGGAAGACAGTTTGGCGGTTTCTTAAAAAGTTAAAAATATAACTACTATATGATCCAGTAATTAAACTTCTGGGTACTTATCCACAGAAAACCAAAACAGTAACTCAAAAAGATACATAAATCTCCATGTTTGTTGCAGCATTATTTTTGATAAGGATAGAAACAAATTAAGTGCCCATCAATAGATGAATGAATTAAGATATGGTGTGTGCATGTATACATATATTATGTGTATATATATATATATATATATATATATATATATAATTCAACCATTAAAAAAAATGAAATTTTGCCATTTGCAAAAACATGGATGGAACTCGAGGGTGTTATACTAAGTGAAATAAGTCAGACAGAAATACAAATACTATATGATCTCACTTATATGTGAAATATAAAACAAGAAACAAAAAACAAAACCAAGCTCATAGATACAGAGAACAGATTGGTAGTTGCCAGAAGTGGAGAGTGGGGGTGGGCAATATGGATAAAGGGGGTCAAAAGGTAAAAACTTCCAGTTATGAAATAAGTAAGTCATGGGTATGTAATGTACAGCATGATGACTATAGTTAGTAATACTGTATTGCATAATTGAAAGTTGTTGAGAGAGTAAAACTTAAAAGTCCTCATCACAAGAAAAAAAGTTTGTAACTATGTATGGTGATGGATGTTAACTAGACTTATTGTGGTGATTATTTTGCATTATATACAAATATCGAATTATTATGATATACACCTGAAACTAATGTAATGTTATATGTCAATTATAACTCAATAACAGTTTCACACAATAACATAACACTTCATTTTTCAAAATTGATAATAATAATAGGATAAGATTATTATCAGTAAGAATAAGAATATTTAACACTTATCTAACACAGACACTCTTTTCTAATTGAGTTATAATTAACATACAATATTATATTAGTTTCAGGTGTATGGCATAGTGATTCAATATTTTTATACATTATTAAATGATCACCACAATAAGACTAGTTACCATCCATCACCATACAATGTTGTTACAGTATCACTGATTGTATTCCCTATGTTACATTCAAATGACTTATGCATTTTATAGCTGGCAGTTTATATCTTTTAATCCCTTTTGATTGTCCAGTCCCCCAACCTCCAGCCCTCTGGCAACAACCCGTTGGTTCTCTTTACCTGTAAGTCTGTTTGCTTGTCCATTCGTTTTGATTTTTAGATTCCACATATAAGTGAAATTATATGGTATTTTTTTTCAACCTTTGTCTTACTTAGCAGAGTATGTTCAAGGTCCATCCAAGTTGTTGCAAATGGCAAGGTGTCACTCTTCTTTATGGCTGAATAATATTCCATTGTATGTACATAATGTATCCTCTTTATTCATTCATCTATGGATGGACACTTAGGTTGCTTCCACACCTTGTATATTGTAAGTAGTGCTGCAATAAATATAGGGATACGTATATCTCTTTGAAGTAATACTTTCATTATCTTCAGATAAATGTCGAGAAGTGGAATTGCTGGATTATATGGTCGTTCTATTTTTTGTTTTTTGAGGAACTGTCATACTGTTTTCCACAGTGGCTTCACTGATTTATGTTCCCACCACCAGTGCTCAAGGGCTCCCTTTTCTCCACATCTTCATTAACACTTGCTATTACTTGTCTTTTTGATAATAGCCATTCTGAAAAGTATGAGGTGGTATCTCATTGGGTTCTGATTTGCATTTCCTTGATAATTAGTGATGTTGAGCAATTTTTCATATGCCTGTTGGTCATCTGTATGTCTTCTTTGGAAAAATGTCAATTCAGGTCCTCTCTGCATTTTTAATTGGGTTATTTTTTGATACTGAATTGTACTGAATATCAACCCCTTACTGAATATACTGTTTACACATATCATCTCCCATTCAGTAGATTGCTTTCTTGTTTTGTTAGTGGTATCCTTCACTGTACAAAAGCCTTTTAGTTTACTAGTCCTATTTGCATATTTTTTGCTTTTGTTGCCCTTGTCCAAGGAGACATTGCTAAAAATATTACTGGTAAGACTGATTTCAAAGAGGTTACTGCCCATGTTTTCGTATAAGATTTTTTAAATTTCAGGTCTTACATTTAAGTCTTTAATCCATTTTGAATTTATTTTTGTATAGGGTGTAAGAAAGTTGTCTAGTTTCATTCTTTTACATGTAGCTGTCCAATTTTCCCAACACAGTTTATTGAAGAGACTGTCCTTTCCCTATTGTATATTCCTGTCTCCTTTGACACAGATTAACTGACCATATAAACATGGATTTATTTCTGGACTCTATATTCTGTCCCATTGATCTTTGTGTCTGTTTTTCACAAGTACTATACTGTTTTGACTACTATAGCTTTTTAGGATAGGTTCAAGTCTGGAAGCATGATACCTACAGCTTTGTTCTTCTTTCTCAATATTGCTTTGACTATTCAGTATCTTTTGTGGTTCCATACACATCTTAGGATTATTTGTTCTAGTTCTGTGAAAAATACCATTGGTATTTTGATAGGGACTGCATTGAATCTGTAGTGTGCTTTGGGTAGTATGGACATTTTAATGATATTGAATCTTCCAATCCATTAGCACAGTATATCTTTCCATTTATGTGTGTTGTTTTCAATTTCTTTCCTCAACATCTTATAGTTTTCATAGTACAGGTCTTTCACTTCCTTGGTTAGACTTATTCCTAGGCATTTTTATTGTTTTTGATGCAATTGTAAAGGAGATTATTTTCTTCATTTCTCTTTCTGATAGCTTGTCATTAGTGTATAGAAATGCAACAGATTTCTATATATAAAATCTGTATCCTGCAACTTTACCAAATTCACACTTTAAGTATAGTCCTTCATCTTTCAAAATCACTACATAAGTACTACTACTAATAATTAACACTTATGTGACATTTATAACATGTGAGACACAGTTACAAGTGCCTTATGCACATTAACTAATTTTATACCCACAATGAGCCTAGTAAGTAGGGGTAATATTTTTATACCCATTTTACAGATGAGGAAACTGGCTATTTGAGATTTGGGGCAGGAAATGTACAAAATGAGACTGGAAGATCTTCTCATATCAGTGAAAAAGAAATCTCTCAGAAACTACCAGGGAAATGTCATAAGAACTCAAGGGCCAATCTAAAAATGTTCCCAGTGGTCAAACATTGGACAATTGGACACAATAAGGATAAGAATGACCATAGATTTCAAACATTTCAAACATGATTACATCAATGAATTCATAATGACACATTAAAACATTCATTGGTGAGGAGGGTAATCAAGATAGCAGACGTAGAGCACACCTTCTACCACAAAAACATTAAAAATAATCTACAAGTGGAATTATTCACACAGAACAGCTACTGAATGATTACAAAATACCTCAGACTTCCGAAAAGACAAGAAAATCTCCAAGTAACCAGATAGGACAAGAGTAAAAGGAAAAGAAGGAACAGAGACAGGACCTGCACTCCAGGGAGAGAGCTGTGAAGGAGAAAAGTTTCCCGCATCCTGGGAAGTCCCCTCACCAGTGGGGAGATCAGACTAGACGGAAGGGGAGCTTCAGAGCCTAGGAGGAAAGTGCAGCAATCGATTTGTGGAAGGCAAAACGGACAGTAACCTGCACAGAAAGTTGGCACTGCAACACTGCACTCCCCAGCCTAAGACACTCGTCTGTAAATGGGGGTGGGGGTTAGCTGCTGAAGCTCAGGTTTCAGAGGCCAGAGCCAGGGAAAGGATCAGGGTTGGCTGCACATAAACAGCTTGAAGAAGCTGGGCTGTGGGAACTGAGGGTGTACTAGGAAGAAGCCTCAGCACACCAGATAGGTAAGGTGCCATTATTGGGGGGCACATGAGGAGAGAGACAGAACCACAAGGAGAGAGATGGAACCACCATAAGAGCTTCTTTTCCTATGAGTGCTCCCAGACAATGGGAGCTCTGGGGGCAGGCATGAGTTGCCACCCCACCATCCTGGGCTCCAGAGGTGGAGATGAGCTGCTGCTATGAGACCTGTGAGTAGGTGGCAGGTCCTGGTCCTACTGTCCCAGGAGGACATGGATAACACCCACCCCTAGGAAATCCACAAGCAGGCATGAGGCCCTGCCCTCACTGTCCCAGGAAGGTGTTGATAACACCCACCCTTAAGAAATTTGCAAGCAAGTGACAGGCCCTGCCCTCCGCTGTCCTGGGAGTGCACAAATAGCACCCACTCCTAGTAAATCCACGAGCAGGTACCAGACCCTGGCACCACTGTCCTGGAAAGGTGCAGATAGCACACGTCCTTAGGAAATCCTCTTAAAGGTGCCAATCCCTGCCCCTGCTGTCGCAGAACGTCGCAGATAGTACCTATCTCTAGGAGATCTGCAAGTAGACACCAGGCCCTGCCCCTGCTGTCCTGGGAAGGTGCAGAGATTACCCTCCCCTAGGGAATCTGTGAGAAGGTACCAGGACCCACCTCTGCTGTCCTGGGAGTGTGAAGGACTGCTGTACCTGCACACCACATATCAAGGTGATAATGGACAGCACATGCTGAGGAAAGAGGTAGCAAGCATCCAAACTAAAAACAGCACATTGATTATGGAAAAGAGGATGGAGTAGAAGGACTTGAGCTCATCTTCCCTCACGAAAACACCAAAATAACAACTAACTGCTGAACAACCATTGATGAAAAAGAAAGAGACCTACCAAAAATATATATTACATTCACATAAAAAGAAGCCACAATGAGATTGCAGGAGGGGTACTTTGGCAACATAATCAAATCCCATACTCACCACATGGGCAACCCACAAAATGGAAAATAATTTATTACAGAGGTTCTCCCAAAAGAATTAGTCTATTGAGCCTGATGTTAGACTCCACAGCCTGAGAGTCTTGCATTGGGAAGAAGAATCTCAAAAATATTTGGCTTTGAAGGCCAGCGGGGCTTGAGTGCAGGAGCTGCTCATGACTGGGGGAAACAGGGACTCCATTCTTGGAGGGTGAAAACAATGTTGCACATACACTGGGACCCAGCACAAAGCAGTGACTTGATAGGAACCAGGGCTGGACCTACCTACGAGTCTTAGAGAGTCTCCTGGGGAGACAGGAGTCAGTTGTGGCTCCCTGGGGGGGCAAAGATACTGGTAGCAGAGGCACCAGAGAATATTGATCAGCACGAGCTCTCCTGGAGGTTGCCATTTCAGATTCAAGACCTGGCCCTACCCAACAGCCTGTAGGCTCTAGTGCTGGCACACCTCAGGCCAAACAACCAGCAGGATAGGAACACATCCACCCCCTAGCAGACAGGGCGCCTAAAGCCATACAGCGCTCACAACCACCTATAAACACACCACCTGACACAGCCCTGGCCACAAGAGGGACAAGACCCAGCTCCACCCACCCATGGGAAGGCACCAGTCCCTCCCACCAAGAAGCCTCCACAGCATCAGGACCAACCTCACCCACCAGAGGGCAGACATCAGAAACAAGAGGAGCTACAAACCTCCAGCCAGTGGAAAGGAGTCCACAAACACAGAAAGTTAGACAAAATGAGACAGCAGAGAAATATATCTCAGATGAAAGAACAAGATAAAATCCCACAGGAACAAATAAATGAAGAGAAGATAGGTAAATTACATGAAAGATAATTTAGAGTAAGGATAGTAAAGATGATCCAAGATCTCAGTAAAAGAATGGAGGCACAAGAATGGAGAAGTTACAAGAGATATTTAACAAAGAGCTAGAATATTTAGAGAATAAACAAAAAGAGATGAGCAATAAAATATCTGGAATAAAAAATACACCAGAAGGAATCAATAGCAGAATAACTGAGGCAGAAAAAGGAAAAAGTGAGCTGGAAGACAGAATGGTGGAAATCACTGCTATGGAACAGAATGAAGAAAAAAGAATGAAAAGAAATGAGGACAGTATCAGAGACCTCTGGGACAATAAACACAACAGTTGCATTTTGGGGGTCCCAGAAGAAGAGAGAGAGAAAGGGCCTGAGAAAATATATGGAGATTGTAGATTAAAACTTCCCTAAGATGAGGAAGGAAACACTCAGTCAAGTCCAGAAAGTACAGAGAGTCCCATACAAGATAAACCCAAGAAGGAGCACACTAGGAAACATATTCATCAAACTGACAAAAATTAAAGACAAAGAAAAACTATTAAAAGCAGCAAGGGAAAGCAACAAATAACATACAAGGGAACCCACATATTGTTATAAGCTGATTTTTCAGCAGAAACTCTGCAGGCCAGAAGTGAGTCACATGATAATTTCAAGTGATGAAAGGGAAAAAACCTACAACCAAGAATACTCTATACAGCAAGGCTCTTGTGCAGCTTCAACAGAAAAATCAAAAGCTTTACAGAATAGCAAAAGCTAAGAGAATTCAGCACCACCAAACCAGTGCTACAACAAATCCTAAAGGAACTTCTTGAAGGGTAAAAGGAGAGGCCATAACTAGAGTCAAGAAAATTACAAATGGGGAAGCTAAATGGTAATTGCAAAAATAAAGGTAGGAAATCATCCACACACAAATATAATATTAAAACAAGCAATCATGAGAAAAAGAGAGTGCAAATGCAGGATATTGGAAAAACATTTGAAATTAAGAGATCAGCGACTTAAAACAGTCTTCTACATATATAGACTGCTATATCAAAACATCATGGGAACCACAGACCAAAAATCTATACACACAAAAAAGAAAAAGCAATTGAAACACATCACTAAAGATAGAAATCTAATGACAAGACAATAAAACAAAAGAGGAAGAGAAGAAAAAAAGACCTTCAGAAATAAATCCAAAACAATTAACAAAATTGCAATACGAACATTCATATTGATAATTGCTTTAAATGTAAGTGGATTAAATGCTCCAACTAAAAGACATAGATTGGATGAATGGATACAAAAATGAGACCTTGGGCTTCCCTGGTGGCGCAGTGGTTGAGAGTCCGCCTGCCGATGCAAGGGACACGGGTTCGTGCCCTGGTCCAGGAGGATCCCACATGCCGCGGAGTGGCTGGGCCCGTGAGCCATGGCCACTGAGCCTGCGCGTCCGGAGCCTGTGCTCCACAACGGGAGAGGCCACAACAGTGAGAGGCCCGCATACTGCAAAAAAAAAAAAAAAAAAAAGAGAGACCTTTATATGTACTGTTTACAAGAGTCTCATTTTAGATCTAGGGACACATACAGCCTGAAAGTGAAGAAATGGGAAAAAAACCTGTCCCATGCAAATGACAATCAAAAGAAAGCTGAGATAGCAATACTCATATTAGACAAAACAGACATTAGAAAGTATAACAATTATAAACAGACGTGCACCCAACAAAGGAGCACCTCAATATATAAGCAAATGCTAGCAGCAATTACAGAAGAAATCGACAATAACACAATAATGGTAGGGGACGCTAATACCCCATTCTCATCATTAGATCATCCAGACAGAAAATCAATAAGGAAAAACAGAACTTATATGACACATTAGATCAGATGGACTTAGTTGATATTTATAAAGCATTGAATCCGAAAGCAGCAGAATACCCTTTCAAGTGTACATGGAACATTCTCCAGGATAAATCACATGCTGGGCCATAAAGTGAGCTTCATTAAATTTAAGAAAACTGAAATCATATCAAGCTTCTTTTCCAACCCCAATATTATGGGATTATAAATCAATTACAGGAAAAAGTTGTAAAAACACAAAAACATGGAGTCTAAACAATATATTACTAAACAACCAATGGATCACTGAATAAATCAAAGAGGAAATTCAAAATACCTAGAGGCAAATACTAATGAAAACAAAACGGTCCAAAACCTTTGGGAAACAGAAAAAGAAGTTCTAAAAGGGAAGTTTATAGTGATACAAGCTTACTTCAGGAAACATGAAAAAATCTCAAATAAACAACCTAACATTCCACCTAAAGCAACTAGAGGAAGAAGCACAAACAAAACCCAAAGTTAGTAGAAGGAAAGAAATAAGAAAGATCAGAGCAGAAATAAATGAAATGAGATGAAGACAATAAAAATGATCAATGAAATTAAAAGCTGGTTCCTTGAAAAGATAAAAAAATGATAAACCTTTAGCCAGACTCATCAAGAGAAAAAGGAAAAGGGCTCAAATGAATAAAATTGAAATGAAAAACAAGTTACTGACATCACAAAATTACAAAGGATCATAAAAGACTACAACAAATGTCTATATATCAATAAAATGGACAATCTAGAAGAAATGTGCAAATTCTCAGAACATACAACTTTCCACAGCTGAACTAGGAAGAAATAGAAAATATGAACAGACCAATCACAAGTAGTGAAATTGAAACCATGATTAAAAAACTTCCAACAAACAAAAGTCCAGGACCAGATGGCTTCACAGGCAAATTCTATCAAACAGAAGAGCTAACACCTATTCTTCGGAAACTCTTCCAAAAAATTGCAAAGGATGGAATATTCCCAAGCTCACTCTATGAGTGCACCAACACCCTGATACCCAAACCACACAAAGATACAACAAACCAAGAAAAATACAGGTCAATAACACTGATGAACCAAGGCACAAAAATCCTCAACAACAACAACAAAAAAAAACCCTAGCAAACCAAATCCAACAATACTTTAGAAGGATGATACACCATGATGAAGTGGGATTTATCCCAAGGATGCAAGGATGCTTCAATATCCACAAATCACTGAAAGTGATACACCACATTAACAAATTGGAGAATAAAAATTATATAATCATCTGAATAGGCACAGGAAAAGCTTTTGGCAAAATTCACCACCCATTTATGATAAAAGCTCTCTGGAAAGTGGGAATAGAGGGAACTTACGTCAACATAATAAAGGTCATATATGACAAACTCATGGCTAACATCACTCCCAACAGGGATTATCTAAAAGCAATACCCCTAAGATAAGGAACAAGACAAGAATGTCCACTCTTGCCATATTTATTCAACATAGTTTTGAAAGACCTAGCCATGGCAATCAGAGAGGAAAAAGAAATAAAAGATATCCAAACTGGAAAAGAAGAGTAAAACTGCCTGTTTGCATATGATATTATACATGGAAATAGTAAATATGCAACAAGAAAACTACTAGAGCACAACAATGAATTAGGTTAATTTGCAGGATACAAAATTAATACACAGAAATCTCTTGCATTCTTATACACTAACAATGAAAATTCAGAAAGAGAAATCAAGGAAACGATCCCACTTACCATCACATCAAAAAGAATAAAGTACCTAGGAATAAACCTACCTAAGGAGGCAAAAGACCTTAACTCTGAAAACTGTAAGACACTGGTGAAAGAAATTGTAGATGACAAAAATAGATGGAAGTATATACCATGTTCTTGGATTAGAAGAATCAATATTGACAAAGTAACTACACAGTCCAAGGCAAACTACAGATTCAATGCAATCCTATCAAATTAACAATGACATTTTTTACAGAACTAGAACAAAACATTTTTAATTTACATAGAAACACAAAAGACCCTGAATAGCCAAACCAATCCTGAGAAAGAAAAATGGAGCTGGAGGAATCAGACTCCCTGGCTTCAAATTATACTACAAAGCTACAGTCATCAAAACAGTATAGTACTGGCACAAAAACAGAAATATAGGTCAATGCAACAGGATAGAAAACCCAAAAATAAACTCATGCACCTATGTCTAATTAATCTATGAGAAAGGAGGCAAGAATATACAATGAAGAAATGACAGCCTCTTCAATAAGTAGTGCTGGGAAAACAGGACATCAACATGTAAAATAATGAAATTAGAACCCTCTCTAACACGACATACAAAAATAAACTCAAAATGGATCAAAGAGCTAAATATAAGACCAGACACTATAAAA
Source organism: Grampus griseus (assembly GCF_964374135.1). Lineage (NCBI taxonomy): Eukaryota > Metazoa > Chordata > Mammalia > Artiodactyla > Delphinidae > Grampus > Grampus griseus. The sequence continues at coordinate 51,815,930 of NC_138999.1, forward strand.
TTCTTAGAGGAAAACATAGGCAAGAACACCCTCTTACATTAATCACAGAAATATGTTTTTGATCCACTTCCTAGAGTAGTGACACAAAAACAAAAATAAACAAATGGGACCTAATTAAAATTAAAAAGCTTTTGAACAGCAAAGGTAACCATAAACAAAACAAAAAGACAACCCACAGAATAGAAATATTTGCAAATGAAGCAACAGACAAGGGATTAATCTCCAAAATATACAAATAGCTCATGCAGCTCAATATCAAAAAAATAAATAACCGAATAAAAAATGGGTGGAAGGTCTATATAGACATTTCTCTGAAGATGACGTACAGCTGGCCAAAAAACACATGAAAAGATGCTCAACATCACTAATTATTAGAGAGATGCAAATCAAAAGTACATTGAGGTGTCACCTCACATCAGTCAGAATGGCCATCATCAAAAGGTATACAAATAATAAATGCTGGAGAGGGTGTGGAGAAAAAGGAACCCTCCTACACTGTTGGTGAGAATGTAAATTGGTGCAGCCACTATGGAGACAGTATGGAAGTTCCTTTAAAAACTAAAAATAAAACTACCATGTGACCAGCAACCCCACATCTGGGCAGGTACCCAGAGAAAACCATAATTCAAAAAGATACATGCACCCCAATGTTCACTGCAGCACCATTTCCAATAGCCAGGACATGGAATCAAACTAAACGTCCATCAACAGAGGAACGGATAAAGATGTGTTGCATATGTACAATGGAATATGACTCAGCCATAGGAAAGAAAAAAATAATGCTATTTTCAGCAACATGGATGGGCCCAGAGATTGTCATACTGAGGGAAGTAAGACACAGAAAGACAAATATTGCATGATATCATTTATATGTGGAAACTAAAAAAAAAAGGGTACAAATGAATTTGTTTACAAAACAAGAGTAGAGTCATGGATGTAGAAAACCAACTTATGGTTACAAGGGGATAAGGGGGAGGGATAAACTGGGAGATTGGGACTGACATATACACACTACTATATATAAAATAGATAACTAATAAGAATCTGCTGTATAGCACAGAAAACTCAATGCTATACTCTTTAATTACCTATATGGGAAAATAATATTTTAAAAAAAGAGTGGATATATATATATATGTATAACTGATTTGCTTTATTGTACACCTGAAACTAACACAACATTGTAAATCAAGTATACTATAATAAAAAAAATTTTAATTAAAAAAATATATTTAGGAATAAACTTCACTAAGCAGATAAAAGACTTCTACACTGAAAACTACAACACATTGATTAAAGGAGACATGGACACATGGAAAGGTATTTTGTATTCCTTGATCAGAATACTTAATATTATTAAAATGTTTATAATACCAAAGGCAATTTTCAGATGCAAAGAAATATCTGTCAAAATGCCAAAGGCCCTTTTCACAGAAATATAGAAAACAATTTTATTATTTATTTGGAAACAGAAAAGATCCTAAATAGCCAAAGCAACCTTGAAAAAGAACAAAAAAGCTGGAGACATCACACTTCTGATTTCAAAATATATTACAAAGCTACGGTAATTAAAACAGTATATTACTGGCATAATAACAGACATATAGACCAATGGAACAGATAGAAAGCTCAGAAATAAACACACACATATAAGGTTATCTGTTTTGTGACAAAGGTGCCAAGAATACACAATGGGGAAAGATAGTCTCTTCAACAAATGGTGCTACGAAAACGGGATATCTACATACATGCAAAAGAATACAATTAGACCATTATTTTACGCCATTACACAAAAGTCAGCTAAAAATGGATTAAAGACTTAAACATAACCACGTTCTGAAACTAGAAAAATCCCAGAAGAAAATAGAGGGAAAATATTTCATGACATTGGTGTAGGCAATAATTTTTTGCATATGACACTAGAAGCACAGGCAAAGAAATAAAAAGTAAAGTGGAATTACATCAACTTGAAAAGATTCTGCACTGCAAGAGAAACAATAAACAGAGTTAAAAAGACAACCAATTAATTAGGAGAAAGTATTTGCAAACCATATACCTTACAATTATTAATATCCCAAATATACAAGAAATATCTACAACTCAATAGCCAAACAAAAAACAAAACAAAACAAAACAAAACCTGATTAAGAAATGGGCAAAGTACTTAAATAGATATTTATCCAAAGGAAACTTACAAATGGCCAACAAGTATATGAAAAGATGCACAACGCTAATCATCAAAGAAATTAAAATCAAAACCACACTTAGCTATTACTTCACACCACTTATATGGCAAATACTTTAAAATTATTATTATGAGGAAAAAAAAAAACAAATTTATACTCCCAAAGAACTGAAATTAGGATAATAACCATGTTCATTGCAAGATTATTCACATATTCACAGTATCCAAAATATGGAAAAAAACTAAATGTCCATTGACACAAGAACAGATGAAGAAAACAGTGTATACCTAAAATGGAATATTATCCACCCTTAAAAAAGGATAAAATCCTGCTGTATGTGAAAACTCGTATGAATCTGGAAGGCATCATGCTAAGTGAAATGAGTCACCTAAGGACAAATACTGGATGATTCTAATTATGTGAGTTATATAAGTAGTCAAATAGAGACAGAGAGTAGGATTGTGGTTTGCAGTGTCTGCAAGGACAGGTAAATGGGTAATTAACTTTCAATGGGTATAAAGTTTCAATTACACAAGATGAACAATGTCTAGAGATTTCTGTACAACATTGTGCCTATCGTTAGTAATACCGTGCTGTACACTTAAACTTTCTTAAGAGGATATGTCTCAAGTTAAGTGTTCTTTCCACAATAAAATAAAACTTTAAATCAGCAATGGGAAAGTAATATAAGTGAATACATAGATTAGAATGCATACACAGAGCTCCGTCCTCTGAGACAGCCTAAAAGTAGTAAAACAAGCACATCTAGCACATCCAGTAGAAACAAGCACATCTAGCACCCAGATATGAGTTTCTAAATACCATTTTATAATAAAAGGCACAAGTGCCACTTGGAGAAGTGGTTGATGCCACAGAAAGGGCAATGAAAATAGATAATCCTGGAGCATCTTGTCATGTGAGATATTAAACAATTTTCTCTAGAAATAAGAAAGGAATGTAGAAAAGAAGAAAGAAATTTTAAAAGATACAGGAGCCAACAGAAAAGAGCATCCAGTGGTCAAACCTAAAACAATCTGAGCAATAAAATAAGTGAAAAAAATATTGAATTAAAATCTAAAGAATAAAATCAGTATCCATGAGTCTATGTTGTTATTAAAAACACCAATTGGTAAATAAATCAGAGAAGAGGGACAGCTATTCCTTATTGAAGAATTCCAATTAATAAAGGAAAAAGAAATGAGGATAAAAATTCAATCACTGTTTCAACATCCTAGTAGTAATTGCTGCAGGCAAATTCCACAGACACTGCTAAATTTAGTGAGTAATTTTAAATCAACTATTATAAATATTTTCAAAGACTAGAGGAAACCACATCTACAAAAGTAAAGGAAAGTGTGAGAATGATGTCTTACCAAGTAGATAATAACAACAGAAAGATAGAAATAAAAAAGAAAAAAAAATAAATTCTGCAGTTGAAAAGTATATTAACTAAAATGAAAAATTCAGTACAGCGGCTCAACAGCAGGTATGAGCAGGAAGAATAAGGAATCAGTGAACTCAAATTGTCAATTGAGATTATCTGTTCTGAGAAACAGAAAGAAAAAAGAATGAAGAAATCTGAACAGAGCCACAGAGAGCTGTGAACACAATCAAGCAAGCCAAAGAATGGGTAGTAGGAATCTGAATAAGATAGGAGAGTGTGGAAGAGGCAGAAAGAATATTTGAAAAATAATGCCCAAATTCCTGCCAAGTATGATGAATAGCATTAATCTATACATCCATGAAGCTTAATGAATTGCAAGTAGGATAACAGATCCACACTTAGACCACATCATAATCAAATTATGGAAACACAAAGATAAAGAGCTATTTTGAATGCAGAAAAAGTGACTCATCATATACAAAAAATCTTTAATAAGATTAAAAAAATAATTAGCACCCAGGATCATGGAGGCCTAGAAGTCAGTATTCAAAGTGCTAAAAGAAAAAATATGTCAATCAAGAAGTCTATAGTGTTGATTTTTGACAGATGCTTTATAATGTGTTTTGGAGAAGGTCTTCTTGCATTGAGTTAATAAGGTGTTCCATTAGCTTCATGGACTTGTATGTCAAAACCCTTTCCCAAGATTGGGAAGTTCCCAGTTGATATTTATTTGAAAAATTATCTGCCCCCTATTCCATCTCTTCTCCTTCTGGTACACCAATTATTCTTATATTTGTTTTTCTGAACAAAGATGATAGCTCTTGTATGTTTTCCTTACTTTAAAAAAATCTTTGCTCTCTTTCCCATTTTAACTGAATTATTTCTATGAATTATTTCTATATTCCTCTCCTCCAAGTCACACATTCTTTCTTCCATCTGGTCTGCCCTGTAACTGATGCTCTTTCTTGCATTTTTATCTCATTCATTGAATTATTCAGCTCCAGATTTTCAGGGTTTTTTAAAAAATAATTTCAATCACTTTGGTAAAGAACAAATTCTCTTCATTAATTCTATTCCTGAGTTTACTGAATTTTCTTTCTGAGTTTTCTTGGACCTTGTTGAATTTCTACATAACAGTTATTTTGAAGTCTTTATTAGTTTGATCACAATATTCTAACCTTTCATCTTGGTTGCTGGAGAAATATTTTCTTTTTGTGATACAATGTTTCTTTGAACTTTTATAGTTTGTAGGTATGTACTTCAGTTTTGCATTTGAGATAGCAGTAACCCCCTTAATTAAAGTTTTATGTCTTGTTTGGATTTTACAATTTAATTGACCAGCTATAACAAACCTTTCATTTGTGTTCCAGAAGGTGACATTACACCTCAAGTTTGTGAGTTCTTCCTTGCCCACCAACTTTTGCCTATTATCTGAATACCTTCAGTGTCTATCGGAGCTTTCTCTTGCAGACACACTTGGGAGCACAAACAGAAACCAGCAGGAGACTGGGGGTGATATGTCTTTTACCCTTGGGGTTTGGGGATGCCTCAGTCCTGGTGGTAGAATCCTTGAAAGGAGTACTACCAGAAGTTTGCAGGCAGGCTTCCTGGTGAAGTCCTAAAACAGGCAGAAGGAAACATATTTAATGCCCTTTGGTATTCTTATCTGCTTCACGTCCTTTCTTCTCCCTCTCCCCAGTTATGAAGGTCCCTCCTCAGAAATGTAGGTGCTGCTGGAGAGAAACATGTTTCTCCAGCTACAACCTACAAGACTGAGATAACTGGGCAGTCACCCACCATTGTCACTTTCCACCTTCTCTGTGGAAGAGGACACTGCTTTCAACCTCCTCTGTCAGAGACTTTGTCACTCTGTCAAAAGCCCAGACTCTGAACGTGTGGCCCTGGAGATAGGGACCATCTTAGCAAGTTCCTCTCTCTCCTCTGTGTCCAACTGTGTCTCTATCCCACTCCCACACCATGCAGAAATTTCTGGTGAGTCAGGCTGGACTTCCACAAATTCTCTCCCACCTGGATATCTGCCCTGGTGTGCTCCCTCCAGGTCATTTTTTCCTGTTCATGAAAAGTGGGTGTGGGGCTGGTTCATTCACTTCCTTGGATCCTCAACTATTTCTGAGGTTCTGTTTCTTCATTTTCAGTTCACAACTGGGTAAAATCTTTCAGGGTTCCTTGGTGCATTGTGCACACGTACTTATGCTTGGTTATGGATCCCTAATTAATTCTTTTAAAAAGGGGAGAGGAAAGAGGAATGACTTGTGCCATCATGATGTGATGTCACTCCTCAACATATCCTTGAACTCACATAGATATCATTTTTTTTAAGTGCGGTGAGAACTCTTGAAATCTACTCTCTTAGTAAATTTCCAGTATATGATCCATTATTATTAACGATTGTCACCATTTTCCCTTTTACCCCAGCCACTCAGCCTCTAATGAGCACTGTAAATAATGCTGCAAAGAACATGGGCATGCAGATATATATATATCTTTGAGATAGTGATTTTATATCCTTTGTATATATAACCAGAAGTGAGATTACTGGATCATATGGGAATTTTATTTTTAATTTTTTGAAGAAGCTTTACCATAATTTCCATAATAGTTGTACCAATTTACATTCCCACCAACAGTGTACTAAAGTTCCCTTTTCTCCACACACTAACCAACTTTTGTTATTTGTAGATTTTTTTTTTTTTCAGTACGCGGGCCTCTCACTGTTGTGGCCTCTCCCGTTGTGGAGCACAGACTCCGGACGCACAGGCCCAGCGGCCATGCCTCATGGGCCCAGCCGCTCCACAGCATGTGGGATCTTCCTGGACTGGGGCATGAACCCGAGTCCCCTGTATCGGCAGGCAGACTCTCAACCACTGCGCCACCAGGGAAGCCCCTATTTGTAGACTTTTTGATGGTACCCATTCTCACAGATGTGAGGTTATATCTCATTGTGGTTTTAATTTGCAGTTTTCTGTGGATTAACAATGTTGAGCATTGTTTCATGTGCTTAATAGCCATCTGTATTTCTTGTGAAAAATGTCTATTCAGGTCTTCTGTTCTATTTTTTTTTTCTTTTGTGATACACGGGCCTCTCACTGTTGTGGCCTCTCCCATTGCGGAGCACAGGCTCTGGATGCACAGGCTCCAGACATGCAGGCTCAGCGGCCATGGCTCATGGGCCCAGCCACTCCATGGCATGTGGGATCTTCCTGGACCAGGACACGAACCCGTGTCCCCTGCATCAGCAGGCGGACTCTCAACCACTGCGCCACCAGGGAAACGCTTCTGTTCATTTTTAAAATCAGATTTTTTTTAAATCTTGAGTTCTTTGGGTTGTTTATGTATTTTAGATATTAACTCCTGAGCAGTCTAAGGATTTGCAAATATTTCCCATCATTCAGTAGGTTGTCTTTTCATTTTCTCAATGGTTTCCTTTGCTGTGCAAAATGTTTTAAGTTTAATTAGCTCCCAGTTGTTTATATTTACTTTTGTTTCTTTTGGCTTAGGGGATACATCAAAAAAATTGCTACAATTATTGTTAAAGAGTGTTCCACCTATGCTTTCTTCTAAGAGTATATGGTTTCATGTCTTACATTTAGGTCTTTAATCCATTTTGTATTTACTTTTGTATGTAGTGTGACGTAATGTTCTAATCTTGCTGTTTTATATGTAGCTCTCCAGTAGTTGAAGACATTGCCTTTTCTCCATTATAGATTCTTGCCTCCTTTGTTGCAGATTAATTGGCCATAAGTGTATGGCTTTATTTCTGGGCTCTCTATTTTCTTCAATTGACTCTTGGTTTCCTTGATCTTTTCTGTTGTCTTTTTAGGGTCTCAATTTTATTTATTTTCTCTCCCCATTGTGCACTGTCCTTGGCAATGGCAGCCTTGACCCTAGTGGGGAGCTGCACTGGAGCTACAGTGGCCAGACAGTGCTCATCATGGGCCATGACATGCACCCTTACGGTTGTAGGAAACAAGATAGTGCACTGGGAAGTTTTAATCTGTTTCCTCTGCCTTGTTCCCAGGAGTAAGCAAGCATGTGGGCACATTCTTCATGAGCAGATTCTTGGTTTGCTACAGGCGTCCTGTAAATCCCACTGGTTTTCAAACCAGTTAAGGGGACTCATCTTCCCATTGTCAGGCTTCAGGGCCTGGATGTCCAATATGTGAATTGAAGTGTCACTTCCCAGGGAGGATCTCTGCCTGTGTAATCCCCCTTTTATCCTGTGTCCCCTCCAAGAGGCACAGGTACCAACCTGATTGCTTTCCTCCCTTCCTACCTGACGCTCTGTGGATCTTTGTTTACAGTCTTGGTTGTAGAAGTCCTTCTGCCACTCTCCATTTTGTTTTCAGTGAGAATTGCTCCACATGTAGATGTATTTTTGATATGTTCATGGGGTAATTTGAGCTCATCATTCTCCCACTCCACCATCTTGATCTCCTCCCCTAAAACTGTAGGATTTTTTAATGTGATTGAAGTTAAGTTCTTATCAGATTAAAAACACGGTTCTACCTACAAGTTGTTTTATGCAAGCCTTGTAGTAATCACAAAGAAATATCTATAATAGGTAAACAGAAATACAAGTAAAAGAATAAGCACAAAACTCTACAAAAAATAGAAAGCAAAGAAAGACATCAAGAGAAGAAATAATAAAACAACAGCAAAACAGACAGAAAACATTGAGAAAATGACAATACTAAGTCCTTATCTAGCAGTAGTTACTTTTAAAGGCAAATGGATTAAAATCCCTTAATAAAACACAAAGAGTGGCTGAATGGACTTAAAAAAAAGTGATATGCTCTCTACTTTAGATTTAAGGACACACAGAGAATGAAAGTGAAGGGTTAGAAAATACATTTCATGCAAATGGTAAATAAAAGAAAGAACTTATACAAGAAAAACAGAATTTTAAGTACAAAATGGTTACTCAAGACAAAAAGTCATTATGTAATGATAAAAGAGTCATTTCAACAGGAAAAGTCAGAATATACATATGGAAAATATTGACAAATCTGAGAGGAAAATTGAAAGCAATGCAATTATAGTAGGTGACTTCAATATTCTACTATTTATGAGACATGTAACAACCAAACAGAAAATGAAAGTAGAAATAGTTTATTTGAACTACCCTAAAAAATGGAACTAATAAACATATACAGAACTTTCCACCAACAATGAAAGAATATACATTCTTCTAAAGCAAAAATGGGACATCTCTAGTTAAATCACTTTAGGTCGCAAAACAAGTCTTACAACTTAAGAAGATTGAAATTATACCAAATACTTTTTCTGATCAGAATGGAATAAAAGTAGAAATCAATAACACTAAGACAATGTGAAAATCCACAGATATGTTGAAACTAAACAACACATCTTAAATAACTATTGAGTCAAAGAGGAAATCAAAATATAATATTAAATGTATTGAAATACAATTAATACTGTATTGTACATTTGAAAGTTTCTTAGAGAGTAGATCTTAAATGTTCTCATCACAAGAAAAAAAATTATCACTATGTGTGGTAATAAATGTTAACTAAACTTATTGTGGTATTCCACTTTGCAAGGGCTGGCCAGGGCAGGCATGTAGGACATGCTGCTGCCTCTGCCCTGGGACGTGGAGTGCGGGTGTTTGTGCTCAAGCCCTTCATGTGCAGAGTCCTGGTTTCCCACAGCATTCCAGCTCTCCTGGACATAATCCCTGCTTATTCTCAAAGCCAGATGTTATGGGGTTTTTCCTTCCTTGTGCAGGACTCCTGAACTGGGGAGGCTGGCATGGGGCTTGGACCCCTCACTCCTCTGGGGGGAATGTCATGGTTGTTATATTCCTCTTACTTGTGGGTGGCCACACTGAGAGGTTCTGACTAGATGGTATCTTTGCCCCTCCTACCCATCTCAGTGTGGCCTTTTCTTTATATACTTAGCTTCACAGATAGTCGTTCTATATGTAGTTGTAGTTTGTATGTGTCCATGGGAGGAAGTGAGCTCAGGATTTTCTTACTCCACCATCTTGATCTGGAGCTGTCCTCCCCAATTTCCTTTATTTCTTCCTCCATGTTTCTCTTTAGTTCTTTGAGCACATTTGACATAGCTATTTTAATTTATTTGCCTAGTAATCGGAAGCCTGTGATTTTGTGAAGTCTTTATTTTCTTTCTCCGAATGGAAAATGTTTTCTGATTTCATTGAATGCATTGCAGTATTTATTAAAAATTAAGTTTTTGAAAGCACAGCCACATCTCCCAGTCACTGAAGACTGACTCCACACCAGAGAAGGCATTGACAAATTGTCAGGGCATATCCTAAACCTTGGGATCATCACTGGTTGAAGGCTTAAGATGTTCTTGTACTTCTTCTGAGTATGCATATGGCCTGGCCCTGTGTCTTCTTTTTTGATACCCCTATTTATGTGACTGTTTTTACCTTAATTCTTTTCCCCCCAAATCTCAACCCTGCTTCTTCTCAGGACCTTAACCTTTCTATTGTATTCCTACACCCCAAATCTCTTGCCACCAGGCACTTGCATGTCCATAGTCACCCTACAGCTTTCATGAGCAGTGCCTTCTTATCCTAAGGCTTTTCCTAGCATAAGATGTAAACTACATTGTTTTCCTCTGTCTGAAGTCTGAGTCAGGAGAAACATAGAGTGTTCTCTCATGCACTTCCCAGACAGGTTAGAATATTGAAAATTAGGTCTGCTTTGCTCCTTCTAAATTGAGGAATGAAACTGAGGACCAGGCTACTGCTTCCTTCAACAGTGTTGTAGTTCAATGAGGAAAGAGTGGGACAAGGATGAATAAAGCCATCACAAAATTTATTTCTATTTTGAATTTGGCTTTTTCTTGACAGAGCATTTTCTTGGTGGCTATACACCTTTGACTATTTTGCAGAGCTCCTATAAAGTTATTTTAGTCACAATCTAGTTTTTTGGTCTGCTTGCTTTGTATTTCCATGTGGGAACAAGGACTTGGAGAGTTTTTAGTTTGACATTTTGCCGACATCACTTCCCTGTATTATTTCTTACAACTATATGGAATCTTAAATTATCTCTTGTAAAATGTTTGTAAAATATGTGTTCTAACCTAATTGCCTTGCCATTTTTCAAAGCTGATTCTGGATAATATGTGTCTGTTTGTCATTAATCAATTGTGTAGCTTGAAAATAATGAGTTAAAGCAGCTTTTATATAAGCACAAACTAACAACTACCAATCAAGCAGAGCTTGCAACCTTAGAAGCACCATTAGGACCTTGAGAATAATGCTTCTTATTTTTTATTACTTTTATTATTTCTCTTTCTAATATATTTGTTTATTATTATTAATTTGAAGTACCCTATAAGCAGAATTCTACACACAGAATAATTAATAATATTTGAATTTGGCCCCAGGGTAGTATTAGACTCCTCTACCATTCCAGAAAGTATATTAAAACAGAATCTTGTAGCAGATTTCATTTATTTATTTAAGTGAAGTCATCAGTCAAGCATTTGCTTTTAGGACTCTCTGCTTCCATAACAAGGTTTTCTTAGTAAGTTATAAAATGTCTTTGTCAGAGTCCAGAGTGGTGATTCCTGTTAGCTGAAACAAAGCACAAGAATTTGAGGAGAAACTGGGCAAAAGTCCAAGCAGACTCTGACTGTTTTTTTAAAAAATAGGCAATGTCCCTATGACACTTGAGGGTTAAGGAGTAATCAACACTTGTTAAGAAGTTTAGAGAACACAATGAGAGCTAACTATACCTTACTTTTTCAATTGTCAGAGTGATAGTATTTCAACACAAATTCAAACATGTTAATTCCTGAGTAACAATAAAATGTTTCCCATTGACAAGATAAAATATAAAGTTTACTAGCATGCAAGGATCTTTGTGAACTATATAAATTCTTTGGTGATATGTTGGTTTATTTTAAAGAAAGTGGTAAGCTAAGAAAAACGCACATATGTTTAAACTTTTAAAATACATATCATGATGATTATTAATCTTTATGAAGCCCACCAATGGACCCTCTAGACTGGGATTTTCTAATGCAGATATTGTATTCTACTGTTTCTTTTCCACTACTCTTTAGTTGAACTGAACTGTCTGACCATCTTCCTCTAAGCCATGCTATCTATATTGCCATTCACATGCCTGTGCTGTTACCTTGGTCTTTCTCTTCTTTAGGAAAAATCCTAATTATCCTCATCATACAAGATTAAACATAAGTATAAGAACATCTGGGATAGATTTTGGGATGTATCTCTGACAGTAGAGAGCTTAGAAGTTATCAGTGTCTTCCATAAAACCAGAAAAAGCTGAACAAACTGAAAAACAACTATTTTTTAAGAACCATCAGAGAACTGAGGTTGGAGGAAAAACCCGCACCCTGAATTATGCATATAAAGGCAGAGCTAGGGTCACTTTGAGGTCTGCTTTACTGGAGCAGGAGGTTCTGGATCCATAAACTGGTAGAAACACTTAAATGGTAATTTTGATAAATTTATAGAGCCTGAGTGTGAAATGAGAATAAAAATTTCATAGAAGCTGCAGCCTTGGGAGGATTCTTACAGTTTTTTGGGTTTACTCTACAAATCCTGCAAGTTCTTATTATGAATATATGAGAAAGGTACCCTGATAACTCTGGCAGGTAAAAAGACAAAGTAAGAAAACTGAAATACACTCAGAATCTCCTCCATGACAAATGTCTACTCCTTAGGAGAAAAGTGTTTACCAGAGGCTTGTTCCAGCTTGTGGAATACAATTGCTCCCACATAAAGCAACATCTACCCTTCCTGAATACAAAAGTAGGAGGGGACCTATATTTCTGGAGAAACATATGTAAAGGCCATAGTCAAGTGACACAGGCTCACTAAATGCCTGATATTCAATCAAATATTATAACAAAATTTTCCTTGCCCCACACCTAACAACCACATCAACAGGATTCCTATATAGCAGTAGATTATAGGTGCTGAAAGAGCTACATGAGACAGACTGTCTCTAATGAGTAATACCTAGGGAAGCAGAAAATTAAGAGAATAGACAAAAGCAAGAACCCTAGAGTACTTTAAAGACTCTGACACCTACAGAAACAGCCAACACTAAACACAGCCCAACTCCTAGTTAAGGCTACTTAAATTCTTACAATATAAGCACATTTACATCCATCTCTCTCCCCTAATATATTTCTTTTGTTTCCAACAAAAAATTACAGGGTGTGCTAAAACACAAGAAAAAAACATTCAGAAGAGGCAAAGCAAGTATCAGAACAAGATTAATGTATGCCATAGATGTTAGTATTATCAGACATGAAATTTAAAAATAACTATATGTTAAGTGCTTTTGTGGAAGAAATAGACAACATTCAAGAACAGAGGGGCAATGTAAGCAGAAAGGTGGAAATTCTAAATAAAATCAAAGGAAATTCTAAAAATTTAAAACTTTATAACAGAAATGAAGCATGCTTTCGTTAAACTCATCAATGGACTGGACATGATGAAGGAAAAAAATCAGTGAACCTAAATATAGGTGAATAGCAATTTATTAAACTGAAATGAAAAAAAGAAAATGAATGAGGGAAGGTCAGTAAAGAAGTTTAACAACAGTAAGGTAACCTGAAAAGGTGTAACATACATATAATTAGAATACCAGAAGAGGAAAGAGGATGGATCAAAAGAAATAATTGATGTAATAATGTCTGAGAATATTCTAAATTCCAAAATTAAACTGGAGGCAAGTTAAATATCCATTAATAAGTGAATGTGTAGACAAATGTCAAATCATCCTTATAATGAAATATTATTCTGTAATAAAAATAAAAGATACACAAGCTTCAAAACGACATAGCTGCATTTTAAGTGACTGTTGTTAAATGAAGGAAGCCATCCTGAGGAGACGATGCATTGTCTAGTAACAATGATAGGAATTCTGAACAATGTAAAACTAGATAGAAAATATAACAGTGATTGACCAGGGTTTGGGTTGAAGATTGAATAGGTTAAGCACAGGGCAGTGAAACTATCTGTATGATACTTTGATGGGAAAAGCATATGCAAAAAATAATTAACAGAAACCTCAATTAAAATAGAGTCAGGAGGCCAGAAGGGGACTTATGTGTCCCAAAGGTTTTCGACCATCTTGTTTTGTTATCATTTGTCTGTAGGTATTTTTAGGTATTTTTGAATTTCTTCTTTGATTTCTTCAGTTATCCATTGGTTGCTTAGTAACATATGGCTTAGCCTCCATGTTTTTGTGTGTTTTATAGTTTTTTTCCCTGTAATTGATTTATAATCCCATAATGTTGTGGTCAGAAAAGAGGCTTGATATGATTTCAATTTTCTTAAATTTAATGAGGCTCGCTTTGTGGCCCAGCATGTGATCTATCCTGGAGAATGTTCCATATGCACTTGAAAAGAAAGTGTATTCTGCTGCTTTTGGACAGAATGCTTTATAAATATCAATTGAGTCCATCTGGTCTAATGTGTCATATAAGGCCTGTTTTTCCTTATTAACTTTCTGTCTGGATGGTCTAATGATGAGAATAGGGTATTAACATCCCCCACCATTATCGTGTTATTCTCAATTTCTCATTTAATGGCTGTTAGCATTTGCTTATATATTGAGGTGCTCCTATGTTGGGTGCATGTCTGTTTACAATTGTTATATCTTCTAAATTCTGTTTTGTCTGATATGAGTATTGCTACTCCAGCTTTGTTTTGATTTCCATTTGCTTGGGATAGTTTTTTCAATTTATTCCCTTTTTTCCATTAGAGCCCCTAATGTATTAAATCACAGCTGGTTTTTTTTTTTCCAGTTTCACTGAGATATAATTGACATATATAATTGCATTATTTTAAGGTGTACAACATAACAGTTTGATATATATACATTTTGTAAAGTGATTACCACAATAATTTTAGTTAATATTCATCACCCCATATAGTGCAAATTTATTTTTGTGATGAGACATATTAACATTTATTCTCTTAACAACTTTCCAACATAGTATTTTTAAATATATTCACCATATTGTAATTAGATCCCCAGAATTTTTCTTATAACTGAAAGTTTGTACTTTTTGATCATCTTAACCATTTCTCCCATCCTTCACACCCTGCCTTGGTAACAACCAATATGTTCTATGTTTATATGAGTTTTTTTTTTTTAGATTCCACGTATGAGATCACACAGTATTTGTCTTCTCTTTATAAATTGTTTCAATACCCTCAAGGCCCATCCATGTTGTTACAAATGGTAGGATATTATTCTTTCTTATGGCTGAAATATATATGTATGTGTGTGTGTATATTCTTTATCCATAAATTTTTATATTATTTTTTATCCATTCACCTGTCAATGGAGACTTAGTTTGTTTTCATGTCTTGGGTATTTCCTTTCTCCCATGTTAAAGCCTAGATCTGACTGGACTTGGGATTTCCCTTTACCAAGGTAAGTTAAGGTCTGATAATACTCCAGCAGGTTAGACCCTAGTTGACTAGCTTCTCCTGTTGACCTTGTTAAGAAAAACAGAACTCTTTTCAGTCATCCTGCCAGAAGCATATTGTGGAATTTTTTCAGATATTTACTGTGAGAAACTGTTCAAGTTTCTAGAGGTAAATCTCACAACATTTTAGGGCTCCATATGACTGGGTCCCCCTGGAAATTTTAACTTTTGACTTTTCCACACTGATAACACTTCTTTAATAACAGTTCAGGTTTTCCTACCCTGGCATTGGTTATTTATTTTTAATTTTCATTGGAGTATAGTTTATTTACAATATTGTGTTAGTTTCAGGTGTACTGCAAAGTGCTATGCTGTAATTGGTTCTTATGGTGGATTCTGCTTGTGAGCCTCTGCTCTGGTAACCCATGACTCTCTGTACTCACCTGTCTGTCTTTCTAAGAGTGGTTTGCCCTTTGTCTCACCTTTCTTACAGATCCTAGAAGGGTTATTGATGTTTAGATCTGTTCAGCTTTTTACTTGTTGTAGGATAAAGTGGCAACTTCCAAGCTATTTTCATGTGTAACCAGAAAGCATAATTCCTATATAGAACATATTATTTTTTTCCAAATAAACATAATATTGTGGTTAATAAATGTATAAAACCAATAATATTATGATAGCATTGTGAGAAGAGAGTGAATTTTAAATATTTGTTCAAAGAGAGAATGAAACAATATAAAATTTGTCTGTTAAGAAGAACTTGTTCTATAATTTTATTTAAAAGGATAATGGTAGGTATCATATCAGTGTAGGCTTTATATTTCAAAATAATATTTTAAATACGTTAATTATTAATTTACAAAAGATTAAATTTATGATAGAAACCTGTTACTATTAACATACATACAGGTGATATATCTCATAATAACTTCAGAGTTATGTAATTAAAATATATAAAGCCCACTGTTAAAGTCCAGTTGCTTTCCCCAAATCCATTCCACCTCCTGAGTGTGTACACCATCCAGCAGTTTTGGTAGGACTGATGTCTACATATCCATGAGTAGGACCTACTTAAACTACCCCAATAAGGGTAATCACTTTCCTCTTACATAGTGATTCATTCAGTTCTGGAAATCATGAAAGATTTACTCGAATGCAAGCCCTTGATTTCTCTTAGATAGATACTCTATCTTGATAAATGTTAGCAAAAAACATTTTGTGCTGTATTATATACTTCAAAATTGCTAAGGCACTAGCTCTTAAATGTTCTCACAACAAAAACTTATGTGACATGATAGAAGTGTTTGCTAACACTAATGGTGGTGATCATATTGCAATATATAAATGTACCAAATCAACATGTTGTACACTTTAATCGTACACAGGGTTATATGTGAATGATATCTCAATATAAATAAATAAACAAAATCTAAATAAAAGAAAAAAAGAAAAGAAAACATGTCCTGATCTGATAGCCAGGTTCAGAAAAATACTAACTTTACTATGAATCTGATTTCACAGAAGGACAAAAAGAAAGAAACTCAGTTCTTGGTGTTGATTTCACTCACTAAATTAATCCAGTCCTGAGGAGAGTTGTATTATTTATATACCCATTATGTGACCAATACGTTTGAATTTTAATTAAGATATTTTACTTGGGGTTTCCATTACCTGTGACAAAATTATCATATTTGATATCTGTTGATAAAAGAGAAATCACTTATATTTTATATATGAAGACGCCTTTGGGAGGACCACAAAAGTGCATTCCAAAGAGCAATGGTATTAAATTTTTCATATCAGAACAATTTTAGATTTACATAAAAATTGCAAAGATAGTACAGAGTACCCATGTGTCCCCACATAAAGTTTTTGTACTATTGATATCTTACATTAATATAGTATATTTGTTACAACTAAAGAACAAGCTTTGGTACATTATTGTTCATGTAAATTCATTGTTTATTCAGATTGCCATATTCAGTTTTTACTTAATTTCCTTTTCCTATTTCAGGCTCTCATCCAGGATATTATATTATATTTTTATAAGATTTTTCTCCCTCTATTGACACTGTGATTTTCTTAAATTTATTTATTTTTGGCTGTGTTGGGCCTTCGTTGCTGAGTGCAGGCTTTCTCTAGTTGCAGCGAGTGGGGGATACAGTTTGTTGTGGTGTGTGGGTTTCTCATTGTGGTGACTTCTCTTGTTGCAGAGCATGGGCTCTAGGCACATGGTCTTCAGTAGTTGTGGTCCATGGGCTTAGTTGCTCCACGGCATGTGGGATTTTCCAGGACCAGGGATCAAACACATGTTCCCTGCATTGGTAGGCAGATTCTTAACCACTGCACCACCAGGGAAGTCCCTATTATATTTAATTATCAGTTCTTCTTTGCTCTCTTTGCTTTGACAGTTTTTCATACTTTCCTTGTTTTTGGTGATCTTGGCAGTTTTGAGGAGTACTGGTTAAATATTCTATAGAATATCCCTGAATTGGATATGTCTGATAATTTTTTTCCTCCTGATTAGGCTGAGTTTATATGTTTCTGGGAAGCAAAACACAGAGGTAAAATGTATTTCTTATCACATCATATCAAGGGCATATGCTATCAAAATAAGTAATTCATGTTAACCTTATCACCTGCCTCTTTTAACATTCTATTTCCCTACCCATACTATATACTCAGTGGAAGGAAGTCACTATGTGATGCTGGGACTTAAGAACTGGGGAGTTATGTTTCACATCTTTGAGGGTAAGTTAGAAACGTCTTTGAAGGTAAGTTATTATTATTTACTTATTCAGCCAATTATTTATATCAATGTGGAATCTTATATGTTTAGTTTATACTTTGGGATAGAATCCAGTATGAGTGTTTTAAATTTTTCTCCAATAGTTCTAGGTTTGGTCATTTGGAGTTCTTTCAGTTGACTCTTGTGCTCCTTTGATATACCTCCAAACACTGTGTTGTGTGTGTGTGTGTGTTTATCATTTCCTTACTTTCTGGCACTGCAAGATGCTCTAAGCTCATCCTGTATATTTTCCTCCTCAATCCTAGAATCAGCCATTTATGCAAAAGCTTCTGGTTCATTTTGTCAGAAATGGCTTTAGAAACCAAGAGCTGAGTGTTACACGTGCTCATTGCTAATGGAATGTCATTTGCTTCTAAGTCCCCTCAGCTGACAGAACAAGAAAATATATACATGCATATTAACCCGTGTGTGTGTGTGTGTATTTCTATATGTAACTATTTGTATATATATATATATTTAGCTAAACATGAGTTCATACTGATTTCCGCAACTCTAATCTATTACTATATGGTTCGTTTTAGCCTCTTTTACTTACTTAACTTTAAAATCATTCCAACGTTGAGACACCAAGCTCTCATATCTACCATTTATTTAGTACTTAATTGTTCATAATACTATACATGTAGAGTGGTATGAGAACTGTTAACCTGTATTCCTCTAAAAAAACAAATTTATAAATTACATATATACAGTTTCTTTAGACTCAATTTTTATATACTTGCTCATTTCTAAATTTACTTAAGTCAGCACATTTTCCCCCACCACATAAGTGAGGCTGTTTCCTACATTTGTAATATTGTTACATTGTTATTTTTTAAACTCCGAATTCCATTCTAGAATACTCCAACTTCCTAAATGAGTTTTTAAAATAGTTTATACATTAGGGAATATTCTTGGTGCTATAAATTTCTATGGATTTGGACAAACGTAGTGTCATGCATTGATCTAAAACAAATAGACTGCCAGTTATTTCTCCAGGAAAATATTCGTTTATTAAGAATCAATAATTCTTTGTCTCCAATTCGGGTCTGCAACCATAGCAAGACATGTGCAAGTCCCCCAAAGCAAAGAGAGAAGAACTCTTTTAAAGAGAGGAAAATAAATTTGGCAAGGCTATAGTAAACAAAGAGTCTATTGGGAAAAATTAAGAGTTCAAAACATAGGGCTTTTCCCTGGGTAGGTTGTGATGGTTTCTCATTGGCTTATCTCTGGCTAGGTCAGAAGAGGAAGTCTTCCTTCTTCCTGTTGGGCTCTGCTATTGTTGTAGGGCATGAGAAATACCCTTCTGGCCTCCTGACTCTATTTTATTATATTTTTTGTTTTATTTTATTTACTTATTTTTAACATCTTTATTGGAGTATAATTGCATTACAATGGTGTGCTAGTTTCTGCTTTATAACAAAGTAAGTCAGCTATACATATACATATATCCTCATATCTCCTCCCTCTTGAGTCTGACTCCCACCACCCCTATCCCACCCCTCTAGGTAGTCACAAAGCACTGAGCTGATCTCCCTATGCTGTGTGGCTCCTTCCCACTAGCTATCTATTTTACATTTAATAGTGTATATATGTTCATGCCACTCTCTCACTTCGTCCCAGCTTACCCGTCCCCCTCCCCATGTCCTTAAGTCCATTCTCTACATCTGCATATTTATTCCTCTCCTGCCCCTAGGCTCTTCAGAACCTTTTTTTTTTTCAGATTCCATATATATGTGTTACCATACAGTATTTGTTTTTCCCTTTCTGACATACTTCACTCTGTATGACAGTCTCTAGGTCCATCCACCTCACTACAAATAACTCAATTTCATTTGTTTTTATGGTTGAGTAATATTCCATTGTATATATGTGTGATATCTTCTTTATAAGCTCATCTGTCAATGAACACTTAGGTTGCTTCCACGTCCTGGCTAGCATAAATAGAGCTACAATGAACATTGTAGTACAAGACTTTTTGAATTATGGTTTGCTCAGGTTATATGCCCAATAGTGGGATTGCTGGGTCCTATGGTAGCTCTATTCTTAGTTTTATAGGGAACCTCCATACTGTTCTCCATAGTGGCTGTATCAATTTAAATTCCCACCAACAGAGCAAGAGGGTTCCCATTTCCCCACACCCTCTCCAGCATTTATTGTTTCTAGATTTTTTCATCATTGCCATTCTGAATGGTGTGAGGTGATACCTCATTGTAGTTTTGATTTGCATTTCTCTAATGAGTAATGATGTTGAGCCTCCTTTCATGTGTTTGTTGGCAATCGGTATATCTTCTTTGGAGAAATGTCCTGACTCTATTTTAATTGAGGTTTCTCTTAATAATTTTTTGCATATGTTTTTCCCATCAAAGTATCATACAGATTGTTTCACTGCCCTGTGCTTAACATGAGTCTAAGAAAACTGAAATCATATCAAGCCTCTTTTCTGACCACAACATTATGGGATTATAAATCCATTCCAGGAAAAAAGAAAAACTTTTAAAAAACACAAAAACATGGAGGCCAAGCCGTATGTTACTAAATAACAAATGGGTCACTGAAGAAATCAAAGATGAAATTCAAAAATACCTAAAGACAAATGATAACAAAACAAGATGGTCAATACGACTCAGCAATCCCACTACTGGGCATACACGCTGAGAAAACCATAACTCAAAAAGATTCATGTACCACAATGTTCATTTCACCTCTATTTACAATATCCAGGACATGGAAGCAACCTAAGTGTTCATCAACAGATGAATGGATAAAGAAGATGTGGCACATATATACAATGGAATATTACTCAGCCATAAAAAGAAACGAAATTGAGTTATTTGTAAGGAGGTGGATGGATGCAGAGTCTATCACACAGAGTGAAGTAAGAAAGAGAAAAACAAATACCATACGGTAACACATATATATGGAATCTAGAAAAAAAGGGGTTCTGAAAAGCCTAAGGACAGGACAGTAATACAGATGTAGATGTAGAGAATGCAACTGAGGACATGTGGAGGGAGAAGGGTAAGATGAGACGAAGTGAGATGAAGTGTCCATATGGCATGGACATATATACACTGCCAATTGTAAAATAGATAGCTAGTGGGAAGCAGCCACATAGCACAGGGAGATCAGCTCGGTGTTTTGTGACTACCTAGAGGGGTGGGGTAGGGAGGTGCAAGAGGGAGGAGATATGGGGATATATGTATACGTATAGCTGATTCACTTTGTTATAAAGAAGAACGTAACACACCATTGTAAAGCAATTATACTACAATAAAGATGTTTAAAAAAATACTTAAACAAGTAGAACACTAAAACTAATGGAATTAAATTCAGCAAGAGTGCGATTAAAAGTTTGCCTTATGTCTTAAAAAAATCCTACTCATAGAGCATTTTTAGCACATTTTAGGGCCTCAATAAAAAGTAAATGTTAAGTTTTCCAAAAAATAAAAATAAAAACAAGATGGTTGAAAACCTTTGGGACACAGCAAAAGCAGTTATAAGTGGGAAGTTTATAGTGATACAAGCTTACCTCAGGAAACAAGAAAAATCTCAAATAAACAATCTAAAGTTACTCCAGAAGCAACTAGAGAAAGAAGAACAAACAAAACCCAAATTTATAGAAGGAAAGATATAAAAAGATAAGACCAGAAATAAATGAAATAGAGAGGAAGGAAATAGTAGCAAACATCAATGAAACTAAAAGCTGGTTCTCTGAGAAGAGAAGACAAAATTCATAAACGTTTAGCCAGACTCATTAAGAAAAAAAAGGAGAGGACTTAAATCAATAAAATTAGAATTGAAAAAGGAGCAGTTACGATAAACACTACAGAAATACAAAGGATCATAAGAGACTACTACGAACAAGTATATGCCAATAAAATGGACAATCTATAAGAAAAGGACAAATTCTCAGAAAGATAAAATCTTCCAAGACTAAACCAGGAAGAAACAGAAAATAGGAACAGACCAATCACAAGTAGTGAAATTGAAATAGTAATTTTAAAACTTCCAACAAACAAAAGTCCAGGCTTCACAGGCAAATTGTATTAAACATTTACAGAAGAGTTAATACCTATCCTCCTGAAACTCTACTAAAAAATTGCAGAGGAAAGAATATTCCCAGGCTCATTCTATGAGTCCACCAACACCATGATACCAAAACCAGACAAAGATACCACAAAAGAAGAAAATTGCATGTCAATATCACTTATGAACGTAGACACACAAATCCTCAATAAAACACTAGGATACCGAATCCAACAACACATTAAAAGGATCATAAGTCATGATCAAGTGGCATTTGTCCCAGGGATGCAAGGATGCTTCAATAGCCACAAATCAATGAACGTGATACACCATATTAACAAACTGAAGAATAAAAACTATATGATCATCTCAATAGATGCAGGAAAAGCTTTTGACAAAATTCAACACCGATATACGATAAAAGCTCTCTAGAATATTGGAATAGAGGGAACTTACCTCAACATAATAAAGGTCATATATGACAAACCCACGGCTAACATCATTCCCAACAGGGAATATCTAAAAACATTCCCTCTAAGATCAGGAGAAAGGCAAGGATGTCCACTCTCTCCACATTTACTAAACAAAGTTTTGGAAGTCCTAGCCACAGCAATCAGAGAGGAAAAATTAATAAAAGAAATCCAAACAGGAAAAGAAGTAAAACTGCCCCTGTTTGCAAATGACATACTATACATAGAAAATCATAAATATGCAACCAGAAAACTACTAGAGCTAATCAATGAATTTAGTAAAGTAGAAGGACACAAAATTAATACACAGAAATCCTTTGCATTCCTCCACACTAACAATGAAAGATCAGAAAGAGAAATTAAAGAAACAATCTCATTTACCATTGCATCTAAAAGAATAAAATACTTGGGAATAAATCTACCTAAGTAGGCAAAAGACCTCTATTCTGAAAACCATAAGATGTTGATTAAAGAAATTGGAGATGACAGAAACAGATGGAAGTATATACCATGTTCTTGGATTGGAAGAATCAGTATTGTCAAAATGACTCTACTGCCCAAGGCAATCTACAGACTCAATGCAATCCCTATCAAATTACCAATGGCATTTTTCACAAAACTAGAACAAAAAAATTTTTTTTTAAATTTTTTATTGGGGTATAGTTGCTTTAAAAGGTTGTGTTAGTTTCTGTTGTACAATGAAGTGAATCAGCTAAATGTATACATATATCTCCTCCCTCTTGGACCTCCCTCACCGCACCCCCACATCCCACCCATCTAGGTCACCACAGAGCACAGAGCTGAGCTCCCTGTTCTATACAGCATGTTCCCACTAACTATTTTACACTTGGCACTGTATATATGTCAATCCCAATCTCCCAATTCATGCCACCTCCCTTCCCCACCCCCTCATGTCCACACGTCTGTTCTGTATTCCTGCCCTGCAAAAAATAGAACAAATTTTGTTTTAATTTACATGGAAACACAAAAGATCCAGAATAGCTAAACCAATCCTGAGAAAGAAAAATGGAGCTGAATGAATCATACTCCCTGACTTCAAACTATACTACAAAGCTTCAGTCATCAAAACAGTATGGTACTGGCACTAAAACAGAAATATAGATCAATGGATCTGGGTAGAAAGCCCAAAAATAAACTCACACGTTATGGTCAATTAATCTATGACAAAGGAGGCAAGAATATACAATGGAGAAGTGACAGTCACTTCAATAAGTAGTGCTGGGGAAACTGGACAGCTAAATATAAAAGAATGAAATTAGAAACTTCTCTAACACCATATACAAAACTAAATATGAATTGAATCAAAGACTAAATGTAAGGCCGGACACTATAAAAATCTTAGAGGAAAACATTGGCAGAACACTGTTTCACATAATTCACAGCAAGATTTTTTTGACCCACCTCCTAGAGTAATGAAAATAAAAACAAAAATAAACAAATGGGACATAATTAAACTTAAAACCTTCTGCACAGTGAAGGAAACCACAAACGGAATGAAAAGACAACCCTCAGAATAAGAGGAATATTTGCAAATGAAGCAACCGACAAGTGATTAATATCTAAAATATACAAACAGCTCATTTGGTTTGCTATAAAAAAAAAAAGACAATCAACAAATGGGCAGATCTAAACAGACATTTATCCACAGAAGATATACAGATGGCCAAAAAGCACATGAAAAGATCCTCAATATTACTAATGATCAGAGAAATGTAAGTCAAAACTAAATATTGGGCTATTGGGTATCACCTCACACTAGTCCGAATGGCCATCAACAAAAAGTCTACAAACAATAAATGCTAGAGAGAGTGTAGAGAAAAAGGAACCCTCCTACACTGTTGTTGGCAATGTAAGTTGGTACAGCCACTATGGAGAACAGTATGGAATTTCCTTAAAGAACTAAAATCCCACTTCTGGGCATATATCTGGAGAAAAACATATTCCATAATTATACGTGATCTAACTGTTCATTGCAGCACTATTTACAATAGCCAAGACATGGAAGCAACCTAAATGCCCATCAACAGAGGAATGGATAAAGAAGCTGTGGTACATATATGCAATGGAATATTACTCAGCCATGAAAAAGATGACATAATGTCATTTGCAGCAACATGGATGGACCTAGAGATTATCACTCTAAGTGAAGTAAGTCAGACTGAATAAGACAAATGTCATATGATATCACTCACCTGTGGAATCTAATTGAAAAAAGTAATAAATGAATTTATTTACAAAAGAGAAACAGACCTACAGATATCAAAAACAAACTTATGGTTACCACAGGGGAAATGTGGTGGGAAGGGATAAATCAGAAATTTGGGGTGAACACACACACTACTATATTGTATAACATAGAGCACTCTACTCAATATTCTGTGATAACCTATAAGATAAAAAAAATCTAAAAAATAATGAATATATGTATATGTATAACTGAATCACTTTGCTCTACACCTGAAACTGACACAACATTGTAAATCAATTATACTCCAATAAATACAATTTTTTAAATGTTTAAAAAAGAAGTATAAAAATAAATAAATAAATAAAAGCATTCAGTGGCTACAACTGGAAGATGGATGCTAGGATAAGAGATCATCATTCTGAAAACTGATAAATAAAGGAATATAATCAAGAATTTAACCTTCCTTTCTTGTATGAGTTTTTCTTTTTACAGTAGCCTAATATTTGATGAGGTAAATTTTCTCTTTAACGAATATTCCAGCTAACATAAGAAGAAATAAGAATTTAATTTAAATATCACAATTATGCAACCCATGATAAATTATTTGCTCTATTGTAGGCAATAACCATGAATGGTTCGTATTGGATAATATACACACCACCTATGAAGTAACCTTGCTGTAAAAATCAACCTAAACATGACTAAGCCTCTAGATGAAGTTACCAATTTCCAGGAAATATGGGAGACAGACTAGCATGTTAAACAACTCATGGGGTACAGTTATCAAAATCCAGAATTTAGAAAACTGCAACATAAATGCCCTGGTTTCTTTATCAGCAAAAACAACAGGAAAAGTTGCAAGGAATAAAAAGATATGCAGTTAGGTCCCATAACCAAAAGAGATTTAAAACACATATTGACACATCACAATGCATGAGTTATATTTGGAACCCAATTAAAACCCAAAGAACATAATATAAGACAATTGAGAAATGTAAATACTAACTATAGTTAATTAAATTAAGGAATTTTTAATTGTAGGTGTATAATGATATTGTGGTTTTGTTTTTTAAACGTCCCTTTACTTTAGAAATACTTACTGAAATAGTTATACATGTAAAATAGGATGTGTATGATTCGCTTTAAAATATATGTGTGTGACATGCTGCGGAGTGGCTGGACCCGTGAGCCATGGCCGCTGAGTCTGTGCATCCGGAGCCTGTGCTCCACAATGGGAGAGGCCACAAGAGTGAGAGGCCTGCGTAACACACACACACACACACACAAAATATATATATATATGTGTGTGTGAGAGGATGTAGGCATAAAGGTAACTAGATTGGCCAGGCATTGGTATTTGTTGAAGCTGAGTTGCAAAAATGGGAATCCATTATATTAATCTCTTTATTTTTGTATATGTTTGAAATTTACCATAATAAAATGAAATAAATTTATACTTCATTTCCAGGACAAGATGGTGTTAACATCTTAGCAAAGGGTTTTACCAGCATAAGATTTTAAAAATCACAGGTAAGTTTATAAACATTTGAACAATACCAGCATACTAATGAACTGTACACTTAAAAATGGTTAAGATGGTAAATCTTATGATGTGTGTTTTTTACCACAATACCAAAAAAAAGCATATTGTTAGCTACAGCAGGAAACCTTTAAAAACACAGTCTTCTTTATAATTTTCTCCTTCAGTGACTGTTATGGTCACCCACACAAATCTAACTTAATCTCTGGGATTTTTTGGAAATAAAATTTCAAATTACTGACTGTCACAAAACATGAAGAAAGCATCTTGGCAGTCCCCAACTACCAACGAAAATCCACTATTTTAAGAAACCAATACTGGTTAACACATATTAAAGCAAAAAGTAATTAGATCAAATTAAAGTTGATCCAAGATTTGGTTCCATAGTTCTATGGTTTAGAAAAATAAATTTTGCAATTTGAACATAGTGTATAGGTCAAATATACCACCTGGCAAATTTCCAACTTCTGAAGGAAACTTCCTGAAATAAATTCATGTCATTATAATTATGAAATTTTATATAATATTTATCATCCAGTTTTCCCAAGTTTAATTAATGGGTGGTATAAAAGCATACCACACAAATTTTCACAGACTTAAATACAAATAATTTGGAGTCATTCCACAGTACTTTCTAAATCTAAAATATTAATTAAGCTAATAAATACAGTATTGTATAACAATACAATAATAATAAACTTAACAATAATTTTAGTGAGGGAACTGTAGATTAATGATTTGAAATACAGATTTTGGAATGGAGGATAAAGATGTCACAGTAGGAGGACGTGGAGTTCATCTCGCACCCACAAACACATCAAAATGCAGAACAATTCTCATGGAAATCTAACTGGAAACTGGAAAAAACTCCTATACAAATAAAGCTGTAAGAAAGATCTCCACATAAGCCAGTAGATGGGGAATAAAAGGCATTGGGTCAGGACTTGAACACCTGAAAGGGATCTGTAAGGAGGAGAAATATCCACACATGTGTACCCTTGCCCTTGGGAGTGAGTAGGCCTAGCCACAACCTGGGTATCCTAGTCCTGAGGTCTTGCATGGAGGAGATGGGCGCCCTTGCCTGCTGGGGAATACACTGAGAGAGATAGAAGGGCTAGAGAAGCCTAGGTTCTGCTTTTGAGGAGAGCACACATGCTGACTTTCTGACAATCAGGGCAAAGAAAGCCTTGCACTGGTGGCAGATGCCTTGCTGCACTTCCCAATCTGAAGGGGCAAACACCACAGCCCTGCTTCACTCCACACCACATCCTGGCATGAAATACGGACAGAGACTTGGTCTAGCTGCGCAGAAACAGACTGGCGCACCTGGGGTGTGAGCCAGATGGAGCCACAGAAAACAGTGTCAGCTTACTTATGGAGAAGCAGATGTAGCTGTGGTGGACATTGTCAGCATGCAAGGAGGGTGGCACTACAGGGGGGTGCAGCAGCCAAGCACCAAATCTTGGGCAGACAAGCCCTGAGAGAAGACTCCATTTGGTTACCCAGAGACAGCCCAGAGGGCCTGGGGTGTGGTCTGGGTGACGCCATTGTCAGCATGCCCAGGAGTACACAGTTGTTTGTCTCTCAACAAAAACAACCTGGCTTCACCCACTTCACAACACAGCTTAGCACTAGATCTGGAGCAAACATGTCCTGGGAGAAGTCTGCAACAGAGGCAGTCCAAATCTCAGGTGGCAGCACAGTCCTCTCAATTCCCACAGTGACAATACCCCAACACCCAGCCCTAGCCTACTCCACACCAAGCCTTGAACCAGATCCAGGTTGATCACAACAGAGAAAGGGAAACGAACTTGGCCTGCTTCTGAGTGGAATGGCAAATAGGTCCTCTGTGATCACATGGGCCTCACTTGCTTTAGCAATCACCTCCTTTGGGGCAGGGCATGCATCAAAGACAATGATCGAACCTGACCCTGAGGGCTTTTACTCCAACAACTAGGGAGAACATCCAACATCTGACAGGGCAGTACAGCCATGGAGCAGAGAGGTAGCCCCACTTCACATCCAGGACAGGCTTTAGATACTACAACACCAACCACACCCCCCTGTCAAGGGGATAACAGCTAGCACACCCTGAGGAAAGACATGGATGGTGTCCAAACTGAAATTGGGCCTAGCACCAAAAACACTGGAAACACAGTCTGCACAGGGATGTCCCCACATAAAAACACCACTTCAAGACCACAGTAGATAACTGTTTCTCCTAAATTCATAGAGACAGGGAAAGTTAAGTAAAATGAAAAGGCAGAGGAACTACTCACAAATAAAAGAAACAGAGAAGTAACCTGAAAGAACAAATAATGAAACAGAGCTCACTCATCTACAAGATCATGAGCTCAAAAAAGGAGGTAATAAAAATGCTAAAGGAATAAAGACAATCAATAGATTGTAATCACTATAACAAGGAACTAGAAACTATAAAGATGAAACAATAAAAAAAATTAAATTGTCTAGATTAAAACCAATCCAGAAACAATGAATAGCAGACTAAGTGACACGGAAGGTCGAATAAGTGATCTGGAAGGCAGAATAATGGAAATCGCCCAATCAAAACAGCAGGCAGAATGACAATTGAAAAAAAAACATATAAGATCTATGAGATAATATAAAGCATGCCAACCTATCCATAACAGGGGTTCCAGAAAGAAAAGAGAGAAAGAAGGGGATTAAGAATGTATTTTAAGAAATTATGGCTGGAAGACTTCCCAAACTATGGAAAGAAACAGATGTCCAGGTGCAAGAAGCAAAGAGGGTTCCAAACACATCATAATTAAAATGTAAAATGTTAAGATAAAGAAAGGATTCTAAAGGCATCAAGAGAAAAACAGAGTCAGTTACAAGGGAACCTCCATTAAGACTATCTGCTGATTTCTCTGCAGAAGCTTTGCAGGTCAGAAGGGAGCAGCATGATGTATTCAAAATCCTGAAAGGGATAAAAACCTGGAACTGAGAATATGCTACTAAGCAGGATTATTATCTAAAATAGAAAAAGAGATAAAGAATTCCTCAACAAGCAAAAACTAAGGAATTCAGCAAAACTAAACCAATCCTAAAAAATATTGCAGGATCTTCTCTAAATAGAAAGGAAGCAAGAATCTATAGGTAGGGAAAATCACAGTAGGCAAGTATATAAAAGGATTGAAGATCACTCAAATAAGCCAGTACACAGATTAAAAAACAATCCCCCCAAATTGAAAAACAATTATAACGAAAGCTAACAGTAAAAGGATAAGCATTGAAGGTGTAAAATAGGACATTTGAATTCACCAAATGTGGGGGTGGGGAGTATAAAAATTTAAATCTTTTGCAATGTGTTTGAACTTGAATGACTATTTAAAGCAAGTAGATATAGTTATGGGTCAACATACTTGAACTGCATGGTAACCACAAATCAAAAATACACAATATATTCACAAAAACCAAAAAGAAAGGAACTCAAGCATACAACAAAAGAAAATCATCAAACTACAAAAGGAAAACCAAAAAGAAAAGAAATGAACAAAGAAGAACTACAAAAACAACTGGAAGACAAGGATTAAAATGGCAAAAATTACATACCTATCAATAATTACTCTAAATGTCAGTGGACAAAATGCTCTAATCAAAAGATATAGAGCGGCAGATTGGATAAAACAAGAACGTAAAATATGCTGCCCAAAAGAGACTCAATTCAGGGTGAAAGACACACACAGACTGAAAGTAAAGGGATGGAAAAAGATATTTCATTCAAATATAAACAACAAAAAAAACAGGGGTAGCAGTACTCATACCAAACAAAATACACTTTAAAACAAAGTCCATTATGAAAGACAAAGGAAGAGCATTTTATAATGATAAATGGATCAATACAAGAAGAGGATATTACACTTGTTAACATATACACACCCAATATAGTAGCACTTAAATATATAAAACAAATACTAACAGATATAAAGGGAGAAAGGTACCATAATACAATAATAGTAGGAGACTTTAACATCCCACTGACATCACTGGACAGATCATCCAGATGGAAAATTGATAAAGCAAAAGAGATTCTAAATGACACAATAGAACAGTTGGACATAAATGATATCTACAGGACACTACATTTAAAAAATTGAATACACTTTATTTTCAAGTGTGCATGGAACATTCTGTAGAAGAGACAACATACTAGGTCAAAAACATGCATCAACAAATATAAGAAGAAAGAAATTATTTCAAGCATCTTTTCTGAATACACTGGTATGAAACTAGAAATCAACTACAGAAAGAAATATGGGAAAAGAATGAACACATGGAGACTGAACAAAATACTACTAAAAAAAATGGGGGTCAACAATGAAATTCAAGAAACATCAGAGGCTGGGAGCTGAGGCTCGGGCTTCGGTCAGAGTGCAGGGAGAGGACTGGGAAGGAAAAAACCCTTGACAGCATGAACACAGCCTGCAGGGGGTTACTGCGCCACAGCTGGCCGAGAGGCCGTCCGGGGAAAAGTCTGGACCTGCTGAAGAGGCAATAGACATTTTCTTCCCTCTTTGTTTCCTGGTGCGGGAGGAGAGGGGATTAAGAACGCTGCTTAAAGTAGCTCCAGAGACGGGCGCGAGCTGCGGCTAAAAGCACGGACCCCAGAGACAGGCATGAGATGCTAAGGCTGCTGCTGCCGCCACCAAGAAGCCTGTGTGTGAGCACAGGTCACTATCCACACCCCTCTTCCGGGGAACCTGTGCAGCCCGCCACTGCCAGGGTCCCGGGATCCAGGGACAACTCACCCGGGAGAACACACGGCGCACCTCAGGCTGGTGCAACATCACGACGACCTCTGCCACCGCAGGCTCGCCCCACACTCCGTGCCCCTCACTCCCCCCAGCCTGAGTGAGCCAGAGCCCCCGGATCAACGGCTCCTTTAACCCCATCCAGTCTGAGCAAAAAACAGATGCCCTCTGGTGACCTACAAGCAGAGGCGGGGCCAAATCCAAAGCTGAGCCCCTGGGAGCTGTGAGAAGAAAGAAGAGAAAGGGAAATCTCTCCCAGCAGCCTCAGAAGCAGCGGATTAAAGCTCCACAATCAACTAGATGTACACTGCATCTGTGGAATACATGAATAGACAACGAATCATCCCAAATTAGGAGGTGGACTTTGAGAACAAGATTTATGATATTTTCCCCTTTTCCTCTTTTTGTGAGTGTGTATGTGTATGCGTCTGTGTGAGATTTTGTCTGTATAGCTTTGCTTCCACCATTTGTCCGAGGGTTCTATCCATCTGTTTTTTTCAATTAATAGTTATTTTTTTTAATTTTAATAACTATTATATTTTATCTTACTTTAGTTTATTTTACCTTATCTTATTTCTTTATTTTTTCCTTCCCTCCCTCCTTGCTTCCTTCCTCTCTGCCTCCCGCCCTCGCTCCCTCCTTTCTTTCTTTCTTTCTTTCTTTCTTTCTTTCTTTCTTTCTTTCTTTCTTTCTTTCTTTCTTTCTTTCTTTCTTTCTACTTCTACTAATTTTTCTTTCTACTTTTTCTCCCTTTTATTCAGAGCAGTGTGTATGAAAGGCTCTTGGTGATGCAGCCAAGAGTCAGTGCTGTGCCTCTAAGGTAGGAGAGCCAACTTCAGGACACTGGTCCACAAGAGAACTCCCAGCTCCACGTAATATTAAACAGCGAATATCTCCCAGAGATCTCCATCTCAACACCAACACCCAGCTTCACTCAACGACCAGCAAGCTACAGTGCTGGACATCCTATGCCAAACAACTAGCAAGACAGGAACACAAACCCACCCATTAGCAGAGAGGCTGCCTAAGATCATAATAACTCCACAGACACCCCCAAACACACCACCAGACGTGGACATGCCCACCAAAAAGACAAGATCAAGCCTCATCCACCAGAACACAGGAACTAGTCCCCTCCACCAGGAAACCTACACAGCACACTGAACCAACCTTAGCCACTGGGGACAGAAAACAAAAACAACGGGAACTACGAAACTGCAGCCTGCAAAAAGGAGACCCCAAACGCAGTAAGATAAGCAAAATGAGAAGACAGAAAAACACACAGCAGATGAAAGAGCAAGATAAAAACAAACCAGACCTAACAAATGAAGAGAAAATAGGCAGTTTACCTGAAAAAGAATTCAGAATAATAATAGTAAAGTTGATCCAAAATCTTGGAAATAAAATAGACAAAATGCAAGAAATATTTAACAAGGACCTTGAAAAACTAAAGATAAAACAAACAATGATGAACAACACAATAAATGAAATGAAAAATACTCTAGATGGGAACAATAGCAGAAGAACTGAGGCAGAAGAACGGATGAGTGTCCTGGAAGATAAAATAGTGGAAACACCTACTGCAGAGCAGAATAAGCAAAAAAGAATGAAAAGAAATGAGGACAGTCTCAGAGACCTCTGGGACAACATTAAACACACCAACATTCGAATTATAGGGGTTCTAGAAGAAGAAGAGAAAAAGAAGGGGACTGAGAAAATATTTAAAGAGATTATAGTTGAAAATTTCCCTAATATGGGAAAGGAAACAGTTAATCAAGTCCAGGAAACACAGAGAGTCCCATACAGGATAAATCCAAGGAGAAATATGCCAAGACACATATTAATCGAACTGTCAAAAATTATATACAAAGAAAACATATTAAAAGCAGCAAGGGAAAAACAATAACACACAAGGGAATGCCCATAAGGTTATCAGCTGATCTTTCAGCAGAAACTCTGCAAGCCAGAAAGGACAGACAGGACATATTTAGAGTGATGAAGGAGAAAAACCTGCAACCAAGATTATTCTACCCAGCAAGGATCTCATTCAGATTTGATGGAGAAATTAAAACCTTTACATACAAGCAAAAGCTGAGAGAGTTCTGCACCACCAAACCTACACTACAACAAATGCTAAAGGAACTTCTCTAGGAAGGAAACACAAGAGAAGGAAAAGACCTACAATAATGAACCGAAAATAATTAAGAAAATGGGAATAGGAACATACATATCGATAATTACCTTAAATGTAAATGGACTAAATGCTCCCACCAAAAGACAGAGATTGGCTGAATGGATACAAAAACAAGACCCATATATTTGCTGTCTACAAGAGACCCTCTTCAGACCTAGAGAAACATACAGACTGAAAGTAAGGGGATGGAAAAAGATATTTCATACAAATGGAAACCAAAAGAAAGCTGGAGTAGCAATTCTCATATCAGACAAAATAGACTTAAAAATAAAGACTATTAGAAGAGACAAAGAAGGACACTACATAATGATCAAGGGATCAATCCAAGAAGAAGGTATAACAATTGTAAATATTTATGCACCAAACATAGGAGCACCTCAATACACAAGGCAAATACTAACAGACATAAAAGGGGAAGTCAAAAGTAACACATTCATAGTAGGGGACTTTAACACCCAACTTTCACCAATGGACAGATCATCCAAGATTAAAATAAATAAGGAAACACAAGCTTTAAATAATACATTAAACAAGATGGACTTAATTGATATTTATAGGACATTCCATCCAAAAAAAACCAGAATACACATTTTTCTCAAGTGCTCATGGAATATTCTCCAGGATGGATCATATCTTGGGTCACAAATCAAGCCTTGGTAAATTAAAGAAAATTGAAAGTGCATCAAGTGTCATTTCCAACCACAACGCTATGAGACTAGATATCAATTACAGGAAAAGATCTGTAAAAAATACAAACACATGGAAGCTAAACAACACACTACTTAATAATGAAGTGATCACTGAAGAAAACAAAGAGGAAATAAAAAAATGCCTAGAAAAAATGACAATGGAGACACGATGACCCAAAATCTATGGGATGCAGCAAAAGCAGTTCTAAGAGCGAAGATTATAGCAATAGAGTCCTTCCTTAATATCTATCCTTAATATCTCGAGTAAACAACCTAACCTTGCAGCTAAAGCAATTAGAGAAAGAAGAACAAAAAACCCCCAAAATTAGCAGAGCAGAAGAAATAATAAAAATCAGATCAGAAATAAATGAAAAAGAAATGAAGGAAACGTTAGCAAAGATCAGTAAAACTAAAAGCTGGTTCTTTGAGAAGATAAACAAAATTGATAAACCATTAGCCAGACTCATCAAGAAAAAAGGGGAGAAGACACAAACAAATAGAATTAGAAATGAAAAAGGACAAGTAACAACTGACACTGCAGAAATACATAAGATCATGAGAGATTACTACAAGCAACTTTATGCCAATAAAATGGACAACCT
The DNA here is from genome assembly GCF_964374135.1 of Grampus griseus. Taxonomy (NCBI): domain Eukaryota; kingdom Metazoa; phylum Chordata; class Mammalia; order Artiodactyla; family Delphinidae; genus Grampus; species Grampus griseus. The sequence continues at coordinate 51,850,232 of NC_138999.1, forward strand.
GGAATAAATGGACAAATTCTTAGAAATGCACAACCTACCAAGACTGAATCAGGAAGAAATAGAAAATATGAACAGGCGAATCACAAGCACTGAAATTGAAACTGTGATTAAAAATCTTCCAACAACAAAAGACAAGGACCAGATGGCTTCACAGGCGAATTCTACCAAACATTTAGAGAAGAGCTAACACCTATCCTTCTGAACCTCTTCCAAAATATACCAGAGGGAGGAACACTCCCAAACTCCTTCTACAAGGCCACCATCACCCTGTTTCCAAAACCAGACAAGGATGTCACAAAAAAAGAATACTACAGGCCAATATCACTGATGAACATAGATGCAAAAATCCTCAACAAAATACTAGCAAAGAGAATCCAACAGCACATTCAACGGATCATACACCATGATGAAGTGGGGTTTATTCCACGAATGCAAGGATTCTTCCATATATGCAAATCCATCAACGTGATACACCATATTAACAAATTGAAGGAGAAAAACCATATGATCATCTCAATAGATGCAGAGAAATTTTTCAAGATAATTAAACACCCATTTATGATAAAAACCCTGCTGAAAGTAGGCATAGAGGGAACTTTCCTCAACGTAATAAAGGCCATATATGAGAAACCCACCAACATCGTCCTCAATGGTGAAAAACTGAAAGTATTTCCACTAAGATCTGCAACAAGAAAAAGTTGCCCACTCTCACCACTCTTACTCAACATAGTTATGCAAAGTTTAGACACAGCAACCAGAGAAGACAAGGAAATAAAATAAATCCAAATCGGAAAAGAAGTAAAGCTGTCACTGTTTGCAGATGACATGAGACTATACATAGAGAATCCTAAAGATGCGACTAGAAAACTACTAGAGCTAACCAATGACTTTGGTAAAGTAGCAGGATACAAAATTAATGCACAGAAATCTCTGGCATTCCTATACACTAAGGATGAAAAATCTGAAAGTGAAATCAAGAAAACACTCCCATTTACCATTTCAACAAAAAGAATAAAATATCTCGGAATAAACCTACCTAAGGAGGCAAAAGACCTGTATGCAGAAAATTATAAGGCACTGATGAAAGAAACTAAAGATGATACAAATAGATGGAGAGATATACCATGTTCTTGGGTTGGAAGAATCAACATTGTGAAAATGACTCTACTACCCAAAGCAATCTATAGATTCAATGCAATCCCTATCAAACTACCACTGGCATTTTTCACAGAACTAGAACAAAAAAATTTGCAATTTGTATGGAAACACAAAAGACCCCGAAGAGCCAAAGCAATCTTGAGAACGAAAAAAGGAGCTCGAGGAATCAGGCTCCCTGACTTCAGACTATACTACAAAGCTACAGTAATCAAGACAGTATGGTACTGGCACAAAAACAAAAAGATAGATCAATGGAACAGGATAGAAAGCCCAGAGATAAACCCACACACATATGGTCAACTTATCTTTGATAAAGGAGGCAGGAATGTACAGTGGAGACAGGACAGCCTCTTCAATAAGTGGTGCTGGGAAAACTGGACAGATACATGTAAAAGTATGAGATTAGATCACTCCCTAACACCATACACAAAATTATCCCAAAATGGATTAAAGACCTAAACATAAGGCCAGAAACTATCAAACTCTTAGAGGAACACATAGGAAGGACACTCTATGAAATAAATCACAGTGAGATCCTTTTTGTCCCACCCCCTAGAGAAATGGAAATAAAAACAAAAACAAATAAATGGGACCTAATGAAACTTCAAAGCTTTTGCACAGCAAAGGAAACCATAAACAAGACCAAAAGACAACCCTCAGAATGGGAGAAAATATTTGCAAATGAAGCAATTGACCAAGGATTAATCTCCAAAATTTACAAGCAGCTCATGCAGCTCAATAACAAAAAACAAACAACCCAATCCAAAAATGGGCAGAAGACCTAAATAGACATTTCTCCAGAGAAGATATACAGACTACCAACAAACACATGAAAGAATGCTCAACATCACTAATCATTAGAGAAATGCAAATCAAAACTACAATGAGATATCATCTCACCCCGGTCAGAATGGCCATTAACAAAAAATCTAGAAGTCATAATTGCTGGAGAGGGTGTGGAGAAAAGGGAACCCTCTTGCATTGTTGGTGGGGATATAAATTGATACAGCCACTATGGAGAACAGTATGGCGGTTCTTTAAAAAACTACAAATAGAACTAACATATGATCCAGCAATCCCACTAGTGGGCATATACCCTGAGAAAACCATAATTCAGAAAGAGTCATGTACTAAAATATTCATTGCAGCTCTATTTACAATATCCCAGAGGTGGAAACAACCTAAGTGTCCATCATCGTATGAATGGATAAAGAAGATATGGCACATATATACAATGGAATATTACTCAGCCATAAAAAGAGACGAAATTGAGCTATTTGTAATGAGGTGGATAGACCTAGAGTCTGTCATACAGAGTGAAGTAAGTCAGAAAGAAAAAGACAAATACCGTATGCTAACACATATATATGGAATTTAAGGAAAAAATGTCATGAAGAACCTAGGGGTAAGACAGGAATAAAGACACAGGCTTACTAGAGAATGGACTTGAAGATATGGGGAGGGGGAAGGGTAAGCTGTGATAAAGCGAGAGAGAGGCATGCACTACCAAACATAAGGTAGATAGCTAGTGGGAAGCAGCCGCATAGCACAAGGAGATCAGCTCAGTGCTTTGTGACCACCTGGAGGGTGGGAGGGAGGGAGATTCAAGAGGGAAGAGATATGGGAACATATATATATATATAACTGATTCATTTTGTTGTAAAGCAGAAACTAACACACCATTGTAAAGCAATTATACTCCAATAACATTGTTAAAAAAAAGTTGGGAATATTTATAACTCTGCTTTAGGAAGATAAGTCACATTTTTTTGGTAAATAATGAGAAAAAAAATATAGCTCCTGATTTGATCATTCAAGTTTAAGGATTCATCACCTTTTTGCCCCTATTGACCATTTAATGTATGTACTTTTATTTTTGAACCAGCAAATTAACTTGCAATATGTATTTGTATATAATCAGATATTTTATAGTGATGATGTCTATTCTCTATTAAATATATCATTTCCATGAAAAAAGAAACATCAGAAAATACCTGAAGACAAAAGAAATGAAAACACAGCCTTACAAAATCTATGAGATGCACCAAAATTATTTCTATGTTGGAATTACATAGTGATACAGACCTTCCTCAGGAAACAAGAATATTCTCAAGTAAACAACCTAACCTACCAAGTAAAATCATTAGCAAATGAAGAAAATACAAAACCCAAAGTGAGCAGAAAGAAGTAAATAATAAATATCAGTGAAGAAATAAAATGGGGATCAGTTAAAAAATAGATAAGATCAATAAAACCGAGTTGGTTTTTGAAAATATAAAAAAAAAATCAACAAATCTCTAGCCAGGCTCACCAAGAAGAGAGAGAACCCAAAAGCAAAATTAGAAATTAAAGAGGAGAAATAACAACCAATACCTGAGAAATACAAAAAATCATGAGAATATTATGAACAGTTATATGCCAAAAAATTGGACAACCTAGAAGAAATGGACAAGTTTCTAGAAGCATAAAGCCTGCCAAAACTGAGTCAAAAAGAAACAGATAATTTGGACAGATCAATCACTAGAAGTGTACTGAAATCCATAATTTAAAAAGCTCCCTGCAAACAAGTCCAGGACCTGACAACTTCAGTGGGGAATTCAAAGAATACAAGAAAGAAATTATACTTACCCTTCTCAAACTATTGCAAAAAATTGAAGTGAAGGAACCACACCCAAATTCATTCTATGAGGCCACCATCTTCCTTATTCCAAAACGAGACAAAGGCACTAAAACAAAGAAAATTGCAGGCCAATATCTTTGAAGAATATAGATGAAAAAGCCTCAACAAAATATTACCAAACCAAATCCAATAATACATAAAAGTGATCATATACCACAACAAGTTGAAATAATTCCAGGGTCACAAGGATAGTTCAACATACACAAATCAATCAATGTGATACATACACCACATTAACAAAAAGAAAGAAAGGAAAAAAAACACATGATCATCACAATAGACACAGAAAAAGCATTTGACAAAATATGAAATCCATTCATGATAAAAACTCTCAAAAAAGTGTGTATAGAGGGAACATATCTCAACATAATAAAAGCCATTTATGACAATCCCACAGCCAACATAATACTCAATGGTGAAAAGCTGAAAGCCTTGCCACTAAATTCTGGAACAAGACAAGGATGCCCACTTTCATTACTTCTATTCAAAATAGTATTGGAAGTCTTAGCCACAGCAGTCACATGAAAAAAGAAATAAAATGTATCAACATTGGAAGGGAAGAGGTAAAACTGTCACTATTTGCAGAGGGCATGATAATCTATTTAGAGAACCCTAGAGTCTCCACACAAAAACTATTATAACTAATAAGTGAATTCAGCAAGGTACCAGGATACAAGATTAACATACAAAAACCTGTTGCACTTCTTTACACTAATAATGAAATACGAGAAAGGGAATTTTTAAAAAATCTTGTCAAAAATTGTGTCATAAAATAAAATACCTAGGAATAAACTTAACCAAGGGGTTGAAAGACCTACAGACTGAAAATTATAAAACATTAATAAAGGAAGTTGAAGATGACTCAAATAAATGGAAAGGCATCCCATGTTCTTGGATTCGAAAAATTATTATTGTTGAAATGGCCATACTACCTAAAGCAATCTACAGATTTAATGAAATCCCTATCAAAATATGCATAATATTATGCATATGGGAAAAATATTTTCCCATAACTAGAACAAATAATCCTAAAATTTATACAGTAGCACAAAAGGTCCCAAATTGTCAAATAAATACTGAGGAAAAAGAACAAAGCTAGTGGCAAAATCCTCCAGATTTCAGATTATACTACAAAGCTACAGTAATCAAAATAGTGTGGTATTGACACAAAAACAGACATATAGATCAATGGAACAGAAGAGAGACCCCAGAAGTAAACTCATACACCAATGGTCAATTAATCTACAACAAAGGAGGCAAGAATATATAATGGATAAAAGATAGTCTCCTTGAACAAGTGGTGCTGGGAACGCTGCACAGCTACATGTAAATCAATGAAATTAGAACACTCCTTCACACCATATACAAAAATAAACTCAAAATGGTTTAAAGACCTAAATTTAAGACATGACACCATAAAACTCCTAAAAAAGAACATAAGCAAAACATTCTTTGATATAAATATTGTCTTAGATCAGTCTCCTAAGGCAAAAGAAATAAAAGCAAAAATGTAAAATTGGGACCTAGTGAAACTTAAAAGCTTTTGCATATCAAAGAATATCATCCAGAAAAATAAAAGACAACCTACAGAATGATAGAAAATATTTGCAAATGATGTGACTAAAAAAGGGTTAATATCCAAAACATAAAATCAGCTCATAAAACTCAATTAAAAACAATCAACCTAATCAAAACATGTGCAGAAGCACTGAATAGACATTTTTCCAAAGAAGCCATACAGATGGCCCAAAAGCATGTGAAAAGATGTTCAACATTGTTAATTATTAGAGAAATGCAATTCAAAACTACAATGAGGTATCATCTCACACTGGTCAGAATGGTTATCATCAAAAAGTCCTCAAAAAATAAATGTTGAAGAGAGTATGGAGAAAAGGGAACCCTCTCACACTGTTGGTGGATATGTAAATTGGTGCAGCCACTATGGAAAAAAGTATGAAGTTTACTTAAGAAACTAAAAACAGAGCTACTATGTGATCCAGCAATCCCACTCCTAGGTATATATCCAGAAAAGATGAAAACTCTAATTTGAAAAGATACAAGCACCGACATGTTCATAGCAGAACTATTTACAATAGCCAAGATATGGAAATAATCCAAGTGCCCACCAACAGATAATTGGCTTAAAAAGATGTGATATATATAGATATAAATATAGTAAGTTATATATATATAGTAAGTCTGGTAAATATGAACCTTCAAGTTGCAAACTTTCAAAGATGTGAATGTGCATGCCAGCCCCTGCATTCCAGCTGTTGTACTGTACTGCTGTACTTTTCAAGGTACTGTACTATAAGTTTAAAAATGTTTCCTTTATTTTTTGTGTTTGCTTTTTATGTATGTGTTGTGTGAAAAGTATGATAAACCTATTACAGTACAGTACTATACAACCAATTGTGTTAGTTGGGTACCTAGTTTAACTTTGTTGGACTTACGAACAAATTGGACTTACAAACACACTCTCTGAACAGAACTCATTTGTATGTAGGGGACTTGCTATATATATATAATATACTTTATATAATATATATAATATACTGTATATATATATATATATACACACACATATATATATAATGGAATATTACTCAGCCATAAAAAACAAAATATTGCCATTTGCAGCACATGGATGGACCTAGAGAATATTATACTTGGGAAGTAAGTCAGACAAAGAAAGACAAATCCTATATGATATCACTTATATGTAGAATCTAAAAATAATACAGATGAATCTATATGCAAAAGAAAAACAGACTCACAGACATAGAAAACAAACATATGGTTACCAAACGGAAGAGGGAGGGAGAGAGGGACAAATTAGAAATATGGAATTAACAAATACAAACCACTATACATAAAATAGGTAAATTAGCAACAAGGTTTTACTGTATAGCACAGGGAATTATGTACAATATCTTATAGTAAGCTATTATGGAATATAATCTGCAAAAAGAAAAAATCCCTATGCTGTACACCTGATACTAATAATACAATATTTTAATCAACTATATTTCAATAATAACAAAATAAAAAACATGGTCTCCTTAACAGATGCAGAAAATGCATTTGACAAAATTCAACATCCATTCATGATAAAAAACTCTTACAAAATCAGTATAGAAGGATCTTACCTCAACACAATAAAGGCCATATATGAAAAGCACACAGCAAACATCTAAATCAATGGGGAAAAACAGAAAGCTTTCCCTTTAAGATCTTGTACAGGTCAAAATGCCCACTCTAGTCACTTATTTTCAACATAGTACTGGAGGACCTAGCCAGAACCGTTAGCCAAGAAAAATAAATAAAGGTATACAAAATCAGAAAGAACACAAATTATCTGTTTGAAAAATGACATGATCATATATGTAGAAAATTGTGAAGACTTCACCACAAATTGTTACAACTAATAAAGGAATTCAGTAAAGCTGAAGGATACAAAATCAATGTGCAAAATTCATTGTTTTTCCAAACACAAACAAGTATCTGAAATAAAATTATGGAAATAATTCCATGTAAAATTGCAAAAAATAAAATACTTAGGAATAAACTTAACTATAGACCTGAAATACTTGTACAATGAAAATTATAAAACACTATTGAAAGAAACTAAAGAAGCCACAAATAAGTGGAAAGACATCCCATATTCACGGATAGAAGACTTTATTTTGTTACAGTATAGGTGTAATCTCCATCAAAAAATCAATTGCATTTTTTTTTGTGTGGTACGTGGGCCTCTCACTGTTGTGGCCTCTCCTGTTGCGGAGCACACGCTCTGGACACACAGGCTCAGCAACCATGGCTCATGGGCACAGCCACTCCACGGCATGTGGGATCTTCCCGGACCGGGGCACGAACCCGTGTCCCCTGCATTGGCAGACAGACTCTCAACCACTGCATCACCAGGGAAGCCCCAATTGCATTCTTGACAGAAAAAATATTTAAAACTATCCTAAAACTTATTTGGAACCCCAAAGACTCCAATAAGCCAGTGCAATCTGGAGACAGACAAGCAAGCTTAGAGGTATCACATTTCTTAATTTTAAAATATACTACAAAATTAGAGTGAACAAAACAGTATGATGATGGCATAAAAACAGACTTAAACCAATGGAATGGAATTAAGATTCCAGAAGTAAACCCCTGCATACACCGTCAACTAATGTTTTACAAGAGAATCAAGAATAGTCACAGGGAAAGAATAGTCTCGCCAATAAATTTTGTTAGAAAAACTGGATAACCACATGCAAAAGAATGGAACTAGACTCCTACCTTACACCTTTCAAAAATTTAATGATGTAGAATAAAGACAAACTTGAGACCTGAAATCATAAAACTCCTAGAAGAAAACAGGGGGAAAGCTCCTTGACACTGGAATTGGCAGTGAGTTTTTGGATATGACACCAAAAATACAAGCAACAAAAGTTCAAATAAATAAGTGGGATTACATAAAACTAAAAAATATCCCACACAGCAAAAGAAATAATCAACAAAATGAAAGGGCAACTTGTGAAATGGGAGTTACTATTTATCTGATGAGGGTTAATATCCAAAATGTATAAGGAGCTCAAAAAATTCAACAGCAATAAAACAAACAGATTTTAAAATGGGCAATGGAGCTTAACACACATTTCTCAAAAGAAGACATACAAATGGCCAATCAGTACCTGAAAAAATGTAATAATCATCAAGAAATGCAAATCAATATCATAATGAAACATTATCACACATGTTAAGATAGCTATTGCCCAAAAGATTAAAAAAAAGAAAAGTGTAGGGCAGGATGTGGAGAAAAGGGAACTATTATAGAATATTGGTGGGTATATAAACTGGTACAGACTTATGGTCCTGCAACCCCACTTCTGGGTATATATCAATGGTGAAATCAGAATCTAAAAAGGATACCTGCACTCTCATGTTCTATTCAGCATTATTCACAAGAGCCAAGATACATATTGAAACAACGTAAATGCCATCAATGGATAAAGAAAATTATATATATGCAGATACATACATATATACAATTTATGTATATAATTTATATTAAATTATATATTTTTTATATTAAAAAAGAAAATCCTGACATTTGACAGAACATATATGAACGTGGGGGACATTATGCTTAGTGAAATAAACCAATAAAGAAAGAAAAATAGTGCATGATCTCACTTCTATGTGTGTAATCTAAAAACCTTGAATTCAAAGAAGCAGAGACAAGAATAATGGTATCAGGGATGGGGCAGTGGGGAATCCAACAATCATCAAAGGGTATAAAGTTTCACTTATGCAAGATATTTAGAGATGTAATGTACAACACGTAACTATAGTTAATAATACTTTATTGAATAGTTGAAATCTGTTAAGTGGGTAGATTTTAAGTGTCCTTACCAAAAAAAAGAAAATACGGTGACTGGATATGTTATTGTTAATGTTAAGATTATTTCACAATGTTTATGTATATCAAATCATCCCATCACACACTTTCAATATATGTGATTCTTTATTGTGAAATGTACCTCAAAAATGTTACTTTACTTTCAAATTTGTAAGTACCCATTAAAAAGTGATAATCTTTTTTTACTATTTTAATTAATCAATATATTTTTAAGCAAAATATATAATAAAGAGAAAAAAAGAACATATTTTTTGGACTCACACAGTTTCATTTCAAAATGTACCACACAGCTACAGCAAACAAGACACCATTTAAAATAGACAACTGATGGGAACATACTGTATAGCACAGGGAACTCTACCTAATGCACTGTGGTAACCTGAAGGGGAGAAGTCCAAAATGGAGGGGATATCTGTATGTGTATGGCTGATTCATTCTGTTGTGCAGTGGAGGCTAACACAACATTGTAAAGCAACCATACTCCAATAAAACTAAAGGACAGCATTAAATTGACATAAGAATGGGTGTAGAGATCAATGAATTATATCAATAATTGGGGGTCCATAAATAAAACTTTACATTTATGGTGATTTTTGATAATGATACCATGAAATTCAATGGGAAAAGGATATCCTTCAATAAATGGTGCTGGGAAAATGAATAAGCACTTGCAAAAGAGTGAAATTGAATGCTACATCACATTATATAAAAAAATTATTTCAAAATGAAAGATAGACCTAAATGTAAGAGTTAAAACTAAACTTTATTCGAAGAAAAAAGAGAAGTAATTCTTAATGATCCTGGGTCAGGCCCTAGTTTCTTAGATATGACACCAAAAACATAACTGACAAAAGAAAGAATAGATAAATTGGATCTCATAAAAATTTAAAACTTTTGTGCTTCAAAGGACACCATCAAGAAAATGAGAAGATGGGAGAAAATATTTTCAAATCATATACCTAACAAAGATCTTGTATCCAGAGGGCATTATGGAACTCTTACAACTTTACAATGAAAACACAAATAAAGCCAATTAAAAATGGCCAAATTCAGGCCAGGAATAAAGATGCAGACGTAGAGAATGGACTTGAGGACATGGGGAGGGGGAAGGGTAAGCTGGCACAAGTAAGAGAGTGACAGGGACATATATACACTACCAAATGTAAAATAGATAGATAGTGGGAAGCAGCCACATAGCACAGAGAGATCTGCTGGGTGCTTTGTGTCCACCTAGAGGGGTGGGATAGGGAGGGTGGGAGGGAGACGCAATAGGGAGGAGATATGTGGATATATGCATACGTATAGCTGATTCACTTTGTTATAAAACAGAAACTAACACACCATTGTAAAGCAATTATACTCCAATAAAGATGTTAAATAATTAATTAAAATGGCCAAATTATTTGAATAGACGTTTCTCCAAAGAACATACACAAATAGTGATAAGCATATATACAAAAAGTGAAAAGAAGCTCAACATCATTAGTTATTAAGGAAGTGCAAATCAAAATGACAATGGGATACAAATTCACACACATTAGAAAGCCTATAATTATAAAAATGGATGAAAACAATTGTTGGCAAAAATGTGCCAAAATTGAAACACTTATATATTGCTGGTATAAATGTAAAATGATGCAGCTGATTTGGAACACAGTCTGACAGTTCCTTAAAATGTTAAACCTAGAAATTCCATATGACCCAACAAGTCCTCTCACAGATATATACTCAAAACAACTGAAAACATATGTCCAGACAGACCCTTGCACGTGAATGTTCATAAAAGCTTTTTTAAAAATATCCAAGTATGAATGTAAACAAAGTGTTTATAAATTGATGAATAGATTTTAAAAATGCAGTGTATGGAATAAAGTATTTATATATGTTACAAGATTAATCATAAAAACATTATCTAAGTGAAAGTAGCCAGACACAAAAGGCCACATGTTGTATGATTCTATTTATATCATATATCTAGAATACATAAATCCATAGAGACATAAAATAGAGTAGTGGTTGCCAGGGGCTATGGAAAGGGCAGTACAGTGATGTACAACTCTGTAGGTACTGTAATAAATATTAAATTATATACTTTGGTGAATTTTATGGAATGTGAATTACATTTCAATAAAGATGTTTTCAGAAAAACTATGAAAATTAAATATATTTGCTTTGGTATATGTTAACCTGGAGCCAAAACTTCTTGAACATATATCAAAATATTATTCTAACATACTTTTAGTGTGTTAACATACATTTTAGCAGAAATTATGCAAAATAATTTGAAACTCTTAATCCTGAAACATTTTTAAAAGCGAATTGCTTTATACACAATTTCAATAATTGTACTCAGAGATAAACAAAATAATTATTTAGAGTGGATATTTGAAAACTTTTTAATTTAAATCCTCTTTGGCATTTCATTGAATGTAAATGCATTAATTCTATCATTCTATAGTTATTCTCATTCCAAAATGCTACTTTGCTAGAGTATAATAGTAAAAATTATTGCACACATATGATTTCATTTACAATATGCATATAGGTATATGTGAGTTTATGTATATATGTGTGTGTTTGTATATATTAAAAAAATTGGGTTATTTTTCTACAGAAAAAGCACAAATATGCTTATATATATGGACATATGCTCTATCACATGATTACATTCTATATGAGAGAACAGCCAAAATATGCAGTTTTTACAATTAAATGCTCTATTTTATATGTTTATCTTGTTTTAATATACAAACTATTACTAGCAGTGCCAAGCTTCTAGCTGAGTATCAGTAAACATATGGGGATTAAATAAAATATATGTTTATAATATAATATAAAAATATATTTAGTTTTTCCTTTATTTTATTTTATAAGTATAGTTGATTTACAAAGTCCTGTTAGTTTCATGTGTATATCACAGTGATTCAGTTATATATATATGTATATATATACATATATATATACACACACACACACATATATATGTATATTCCTTTCCAGACATTTTTCTATCATAGGTTATTAGAAAATATTGAGTATAGTTCTCTATGCTGTACAGTAGGTCCTTGTCAGTTATCTATTTTATATATATTAGTGTGTACCTGCTAATGCTAACCTTATAATTTATCTCTCCCCTGCCTTTCCCCTTTGGCAACCATAAGTTTGCTTTCTATGTATGTGGATCTATTTCTGTTTGGTAAATAAGTTATTTTATTTGAGATTTCACATATAAGTGATATCATATGATATTTGTCTTTGTCTGGCTTACTTCACTTAGGATGATAATCTCTAGGTCCATCCATGTTGCTGCAAATGACATTATTTCATTCTTTTTTATGGCTGAGTAATATTCCATTGTATATATATACATCTTCTTTATCCATTCATCTGTCAATGAACATTTAGGTTGCTTCCACATCTTGGCTACTGTAAATAGTCCTGCAATGAACACTGGGCTGCCTGTATCTTTTCAAATTAGTTTTCCTATTTTCTGGATATATGCCCAGGAGTGGAATTGCTGGATCTTATGGTAACTCTATTTTTAGTTTTTTTAAGGAACCTCCATACTGTTCTCCATAGTGGTTGTACCAATTTAAATTCCCACAACCTTTTCCTCCACACCCTCTCCAACATTTATTATTTGTAGGCATTTTGATGATGGCCATTGTGACCAGAGTGAGATGACACATCATGGTAGTTTTGATTTGCATTTCTCTAATAGTTAGTGAAGTTGAGCTTTTTTTCATGTTCCTGTTGGCCATCTGTATGTCTTTTTTTTTTTTTTTTTGCCACTCTCTGCAGCTGTGGGTTCTTAGTTCCCTGACCAGGGACTGAACCTGGGCCCTCAGCAGTGAAAGTACTGAGTCCTAACCACTGGACTTCCAGGGAATTCCCCTTTATGTCTTCTTTGGAGAAATCTTTACTTAGGTCTTCTCTAATAGCCAAAGCAACCTTGAGAAAGAAAAACGGAGCTGGAGGAATCAGGCTCCCTGGCTTCAGACTCTACTACAAAGCTATAGTCATCAAAACAGTATGGTACTGGCACAAAAACAAACATATAGATCAGTGGAACAGGACAGAAATAAACCCATGCACCAATGGTCAATTAATCTATGCCAAAGAGGCAATATATAATGGAGGAAATACAGTCTCTTCAATAAATGGTGCCTGGAAAAATGGACAGCTACATGTAAATCAATGAAATTAGAACATTCTCTAACACCATACACAAAAATAAACTTAAAATGGATTAAAGACTTAAATGTAAAACTGAATAATATAAAATTCATAGAGGAAAATATAGGCAGAGCACTCTTTTATATAATTTGCAACAATATCTTGTTAGTCCATCTCTTAGAATAATGGAAATAAAAACAAAAATAAACAAATGGGATCTAATTAAACCTAAAATTTTTTGCACAGCAAAAGAAACATTGAGAAACAATATTGATGCAAGCAAAAAATCATCTATGAGAAAGTGCTTTGTTTTATAAAACAAATATTGTGTTATTGCTTACCTAAAAAACCATAGTCCTACAATATTATTCTTCAACAGTTTATAGCAAACATTATCAGTGGGCCACAATGACTACAAAACTTAAAACAGTTCAAAAACTTATTTCATAGATATTCGAAATATGTATTAAATGAGTGTTGGAGATATTTACATCTTATAATATCTCACTCAAATTCAACATTAAGAATATTTAAATTTCAACATAAATCAGAACAAGATCAACACATAACTAATAAAACAAAGGATGATTAAAAATTACTTTCTCTCATTTTTATTTTAGTCCCTATTATTAGAAAGAGATAGTAAATGCTGCTTCTCATATATATTCTCCATCCATTCTTTTGAACAAAGAATATGCCACCAAATCTACTGTATTACACTGAACTGGATTTTTACATTTATGCTTGAGCCAAAATGTTAAAGAAAAAGTTTTTAAAAATCATAACCTAAGTTTAATATGGTAAAGATATTCCATCAAGATCATAAACACTGTAATTATTGGCTATGCTTATCAGTCTCACAGATGTAAGAAAATACTGGAGGCTATGTAAGAAATTCAAGATGCTAGACCTCCATCAACAAGTGAATGGATAAAGAAGATGTGGCACATATATACAATGGAATATTACTCAGTCATAAAAAGAAACGAAATTGAGTTATTTGTAGTGAGGTGGATGGACCTAGAGTCTGTCATAGAGTGAAGTAAGTCAGAAGGAGAAATACAAATACTGTATGCTAACGCACATATATGGAATCTAAAAAAAAAGGTTATGATGAACCTAGGGGCAGGACAGGAATAAAGAAGCAGATGTAGAAAATGGACTTGAGGGCATGGGGTGGGGAAAGGGTAAGCTGGAACAAAGTGAGAGAGTAGGATTGGCATATATACAATACCAAATGTAAAATAGATAGCTAGTGGAAAGCAGCTACTTAGCACAAGGAGATCAGCTTGGTGCTTTGTGACCACCTAAAAGGGTATGATAGGGAGGGTGGGAGGGAGGCTCAAAAGGGAAGGGATATGGGGATATATGTATACATATAGCTGATTCACTTTGTTATACAGCAGAAACTAACACAACATTTTAAAGCAATTATACTCCAATAAATATGTAAAAAAAAAAGATGCTAGACCTCATCTAAAATCACCAGCTTCAATTCTCTTTTCTCCCCCATTTCTAGGATTAATCTATGTACCTAAACATTTGAATACACACACACACACAAATGTTTTACTTGTAAAAGGCCTATCAAAAATAAAGTAATTCAAAATCTGAAAGTAAGAATTTACCAAAAGAAAATTAGAAAGTAAGCTGATGTCCAGATCATTGGAATTCATGGCAAAAGGCACACAGTAAACTTGTAGTACTTTTTTTAACAATGCAGGATGCAATCCACAAAGAATAAATATAATGAAAATTTTTATTACAAAAATATGGTTTTGAAACATATACAGCAATTATTGCAGGAAATATAAACATATGTCCAACAGTGGTAGAAATCTTCAACCTACATCTTTCAATCATTTAAAGATAAGTGAAAACAAAACATAAATTAGAATATTGTATATATAAATGCTATAAGTAATAACATTGATTATAAATTGAAAGAGATACTTATAACCTAAAAGGAAAGAATCCATATTGTAAGTTGTGTTCTTAGGAAGCCAACTCTGAGGGACAATTTAGTGTGAAGAATGATTGTGTTGATCTTTGGTTTCAACATCTGCAGAAGGAAGGGGAAGGACATGCGGCTGGGCAGAAGTCTAACTGTAATTCAGTCCCAATGACAGCTTA
This sequence comes from Grampus griseus, assembly GCF_964374135.1. Classification (NCBI taxonomy): domain Eukaryota; kingdom Metazoa; phylum Chordata; class Mammalia; order Artiodactyla; family Delphinidae; genus Grampus; species Grampus griseus. The sequence goes on from NC_138999.1 coordinate 51,865,792, forward strand.
ACACAACCCAACTAGTACTATCTAGAGGTAAAACAACCCTTTAGCACAGAAATCTGTAAACTGTTAAATTAAAGGGACAGATAGTAAATACTTTCACCTTCATGAACAGGTTCAACAACAGCTGCTCTACTCTGCCACTGTAATGTGAACAAGGCCACAGCAATACATAAGCAAATGAGCATGGCTATGTTCTAATAAAATATTATTTTAAAAACTTTTGGGACTAGAGATTAGTGGTGTAATTAGTAAGACACAGAAATCACCTCGCCCCAGGAACACATCAAAAATACATCTACATGTAGAGCAATTCTCACTGAAAACTGGAGACTGGCAAAAAGAACCCCAATTTGTAAGAAAGAACCCCACAGAATCTGGTAGGAAAGGGAAAGAAGCAATCAGGTCAGGATCTGTGCCCCTGGGAGGGGACTCAAAGGAAAAGGGAGATTACATGAGCATTGATCATCCCGGGGAGTGAGTAGTTTGAGCCACACACTAGGAGCTGGGGGTCCAACGGAGGGAATATGACCTTCCTTGGCTGGCTGGATGGCCATTGGGACTAACAGGAACACTGTGGGAAGCTTGAACTCTCCTCATGAGAAGCTCATTCATGCCTGCTTGCTCCCAAAACAAGGCAGAGGGGGTAGATTGAATATTGCATGAGTGGCTGGTCAATTTTGTGTGACCATCTCAGCGTGCACAATACCCAGTGCCAAGTGAAAGCTGTAGCCCTGCTTGGAGGCTCGATTGTATGACACAGAGGCAGCTCAGAACTGAAGTGGCATCTGAGCAGGGCAGGGACAGCCATTACTGGCACTTACACAGGCAGAGCATTAGAAGCAATCAGGATCTCTGACCCTAGTTGGACAACACACGCCAAGTGCCCACACCAGCCTGCCTTACTCCAGCACTGATCCTCTTTGGGGTGAGGGTGCCTATGCTGGGAGTGGGGAGAAAACACACTCAAGGAGAAAAGACCCAGCTCAGAACTGACTCACAGGGCTTCTACTCCAGCAACTTGAGATCCACCTCTGCCCTTGATAGTGTGGTGACAACCACCAAGCAGAGGGGAAGCCCCCGCTAACACTGGCTCTGGCTCTAGCTCCTCCATCTCCAGCCTTGCCTCCTACGAAGGTAATAACTGATAGAAAACCCTGAGGAAAGACGTAATTTGTGTTCATGTTAAATTCAGGTACCTGCTAAAGACAATGGACACATGAAGACTCCATAGGGACTCTCCCATATAATGACGCCCATTCAAAACTGGAATAGCTAACTGTTTCACCAAATTTCATACAGACAGAGAAGGGTAAGCAAAATGAGAAGACAGAGGAATTTGTCTCAATTGAAACAGCAAGAGAAAACCACTCAAAAGTCACCTAATGAAACAGATATAAACAATTTTCTAGAAAAAGAATTCAAGCATTAGTAATATGAATGCTAACCAATTAGGAACAAGAATAGATGGACCCAGTGAGAATCTTAATAAGGAACTAGAAAATATAAAAAAGAATGAGTCAGAACTGAGGAATACAATAACTGAAAGGAAAAAAAAAAAACGCTAGGAGGGATTAAGAGCAGACAAGGTGATACAGAAGGCATAAGTGATCTGGAAGATAAAATAATGGAAATCATCCAATCAGAACTACAAAAAAAACTTGAAAAAATGAGAACAGTTTAAGGAAACTCTGGGACATTAATCATATCAACATTTACATTATAGGAGTCCCAGAAGGAGAAGAGAGAGAGAAGGGGAATGAAAATATATTTGATAAAATTATGGCTGAAAAATTCCCAAACCCAAAGAAAGAAACAGATATCCAGGAACAGGAAACACAGAGGGTCTCAAACAAGATGAATCCAATTAGACCCACACAAAGACATATTATAATTAAAATGGCAACATTAAAGATAAAGAGAGAAAATGAGTGTCAAGATACATTCAAAGTGATGAAAGTGAAAAACCTGCAACCTAGGATACTCTACAGAGCAAGTTTATGTTTTAGAATAGAAAGAGAGATAAAGAAATTTTCAGACAAGCAAAAACTAAAAGAATTCATAAAATCTAAATCTACCCTAAAAGAAATGTTGAAGGGTCTTCTCTAATTGGAAACTAAGTGAGAATATATAGAAAAGGGAAATCCCCATTAGGAAAAGCAAATATGTAGTAAAGGCTGAGGATTGGCAAATAAAATAAACTAGAAAAAAATGAATAGAAAAAAATATTATAAAATCAAATATAACTGCAAAGTTCATTAAAGGAATAAACATGAAGATGCAAAATATGACATCAAAACCACAAAATGTGGAGAGTAAAAAAATGTACATCTGTTAGAATGTATTTGAAATTACAGGACTACCTGTATAAAATAAGTATATATACTTATAGGTCAACATATATGAACCCCATGGTAGCCACAAATGAAAATTCTACAATAGATACATACATACATACAAACTAGAGAGAATGGAACACAAGCATACAATTAAGAAAATCATCAAACTAAAGAAGAAACAAAAAGAAGAAAAAATACAGAGAGCTACAAAAACAACTGGAAATCAAATGATAAATTGAAAGTAAGTATATACTGGTCAATAATTACTTTAAATGGCAATGGACTAAATGATCCAATACAAAGACATATGGTGGTCGATTGGATAAAAAAACAAGACACATGTATAAGGTGCTTCAAAGAGGCTCACTTCAGATCTGAAAACAAACAGGGAAAGTGAAGGGATGTAACAAGGTATTCTATGCAAATTAAAATGATAAGAATATGGGGGTAGCAATACTCATATTAGACAAAACAGACTTTAAAACAAAATCTATAACAAAAGACAAAGAAGAGCATTAAAAAACGACAAATGAACCAAAAAAGAAAAAGATATTACACGCATTAACATATATGCACCCAATATGGGAGAATCTAAATATGTAAAGCAAATATTAAGACACATAAAGGCAGAAATTAACAATAATACAATAATATTAGGGGACATTAACAACCCACTTACATCAATGAACGGATCATCCAGATGGAAAATCAATAAGGAAACAGTGGCCTTAAATGACACAATAGACCAGTTGGACCTAATGGATATGTACAGGACATTCACTCCCCAAACAGCAGAATACACATTCTTTTCAAGTGCAGACGGAATGTTCTAAAACAGATAATATGCTAGGGCACAAAACAAGCCTCAAGAAATTTAAGAAGTTAGAAATTGTACCAAGCATTATTTTCAACCAAAATAGTATGAAATGAGAAATCAATTACAGGTAGAAAAATGGGAAAAGCACGAACACCTGGAGACTAAACAACATGCTACTAGAAAGCATTGGGTCAATGAAGAAATCAAAGAAGATATCAGAAAATACCTCAAGACAAATGAAAATGGAAACACAACACCCCTAAATCTAGGGATGCAACAAAACCTGTTCTAAGAGGGACATTTATGTAATACAGGCCTTCCCGAAGACCCAGCATTCTCACTTCTAGGCATATACCTGGAGATAACCATAATTCAAAAAGATACATGCACTACAATGTTCACTGCAGCACTATTTACAATAGCCAGGACATGGAAACAACCTAAATGTCCATTAACACAAGAATGGATAAAGATGATATGGTACATATCTACAATGGAATATTACTCAGCCATAAAACAGAATGAAATAATGCCATCTGCAGCAACATGGATGGACCTAGAGATTGGCATACTGAGTGAAGTAAGTCAGACACAGAAAGACAAATATTATATGATACCATTTATATGTATAATCTAAGAAAAAGGTACAAATGAACTTATTTTCAAAACAGAAGTAGAGTCACAAATGTAGAAAACAAACTTATGCTTACCAGGGGATAAGGTGGGGGGAGGGATAAATTGGGAGATTAGTGTTGACATATACACACTACTATATATAAAATAGATAACTAATAAGAACCTACTGTATAGCACATGGAACTCTACTAAATACTCTGTAATGGCCTATATGGAAAAGAATCTAAAAAAAGAGTGGGTATATGTATATGCATATGTACAACTGATTCACTTTGCTGTACACTTGAAACTAACAAAACATTGTAAATCAACTATACTCCAATAATTTTTTAAAAATTTTTATAAAAAGTTAAAAACAGGAATTAGAAAAAGGATAATGAAAGCCCAGTCAGCAGAAGGAAGGAAATAATAAAGACACAGGAAATAAATGAAATAAAGATCAAAAACAGTAGAAAATGTCAATGAAAACAAGAGATTGCTCTTTAAACAAAGAAATAAAATTGGTAAACTGTTAGCTAGGCTCACCAATAAGAAAAGAAAGAGGACCGAAGTAAACAAAATAAGAAAACAAAGAGGAGAAATAACAAATACTACAGAGATACAAGAAATCATAAGAGAATACTGTGAACAGGTACATACCAACAAAGTAGGGAACCTAGCAAAATCGACAAATTTACAGAAACAAACTGCCAATACTGAATCAGAAAATAATAGACAAACTGAGGAGACCAATCACTGGCAGTGGAATTGAAACTGTGATTTAAAAAACAAAACAAAGCTCCCAGAAAACAAAAGTCTGGCTTCACAGAGGAACTCTACCAAACTCATTAAAAACGCTAATACCCTATCCTTCTCCAACTATTCCAAAAAGTCGAAGAGGATGGAACACACTCAAATTCATTCTACAAGGCCAAAATTCCTGATTCCAATACCAGACAAAGACACTCTAAAAAATTACAGGCAAATATCTTTAATGAACACAGATGCAAAAATCCTAAACAAAATATTAGCAAACTTAACTCAACAATATATAAAAATGATCTTATGCCATGATGAAGTGAGATTTATCCCAGGGATGCAAGGATAGTTCAATATTCACAAGTCAATCAATGTATACGCCTCATTAACAAACTGAGGAATAAAGATCACATGATCATCACAATAAATTTAGAAAAATCCTTTGACAAAATTCAGCATCCACTCATGATAAAAATTCTCATTATGGTTGACACAGAGAGACCATATCTAAACAAAATAAAGGCCATTTATGACAAACACACAGCTAATATCATATGCAATGTTGAGAAACCTTTCCTCTAAAATCAGGAAAAGACAAGGATGCCCACTCTTGCCACTTCTATTTCATATAGCATTGGAATGCTTACCCTCAGCAATCAGACAAGAAAAAGAAGCAAAAGGAATCTAAACTGGAAAAGAAGAAGTAAAACTGTCACTAATTGCAGGTAACATGGTACTATATATATAAAACCCTAAAGTCACCGCCAAAAACGTATCAGAACTAATGAATAAATTCAGTAAAGTAGGACACTAGGTTAATATACAGAAATCTGTTGCTTTTCTATACTACAATAATGAACTATCAGAAAGATAAAGCAAGATAATCCCATTTAAAATTGCACCAAAAATGATAAAACACCTAGGAATAAACTTAATAAGAAAGTGAAAGACCTATAGGATGAAAACTGTAAAATATTAATGAAGGAATTAAAAAGGATAAAATGAAATGGAAATTTATCCCATATTCTTTAATTGGAAGAGTTAATACTTAAATGGTCATACCACCCAAAGCAATAATGAAATCTCTATCAAAATACCCATGACATTTTTCACAGAAACTAGAACAAATAATCTTAAAATTTATATGGACCAACATAAGATGTAGAATTGCCAGAACAATCTTGAGAAAAAGGAATAAAGCTGGAAGTATCACCCTCCCAGACTACACTACAAAGCTACAGTAATCCAAATAGAATGCTACTGGCACAAAAAAGACACATGGATCAAGGGAAGAGAATAGTTAGCCCAGAAATAAATTGACACACCTATGGTTAATTAATCTACAACAAAGGAGGCAGGAGTATACAGTGGAAAAGAAAAACAACAGTGTCTTTAATGAATGGTGCTGGGAAAACTGAACAGCTACATGTAAAAAAATGAGGTCACAACATTTACCCACATCCTATATAAAATAAAAATGGATTAAATATCTAAATTTAAAATCTGAAACCATAAAACCCCTAGAAGTGAACACAGAACACTCTTTGAAATAAATTGTAGCAATATTTTCTTCAGTAGGTCTCCCAACTCAAAAGAAATAAAAGCAAAAATAAACAAGTTGGACCTAATTAAACTTAAAACCTTTTTATAGAACAAAGGAAACCATCAACAAAAAGCACTTGCAAGTGATATGACCAATAATGCATGAATATCCAAAATATAAAAAGCACACACAGCTCAATCTCAAAAATAACAAACAACTCAATTAAAAAATGGGCAGAAGGCCTGAAGAGACATCTTACTAAAGAAGATATAAAGATTGCCTACAGGCACATGAAAAGATACTCAAAATCAATAATCACCAGAGAAATACAAATCAAAACAAAAAGATAGCAACTCACTCTGGTCAGAATGGTTATTGTCAAAAAGACCACAAATAAAAAATGTTGGCAATGATGTGGAAAAAAGGGAACCTTTGTACAATGTTGGTGGGAGAGTATTCTTGTGGCCACTGTGGAAAACTGTATGTTCCTCAAATATCTAAAGATAGAACTACCATTTGATTCAGAAATTCCACTCGCAGATATATATTTGAAGAAAATGAAAACACTAAATTGAAAAGATAAATGTACTCAATGTTCATGGCTGCATTATTTACAATAGCCAATATATGGAAGCAACCTAAGTGTCCATCAACAGATGAATGGATAAAGAAGAAGTGCTCTACACACACACACACACACACACACACACACACACACACAGGAATATTATTCAGCCATGAAAAATAATAAAAATTTTGCCATTTACAACAACGTAAATGGACCTAGAGAGTATTATGTTTAGTAAAATAAGTCAGAGAAAGGTGATTTTATCAATTATGTGTGAAATCTAAAATATAAAACAAACACATATATAACAAAATAGAAAAATTCTCCCAAAAAATGGGGAACAAACTAGTGCTTTCCACTGAGGAGAGGAAAGGCTGCAGGGGCAAGATATGGGTATGGGATTAAGAGAAACAAACTACTATGTGTAAAATAGTTGAGCCAAAAGCAAGTGTTGTAAAGCACAGAAAAATATATCCATTATATTGTAATAATTTCAGTGGAGTATATATATAAAAACAATGAATCACTAAGTCATACACCTGAAAGTAATATAATATTGTAAATCAAATATAATTAAGTTTAGAAAACAACAGGTGGGACTAGAAGGCTAGACATTTACACGCTTGCTTAAATCAGTCATAGGCTTTGAGTCAACCTCAGAATAGGACATGTCCTTGTTCTTTCAGCTGAGGCTGAGAGCGGTCTTCCTGCTGTACACCAAGAATCTGGGGTAAAAAGCCCATCATTCCTCAAGGTCATAGGATGGCTTATCACAGCATCCTCCATAGTACACATTATTGAAGCCTTACTAAAGCAAATAAAACCTATCAAACAAAGAACTATACAAAGCAATCTACAGATTCAATGTAATCCCTATCAAACTACCAAGGGCATTTTTCACAGAACTAGAACAAAAATTTTTACAATTTGTATGGAAACACAAAAGAACCCAAATAGCCAAAGCAATCTTGAGAAAGAAAAAACGGAGATGGAGGAATCAGGCTCCCTGATCAGACTAAACTACAAAGCTACAGTAATCAAGAGAGTATGGAACTGGCATAAAAACAGAAATATAGAACAGGGTAGAAAGCCCAGAGATAAACCCACGTACATTTGGACACCTTATCTTTGATAAAGGTGGCAGCAATGTACAGTGGAGAAAGGACAGCCTCTTCAATAAGTGGTGCTGGGAAAACTGGACAGGTACATGTAAAAGTATGAGATTAGATCACTCCCTAACACCATACACAAAATTAAGCTCAAAATGGATTAAAGACCTAACTGTAAGGTCAGAAACTATCAAACTCTTAGAGGAACACATAGGCAGAACACTCTATGACATAAATCACAGCAAGATCCTTTCTGACCCACCTCCTAGAGTAATGGAAATAAAAACGAAAATAAACAAATGGGACCTAATGAAACTTCAAAGCTTTTGCACAGCAAAGGAAACCATAAACAAGACCAAAAGACAACACTCAGAATGGGAGAAAATATTTGCAAATGAAGCAACCGACAAAGGATTAATCTCCAAAATTTACAAGCAGCACATGCAGCTCAATAACAAAAAAACAAACAACCCAATCCAAAAATGGGCAGAAGACCTAAATAGACATTTCTCCAGAGAAGATATACAGACTGCCAACAAACACATGAAAGAATGCTCAACATCATTAATCATTAGAGAAATGCAAATCAAAACTACAATGAGATATCATCTCACACCAGTCAGAATGGACATCATCAAAAAATCTGGAAACAATAAATGCTGGAGAGGGTGTGGAGAAAAGGGAACATTCTTGCACTGCTGGTGGGAATGTGAATTGGTTCAGCCACTATGGAGAACAGTATGGAGGTTCCTTAAAAAACTACAAATAGAACTACCATATGACCCAGCAACCCCACTACTGGGCATATACCCTGAGAAAACCAAAATTCAAAAAGAGTCATGTACCAAAATGTTCATTGCAGCTCTATTTACAATAGCCTGGAGATGGAAACAACCTAAGTGCCCATCATCGGATGAATGGATAAAGAAGATGTGGCACATATACACAATGGAATATTACTCAGCCATAAAAAGAAATGAAATTGAGCTATTTGTAATGAGGTGGATAGACCTAGAGTCTGTCATACAGAGTGAAGTAAGTCAGAAAGAAAAAGACAAGTACCGTATGCTAACACATATGTATGGAATTTAAGAAAAAAAAATATCATGACGAACCTAGGGGTAAGGCAGGAATAAAGACGCAGACCTACTAGAGAACGGACTTGAGGTTATGGGGAGGGGGAAGGGTGAACTGTGACAGAGTGAGAGAGAGTCACGGACATATACACACTAACAAACGTAGTAAGATAGATAGCTAGTGGGAAGCAGCCGCATGGCACAGGGATATTGGCTCGGTGCTTTGTGACAGCCTGGAGGGGTGGGATAGGGAGGGTGGGAGGGAGGGAGATGCAAGAGGAAAGACATATGGAAACATATGTATATGTATAACTGATTCACTGTTATAAAGCAGAAACTAACACAGCATTGTAAAGCAATTATACCCCAATAAAGATGTTAAAAAAAAATTCTAAAAGTAAAAAAAAAAAAAAAAAAAATCTTCCAACAAAAAAAAGCCCTGGACCAGATGGCTTCACAGGCGAATTCTATCAAACATTTAGAGAAGAGCTAACACCTATCCTTCTCAAATTCTTCCAAAATATAGCAGAGGGAGGAACACTCCCAAATTTTTCTACGAGGCCACCATCACCTTGATACCAAAACCAGAGAAGGGTGTCACAAAGAAAGAAAACTACAGTCCAATATCACTGATGAACATAGATGCAAAAATCCTCAACAAAATACTAGCAAACAGAATCCAACAGCACATTAAAAGGATAATACAACATAATCAAGTGGGGTTTATTCCAGGAATGCAAGGATTCTTCAATATATGCAAATCTATCAATGTGATAAACCATAGTAACAAATTGAAGAAGAAAAACCATATGATCATCTCAATAGATGCAGAGAAAGCTTTTGACAAAATTCAACATCCATTTATGATAAAAACCCTGCAGAAAGTAGGCATAGAGGGAACTTTCCTCAACATAATAAAGGCCATATATGACAAGCCCACAGAAAACATCATCCTCAATGGTGAAAAACTGAAAGCATGTCCACTAAGATGAGGAACAAGACAAGGCTGCCCACTCTCACCACTCTTATTCAACATAGTTTTGGAAGTTTTAGCCACAGCAACCAGAGAAGTAAAGGAAATAAAAGGAATCCAAATCGGAAAAGAAGAAGTAAAGCTGTCACTGTTTGCAGATGACATGATCCTATACATAGAGAATCCTAAAGATGCTACCAGAAAACTACTAGAGCTAATCAATGAATTTGGTAAAGTGGCAGGATACAAAATTAATGCACAGAAATCTCTCGCATTCCTATATACTAATGATGAAAAATCTGAAAGTGAATTCAAGAAAACACTCCCATTTACCATTGCAACAAAAAGAATAAAATATCTCAGAAAAAACCTACCTATGCAGGCAAAAGACCTGTATGCAGAAAGTTATAAGACACTGATGAAAGAAATTAAAGATGATACAAATAGATGGAGAGATATACCATGTTCTTGGATTGGAAGAATCAACACTTTGAAAATGACTCTACTACCCAAAGCAATCTACAGATTCAATGTAATCCCTATCAAACTACCAAGGGCATTTTTCACAGAACTAGAACAAAAATTTTTACAATTTGTATGGAAACACAAAAGAACCCAAATAGCCAAAGCAATCTTGAGAAAGAAAAAACGGAGATGGAGGAATCAGGCTCCCTGATCAGACTAAACTACAAAGCTACAGTAATCAAGAGAGTATGGAACTGGCATAAAAACAGAAATATAGAACAGGGTAGAAAGCCCAGAGATAAACCCACGTACATTTGGACACCTTATCTTTGATAAAGGTGGCAGCAATGTACAGTGGAGAAAGGACAGCCTCTTCAATAAGTGGTGCTGGGAAAACTGGACAGGTACATGTAAAAGTATGAGATTAGATCACTCCCTAACACCATACACAAAAATAAGCTCAAAATGGATTAAAGACCTAACTGTAAGGTCAGAAACTATCAAACTCTTAGAGGAACACATAGGCAGAACACTCTATGACATAAATCACAGCAAGATCCTTTCTGACCCACCTCCTAGAGTAATGGAAATAAAAACGAAAATAAACAAATGGGACCTAATGAAACTTCAAAGCTTTTGCACAGCAAAGGAAACCATAAACAAGACCAAAAGACAACACTCAGAATGGGAGAAAATATTTGCAAATGGGGCAACTGACAAAGGATTAATCTCCAAAATTTACAAGCAGCTCATGCAGCTCAATAACAAATAAACAAACAACCCAATCCAAAAATGGGCAGAAGACCTAAATAGACATTTCTCCAGAGAAGATATACAGACTGCCAACAAACACATGAAAGAATGCTCAACATCATTAATCATTAGAGAAATTCAAATCAAAACTACAATGAGATATCATCTCACACCAGTCAGAATGGACATCATCAAAAAATCTGGAAACAATAAATGCTGGAGAAGGTGTGGAGAAAAGGGAACACTCTTGCACTGCTGGTCGGCATGTGAATTGGTTCAGCCACTATGGAGAGCAGTATGGAGGTTTCTTAAAAAACTAAAAATACAACTACCGTATGAGCCAGCAATCCCACTACTGGGCATATACCCTGAGAAAACCATAATTCAAAAAGGGTCATGTACCAAAATGTTCATTGCAGCTCTATTTACAATAGCCCGGAGATAGAAACAACCTAAGTGCTCATCATCGGATGAATAGATAAAGAAGATGTGGCACATATATACAATGGAATATTACTCAGCCATAAAAAGAAACGAAATTGAGCTATTTGTAATGAGGTGGATAGACCTAGAGTCTGTCATACAGAGTGAAGTAAGTCAGAAAGAAAAAAACAAATATTGTATGCTAACACATATATATGGAATTTAAGAAGAAAAAAAATGTCATGAAGAGCCCAGGGGTAAGACAGGAATAAAGACACAGACCTACTGGAGGACGGACTTGAGGATATGGGGAGGGGGAAGGGTGAGCTGTGACAGGGCGAGAGAGAGTCATGGACATATACACACTAACCAACGTAGTAAGATAGATAGCTAGTGGGAAGAAGCTGCATGGCACATGGATATTGGCTCGGTGCTTTGTGACAGCCTGGAGGGGTGGGATAGGGAGGATGGGAGGGAGGGAGACGCAAGAGGGAAGACATATGGGAACATATGTGTATGTATAACTGATTCACTTTGTTATAAAGCAGAAACTAACACAGCATTGTAAAGCAATTATACCCCAATAAAGATGTTAAAAAAAAATCAAGAAACCAAACAAACCAATTCAAAAATCATCAGACCTAAATAGACATTTCTCCAAAGAAGATATACAAATTACCAACAAACACATGAAAGAATACTCAACATCACTAATCATTAGAGAAATGCAAATCAAAACCACAATGAATTATCACCTCACACCAGTCAGAATGTCCATCATCAAAAAATCTACAAACAATAAATGTTGGAGAGGGTGTGGAGAAAAGGGAACCCTCTTGTACTTTTGGTGGGAATATAAATTGATACAGCCACTATGGAGAACAGTATGGAGGCTCCTTAGAAAACTAAAAATAGAACTACCATATGACTCAGCAATCCCGCTACTGGGCATATACCCTGAGAAAACTGTAATTCAAAAAGAGTCATGTACCACAGTGTTCACTGCAGCACTATTTACAATAGCCAGGACATGGAAACAACCTAAATGTCCATCAACAGATGAACGGATGAAGAAGATGTGGCACATATATACAATGGAATTTTACTCAGCCATAAAAAGAAACGAAATTGAGTTATTTGTAGTGAGGTGGATGGACCTACAATCTGTCATACAGAGTAAAGTAAGTCAGAAATAGAAAAACAAATACCATATGCTAACACATATATATGAAACCTAAAAAGAAAAAATATGGTTCTGATGAACCTAGAGGCAGGACAGGAATAAAGATGCAGACACAGAGAAGAGTCTTGAGGATAAGTGGAGGGGGAAATGGGAAGCTTGAACGAAGTGAGAGAGTAGCATTGACATATATACACTACCAAATGTAAAACAGATAGCTAGTGGGAAGCAGCTACATAGCACAGGAAGATCAGCTTGCTGCTTTGTGACCACACAGAGGGGTGAGATAGGGAGGGTGTAAGAGAGATGCAAGAGGGAGGAGATATGGGGATATATGTATACATATAGCTGATTCACTTTGTTATAGGGCAGAAACTAACAACATTGTAAAGCAATTATACTCCAATAAAGATGTAAAAAAACTATTAAACAACTTTGAATTAAAAATAAAAAGCAACTAAAAGTAATGAGTTATAGTTTGGGAAGTCAAATATATGTTTTTAAAATTCCATTCCCGGACTTCCGGGAAGATGGCGGAAGAGTAAGACGCGGAGATCACGTTCCTCCCCACAGATACACCAGAAATACATCTACGCGTGGAACAACTCCTACAGAGCATCTACTGAACGCTGGCAGAAGACCTCAGACCTCCCAAAAGGCAAGAAACCCCCCACGTACCTGGGTAGGGCAAAAGAAAAAACTAAACAGAGACAAAAGGATAGGGACGCGTCCTGCACCAGCGGGAGAGAGCTGTGAAGGAGGAAAAGTGTCCACACACTAGGAAGCCCCTTCACGGGTGGAGACTTCGGGAGGCGGAGTGGGGGAGCTTGGGAGCCGCGGAGGAGAGCACAGCAACAGGGGTGCGGAGGGCAAAGCGGACAGATTCCAGCGCAGAGGATCGGGCCGACCGGAACTTGCCAGCCGAGAGGCTTGTCTGCTCGCCCGCCGGGGCGGGCGGGACTGGGAGCTGAGGCTCCGGCTTTTGTCGGAGCGCCGGGACAGGACTGAGGTTGGCGGCGTGAACACAGCCTGCGGGGCGTTGGTGCACCGCGGCTGGCCGGGAGAGAGTCCGGGGAGAAGTCTGGAACTGCCGAAGAGGCAAGAGACTTTTACGTCCCTCTTTGTTTCCTGGTGCATGAGGAGAGGGGATTAAGAACGCTGCTTGAGAGAGCTCCAGGGACGGGCGCGGGCCGCGGCTAGGGGTGCGGAGCCCAGAGACAGACGTGGCTAGGGCCGCCCAGAGCGGCTAGGGCCGCTGCTGCCGCCACCGGGAGGCCTGTGTGCGAACACAGGTCACTGGCCACGCGCCCTTCCGGGGAGCCTGTGCAGCCCGCCACTGCCGGGGTCCCGGGATCCAGGGACAACTCCCCCGGGAGAACGCACAGGCGTGCCTCAGGCTGCAACGTCTCGCCGGCCTCTGCCGCCGCAGGCCCGCCCCACACTCCGTGCCCCTCCCTACCCCCGGGCCTGAGTGAGCCAGAGCCTCCGAATCAGCGGCTCCTTTAACCCCGTCCTGTCTGAGCAAAGAACAGACGCCCTCCGGCGACCTACATGCACAGGCGGGGCTAAATCCAAAGCTGAGCCCCTGGGAGCTGTGAGAACAAAGAAGAGAAAGGGAAATCTCTCCCAGCAGCCTCAGAAGCAGCGGATTAAAGCTCCACAATCAACTTGATATACCCTGCATCTGTGGAATACCTGAATAGACAACCAATCATCCCAAATTAAGGAGCCCTGTGGATGAAAGGCTCTTGGGGCTGCAGTCAGGAGTCAGTGCTGTGCCTCTGAGGTGGGAGAGCCAACTTCAGGACACTGATCCACAAGAGACCTCCCAGCTGCACATAATATCAAACAGCAAAAATTTCCGAGAGATCTCCATCTCAACGCCAGCACCCAGCTTCACTCAACGACCAGCAAGCTACAGTGCTGGACATCCTATGCCAAACAACTAGCAAGACAGGAACACAACCCCACCCATTAGCAGAGAGGTGGCCCAAAATCATAATAAGTCTACAGACACCCCAAAACACACCACCAGACGTGGACCTGCACACCAGAAAGACAAGATCTAGCCTCATCCACCAGAACACAGGCACTAGTACCCTCCACCAGGAAGCCTACACAACCCACTGAACCAACCTTAGCCACTGGGGACAGACACAAAAAACAACAGGAACTACGAACCTTCAGCCTGCAAAAAAGGAGACCCCAAACACAGTAAGATAAGCAAAATGAAAAGACAGAAAAACACACCGCAGATGAAGGAGCAAGATAAAAACCCATCAGACCTAACAAATGAAGAGGAAATAGGCAGTCTACCTGAAAAAGAATTCAGAATAATGATAGTAAGGTTGATCCGAAATCTTGGAGATAGAATGGACAATAGAATGGACAAAATGCAAGAATCAGTTAACAAGGACCTAGAAGAACTAAAGATGAAACAAGCAACGATGAGCAACACAATAAATGAAATTAAAAATACTCTAGATGGGATCAATAGCAGAATAACTGAGGCAGAAGAATGGATAAGTGACCTGGAAGATAAAATAGTGGAAATAACTACTGCAGAGCAGAATAAAGAAAAAAGAATGAAAAGAACTGAGGACAGTCTCAGAGACCTCTGGGACAACATTAAACGTACCAACATTCGAATTATAGGGGTTCCAGAAGAAGAAGAGAAAAAGAAAGGGACTGAGAAAATATTTGAAGAGATTATAGTTGAAAACTTCCCTAATATGGGAAAGGAAATAGTTAATCAAGTCCAGGAAGCACAGAGAGTCCCATACAGGATAAATCCAAGGAGAAATACGCCAAGACACATATTAATCAAACTGTCAAAAATTAAATACAAAGAAAACATATTAAAAGCAGCAAGGGAAAAACAACAAATAACACACAAGGGAATCCCCATAAGGTTAACAGCTGATCTTTCAGCAGAAACTCTGCAAGCCAGAAGGGAGTGGCAGGACATATTGAAAGTGTTGAAGGAGAAAAACCTGCAACCAAGATTGCTCTACCCAGCAAGGATCTCATTCAGATTTGATGGAGAAATTAAAACCTTTACAGACAAGCAAAAGCTGAGAGAGTTCAGCACCACCAAACCAGCTCTACAACAACTGCTAAAGGAACTTCTCTAGGCAAGAAACACAAAAGAAGGAAAAGACCTACAATAACAAACCCAAAACAATTAAGAAAATGGGAATGGGAACACACATATCGATAATTACCTTAAGTGTAAATGGACTAAATGCTCCCACCAAAAGACACAGATTGGCTGAATGGATACAAAAACAAGACCCATATATTTGCTGTCTACAAGAGACCCACTTCAGACCTAGAGACACATACAGACTGAAAGTAAGGGGATGGAAAAAGGTATTTCATGCAAATGGAAACCAAAAGAAAGCTGGAGTAGCAATTCTCATATCAGACAAAATAGACTTTAAAATAAGGACTATTAAAAGAGACAAAGAAGGACACTACATAATGATCAAGGGATCGATCCAAGAGGAAGATATAACAATTGTAAATATTTATGCACCCAACATAGGTGCACCTCAATACATAAGGCAAATACTGACAACCATAAAAGGGGAAATCGACAGTAACACATTCATAGTAGGGGACTTTAACACCCCACTTTCACCAATGGAAAGATCATCCAAAATGAAAATAAATAAGGAGACACAAGCTTTAAATGATACATTAAATGAGATGGAGTTAATTGATATTTATAGGACATTCCATCCAAAAACAACAGAATACACATTTTTCTCAAGTGCTCATGGAACATTCTCCAGGATAGATCATATCTTGGGTCACAAATCAAGCCTTGGTAAATTTAAGAAAATTGAAATTGTATCAAGTATCTTTTCTGACCACAACGCTATGAGACTCGATATCAATCACAGGAGAAGATCTGTAAAAAATACAAACACATGGAGGCTAAACAATACACTACTTAATAACGAAGTGATCACTGAAGAAATCAAAGGGGAAATCAAAAAATACCAAGAAACAAATGACAATGGAGACACGACGACTCAAAATCTATGGGATGCAGCAAAAGCAGTTCTAAGAGGGAAGTTTATAGCAATACAATCTTACCTTAAGAAACAGGAAACATCTCGAATAAACAACCTAACCTTGCACCTAAAGCAATTAGAGAAAGAAGAACAAAAAAACCCCAAAGTTAGCAGAAGGAAAGAAATCATAAAAATCAAATCAGAAATAAATGAAAAAGAAATGAAGGAAACGATAGCAAAGATCAATAAAACTAAAAGCTGGTTTTTTGAAAGGATAAACAAAATTGATAAACCATTAGCCAGACTCATCAAGAAAAAAAGGGAGAAGACTCAAATCAATAGAATTAGAAATGAAAAACAGAAGTAACGACTGACACTGCAGAAATACAAAAGATCATGAGAGATTACTACAAGCAACTCTATGCCAATAAAATGGACAACCTGGAAGAAATGGACAAATTCTTAGAAAGGCACAACCTGCCAAGACTGAATCAGGAAGAAATAGAAAATATGAACAGACCAATCACAAGCACTGAAATTGAAACTGTGATTAAAAATCTTCCAACAAGCAAAAGCCCAGGACCAGATGGCTTCACAGGCGAATTCTATCAAACATTTAGAGAAGAGCTATCACATATCCTTCTCAGACTCTTCCAAAATATAGCAGAGGGAGGAACACTCCCCAACTCATTCTACGAGGCCACCATCACCCTGATACCAAAACCAGACAAGGATGTCACAAAGAAAGAAAACTACAGGCCAATATCACTGATGAACATAGATGCAAAGATCCTCAACAAAATACTAGCAAACAGAATCCAACAGCACATTAAACGGATCATACACCATGATCAAGTGGGGTTTATTCCAGGAATGCAAGGATTCTTCAATATACGCAAATCAATCAACGTGATACACCATATTAACAAATTGAAGGAGAAAAACCATATGATCATCTCAATAGATGCAGAGAAAGCTTTTGACAAAATTCAACACCCATTTATGATAAAAACCCTGCAGAAAGTAGGCATAGAGGGAACTTTCCTCAACATAATAAAGGCCATATATGACAAACCCACAGCCAACATCGTCCTCAATGGTGAAAAACTGAAAGCATTTCCACTAAGATCAGGAACAAGACAAGGTTGCCCACTCTCACCACTCTTATTCAACATAGTTTTGGAAGTTTTAGCCACAGCAATCAGAGAAGAAAAGGAAATAAAAGGAATCCAAATCGGAAAAGAAGAAGTAAAGCTGTCACTGTTTGCAGATGACATGATACTATACATACAGAACCCTAAAGATGCTACCAGAAAACTACTAGAGCTAATCAATGAATTTGGTAAAGTAGCAGGATACAAAATTAATGCACAGAAATCTCTGGCATTCCTATACACTAAGGATGAAAAATCTGAAAGTGAAATCAAGAAAACACTCCCATTTACCATTGCAACAAAAAGAATAAAATACCTAGGAATAAACCTACCTAAGGAGACAAAAGACCTGTATGCAGAAAATTATAAGACACTGATGAAAGAAATTAAAGATGATACAAATAGATGGAGAGATATACCATGTTCTTGGATTGGAAGAATCAACACTTTGAAAATGACTCTACTACCCAAAGCAATCTACAGATTCAATGCAATCCCTATGAAACTACCACTGGCATTTTTCACAGAACTAGAACAAAAAATCTCACAATTTGTATGGAAACACAAAAGACCCCGAATAGCCAAAGCAATTTTGAGAACGAAAAATGGCCTGGAGGAATCAGGCTTCCTGACTTCAGACTATACTACAAAGCTACAGTAATCAAGCCAGTATGGTACTGGCACAAAAACAGAAAGATATATCAATGGAACAGGATAGAAAGCCCAGAGATAAACCCACGCACATATGGTCACCTTATCTTTGACAAAGGAGGCAGAAATGTACAGTGGAGAAAGGACAGCCTATTCAATAAGTGGTGCTGGGAAAACTGGACAGCTACATGTAAAAGTATGAGATTAGATCACTCCCTAACACCATACACAAAAATAAGCTCAAAATGGATTAAAGACCTAAATGTAAGGCCAGAAACTATCAAACTCTTAGAGGAAAACATAGGCAGAACACTCTATGACATAAATCACAGCAAGATCCTTTTTGACCCACCTCCTAGAGAAATGGAAATAAAAACAAAAGTAAACAAATGGGACCTAATGAAACTTAAAAGCTTTTGCGCAGCAAAGGAAACCATAAAGAAGACCAAAAGACAACCCTCAGAATGGGAGAAAATATTTGCAAATGAAGCAACTGACAAAGGATTAATCTCCAAAATTTATAAGCAGCTCATGCAGCTTAATAACAAAAGAACAAACAACCCAATCCAAAAATGGGCAGAAGACCTAAATAGACATTTCTCCAGAGAAGATATACAGACTGCCAACAAACCCATGAAAGAATGCTCAGCATCACTAATCATTAGAGAAATGCAAATCAAAACTACAATGAGATATCATCTCACACCAGTCAGAATGGCCATCATCAAAAAATCTAGAAACAATAAATGCTGGAGAGGATGTGGAGAAAAGGGAACCCTCTTACACTGTTGGTGGGAATGTAAATTGATACAGCCACTGTGGAGAACAGTATGGAGGTTCCTTAAAAAGCTACAAATAGAACTACCATATGACCCAGCAATCCCACTACTGGGCATATACCCTGAGAAAACCATAATTCAAAAAGAGTCATGTACCAAAATGTTCATTGCAGCTCTATTTACAATAGCTCAGAGATGGAAACAACCTAAGTGTCCATCATCGGATGAATGGATAAAGAAGATGTGGCACATATATACAATGGAATATTACTCAGCCATAAAAAGAGACGAAATTGAGCTATTTGTAATGAGGCGGATAGACCTAGAGTCTGTCATACAGAGTGAAGTAAGTCAGAAAGAGAGAGACAAATACCGTATGCTAACACATATATATGGAATTTAAGAAAAAAAAATGTCATGAAAAACCTAGGGGTGAAACAGGAATAAAGACACAGACTTACTAGAGAATGGACTTGAGGCTATGGGGAGGGGGAAGGGTAAACGGTGACAAAGCAATAAAGAGGCATGGACATGTATACACTACCAAACGTAAGGTAGATAGCTAGTGGGAAGCAGCCGCATAGCACAGGGAGATCAGCTCGGTGCTGTGTGACCGCCTGGAGGGGTGAGATAGGGAGGGTGGGAGGGAGGGTGACGCAAGCGGGAAGAGATATGGGAACATATGTATATATATAACTGATTCATTTTGTTGTGAAGCTGAAACTAACATACCGTTGTAAAGCAATTATGCTCCAATAAAGATGTTTAAAAAAAAAATAAAAAAAAATAAAATTCCATTCCCTTTCCAAACTCTTGGTAGAATTTTTTGATTAGGGAATCCTATCCCACTGCATGGAGATTATAGTTTCAAACATTCATAAACATAATAATTTGCTTAGCCATTATCATATCCGTTCATGAAATTATGAGAAATGAAACCTATTTTCCACCTCTGATATAGATATTGAAAATAAGCTGAGAACCCTATGCAACAAGCAATACTTAGAAAATCATTAATATTAAAGAATTTTGATGTTTAAAGTGAATTAAAATGAATTAAGATCCAACAAAATTTAAGAAAATAACAATGGATAAACCTAAGGAAAGAACAAGGGCTAGTAATTAATTTTAAAATATAAATTAATTAAATTGAAAACACATTTGAATGATAACTAGAGCAAAGTGTTGATATTTGGTGAAAAATGCAATGCACCAGATGAATGGCAGAAAATACTACTTCTCACAAATTATTATGAAAGCAGGATATTAACACAGAAAGAGGAACTTACAAAAACATGTGCACAACTTCTATAATTCTATGCAAATGAAAAAGTCAAATGAAAAGTTTTACAGAAATGATAAATTAATGAATTTCGATTAAAACAGGATAGAAAACCGAAATAATTCAAGAAGCATGAAAGAAAAGGAGAAATTTGTCGAAAAACTATTCACAAAAATGTGCCTGGTGCAAATGCTATCATGTGAAAATTACTTAAACTCTTAAGTAAACTAATATCCTGTTAAACTATTTAAACACTTCTGTCCATTTATAGGGCTTTATAAGACTTTCACGGTTATTTTATAAATTCAGTACAACATTAGCACCAGAAAGTATAAAGATATTGGGGGGGATAACAGAAAAGACTATAAACTAATTTCATTTATGAGTATCAATGCAAATTTTCAAAATAAAATATTAGTAAATAATATTCAATAGAGCTTAAAAGTAGCAACTCTCTGTATAAACAAGGTTTATTCTTGGAAAATAAGGATAATTGAAATTATTTTAAAGTTCATGAATACAGTAGTTATTACTGCATGTTATCAGCAAAATGGCAGAGTAGGCAGCTCTAACCTCTTGCTCACCGACAAAAAATTGAAAATAAGAAGCAGAAGCTGTGAGAAACAAATTTGTCAGAGCTCTAGGAAGTGGTTAAAGACTTGGAGCAAACAAAATAGTTGAAAAAGGTGCTCAAACAAACACTTGAACATGAATGTTCACAGAAAATCTTCTAACAATAGCCAAAGTTGGAAAAAATCCCAAATCTTCACCAACTGATGAATGGATAAACAGTATGCAGCATATATATATATATATATATATATATATATATATACACAATGGAATATTATTCACCCATATAAAGTAATGAAGTACTGACACATGCTACAATACATATGAACTCTGAAAATGTTATGTGAAAGAAACCTGAGAGAAATGGCAGCATAGTTGTGGTGTTTTGTGTGTGTGTGTTTTTTTTTTTTTTTTTGCAGTACGCAGGCCTCTCACTGTTGTGGCCTCTCCCGTTGCGGAGCACAGGCTCCGGGCGCACAGGCTCAGTGACCATGGCTCATGGGCCCAGCCACTCCACGGCATGTGGGATCCTCCCAGACCGGGGCACGAACCCTTGTCCCCTGCATTGGCAGGTGGGCTCTCAACCACCGCGCCAACAGGGAAGCCTGGCAGCGTAGTTTACAATCACATTTATTTGCAATGTCCAGAATAGGAAAATCCATGGAGAAAGAAAGGAGATTAGTGGTTGCAAGGGGCTAGGGGAAAAATGGGGAGCAACTGCTTAATGGGTATGGAGCTTCCTTTTGTGGTGACAAAAATGTTCTGGAATGAGAGAGTTGAAATGGCTTCCAAAAAATTTTGAATGTACTAAATTCCACTCAATTGTACACTTTAAAAATTGTTAAAATGGTAAATTGTCTATTATAGGTTTTCACTCAATTAAAAAAAATCACATGGTACAAAAGGTATAAGAAAAATAAAAGATCCACAGTATCTAGTTTACTGTAAATTGAAGAACAAACCAGAATTAAAAGCACTAGAGTCAGAAAATCAGCTTCACTGAGATAGGAGTGTGAAGTAGCAAACAGGCTGAAATATCTGATTCTAGTCTGTGAAATAACAAAATAATATTGCTTGAATTTATCATTGTGTTGAAAAAAATACATCGGAATAAACCTACCTAAGGAGGTAAAAGACCTAAACTCTGAAAATTATGACATTGATGAAAGAGATTGAAGACAATATAAACAGATGGAAAGACATTCTGTGTTCTTGGATTATACGAATTAATATTGTTAAAATGTCCATTCTACCCAAGGCAATCTACAGATATAATGCTATGCCTATCAATTACCCATGATATTTTTCAAAGAATTAGACAAGTAATCCTAAACTTTATATGAAATCACAATAAAAGGTTGAATTGCCAAAGGAATCTTGGGAATAAAATAAAAGCTCGAGGTATCATGCTCCCTGATGAGACTATAATACAAAGCTATAGTAATCAAAATAGCATGGTACTGCCAGAAAAACAGATACATGGCTCAATGAAACAGAATAGAGTCCAGAATTAAACCCATGTACCTATTATCTTTAATCTATGACAAAAGAGGCAAGAATACACAATGTAGAAAAAGCAGTCTCTTCAATATGTGGTGTTGGGAAAACTGGACAGCTACATGAAACAGAATGAAATTAGAACATTTTTCTCACACCACATGAAAAAATAAACTCAAAGTAGATTAAGACCTATATGTAAGACTTGGAACCATAAAACTCCTAGGAGGGAACATAGGCTGAATGCTCTTTGACAAAAATCGTAGCAATATTTTTTTTGATCTGTCTCCTAAGGCAAAAGCAACAAAAGTAACAATGTACTAATGGAACCTACTTAAACTTAAAACCTTTTGCACAGAAAAGGAAACAATTGACAAAAGAAAAAGACACTCTTCTGAATGGGAGAAAATATTTGCAAATAACATGACCTATAAGAGGTTAATATGCAAAATATATAACAGCTCATAAAATTTACTATCAAAAACCAAACAACCTGATTAAAAATGGGCAGAAAGCCTGAAGTGGAAGAAGATATACTATATATATATATATATATATATATATATATATATATATATATATATATATATCCGAAGAAGATATGCATAGTCAACAAGCACACAAAAAAATGCTTAATATCACTATATCTCTGAGAAATACAAATCAAAACAACACTGAGATATCCCCCCCATACCTGTCAAAATGGCTATTATCAAAAAGTCTACAAACAACAAATGTTGGTGAAGATGTGGATAAAATGGAACCCTATTACACTGTTACTGGGCATGTAAATTGGTGCAGCCACTATGGAGAACAGTATGAAGGGTACTTAAAAACTAAAAATAGAACTACCGTATTATCCAGCAGTTTCATTACTGGGTATATATGCAGAAAAAACAAAAGCACTAACTCAAAAAGTTTCATGCTCCAAAATATTCACAGCAGCATTATTTACAGTACCCAAGACATGGAAGCAACCCCCCTGCCCATCAATAGATAACTGGATTAATAAGGTATGGTATATATACAAGTAATGGAATGTTACTCAGACATAACAAAGAAAGAAATTCTGCCATTTGCAGCAACATGAATGGACCTATGAGATATTATTCTTAGTGAAATAAATCAGAGAAGAAAAATACTGCATGATATAACTTATATGTGAAATCTAAAATATAATACAAATGAATATATATACAAAACAGAAAATTTCCACTCCTGAGTATATATACAAAAAATCCCCACTAATTTGAAAAAATGCATGCACCCCAATTTTCATAGCAGTATTGTTTACAACAGCCAAGATATGGTAGCAACCTAAGTGTCCCTCAAGAAATGAATGGATAAACAAGTGGTATGTGTATATATATATATGTATGTATATATATATATATATATATATATATACACACATACACAATGGAATATTAGCCATAAAAACATGGAAATTCTGCCATTTACAACAATGTTGATGGACCAAGAGGATATTATGCTACTGAAATAAGTTAGAGAGAAATACTCTATCTTACCACTTACATACAGAATATAAAAATAAAACGTATGAATGTATATAGCAAAACAAAACAGACTAACACATATAAAGAACAAGCTAATGGTTACCAGCAGGGAGATGGAAGGGTATGGAGCAATATAGAAGTAGGGAATTAAGAGATACAAGCTGGGACTTCCCTGGTCGTCTAATTGTTAAGACTCCATGGTCCCAATGCAGGGGGCATGGGTTTGATCCTTGGTCCAGGAAATAAGATCCCACATGCCACAAGCATGGCTGAAAAAAAAAAGAGATAGAGAGAGAGATACCAGCTACTATGTATAAAATAAATAAGCATCAAGGATATATTGTAAAGTGCAGGGAAATATAGCCATTATTTTGTAATAACTTTAAATAGGGTATAATCTATAAAAAATGTTGTATCACTTTGTTGTACACCTGAAACAAATATAATATTGGAAATCAATTATATTAAAAAAAGAAAAAGTAAAAATGAAAAATTAGCAGAAGTGGCTACATTAGTATCAGATATACTAGATTTCAAAGGAAAGAAAATAACCAGAGACCAAAAGGGAGATGATATAAAGATAAAGGGGTCAATCCACCAAGACAAAATAATCATATATGTGTATGTTCTCATCAATAGAATATTTTGTCACTGCAAAATAAGTGACAAAAATTTACAAAACGTAAGGAAAAATGAACAATCTACAATTACAGTGGATAATTCAATACTGCTAAACTAACTTAACACTTGACAGGAAGACATAGAAAACAAGGAAGACTATAGAAGAACTCAACAACATCATCAGACAATGCAATTTTACTATTTGTTTAGCATTCAAACTCCAGCAGAATATAGATTCTTTGCAAATATCCAGGAAACTAGATCATCAATATGGTCTATATCACGTACGCTTGAGCAAATTCCAAAATTTTAAATGAATTGAAATCATACAAAGTGTATCCTCCAAAGGCTATGGCATCAAATTGGAAGTTAAATACAGAAAAATAATAGGAATATCAACTTACACTTAAACACTAAACAACACACTTCTAAATAATGCATGGGTCAATCATTAAATCACAAGGGAACTAAAAAAATGTACTGAACTAAATAAAAATGAAAATACAACATACCAAAATTTGTGTGACACAGTTAAAGCAGTGATAAGAGGGATATTTAGAGTACTAAATATATGTATAAGAAAAGAGAAACAATTTCAAACCAATAATGTGAATTCCCACCTCAAGAAAAAAATACCATACAAAACAAGTATGAAGAAGGAAAAAAGATAAGAGCAGAAAATTAATGAAATTTTAAAAGGAATGAATCAATAAAAGAAAAAACTGTTTCTTTGAAAAAAATCAATAAAATAGACAAATTTCTAGCAAGATTGACAAAAATTAAAACAAATAACAAATATCAGGAAAGAAAAGCAGTTATCACTACACATATTACAGACAATAGGGAAATAAAATTATAAGAAACTACGCAGATAAATTTAACAACTTATGTGTAATGGTACAATTTGTAGAAAAAATACAAACTACCACTAGCCATCTAATATGAAATACATAATTTTAATATCCCATAACTATATGGAACTTGACTTTGTAATTTAAAAACTCTCTAGGAGACTCTCGGAAGATGGCGGAAGAGTAAGACGCGGAGATCACCTTCCTCTCCACAGATACACCAGAAATACATCTACACGTGGAACAACTCCTACAGAACACCTACTGAAGGCTGGCAGAAGACCTCAGACCTCCCAAAAGGCAAGAAACTCCCCACGTACCTGGGTAGGGCAAAAGGAAAAAAGAATAAACAGAGACAAAAGAATAGGGACGGCACCTGCACCAGTGGGAGGGAGCTGTGAAGGAGGAAAAGTTTCCACACACTAGGAAGCCCCTTCGCGGGCGGAGACTGCGGGAGGCGGAGGGGGGAGCTTCGAAGCTGCGGAGGAGTGCACAGCAACGGGTGCGGAGGGCAAAGCGGGGAGATTCCCGCACAGAGGATAGGTGCTGACCGGCACTCACCAGCCCGAGAGGCTTGTCTGCTCACCCGCCGGGACGGGCGGGGCTGCGAGCTGAGGCTCTGAGGCTCGGGTTTCGGTTTCGGACGGAGCGCAGGGAGAGGACTGGGGTTGGCGGCTTGAACATAGCCTGAAGGGGTTAGTGCACCACAGCTAGCCGGGAGGGAGTCCGGGGAAAAGCCTGCACCTGCCAAAGAGGCAAGAGACATTTTCTTCCCTCTTTGTTTCCTGGTGCGTGAGGAGAGGGGTTTAAGAACGCTGCTTAAAGGAACTCCAGAGACGGGCGCGAGCCGCGGCTAAAAGCGCGGACCCCAGAGACGGGCGCGAGCCGCGGCTGAAAGCGCGGACCCCAGAGACGGGCGCGAGCTGCGGCTGAGGGCGCGGACCCCAGAGACAGGCGCGAGCCGCGGCTGAGGGCGCGGACTCCAGAGACGGGCGCGGACTCCAGACACGGGCGCAAGCCGCGGCTGGAGGCGCGGACCCCAGAGGCGGGCGGGAGACGTTGGGGCTGCTGCTGCCGCCACCAAGGGGCCTGTGTGCGAGCGCAGGTCGCTCTCCACGCCCCTCTTCCGCGGAGCCTGTGCAGCCCGCCACTGCTGGGTTCCCGGGATCCGGGGACGACTTCCCCGGGAGAGCGCACGGTGGGCCTCGGACTGGTGCAGGGTCACGCCGGACTTTGCCGCCGCAGGCCCGCCCCGCATTCCGTGCCCCTCCCTCCCCGCTGGCCTCAGTACGCCAGAACCCCCGAATCAGCGGCCCCTTTAACCCCGTCCTGTCTGAACAAAAAACAGACGCCCTCCAGCGACCTACACGCAGAGGCAGGGCCAAATCCAAAGCTGAGCCCCTGTGAGCTGTGAGAACAAAGAAGAGAAAGGGAAATCTCTCCCAGCAGCCTCAGAAGCAGCGGATTAAAGCTCCACAATCAACTTGATGTACCCTGCATCTGTGGAATACATGAATAGACAGCCAATCATCCCAAATTAAGGAGGTGGACTTTGGGAGCAAGATCTATGATTTTTTCCCTTTTCCTCTTTTTGTGAATGTGTATGTGTATGCTTCTGTGTGAGATCTTGTCTGTGTAGTCTTGCTTCCACCATTTGTCCTAGGGTTCTATCCGTCCATGGTTTTTTCTTAAAATTTTTTTCTTAATAATCAATTTTAATTTTAAGAACGTTATTATACTTTACCTTCGTCGTTTCTTTCTTTCTTTCTTTCTTTCCTTCCTTCCTTCTCTCCTTTAGACAATGAATCATCCCAAATTGAGGAGGTGGTCTCTGACAGCAAGATTTATGATTTTTCCCCCTTTACCTCTTTTTGTGAGGGTGTATGTGTACGCTTCTGTGTAAGACTTTGTCTGTATAGCTTTGCTTCCAACATTTGTCCTAAGGTTCTATCCATCCCTTTTTTTTTTTTTTCTAATTAAGAATTTTTTAATTCAATAACTTTATTATACTTTATTTTATTTTTACTGTATCTTCTTTCTTTCTGTTTTTCCTTCTTTCCCTCCTTCCTTCCTTCCTCCCTCCCTCCCTCCCTCCTTTTGTTCCCTCTTGCCTTCTTTCCTTCTTTGCTTCTTTCTTTCTTCCTTCCTTCCTTCCTTCCTTCCTTCCCTCCTTCCTTCCCTCCTTTAGACAACGAATCATCCCAAATTGAGGAGGTGGTCTCTGACAGCAAGATTTATGATTTTTCCCCCTTTACCTCTTTTTGTGAGGGTGTATGTGTACGCTTCTGTGTAAGACTTTGTCTGTATAGCTTTGCTTCCAACATTTGTCCTAAGGTTCTATCCGTCCCTTTTTCTTTCTAATTAAGAATTTTTTAATTCAATAACTTTATTATACTTTATTTTATTTTTACTGTATCTTCTTTCTTTCTGTTTTTCCTTCTTTCCCTCCTTCCTTCCTTCCTCCCTCCATCCCTCCCTCCTTTCGTTCCTTCTTTCCTTCTTTCCTTCTTTGCTTCTTTCTTTCTTTCTTCCTTCCTTCCTTCCTTCCTTCCCTCCTTTCCTTCTTTCTTTCCTCATACTTCTACTAATTCCCTCTACTTTTTCTCCCTTTTATTCTGAGCTGTGTGGATGAAAGGCTCTTGGTGCTCCAGCCAGGAGTCAGGGCTCTGCCTCTGAGGTAGGAGAGCCAACTTCAGGACACTGGTCCACAAGAGACCTCCCAGCTCCACATAATATCAAATGGCAAAAATCTCCCAGAGACCTCCATCTTAACACCAGCACCCAGCTTAACTCAACGACCAGCAAGCCACAGTGCTGGACAACCTGTGCCAAACAACTAGCAAAACAGGAACACAACCCCACCCATTAGCAGAGAGGCTGCCTAAAATCATAATAAGGCCACAGACACCCCAAAACACACCACCAGACGTGAACCTGCCCACTAGAGAGACAAGATCCAGCCTCATCCACCACAACACAGGCACTAGTCTCCTCCACCAGGAAGCCTACACAACCCACTGAACCAACCTTAGCCACTGGAGACAGACATCAAAAACAGGAGGAACTACGAACCTGCAGCCTGCAAAAAGGAGACCCCAAACACAGTAAGATAAGCAAAATGAGAACACAGAAAAACACACAGCAGATAAAGGAGCAAGATAAAAATGCACCAGACCTAACAAATGAAGAGGAAATAGGCAGTCTACCTGAAAAAGAATTCAGAATAATGATAGTAAGGTTGATCCGAAATCTTGGAGATAGAATAGACAATAGAATGGACAAAATGCAAGAATCAGTTAACAAGGACCTAGAAGAACTAAAGATGAAACAAGCAACGATGAACAACACAATAAATGAAATTAAAAATACTCTAGATGGGATCAATAGCAGAATAACTGAGGCAGAAGAACGGATAAGTGACCTGGAAGATAAAAGAGTGGAAATAACTACTGCAGAGCAGAATAAAGAAAAAAGAATGAAAAGAACTGAGGACAGTCTCAGAGACCTCTGGGACAACATTAAATGCACCAACATTCGAATTATAGGGGTTCCAGAAGAAGAAGAGAAAAAGAAAGGGACTGAGAAAATATTTGAAGAGATTATAGTTGAAAACTTCCTTAATATGGGAAAGGAAATAGTTAATCAAGTCCAGGAAGCACAGAGAGTCCCATACAGGATAAATACAAGGAGAAATACGCCAAGACACATATTAATCAAACTGTCAAAAATTAAATACAAAGAAAGCATATTAAAAGCAGCAAGGGAAAAACAACAAATAACACATAAGGGAATCCCCATAAGGTTAACAGCTGATCTCTCAGCAGAAACCCTACAAGCCAGAAGGGAGTGGCAGGACATACTGAAAGTGATGAAGGAGAAAAACCTGCAGCCAAGACTACTCTACCTAGCAAGGATCTCATTCAGATTTGATGGAGAAATTAAAACCTTTACAGACAAGCAAAAGCTGAGAGAGTTCAGCACCACCAAACCAGCTTCACAACAAATGCTAAAGGATCTTCTCTAGGCAAGAAACACAAGAGAAGGAAAAGACCTATAATAACGAACCCAAAACAATATAGAAAATGGGAATAGGAACATACATATCGATAATTACCTTAAATGTAAATGGACTAAATGCTCCCACCGAAAGACACAGATTAGTTGAATGGATACAAAAACAAGACCCTTATATATGCTGTCAACAAGAGACCCACTTCAGACCTAGAGACACATACAGACTAAAAGTAAGGGGATGGAAAAAGATATTCCATGCAAATGGAAACCAAAAGGAAGCTGGAGTAGCAATTCTCATATCAGACAAAATAGACTTTAAAATAAGGACTATTAAAAGAGACAAAGAAGGACACTACATAATGATCAAGGGATCGATCCAAGAAGAAGATATAACAATTGTAAATATTTATGCACCCAACATAGGAGCACCTCAATACATAAGGCAAATACTAACAGCCATAAAAGGGGAAATCGACAGTAACACATTCATAGTAGGGGACTTAAACACCCCACTTTCACCCAAGGACAGATCATCCAAAATGAAAATAAATAAGGAAACACAAGTTTTAAATGATACATTAAACAAGATGGACTTAATTGATATTTATATGACACTCCATCCAAAAACAACAGAATACACTTTTTTCTCAAGTGCTCATGGAACATTCTCCAGGATAGATCATATCTTGGGTCACAAATCAAGCCTTGGCAAATTTAAGAAAATTGAAATTGTATCAAGTATCTTTTCTGACCACAACGCCATGAGACTAGATATCAATTACAGGAAAAGATCTGTAAAAAATACAAACACATGGAGGCTAAACAATACACTACCTAATAATGAAGTGATCACTGAAGAAATCAAAGAGGAAATCAAAAAATACCTAGAAACAAATGACAATGGAGACACAACGACCCAAAATCTGTGGGATGCAGCAAAAGCAGTTCTAAGGGGGAAGTTTATAGCAATACAAGCCCACCTTAAGAAGCAGGAAACATCTAGAATAAACAACCTAACCTTGCACCTCAAGCAATTAGAGAAAGAAGAACAAAAAAACCCCAAAGCTAGCAGAAGGAAAGAAATCATAAAAATCAGATCAGAAATAAATGAAAAAGAAATGAAGGAAACAATAGCAAAGATCAATAAAACTAAAAGCTGGTTCTTTGAGAAGATAAACAAAATAGATAAACCACTAGCCAGACTCATCAAGAAAAAAAGGGAGAATACTCAAATCAATAGAATTAGAAACGAAAAAGGAGAGGTAACAACTGACACTGCAGAAATAAAAGAGATCATGAGAGATTACTACAAGCAACTCTATGCCAATAAAATGGACAACCTGGAAGAAATGGACAAATTCTTAGAAATGCACAACCTGCCAAGACTGAATCAGGAAGAAATAGAAAATATGAACAGACCAATCACAAGCACTGAAATTGAAACTGTGATTAAAAATCTTCCAACAAAGAAAAGCCCAGGACCAGATGGCTTCACAGGCGAATTATATCAAACATTTAGAGAAGAGCTAACACCTATCCTTCTAAAACTCTTCCAAAATATAGCAGAGGGAGGAACACTCCCAAACTCCTTCTACGAGGCCACCATCACCTTGATACCAAAACCAGGCAAGGATGTCACAAAGAAAGAAAACTACAGACCAATATCACTGATGAACATAGGTGCAAAAATCCTCAACAAAATACTAGCAAACAGCATCCAACAGCACATTAAAAGGATCATACACCATGATTAAGTGGGGTTTATTCCAGGAATGCAAGGATTCTTCAATATACGCAAATCTATCAATGTGATAAACCATATTAACAAATTGAAGGAGAAAAACCATATGATCATCTCAATAGATGCAGAGAAAGCTTTTGACAAAATTCAACACCCATTTATGATAAAAACCCTGCAGAAAGTAGGCATAGAGGGAACTTTCCTCAACATAATAAAGGCCATATACGACAAGCCCACAGCAAACATCATCCTCAATGGTGAAAAACTGAAAGCATTTCCACTAAGATCAGGAACAAGACAAGGGTGCCCACTCTCACCACTCTTATTCAACATAGTTTTGGAAGTTTTAGCCACAGCAATCAGAAAAGAAAAGGAAATAAAAGGAATCCAAATCGGAAAAGAAGTAAAGCTGTCACTGTTTGCAGATGACATGATCCTATACATAGAGAATCCTAAAGATGCTACCAGAAAACTACTAGAGCTAATCAATGAATTTGGTAAAGTAGCAGGATACAAAATTAATGCACAGAAATCTCTGGCATTCCTATATACTAATGATGAAAAATCTGAAAGTGAAATCAAGAAAACACTCCCATTTACCATTGCAACAAAAAGAATAAAATATCTAGGAATAAACCTACCTAAGGAGACAAAAGACCTGTATGCAGAAAACTATAAGACACTGATGAAAGAAATTAAAGATGATACAAATAGATGGAGACATATACCATGTTCTTGGATTGGAAGAATCAACATTGTGAAAATGACTCTACTACCCAAAGCAATCTATAGATTCAATGCAATCCCTATCAAACTACCACTGGCATTTTTCACAGAACTAGAACAAAAAATTTCGCAATTTGTATGGAAACACAAAAGACCCCGAATAGCCAAAGCAATCTTGAGAACAAAAAAAGGAACTGGAGGAATCAGGCTCCCTGACTTCAGACTATACTACAAAGCTACAGTTATCAAGACGGTATGGTACTGGCACAAAAACAGAAAGATAGATCAATGGAACAGGATAGAAAGCCCAGAGATAAACCCATGCACATATGGACACCTTATCTCTGATAAAGGTGGCAGGAATGTACAGTGGAGAAAGGACAGCCTCTTCAATAAGTGATGCTGGGAAAACTGGACAGGTACATGTAAAAGAATGAAATTAGAACACTCCCTAACACCATACACAAAAATAAGCTCAAAATGGATTAAAGACCTAAATATAAGGCCAGAAACTATCAAACTCTTAGAGGAAAACATAGGCAGAACACTCTATGACATAAATCACAGCAAGATTCTTTCTGACCCACCCCCTAGAGTAATGCAAATAAAAACAAAAATAAACAAATGGGACCTAATGAAACTTCAAAGCTTTTGCACAGCAAAGGAAACCATAAACAAGACCAAAAGACAACCCTCAGAATGGGAGAAAATATTTGCAAATGAAGCAACCGACAAAGGATTAGTCTCCAAAATTTACAAGCAGCTCATGCAGCTCAATAACAAAAAAACAAACAACCCAATCCAAAAATGGACAGAAGACCTAAATAGACATTTCTCCAAAGAAGATATACAGACTGCCAACAAACACATGAAAGAATGCTCAACATCATTAATCATTAGAGAAATGCAAATCAAAACTACAATGAGATATCATCTCACACCAGTCAGAATGGCCATCATCAAAAAATCTAGAAACAATAAATGCTGGAGAGGGTGTGGAGAAAAGGGAACACTCTTGCACTGCTGGTGGGAATGTGAATTGGTTCAGCCACTATGGAGAACAGTATGGAGGTTCCTTAAAAAACTACAAATAGAACTACCATATGACCCAGCATTCCCACTACTGGGCATATACCCTGAGAAAACCGAAATTGAAAAAGAGTCATGTACCAAAATGTTCATCGCAGCTCTATTTACAATAGCCCAGAGATGGAAACAACCTAAGTGTCCATCATCGGATGAATGGATAAAGAAGATGTGGCGCATATATACAATGGAATATTACTCAGCCATAAAAAGAAACGAAATTGAGCTATTTGTAATGAGGTGGATAGACCTAGAGTCTGTCATACACAGTGAAGTAAGTCAGGAAGAAAAAGACAAATACCGTATGCTAACACATATATATGGAATTTAAGAAAAAAAAATGTCATGACGAACCTAGGGGTAAGGCAGGAATAAAGACGCAGACCTCCTAGAGAACGGACTTGAGGTTATGGGGAGGGGGAAGGGTGAACTGTGACGGGGCGAGAGAGAGTCATGGACATATACACACTAACAAACGTAGTAAGGTAGATAGCTAGTGGGAAGCAGCCGCATGGCACAGGGATATTGGCTCGGTGCTTTGTGACAGCCTGGAGGGGTGGGATAGGGAGGGTGGGAGGGAGGGAGACGCAAGAGGGAAGAGATATGGGAACATATGTATATGTATAACTGATTCACTTTGTTATAAAGCAGAAGCTAACACACCATTGTAAAGTAATTATACCCCAATAAAGATGTTAAAAAATAAATAAATAAATAAAAATAAAAAAATAAAAACCCTCTAAAAAGAAATTTCCACATCCATATGGTTTCAGAGAATTCTACCAAATATATAAAAATTAATTAAGATAAATTCTAAGCCATCTCCTTCAGAAAAAAAGGAAGAAAGAATACTTCCCATTCTATTTTTGAAGCTAGTAATGTCTAATAACAAAACTGGGCAAAGAAAATATTTTAAAAGATTATTACACACAAATATCCCGTATGAAATTAGACACAAAAAATATTGGAAACTAAACTGCAGAAATATATAAAAACAATTATACACCAGGACAAAATGTGGTCTATTCCAGGAGTACAAATATTTTTAAAGTAATCAATGTAATAAACCATATTAACAGAGCAAACTCTAAATATCACATAATCATATCAATCAATGTAGATAAATCATCTGACAAATGTCAACTGAGTTTTAGGATAAACTCACAGAAAAATAGGAATAGAGATGAACTAGTGATAAGTTGATAGACAGCACATACAAAAAACCTACACTAGTATTATACTTAATAGGGAAATGCTAAACGCTTAGTGCTGGAAGTTCTAGCTACTATAATAAAATAACTAAAGTAAACAATGTAATACAGATCAATAAAAAAAAGAAAACCATCACAATTCATAGATAACAAAATTGTCTACACAGAAAATCCAAAAGTGTCTACAAGGAAAAATGTCTCCTCGAACAAATAAATGAATTCAAAAGATTTCAGAATAAAGATAATAAAGAAAAAATTCTATTTCTATATGCTAATAATGGGGAGTGATACTAAACATACAATGCAATTTATGATTGTTCAATAGAATGAAATACTTAGGTATAAATCTAACAAAACATGTGCAGGACTTGTATGCTAAAAATGAAAACATGGTGATGAGAAAAATCAAAGAATATCTAAATAAATTGAAAGACACAGTGTATATGGATTGAAAGAGCAACATAATAAAAATATGAATACAGATTTAATGCAATTCCTATCAAAATTCCAGCAAGAGCTTTGTAGTTGTAGACAACATTATTTTCAAAGTTATTAGAAAGGCCAAGTAAATGAAATAGGTAAACTAATTTTTGAAAAAAGAGAACAAATTACAAGATATTTTTCCTTGATATTAATTTGCTGTGAGTGATGCCACTATAAAAGGGTAGTGATACACTCTTTGTCTCTCCCCTTCAGTCTACAACCAATAAAACATCCATAACTCAACAAAGTTGCCTCTGCCCAACACATCAGGACACTGGAGAATTCCACACATCTGTACATCTAAAGGCTTGTGAACTAGAACACATAGAGGAGGCAGAACCAGAGGAAGAGCAAAATGAGTGTCTGTGATCCCAGACCCCTGGACATGGTGGCTGAGCCTGAAGCCCCAGGAAACCCAGTAGCATCTGGAGAGATAGCACACATGACTCTAACCTCACAGCCACAGCAGTGCCAACAGCCACAGGGAATCAGTCAGCAGCAACAGGGCCTGCAAGTCCATCCCTCCAGTCACAAAAGTGCCCACAATACTGCCTAACCTTGCCTTCAGGAGTAGCACCCACAAATTTGACAACCCCAAACACAGCAGACGTACCCACAAACCCAGATCCCACCCACCCTTCCCCTCCCCTCATGGCAGCAGAACCTATGACTCAGGAGGCTACAAATGTTTTGAAGGTGCCCACCATCCCAGTGCCCCCAGCAGTGATATCAGCAAAACCAGCAGTAGCAAAGCACCAACAATGCTGAATTCACAAGCACTGACAATGAGGGCACCACCAGGCAACATTTCTGACAGAGTTGGGGGAGGGTGGAAAGTGCCAATTTGCAAATATAACCAAAAGCAGCTCAGGTAAGAGAAACCAAAAACTTGTGCTATAGTGCAACATACCAGAAAACAAACAAAAAGACCTCTAATTTCTAACCTGTTGAATCATTACCATCAAGTCAAAAAAAAAAAAAAAAAAAAACCTTTACCTAAAGAGAAAAGGTGCTAACTACTTCCAATGACCTGACATAGGAACACATCATCAAGCACTACTGAGAAACACAGTATAACAAAAAGACATGACGATTCTCCAGTTACTTTATTGTGATCTAACTGATAGAGAATTCAAAATAACTGTCATGAAGAAATTCAGTGAACTTCAATATTCTGAAAGGCAGTTCAATGAGATCAGGAATAAAATTAATGAACAAAAGGAACACTTTAACAAAGATATTAAAACTCATAAAAAAAAGAAACAAATTCTGGAGCTGACAAACTCAAAAAATGAAGAATGCATTAGAAAATAATGGAAATAGAACAAATTGAAAAGAAAATTAGCAAACTCAAAGATAGAAATCTAGAACAGGTAGAAGAGGACAGAGAATTTAGACATGAAAATATAAAGAAATTCTACAAGAAATATCTCCCTCTATTAGGAAGAGCAACATTACAATAATGGGCAGCCCAGAAGTAGAAAAGAGGCAGAAGGGAACAGAGAGTATAATTTTAAAAATATTTGTTGAGAACTTCTCAAACCTGAAGAAGAAACTGGATATAAAATTCCATGAAGCTAAGATGACACCATATTACCTTAACAAAAAAAGACCCTTTTCCAAGACACATATTGAAACTGTCAAAAGTCAGTGGCAAAGAAAAATTTTAAAGGCAACCAGGGGAAAAAATGATAATGTACAAAAGAACCCCACTAGGTTATGAGAAGTTTTCTCAGAAGAAACTCTACAGGCCTGGAAAAGTGGAAGGGCATACTCAAAATATTAAAAGATAAAAATTCAGCCAAGAGTACCTATCCAGCAAAGTTATCACTCAGATATGGAGAAATGAGGCTTTCCAAAGACAAACAAAAGCTGAGGGAATTCATCGACACAAAACCTTCCTTACAAGAAATGTTGAAAGGAGCTCTTCTATCTGAAATGAAAAGGAAGAAGTACACAAAACCCTGTATAAGGTTATAAATGGACAGAGAAAATCAGAAAATTGCAACTCTATATCAGAATAGATTATTAAATACTTAATAATATCACAAAGGTTAAAGGGAAAGAAGTTGTAAAAATAACTCGAGCTCCTTCAGTTTTTGAACAAATTCACAATATCAAAAAGGACAATTTGAAACACCAAAAGCATAAAAGTGGAAGAGGAAAAGGACAGAACCCATATAGGAAAATGAAGTTAAGATACTGTCAGCAAAAAAAGGGCAATTTTGTCTATGAGACATTTTATAGAAACAAAACATAAAGCTAAAGCAGAGGCAAAAAACATAAAAAAAGAGGAAATGAGAAAAACACCACAAAACTACTAAACTAAAATGGCAGACAAAACACAAGGAAAAGAAACAATGGAGAAACAAGAAAACAATAGTTAAAATGGCAGTACTGAGTCCTTATTTATCAATAATCACCTTAAATGTAAATGGTTTAAATTAACCAATCAAAAAACACAGAGTGGCTAGACCCAACTATACTTTGCCTCCAGGAGGCACATCTCAGTTCTAAAAACAAACAAAGACTCAAAGTGAAGGGATGAAAGCTGATACTCACAGCAAACGGCAATCAAAAGGAAGTGGGTATAGCCATACTCATATCAGACAATACAGATTTCCAGCCCAAAAAAGGTAACAAGAAATAAAGTGGACATTATATAACAATAAAGAGGACAATTCACCAAGAAGACATAAGAGTTATTAATATATATGAACCTCACATAAGAGCATCAAAGTATAAAGAGCAATTATTAACAGACCCAAAGGGAGAAAGTGACTGCCACACAATAATAGTAGAGGACATTAACACTACACTTACATCAATAGATACAACATCTAGACAGAAAGTAAACAAGGAAACAATGGCCTTAAAGGAAACATTAGATTAGAGGGACTAGACGGATTTGTACAGAACATTCCACCCAATGCAATAGAATAATATTCTTCTCAAGTGAAAATGGAACATTCTCAAGTGTAGGTCATACGTTGGGACACAAAAAACAAGACTAACATCATATTAAGCAGCTTTTCTGATCACAACGGTATGATACTAGAAAACAACTAAAAGAAGAAAGCTGGAAAAATCACAAATATGTAGAGACTGAACAACAGGTTACTGAATAATATTGAGTCAACAAGGAAATCAAAGAAGAAACTAAATACTACTCAAAAAAAAAAAAAAAGAAAATACAGCATACCAAAATCTATGGGATGCAGCAAAAACAGTACTAAGGAAAGTTGCAAACCTACAACCAGAAACAAGAAAAATCCCAAATAAACAATCTCACTTTACAACTAAAGTAAGTAGAAAAAGAAGAAAAATGAAGCCCAAAGTCAGTAGAATGAAGGAAATAATAAAGATCAGAATTGAAATAAATGAAATAGAGGTGAAAAAGACCCATACTTTAAATCTACAAGACATTATTGAGAGAAATTGAAGAAGGTACAAAGAAAGATATCCCATGCTTAAGGATTGGAAGACTTAACATTGTCAAGATGTCTATATTACCCAAAGTAATCTACAGATTCAGTGCAATCCCTATCAAAATCCCACTGATATTTTTTACAGAAATAGAACAAAAAGTCTTAAAACTTAGGCAGAATCACAAAAGACTCTGAATAGGCAAAGCAATCTTCAGAAAAAAAGAACAAAGCTGGAGGTATCACACTCTCTGATTTCAAATGATATTACAAAACTATAGCAATCAAAACTGCATGGTATTGGCAGAACAACAGACACAGAGATCAATGGAACAGAATTGAGAGGATAGAAATAAAACCACCCATATATGGACAATGCATTTATGCCTAAGGAGCAAAAACATACAATAGAGAAAGGATAGTCTCTTAAATACTGGTGCTGGGAAAATTGGACTGCCACATGCAGAAGTGTGAAACTAGGTAATTATCTCACACCACACACAAAAATCAAGTAAGAATCAACTCAAAATGGGTTAAAGATTTCAATGTAAAACCTGACACTATAAAACTAGAAGAAAACATAGGCAGTATGCTCTTTGCCTTCAGATTTAGCAATATATTTCTAGATATGTTTCCACAGTCAGGGGAAACAAAAGCAAAACTAAACAAATGGGACTCCATCAACCTGAACAGCTTCTGCCCAGCAGAGGCAACCATCAACGAAATGTAAAGATAGCTATAGAATGGGAGAAGATATTTGAAAATCATATATCTCATAATGGTGTGATCTCCAAAATCTATGAAGTCATACAACTCAACAACAACAAACAAACCTCAATTAAAATATGAACAGAGGGTCAGACCTTCAAAATGGTGGAGGAGTAAGACATAGAGATCACCTTCCTCCCCAGAAATACATCAAAACTACATCTGCATGCATAACAACTACTACAGAACACCTACTGAATGCTGGCAGAAGACCTCAGACTTCCCAAAAGACAAGAAAATCCCCACATACCTGGGTAGGGCAAAAGAAAAAAGAAAAAACAGAGACAAAAGAGTAGGAATGAGACCTGCACCTCTGGGAGGGAACCGTGAAAGAGGAAAAGTTTCCACACACTAAGAAGCCCCTTCACAGGCAGAGACAGGGGTTGGCGGGGGAAAAGCTTTGGAGCCATTGAGGAGAGTGCAGTAACAGAGGTGCAGAGGGCAAAGTGGAGAGATTCCCGCACAGAGGATCAGTGCTGACCAGACACTTACCAACCTGAAAGGCTTGTCTGCTCATCTACTGGGGCAGGAGGGGCCTGGGAGCTGAGGCTCGG
The DNA here is from genome assembly GCF_964374135.1 of Grampus griseus. Lineage (NCBI taxonomy): Eukaryota > Metazoa > Chordata > Mammalia > Artiodactyla > Delphinidae > Grampus > Grampus griseus. The sequence goes on from NC_138999.1 coordinate 51,905,361, forward strand.
GGTTCAGAGGTCAGATCCCAGGGAGAACACTGTGGGTAGCTGCATGAAGACAGTCTGAAGGGACTAGTGTGACACAGCTAGTCAGGAGAGAGTCCAGGAAAATGTCTGGACCTGCTGAAGAGGAAAGAGATCATTGTTTTGGGGTGCTTGAGGAGAGGGGATTCCATGTCCGTGTGCCCACAGAAGGCAGAGAACCACCTAAGCAAGCTCCAGAGACAGGCACTAGCCACAACTAACAGCTCAGACCCCAGAGATGGGCATGAAAAGCTAACGCTGCTGTTGCTGCCACCAAGAATCCTGTGTTCAAGAGCAGGTCACTATCCATACACCCTCCTTGGAAGCCTGTGCAGCCCACTACTGCCAGGGTCCTGTGATCCAGGGGCAAATTCCCCAGGAGAACACATGGCATGCCTCAGGCTGTTGCAACATCATGCTGGCCTCTGCTGCTACAGGCTTGCCACGAATTCCAATTATGACTATAGTACCCCTCACTTCCTCCCAGCCTGAGCAAGCAAGAGTGCCATATTCAGTCGTGGCTTTAACCCCCTCCTGTCTGGGCAGGTAACAGATGGCTGAAGGAGACATACATGCAGAGGTGGGGCCAAAACCAAAGCTGAACCCCAGGAGCTGTGCAAAGAAAGAAGACAAAGGGAAATTTCTCCCTGCAGCCTTAGGAGCAGTGGATTAAACCCCACAATCAACTTCATGTATCCTGCATATGTACCCTGCATACAACTAATAATCCCGGAATTGAGGTGGTGGACTATGGGAGCAACTGTAGACTTAGGGTTTGTTGTCTGCAACTGATTTGTTTCTGATTTTTATGTTCATTTAGTTTAGAATTTAGCGCTTGCTATCACTGGTGGATTTGTTTATTGGTTTGGTTGCTCTCTTCTTTTTTATTACTATTTTTTATTTTAATATTTTTTTCATGTTTTCTTTTTTTCTGCCTTTTCTTCTGAGCCATGTAGCTGACAGGGACTTGGTGCTCCAACCTGGTTCAGGCCTGAGTCTCTGAAGTGGGTGAGCTGAGTTCAGGACATTGGAACACTAAAGACTTCCTGGCCCCACAAAGTACCAATCAGCAAGAGCTGTCCCACACATCTCCCCTCAATGCTAAGACCCAGTTTCACCCAACAGCCAGCAAGCTCTACTGCTGGACACCCCATGTCAAACAAATAGCAAGAGAGGAACACAACCCCACTCATTAGCAGAGAAGCTGCCTAGAATCATACTAAGTTCACAGACACCCCAAAACACTGCCGGACTTGGCCCTGCCCACCAGAATGATATGATCCAGCCCCACCCACTAAAACAAAGGCACTAGTCCTCTCCACCATGAAGCCTTACACGAGCCACCAAACCAACAGTATCCACTGGGGGCAGACACCCAAAACAATGGGAAGTGCGAATATGTAGCCTGTGAAAAGGAGAACCCAAACAAAATAAGTTAAAAAAATTATAAGACAAAGAAATATGCAGTAGATGAAGAAGCAAGGTAAAAACCCACCAGAGCAAACAAATGAAGAGGAAACAGGCAGTCTACCTGAAAAAGAATTCGGAGTAATGTTAGTAAAGATGATACAAAACCTTGGGAAAAGAATGGAGAAAATACAAGAAATGTTTAACAAGGACATAGAAGAATTAAAGAGCAAACAAATGATAAATAACACAATAAAGGAAAATTAAAATTCTCTAGAAGGAATCAATAGTGGAATAACTGAGAGAGAAGAACTGATAAGTGACTTGGAAGATAAAATACTGGAAATAACTACAGCAGGGCAGAAAAAAGAATAAAAAGAACTGAAGACAGTCTCAGAGACCTGTGGGGCAACATTAAATGCAACAACATTTCAATAATATGGGTCCCAGAATAAGAAAGGGTCTGATAAAATATTTGAAGAGATTACAGGAGAAAATTTCCCTAACATGGGAAAGGAAATAAACTGGTTGAGAAAGCACAGAGAATCCCATAAAGGATAAATCCAAGGAGAAACATGCCAGGACACATATTAATCATACTATCAAAAATTAAATATGAAGAAAAAATATTAAAAGCAGCAAGAGAAAAGCAACAAATAACATACAAGGGAATCTCCATAAGGTTAACAGCTGATCTTTCAGCAGAAACTCTGCAAGCCAGAAGGGACTGGCAGGACATATTTAAAGTGATGAAAGGGGAAAACCTACAACCAAGATTACTCTACACAGCAAGGATCTCATTCAGATTTGACAGACAAATTAAAACCTTTACAGATAAGAAAAGTTAAGAGAATTCAGCACCACTGAACCAGCTTTACAACAAATGCTAAAGGAACGTCTCTAGGCAGGAAACACAAGAGAAGGAAAACACCTAAAATAATAAACCTAAAACAATTAATAAAATGGTAATAGGAACACATATATGTATAACAAACTTAAATGTAAATGGATTAAAGGCTCCAACAAAAAGACGCAGACTGCCTGAATAGAAACAAAAACAAGACCCATATATATGCTGTCTAAAAGAGACCCACTTCAGACCTAGGGACACATACAGATTGAAAGTAGGGGATGGAAAAGGATATTCCATGCAAATGGAAATCAAAAGAAAGCTGGAGTAGCAATTCTCATATAAGACAAAATAAACTATAAAATAAAGACTATTACAAGAGACAAAGAAGGACACTACATAATGATCAAGGGATCGATCCAAGAAGAAGGTATAACAATTGTAAATATACATGCATCCCATATAGGAGCACCTCAATACCTAAGGCAAATGCTAACAGCCATGGAAGGGGAAAATGACAGGAACACAAAAAATAGTAGGGAAATTTAACACCCCACTTTCACCAATAGACAGATCATCCAAAATGAAAATCAATAAGGAAACACAAGCTTGAAATGACACATTAAAAAAGATGGACTTAATTGATATTTATAGGACATTCCATTCAAAAAAATCGGAATACACTTTCATCTCAAGTGCTCATGGAACATTCCCCAGGATAGATCATATCTTGGGATACAAATCAAGCCTTGGTAAATTTAAGAAAATTGAAATCATATCAAGTATCTTTTCTGACAACAACACTATGAGACAAGATATCAATTACAGGAAAAGATCTGTAAAAAATACAAACACATGGAGGCTAACCAGTATGCCACAACATAACCAAGAGATCACTGAAGAAATCAAAGAAGAAATAAAAAAAATCCCTAGAAACAAATGACAGTAAAAACATGACAACCCAAAACCTATGGGATTCAGCAATAACAGTTCTAACAGAGAAGTTTAGAGCAATAGAATCCTACCTCAAGAAACAAGAAAAATTTCAAATAAGCAACCTAAACTTACCCCTGAAGCATTTAGAGATAGAAGAACAAAAAATCCCAAAGGTTAGCAGAAGGAAAGAAATAATAAAAATAAAATTAGAAATAAATGAAAAAATCTGAAGTAAACAATATTAAATATCAATAAAACTAATAGCTGGCTCTTTGAGAAGATAAACAAAATTGACAAAGAATTAGCCAGACTCAACAAGAAAAAAAGGAGAAGACTCAAATCAACAGAATTAGCAATGGAAAAGGAGAAGTAATAACTGACACTGCAGAAATACAAAGGATCATGAGAGATTACTACAAGTAACTCTATGCCAATGAAATGGACAACCTGGAAGAAATGGACAAATTCTTAGAAAAGCACAACCTTCTGAGACTGAACCAGGAAGAAATAGAAAATATAAACAGACCAATCACAAGCACTGAAATTGAAACTGTGATTAAAAATTTTCCAGCAAATAAAAACCCAGGACCAGATGGCTTCACAGGTGAATTCTATCAAACATTTAGAGATTATCTAACACCTATCTTACTCAAACTCTTCCAAAATATACCACAGGGAGAAACACTCCCAAACTCAATCTAGAAGACCACCATCACCCTGATACCAAAACCAGAAAAGATGTCACGAATAAAGAAAAGTACAGGCCAATATCACTGATGCACATAGATGCAAAAAGCTTAAACAAAATACTAGCAAACAGAATCCAGAAGCACATTAAAAGGATCATACACTATCATCAAGTGAAGTTTATCCCAGGAATGCAACGATTCTTCAATATACACAAATCAATCAATGTGATACACCATATTAACAGATTGAAGGAGAAAAACCATATGATCTTCTCAACAGATGCAGAAAAATCTTTTGAAAAAATTCAACACCCATTTATGATTAAAAACTCTCCAGAAAGTAGGCATAGAGGGAACCTACCTCAACTTAATAAAGGTCATATATAACAACACACAGCCAACATTGTTCTCAATGGTGAACAATGGAAACCATTTCCTCTAAGATCAGGAACAAGGCAAGGTTGCCCACTCTCACCACTATTATTCAACATAATTTTGGAAGTTTTAGCTACAGTGATCAGAGAAGAAAAGGAAATAAAAGGAATTTAAATAGGCAAAGAAGAATTAACACTGTCACTGTTTGCAGATGACGTGATATTCTATATAGAGAATCCTAAAAATGCTACCAGAAAACTATTATGGCTAATGAATGAATTTGGTAAAGAAGCAGCATTAATTAATGAAAAGAAATCTCTTGCATTTCTATACACTAACAATGAAAAATCTGAAAGAGAAATTCAGGAAACACTCCCATTTACCACTGCAACAAAAAAAATAAAATACCTAGGAATGAACCTACCTAAGGAGACAAAAGACCTCTATGCAGGAAACTAAAAGACACTGTTGAAAGAAATTAAAGACAACACAATAAGATGGAGAGGTATACCGTGTCCTTTGATTAGAATAATCAACATTGTGAAAATGACTACATGACCAAAAGCAATCTACAAATTCAATGCAATCCCTATCAAACTACCAATGGCATTTTTCACAGAACTAGAATAAAAAATTTCACAGTTTGTATGGAAACACAAAAGACCCCAAAGAACAAATGCAATCTTGAGAAAGAAATACAGAGCTGGAAGAATCAGGCTCTCTGGCTTCAAACTATACTACAAAGCTACAGTAATCAAGAGAGTATGGTACTGGCACACAAATAGAAATATAGATCTATTGAGCATGGTAGAAATCTCAGAGAGAAACCCATGCACATATGATCACCTTGTTTTTGATAAAGGAGGCAAGAATATACAACGGAGAAAAGACAGTCTCTTCAATAAGTGGTCCTGGGAAAACTGGACAGCTATATGTAAAAGAATTAAATTAGAAAACTTCCTAACACCATACACAAAAATAAACTCAAAATGGATTAAAGATCTAAAGTTAAGGCCAGACACTATAAACCTCTTAGAGGAAGACATAAGAACACTCTTTGACATAAATCATAGCAAGATCGTTTTGAGCCATCTCCTACGGAAATGGAAAGAAAAACAAAAATAAACAAATGGGACCTAATGAAACTTAAAAGCTTTTGCACAGCAAAGGAAACCACAAACAAGATGAAGAAGCAACCCTCAGAATGGTAGAATATATCTGCAAACAAAGCAACTGACAAAGGATTAATCTCCAAAATATGCAAGCAGCTCATGCAGCTCAATATCTAAAAAGCAAACAACCCAATCCAAAAATCTTCAGAAGACCTAAGTAGACACTTCTCCAAAGAAGATATACAGATTGCCAACAAACACATGAAAAGATGCTCTAATTTACCATCACTAATCCCTAATCCTTAGATAAATGCAAATCAAAACAACAATTAGTTATCACTTCACACCAGTCAGAATGGCCATCATCAAGAAATCTAGAAACAATAAATGCTGGAGAGGGTGTGGAGAAAAGGGAACCCTCTTGCAGTGTTGGTGGGAATATAAATTGATACAGACACTATGGAGAACAGTATGGAGTTTCCTTAAAAAACTAAAAATAGAACTACCATATATGACCCATCAATTCCACTACTGGGCATATACCCTGAGAAACCCATAATTCAAAAAGTGTCATGTACCACAATATTCATTGCAGCACTATTTACAATAGCCAGAACATGGAAGCAAGCTAAGTGTCCATTGACAAATGACTGGATAAAGAAGATGTGGCACATATATAGAATGGAATATTATTCAGCCATAAAGAGAAGCGAAATTGAGTTATTTGTAGTGAGGTGGATGGATCTAGAGTCTGTCATACAGAGTGAAGTAAGTCAGAAAGAGAAAAACAAATACGATATGCTAACACATATATTTGGAATCTAAAGAAAAAGTGGCTTTGGTGAACCTATGGGCAGGACAGTAATAAAGACGCAGACATAGAGAATTGTCTTGAGGATACAGGGATGGTGAAGTGTAAGCTGAGATGAAGTGAGAGAGCAGCATTTATATATGTACACTACCAAATGTAAAATAGATAGCTAGTGGGAAGCAGCTGCATAGCACAGGAAGATCAGCTGGGTGTTTTGTGACCACCTAGAGGGGTGGGATAGGGAGGATGGGAGGAAGATGCAAGAAGGAGGGGATATAGGGATGTATGTATACATATAGCTGCTTCACTTTCACTTTGTTATACAGCAGAAACTAGCACAACGTTGCAAAGCAATTATACTCCACAAAAGATGTTTAAAAAAAAAGAGAGAGAGAAAGAATGAAAGGAAGGAGGATGGAAGGAAGGAAGAAGGAAAGAAAGAAGGACATCCCTGGTGGCACAGAAGTTAAGAATCCACCTGCCGGGCTTCCCTGGTGGCGCAGTGGTTGAGAGTCCGCCTGCCAATGCAGCGGACACAGGTTCGTGCCCCAGTCCGGGAAGATCCCACATGCCGTGGACTGGCTGCGCCCATGAGCCATGGCCACTGAGCCTGTGTGTCTGGAGCCTGTGCTCCACAACGGGAGTGCCAATGCAGGGGACACGGGTTCTATCTCTGGTCTGGGAAGATCCCACATGCCACGGAGCAACAAAACCCGTACACCACAACTACTGAGCCTGCGCTCTAGAGTGCATGAGCCACAAGTGCTGAGCCCGCGTGCTGCAAGTACTGAAGCCCATGCACCTAGCACCTGTGCTCTGCAACAAGAAAAGCCACTGCAATGAGAACCCTGATCACTGCAACGAAGAGTGGCCCCCACTCGCCCCAACTAGAGAAAGCCTGCAGGCAGCAATGAAGACCCAACACAGCCCAAATCAATCAATCAATCAATCAATCAATATATGAACAAAACAGTTGTGTAGACATTTTCTCAAAGAAGACATACATGTGGCCAACAGGCACTTGAAAATTTCAACATCACTAATTATTAAGGAAATGCAAATCAAAACCAATGAGTTATCACCTCATGCTGTGTGAACGGCTGTTATCAAAAAGACAAGAAACAACAAGCATTGGAGAAGTTGTGGAGCAAAGGTAACCCTCATACACTTTTGATGGAAATGAAAATTGTTTCAGCAATTATGAAAAACAGTGTAGAAAATCCAAGCAAATGTAACCCTCATCCACTGTTGATGGAAATGTAAATTGGTTCAGCGATTATGAAAAACAGTGTGGAGAATCCTCAAAATTTTAAGAGTAAAAGTACCATATGGTCCAGGTATTCCACTTCTCTTTATTTATTTATTTATTTATTTTTTTGCAAGTATTTTAAAATGTTTATTTTTATATTTTTTTACATTGAACACTTCAGGAAATAAAATAATTACAATGATTCAAATGCATGAATAATTCAAAATGCAATCCCTGGATTCAATAATTATCCTTTATAATTATGCCCAATAAATATTAGAAATGTATGTAGGCACTAAGTCAGCTAACAAAATAAGTAAAATAATCATATAAAGTATAAATCTCAGGACTGGGGAACATGCATGGTCAGTTAAGTCACTTGGCCACTGTAGGTGGTTTTTTAAAAAACATGATTCACATCTGCTTCAATCACATACACATTCATTGCAAGTGTTTTGTTTTGTTTTCTTTTCCTGGCCACACTGCATGGTATGTGGGATCTTAGTTCCCTGACCAGGGATCGAACCCACGCCCCCTGCATTGCGAGCACAGAGTATTAACCACTGGACCACCAGGGAAGTCCTGCAAGTGTTAAATTAGACAATTGATGCTAACAACTTAAAACTATGATCTTAAAAGAAAATTCAGTTTAATACAAAGAAACTCAAGAAGAAAATTTCAGGACCCTTGATCAGAAGTTTTGATGCCTGTCACACTACGCTAGTGTACACAAAGGTTCAAGTAAGGCTGATAAAGAAGAGTTGTTTCCTTTTCCCTTTGAAGACATGATCCAAGAAATAGGGGAACTGCACATTCTATAGCAACTAGCCATCCATCCATACACTGCTAATAAAGGACTCCTTACATTAGTAACTAACCACATTTTAAAAGCCTTGGCCAATGTTACAAAAACAAAACATTTAGAGTAATATTTACGAATACAAGCATAATTGTTTTTTTGCCTTCTATAAATAATGATCTTTGAAATGCTAAAAGTGAGTTCCAGCTGTGGTTCTTTTCTGGTGTGGGAAGCTGCAGGTGCACGTGGGATGGTCTACTGATTTACCTTCTCAAAATATTCTTTGGAAGCAGTCGGATGAGGCTTGATTGTAGGAGAATCTGGTGTCCAGTTGGCTGGGCAGACTTCTCCATGGGTTTCTACAAACTGGAATGCCTTCACCAAGCGGAGGGTCTCTTCCACGCTTCGGCCCACTGGGAGATCATTGACGCTCAAATGCTTGATGACTCCGTTGGGGTCAATTATGAAGAGACCTCGTAGTGCAAGGCCGGGACCTTCTAACAGCACACCGTAGTCTCGGGAAATCTGTTTAGTCAAATCTGACAAGAGTGTGATGTGCATGTGGCCCAAACCGCCATTCTTCCTTGGTGTGTTTATCCAGGCCAGGTGGGTGAAGTGGGAATCCACTGACACTGCAACGACTTCACAGTTCACATCATGAAATTCATTGGCTTTGTCACTGAAAGCAATAATTTCTGTAGGACACACAAAGGTGAAATCCAAAGGATAGAAGAAGAGCACTAAATATTTCCCCTTAAAGTCATCAAGGCTTATTTCTTTGAACTCTCCATTGACAACAGCTGTACCCTTAAAATCAGGCGCATGCTGGGTGACGGCAGGGGCATGGCATGAGGAACTGGTGCTAAAGGCGAATTTTGCTTGAGCAGAGCCAGACCACAGTGCATTTGTCAAGCACGTTCTTCGAGAAGCAGCAGGCCTAAGGGCTGCAGAGGCAGAAATGCCCCAAGGAATGGCACTCACTTGTCGGACAAGCGAAGTCCGGAGCAACCTTCCTGCCACGGCCGCCATCTTCAGGGTGCACAGCACCCCCACTTCTCTTTATTTATCCAAAGAATACAAGAACACTAGTTCAATATGATATATGCACGCCTATGTTCATCACATTATTTTTAATAGTCAAGATATGGAAACAACCTAAGTGTTCATCCATAGGTGAATGTATAAAGAAGATATGGTATATATTTATAATGGAGTACTACTCAGTCGTTAAAGAAGATGAAGTCTTGCCATTTGTGAAGACATGGATGGAATTTGAGGTTATTATGCTAAGTGAAATAAGTCAGATGGAGAAAGACAAATACCATATGATTTCACAAATGTGGAATTAAAAAACTCTAAAAGTAAAACATAATAAATGAACAAACCAAGCAAAAAGAAACATACAGATACAGAGAACAAATTGGCTGCCAGAGAGTAATGGATAGAAAAGGTCAAAATGGGTAAAGGGGGTCAACAGTATGATGAAAGATTAAAACTAACCCTTTGGTGGTAAGCATACTATATGCACACAGAAGTTGAAATATAATGTTGTACACATAAAACATATAATATTATAAACCAATGTTAATGCAGTTTTAAAAAGTTTAGTACATTGCAACAATAATCAAGACTGTGGTATTGTTGGAGGGATATATGCATAAATCAATGGATTAGAAGAGAGACTTCAGAAAAAGACCCCAAAAATATGCCCAATTGATTAGCTTATAAATGTTTTCATTTCAGGATATATTTAATTTATATAAAAGTTGCAAATATAGTAGAGACAGTTCCCATAACCTCCACATCAATTTTCCATATTATTACAGCACATTTGTTACACTTAATGAACTAAAATTGATAGAGTGTTATTAAGTGAAATAGACACTTTACTCAGATTTCCTCAGTTTTTCCCCAATATCATTTTTCTCTGTCAAGAACCTACACTGAATATCACATTACTTCTAGTTATCATGTCTCCTTAGGCTCCTCTTTGTTTTGACAGTTTCTCGGACTTATAATGTTTCTGGTGACTTTAATAGTTTCAAGGAGTATTAGTCAGGCATATTGTAGGATGTTACAGAATAACTCTCTATGTGTCTAATGATTTTTTTTCTTATGACTAGAGTGGGATAATATGTTTTGGTGAGGAAGACCAAAGAAGTTGAATTCCATTTTCATTACATCACATCAAAGGTACATACTATTAACATGGTGTCACTGTTGATATTGACCTTTATTACAAAGCTAATTAGTGTTTCTCAGATTTCTCCACAATGTATTTCCTCTTTTTTCTCCTGTTCCATACTCCACTCTTTGGATGAAAGTTATTATGTGCAGCCCATACTCCTCCTCCTTGATGTGCCTGAAAGTAATGGATTGCTCAAAACTTTGATGGCAGTATGTCAAAGGGGCACAGGAGCCAATTGAAAAAGCTCTGAATGGCCAAAGCTGGAAAAATTTGAACAAATAAATGAATAATGCAGTATTGGACTATTACACAAAACATGAAATAGTTATCCATGAATCCAAACTGATATTAATAACTGACTAAAAACAAATGAAGGAGATGAATCCCCCTTAAAAAAGAATTCCAAATAATTTATGTACTACTTAGCCCTCAAGAAGTGGGAGTATAACTCTCTACTCTGTAAGTGAAGGCTATATATAGTGATTTTTCTTCCTAAAGAAAAACAGTAACTTCACAGTGGACAGACCTGACAAACACTATTCATCCCAAATGATCAAAGTCAACATCAATAATGGTAAGTCATGTTGATAGTATGTACTCTTGATATTATTTAAAAAGTATTCTGTTTTCTTTCTCCAAACAAATGCACTCCCTCGGTCTATTTATGACAAAATCATCAGGTAAATCACAACTGAGGGAAATTCTACAAAAAGCCCGACAAGTACTCCTGAAAACTGCCAAGTTTATCAAAAACAGGGAAAGTCTGAAAACTGTCACAGCCAAGAGGAGTTTAAGGAGACATGACTGTTAAATGTAATGTGGTATTCTAGATGGGATCCTCGAAGAGAGAAGATATTAGGAAAAAAGTGAGGAAATCTGAAGAAAGTATAGAGTTTAGTTAATAATAATATATCAGCATTGGTTCATTAAGTGGGGCAAATGTATCATATGAATGTAAGATGCTAATAATAGGGAAAACTGGGTGCAAGGTATACAGGGACACTTTGTACCATCTTTGTAATACTTCTGTAAATCTAAAACTGTTCTAAAATTTAAAGTTTATATAAAAATTGTAAAAAATGAATTATTGGTATAAACAAATGAAATAAATAACTAAACCATTCCAAGTTAACCATTGTTATCATTTTGGGATATTTCCTTTCATTTTCTTCTTATAGGTTTTGCACCTACAGATATACACATAATGTTTTATAAAAATGGAATCAAACTGTATGCAGGGTTCTGTATAAACTGAAAAATTTACACAGAAGAAGATAATATAAATATATACATATTATTTGGGTCCTTATTTAGCATTATAATTATCAAGAACATATGCCTATCATTAAACACATTCTTATTATTTAAATAAATTAAAGATAAAAATATTCCAAAGACCATATATATCAGTTATCACCTGATACAATAATTGGAACAGAATAGACAGTCAAAAATGTTAAGTAAATTAAATGGAATCTTCTATCTTCCCAGAAGCTCACATTGTTTCCTGGACCATATAAGACATGTTATTTACTTAAAAATAGATTTAAAGACAACTTTGAAAGATGCTTTAACATTAACTTGGAAACCAAACCCAGTGTTTTTTTTTTTGATTTTTAGTTTTTATACTTGCTTAAATCTGGTAAATATAAGTGTCATAATCTGTTTTGAGTAAATTTTGAAAAATAAAGACGTGTAAAGAAGTAAAAAATTCACAATTACCCCACTCAGTCATTTCTTAATATTCTGGCACACTTCTTTGCTAACTTTTTCTAAATATTTTTTTAAAGAAAAGTTTATTTTAAGGATAAAAAAAAATCCAATACCTTCCTTGTTTATGATGTCATCAGAGCACTTTCATTTTCATTGTTTTTTTTGGATAATAGGGTCCTTGCAGAGGGAGAAGACAATGCTAAGGTTTGAGAAATTGAGTCAGTGGAGGGGATGGGAAAGGGTGGGGATGGCAGGAGAGAGGGGTTTGGAGCAGAGTGACCATCCCTGTTTTGCCTAGGACTGAGAGAATTCCTGGAATGCAAGTCTAAAACCAGGAAAGCCTAGACAAACTGGTGAAGCTGGTCATCCTAGCAGGGAAAGGGGATTCTTACATTAGATTTTATATTTTCTGGACCTTCCATAAGTGTCACAGAAGATATTCTATAGATTCAAATATACTACCATAAACGGAAAGCTGGTTCGTTTATGATTACTCACCTGATTATCCAGGCAGTGGTCTCATCAAGGAAGCTTGGGGTCATGGTCCACCACAGAACTGCCTTTCTAAGTTGGAGTAGAAGTCATCACCATTTTTAGATCCTCCAAAACTGCATCATTCCAGCTATTGGATATTCTTCATCTGTATGAAGAGTTCTCACTAAGAAAAAACGGTCTAAAATTTAATTCCTTTCTCCCTATTCATTCTTCTGACTGCCTCTCCCTTTCTCTCCTCCAGTAATAGTTTGGTAATTATCCTTACCAACAGCACATACTCTAGCACTCTCATCAGAACTTGTCTTCTCTCACCCCTCACTTCCCTAGCCTACTTCCTCCTCAAAAGACCACAAATTTAAACGAAATTAGAAATATTTGTTGGACACAAAAATGTATCCTGTATACTGGGATGACAGTGTAATGAAGCAAGAATTCAAAGCTAGTTTCTACTGCTTTATCAGACCAGTTCATGGACTGGAAATTAATGCACAGTGATCACTCACCCATCATTCTTTTTATTCTATGGCAATATGATAAAATTAAAAATGCTGACTCATCACTGTTTTAATTTACTTGCAGGTGACCGGGTGGTTTCATGATACGCCCACTTAAGAATCACACACACAAGATATTTGTATGAATCCACACATCACCGAAGGTCTGAGAAGCAGGGTGGAGTGGAATTAAGTCACAACAAGACATGGGAAACAACTTAACACTGAACATTTACAACGTAAATGCTGTCCAACAATTCTACCAGCAGCAATTTTTCACTTGTCCACTTCTGTAGGCTCCATTCTTGCACCTTCTTCCATGGCCCCATTCATCGCTTCTAGATGTTTTGCGTCCCCTCTTTCTAGGCACCTTTCCCTTAGGCATCACCCACCACACATACAACATGTACTCACATCACTACTGCCCCACATCTATCTTAAGTTAGGCTCTGCACCTTCTTCTACACAGACTAATTAATGGGCTCTGCTAAACAGTGGACCACACTTTAGAAGCACAAAAGAACCAGCAGAGGCCTTAAATGTTTAATATGTTTAATATCATGATTCTCCTTTTCTCCAGTATTCTCTTAGGGAGGAAGAGATCAATAAACACACTTACTTCCACACTGGTATGAGTTATGACACTCACTATAGAAGACAAAGCAACCATAGTATATTCCTTTTAAAATGTTTTCCTCTCTCTATTACAAAACCACATATATACTTAAATTTCCTACAATGAAGAGATATTAGTTTCATACATTAAGAACTAAAACATGTTATTTCAAAAAAAAGTTTTTGAAAAGATATTTCTGCACAAGCCAAACTTATGAACTGCATCAAATTAACTGATCTGAAATACACACACATATATGCAATTGCAATCATGACACAGGGATGGCCATGATATCCTGTTGCAGAGTAATATGTTATTACACAATCTTGTTTTTGCATAAGTAAAACATGACAGAAACAAAAGACATACACACACATACATGTAGGTATGTCCATGAAATTTATAGCCAAAATTCATATGATTGGAACTTTTGTAACATAACGTTCCTCCCAAAATATTGTATTGTAAGATCCCCTGTCTGAGAGGGTTTTAATTATGAATATATATTCATATAAATTAATGCATACTTAGGAGCTTGGGTATGTTGCAAAATTATTATTTGGCAAATACCTTTTGCAACACATTGCATTAGTGTTCCACATTATTTTCTACCCTTCCCTGTGAAAGGATTATACTTTCCTACTCTATTGATATCAAGTTTGATATTTACATTCCATGCCTAAGCTCTTAGAGACATCTTTGCATGGTTCTATCATTCCTCCTCATTGTATAATAAGAGCAGCTGGTATCAGATAAGGGCTGCTCCTCCAACCTAGATTCTAGAATGAAAATGATATAGAGAAGAACCCCAAAGCCAACAAGTAACATTTTTTTGTTATTGTAAGTTATTGAATTTTGGGGGCTGTTTCTTCTCAAAGTATAAACTAGCAAAAACTAATAGATCATGGTAACTCTTATTTTAGAATATATCTTGGAATTATATATTACATTCACATTGACACCTGAAAGAAATTCCAAACTGTTTAAGCTGAAGTTTGAAATAGTTACAAATTCTGTTGATGTGGGGCGGGTGATTGGGGAGCTGGCAGAAAGAGTGACTTTGCAGCCATTTTGCAGCTTCAGACCACTAGGAAAAGACCTTCTACCAACCTAAACTCTTGAAGTCTATACCTGTGAGCTATATTGGAGTCATCAACCTAAGGTAATCAGAATGTAGGAAATCCAAATTTCACTGTGAACTCTTTTAAAAAATATTCTGTGGGTCATACATAACTTGTAAAGCATCATAATACCCTCTAACTGGAGTGAAATTGCTCTGTATTCCAAGTTAATGAGAGGAACATTAAATTGGAATGTTTATTAACATTCCAATTTAATGTTTATTAACATCCCTTGGCAAATCTTGTTTAGGGAAATAAGTAATTAATAGTATTAGGCTAAGCAATAGTTATGTGTTGCTGCATTAATAGTATACTTACATAATAGGAAGCCATTATGCACAGGTTTAGCATCTGTGAGGACTGGAAATAATGTGCTGGCTATAAGAACTTCACAATTTGTAAAGGGTGGCCTTTGTCAAAATACAGAGTGTTTTAAAATATACTCATTTCATTCTTAAAAGTTTCATGTTACAAACCTAAGACAAGATGTTAAAAGGACAAATCTTATGTAGGAGAAAAACTTAGTGAATAGATTTACATACTCTGAAAAAAATCTCATGCTTGAGTTTTTCAAAATTATATTTTAATTACAAAAGTAATACATAGTATAAAAATCAATACCAAACGCATATGTAAAAAAGTGAAAGTCTCATTTCACCTCCCCCAATGTGAATCTCTCAGAGGCAGCCATTTTTAAAAGTTTGGAATCGATCTATCTACGTACGCGCACACACACGCACACAACACACACACGCACACAAATATATACATATCTATAAATAACATAAGCTTTTTCCTACTTAAACTATACATTTTATTCAATTATTTGCTTTCTTTACTAATCATTATAACAGAGACATCTTTCCATGTCAGTACATTGAGCTCCTCCCTCACTGTTTCTCAAAGTTGCATAGTATTACAGTGTGAATATCTCCATAAAGTATTTGACAATTACCTGTTTGTGAGTGCTTAAGCTATTACAAATATTTTTTTTTCTTTTACCAACCATGCTGCAATGTATATTCTCATACATTATCAATTTAGAATATCACAAAAAAATCCACAATCCAGAAGTAATGCTATTAAACCCTAAGCAAGATCCGATAATTTGGTCTCCTTGCTCAAATGGGAGAAAAATGCATGAAGATGCCTACATGAGCACTCTTAGGTAGCACTCTTAGGATCGTGGTGATGAGGTAATAATGATAACTCATATTTAGTGAGTACTCATGTGCCACGCACTTTACACTTTTAAACTTATTTACTTGTCACAAAAACCCTATAAGGTAGACACCACAATATCTCATTAATTCTAAGATTCATATCTTTTAATGTTCTAACACCTCTGAAATCAAGATGTGCATCATTTTATTTGGAAGTGATTTTTCTGCCATAGTGGCATAAATCGTAATAGTGTAGCTTACTATTGATTGGATTTGATAATACACAGTATCGTTATTATTTCATAGATGAGGAAACTGAGGCTCCGAGGACTAAAGTACCCTATCCAGCATCAGGCAGCTAGTAATTGGCAGAGGCGCGATTCTTACCCAGACAATCTGACTTGAATCTGTGCTTTTAAATGCTCTTCCTGAAGTGCAGGAAAGTGGAACAAATGTTGAACAACAATCCACCCCCCCAACACACACACACACCAAAATTTAACACTGGTTATAATTATCCAGTAGATTTAGAGATGATTTTTATTTACTAATACTCTTCCATAATTTTCTACCTTGAATTAGTTTTTTTTTTAACTTATGGAAAATCCCGTACACTCATACAAAAGTAGAGAGAATAATAATAATGAACTCCCCCATGTTCCCATCACCCAACTTCAGTAATTATCAATCCATCTATTCCCTAATCCATTAGTCAATACCAATTATTTTCAGGCAAATCCCAGATATCATATTATTCCATATGTAAATATATCTGAATTAATCCCTAAAGACAAAGATTCTTTTAAAACATAACTATGATCCTATTTTCACATAGAGAACTAACAATAATTTCTTAATATCATAAAATATTCAGTGTCCAGATATCCCTAATTGCTACTACAAATAAAGCTTAATGAATACATTGTATGTATGTGTGTGAGTATGTTTACATTTCTATTAGTAATTGTGTTGGATAAGTTCCTCAGATAGTATTTCTAGGCCATAGAGTAACAGGTTTTCAGATTTGTTACATAAACCAAATTGCCTAATACAAAACTGTTTTACTAACTTACACCCTTAACAACACTGTTATTTAGTGTCAGTTTTCCTAAACCCTGCACAACACTGGGGATAAACTATCTTTTCCCATTCTTGTCAATCTTAATATGCTATCCTGTTTTATTCACGTGTGTTTATTATTGAAGGCAATTGACTTTTTCAAAAGATTACTGCTCCTGTGTGTAAATAGTGTCTTCTGAGTCTTTGCCCATTTTTCCATATTTTTAACAGCTCTTTGCACCTGTCAGGAAGGCTAACAGAGAACTGGCTCAGGAGCCAAACTGCTTACATTAGAATTCAGGTTCTGGAGCAAAGAAAAAGTGTAAACAGGAAAAGAAAGAACAAGAATAAGGAGGAAATAGAGAGTGAAAGAGGACCAGCAAAACAGGACCCGAGCGTCTCAGGATCCTCCCACTTCACTGGCCCTGTTCCTTGCTTCCCCCACCCCTACCTCTAGCGGCATGCTGGTCAGTTCAACGTCCCCCTGGACAAAAGAAGAATCATAAGGAACTGTGTCCAATCTCATCTTCCCTTACTGACTCCCACCAGGTGTTCAAATCTAACTTACCGGACAGTAGCTGTCATAAGGCTGCCTGCCACGCTCCACTTCACCAACTTCTGTGCCTTGGCCACAGGATCTAAGCTTTCTGGTAGGCTCCAGCTCGCCCAGGCTGCCCAGCCAGTGCCCTTATTGGTGCCAGGGCCATCCACTAACCTGTCACCAACACTTGCTCCCACAGCATTCACTGGAAGCGCAGACCCCAGCTCAGGTCAGAATCCCGACACCCAGTTTGTGTCCAGAGGTTCCCACGTGACTTGTTTCCCAGGCAATGGTTCCTTCCTCCCGGATGTAACCCACCCCAAGGAATGCGGAGAGTGCTTCCCAGAGGTACAGCTCAAATAGCTGTGACTAGCGAAATGCAGAATAGCCTGCTGGAAGTGTTGTCTATTTCTATGGCATTAAACTGGGAATTATAAAGAAAGGAATGAAAGGAATTGGAGACTTTCACCAAGAACTATGCATAGCTCTGTATTGTTAGGATTCTTAGGATGAGTGTGTGTTATTTTGTAATTAAATCAACAAAGGGAAAACAAATTGTAATGAATAAATAACAATGGATTATGTATACAGGAAAATCCAATGATGACAGCACCCTATGTAGCTTTAGAACTATGTAATATTTTATAAGAGGGGTAATAGCAATGTGAAAATGTCCGTTCAGAATTCAAGCAGGAAGAATCTTCACAAAAGGGATTTTGAAAAGCCCTCTTTTACTGTCAGAGGGCCTAGGAGAATCTGATATTCTGAGCACTTCTGTCAGAAAGACAGAGCTGCTGCATGTTGAATGTACATCAGAGTTAACCAAGACAAAGAACCTCTTGTGATCAGTAATAATGTCAAGTCCCTAAAGAAGAAACAGAGAAAGCCATGAAGATAAAAAATTAGGAGACTTAGACTTTGCAGAAATATTAAGCACAGGGACTCTGAAGCCATGCTACCTTGGTCAGAATTCAGATCTGCTCTTTACTAAGTTTTGGGACATTTGGCAAGTTGCTTTATCTGTGCCTCAGTTTCTTCATCTGTTAATGGCTTGTCATAAAAATTAAATTAAACAAGTTAATATTTAAACAATGTCTGGCTAGTGGGAAGTCCTATGTTTGTTAAATAAATAAGTAAAATGTGGAACACAGAGAGACAAAATGTGCCAGAACAGGCCTATTAGCCACACTTAGTAATAGGAGCCACATGAGTAAACTGTTTATTGAGTTCATGGTTATGGAGTCAACAAAGCTTTTTGGCATTCACATAAAATTTAGAGATGACCAACTGCACTAGCACCAGATGGGCCTCACCTGTGTATCAGAATCAAGTTTTGGTACTGAGGATGGGTTAAACCAAGTAAGCATCTCCACTTATACAACTATGTTCTTATGAGATACATTTATGTCTTGTTCTGTTAGAGCCTTGGGCAAACACAAAATGTCCAGCCACCTATCATTCCTAAGTAGGGAGGGAATACAAGAAGACCCTTAGATATGATGCAAATGTAGCATGTCTGGCACATGGCAAGATCACAAATATTTTTAAAAATCAGATCTTTTGTAAAAGTGTTAGGGATTTTTTTTATTGGAGTAAAATTGCTTTACAATGTTGTGTTAGTTCTGCTGTACGAGGAAGTGAATTAGCTATATATATACTTCTATCCCCTCCCTCTTGGACCTCCCTCCCACTCCCCCAACCCACACATCTAGGTCATCACAGAGCACTTGACATAGCTCATATTTCCCTTCTCAGAAGCTTATGGCGCTCTATAAACAAGTAACAGATGTGCCATGAACATTCCTTCTTAGATGGTTCAATGGTCTAAACTTTTTCAAACACAGCACATTCCGTTTCCAGCTCCCTACTCACCCTGCTTTGGGACACAGTGACACTCATTTTAGTTAAAGTAAATCATGGCAATTAAAAAGAAAATGCTCTCCTAAGATAAAAAGGCTCCAGTCATTGGCTCAAAAGGAGTAGGGTCTAAGTTTGTTAATCAGATAGTAGGAGAGACGGATGGGAATACCATTAAGAAAATTAGCCCCTGAGGTCTGCACTGTGCAATATAGTGACCGCTGGCCAGAGGAGACTCTTTAGCATTTGAAATGTAACTAGTTCAATTTGAGATGGGATGTTAGTATAAAATGCACACCAGATTTCTTAGGCTAATTACAAAAATGTAAACTATTTCACTCATAACTTGCTTTTTAATATTGATTATATGTTGCAATGATAGTAATTTGGAAATAGTAGATTAACTAAAATATTATTTAAATTAATTTTACTTATATTTCTTGCACTTTTTAAATATGATTGTTAGAAAATTTTAAATTGTAAACGTGGTTCACTTTATATTTTTGTTGGGCAGCATGGCTCTAAGACCTAAGTTTATTTAAATATGGATGTTATAGACTAAATCTACAATTGCAAAAGTAGGGAGTGTACATGCCAAGAGATATGCAAGATGATCCAATAGTCTGTGGAAAAATGTATTAGAACATCGATTCTTATTTATTTCTCATCTCATCTTTTTAAATCTTTATTTGTATATGTTTTATAATGTAATACTGTGAGTACAGAAATACATGTTTTATATATATAAGTATGTATATGTGTATATGCATATATGAAACACTTTTTAAATATTTACACTTTTTCTGGTGACAAAGGTGAAAGAACTTTTCTCAACCGTGCAAGCTCCTTTCTGACTTAAGGTTTTTTCACTTGCTATTTCCTCTGCCTGAAACATCTGTCTCTAGATCTTTGAAAAATTGACTCCATTTTGATGCTTGTGTCTTGATTCATATGTCACCCAGTATGGGCTTCTCTCTAATCTTCGAGCCCTATACAAACATTGCAGTCAGTATCATTTTCCTTCATCACCCTGTTCTATTTTCTTTTTAACAGTTCTCTCTGAAATATTCTTGTTTACTTGTTTATTTAAATATAAACTAGAAATCATCCAGAACATTACTCTTTTGTTCCACTGAGCTCCATTTTAGAAGAAAAAGCACAGGAAGTGGAGCCAGACAGATCCAGAGTATGAAGTTCAGACTAAGAGAATAGAGAACCATGAATTTGTCATTTAGTGTAATCAACCGAGAGTGAAATTCAACCAGGTCCCTGAAGGGGCTCTCTATTGCAGCACAGCAGTGCCTTTATCACCAGTTCTAGGCTTCCAAAGAACACTGCTGATGCTAATTTAGCTGCAAAGGGAGGTGTCCTGTATGGCTGGCATAAACTTTTCAGGGTTTGTAAAGGAACTTTCATACATTATTTTTTGTGTGAAAAATAAAATAAAAAACATTCCAAGTATCAAAAGTCAGAATGAACTCTGGATCTAGGCTGCCTAGTTATGGATTCTAGCTCTGCCATTTATTAGTTATGTTATTAGCTCAAGTTATTTAACATTTCTGAGCCTCAATTTTTTCATCTTTAAAATAGGAATTGTACCTTTCTCATAGTTTTTTTTTGTGTGTGTGAAGAGTTAATATGTGTAATAAACATAATAATGCCTGGCATGTAGGTAATATATGAATACAAATTAAAAATAAGAGACAAAAAAGATTGGGAAACCAATACATAACCAACACATAAACCAACATATAACTACATCCCTGGCCTAAAGTGAATCAAATGCATGAACACTGCCAGAGACCTCATCAAGGTATTTAAGGTAGGGAAATGTTGTGAAATGATTGTATTGTAAAGCTGACAGGATTGTAATGTCCTTAGAAAATAAGGACAGACTCCTCAGAGATCTGAAGCAAGGATGCTCACACATACACACACAGAAAGTGAAATCCAACCAGACTAAGGCGAAGAAATGCTAACCAGAGCTAATAGAGTAGGTGTCAGTAAATGATAGCTCAAGGACCAAATCTGATCGGCAAGCTGTTTGAATATAGTCAGAGAACTAAGAATGATTTATACATATTTAAATAGTTGAAAAAATTAAGAGAATTACATTATGTGACATGCCAAAATTATATGAATTTAAAATTTCAGTATCCAAAAATAAAGTTTTATTGGAACACAGTCACAATCATTCACTTACATGTTATCTATGGCTGCTTTCACACTACAACTACAGGGTTGTAATTATTTTCCATCTCATGATGTTTTATGCAAGACTAACTTGCAATACATTAGGCATCAAAATTATCCCTGAGAAACCCAAATGAACATGAAATAACTAGGAAATCACCACAGTTGTATTTAACAATGAGCCAAATAATCCCAAGCTTTCTTAAACTTATACTAGGTTCTTCAAAGGCCTGAAGAGAATTACTAAGGTACATACTAGGTATTAACTAAATACATGATTTACCTGATTACCTAAGGGAGTAATCTTATCTACATAGGATTAAAAGACAAATGCATACAAAATAAAAATAAATGTATGTTATTGAGTACACATCATATAAAGATGTAAGTTGTGGCAATCACAACACAAAACTTGGTAGGATAGAGTTTTATAGGAGTAGAATTTTTGTATGCTATTGAGGTTAAGTTGGTATCAATTCAAACTAGATTGTTGTAAATTCAGGACATGAAATGTAATCTTTATTGTAACCACACAAAAAATCATAAACATTATAATAAAAAAATGAGAAGGGAATAAAAATGGTTGAATCCAAAAAAACAAACTAAATGCAAAAGAAGGCAATAATGGAGGAAATAAGGTACAAAGAGTGTATAAGACCTAATAAAAGCAAATAAATAAGTACCTGAAGTAACTCCTTTCTTACCAGTAACTACTTCAAATGTAAATGGATTAAACCCTCCAATCAAAAAGCAGAGATGGGCAGAATGGATTTAAAATTAAAATGATAATACTATGTCGCATCTACCAAAAACTCACATTAGATCTAAAGACACAAAGAAGCTGAAAGTGAAAGGATTGAAAAAGCTTACAAATAGTAAGCAAAAGATTGCTGGGGTGGCTATCTCAAAATAGAATTTAAGTCAAATGTTGTTACAAGAGGCAAAGAAGAACTAAATAGATAGATAGATAGGTAGATAGATAGATAATAAATAGATAGATAAAACAATTAATTCATCAAGAAGATATAATTAGGGCTTCCCTGGTGGCACAGTGGTTGAGAGTCCAGTCCGCCTGCCGATGCAGGGGACACGGGTTCGTGCCCCGGTCCAGGAATATCCCACATGCCTTGGAGCAGCTAGGTCCGTGAGCCATGGCTGCTGAGCTTGCGCGTCCGGAGCCTGTGCTCTGCAACGGGAGAGGCCACAACAGTGAGAGGCCCATGTACCGCAAAAAAAAAAAAAAAAGAAGAAGAAGATATAATTATAACCATATAGGTATCAAATAATAGAGCTTACAAATATATGACACACAAATATTGACTGAATTGGAGGGACAAATAGACAGTTCCATAATAATAAATCAATAAAGAAATAGGACATGAATGACATTATAAATTAACCAGCCTTAAAAGACATATATAGACTATCCTAAAACAGCAGAATACACATTCTTCTCAATTGCACGTGGAACATTCTCAACGATAGATCATATGTTAGGCCAAACACTACACTTAATATTTTTAAGAAGATTAAAATTATATCAAGTATGTTTTTCAGCCACAGTGGTATGAATAAAATTAGAAATAAATTACAAGAAGAAAACTGGAAAATGCACAAATATGAGGAGGTTAAACAACATGATACCAAACAAGGAATAGGTTAAAGAAGAAGTTTTAAAAGAGAAATCTAAAAATATCTTGAGACAAATGAAAATGGAAATACAACATGTCAAAACTTATTAGATGCAGCAAAAGCAGTTCTAAGTGGGGCGTTTATAGCAATAAATCCTTACATTAAGAAACAAAAGGTCAGTGATATCAGCATCATGACAACATAAAGTCATTTTCTCTTCTCTCCCATTTGATTCAGTTATTTGGCTATCCATAAGGAAGCAGAGGTGCCTCTGCACAGCACATGAAGATTCTCAATGGATCTTTCCACCTGTGCCTCTTTCAGCTGACTTGGACCTTGGAGGAAGCTGAAGAGCCCAGGGACATGGCAGCAGAGGTAGCTGTGGGACAGCTGTGACCTTGCTGGTAGAGAAGTTGGAGGGTGAAAGATGTGAGTGGGGTTCTGTCAGTCCATAGGTGCTTCAGTTGGAGGGAACTGTTGTTCACTTTGAGGAGAGACTGCAGTGACTGTGCAGGGGGAAAGGAAAGGGAAGAAGCAGACAAAAAGAACTGAAGGAACACATTTCCTGCTGTCTGCCCTGGGACTATAGCAAGTGGTTCACCCACGGGATATTGGGACTCAAACACCCAATGATTTCTCTACCAGGCCAAGGACACACCCAAAACCCGAGGTGCTAAGCACACACCTCCCCCCACTCTGCCACCAGCCTTTTTTAAACTCCAGCTTTTTACAAAATAATGTTGTTCTCAAATTTAGTAGCAAATCAGCTCTTCTAAAAGAAATAAAAAATCTATGCAATACTTTCACATTCTGGAAAACAACAGAAAGCCTTCTAATTACCAATCTGCTGAACTGTTAGAAACAAAGTAAACAAAACCTACTGAAATAAGGAAGGTGTTTGCTAATTCAAATGCTACAAAACCCTAGGACAAATAGTAAAAGCAAAGCTATACAGACAAAATCACACAAATGCTACAGCAGAGACACATTTCCATGAACAGTATGAAAAATCATGGTACGATGATATCACAAAAAGAAAACAATTCTCCAGCAACCAAACTCAAAGGCATGGAATATTGCAAACAAACTGATAAAGAGTTCAAAGTAGCTCTTATAAAGAAATTCAAGGAGCTACAAGAACACTCAGAAAGGCAATACAGTGAACTCAGGAATAAAACTAATGGATAGAGAAATATTTTATCAAAGAAATTAAAATTCTTTTTTTTTTTTTTTCAGTATGCAGGTCTCTCACTGTTGTGGCCTCTCCCGTTGTGGAGCACAGGCTCCGGACGCACAGGCTCTGGACGCACAGGCTCAGCAGCCATGGCTCACGGGCCTAGCTGCTCCGCGGCATGTGGGATCTTCCCGGACCGGGGCATGAACCCGTGACCCCTGCATCGGCAGGCAGACTCTCAACCACTGTGCCACCAGGGAAGCCCAAAGTAATTAAAATTCTAAAAAAGAACCATTTCGCCTTTTGGTTTGCATGGGTGGGCCAGCTTGCCGTGGGGAGAGTGAGGGCTCTTGAGGCCGCTCACGATGGAGGAACTGGAGCAAGGCCTGCAGATGCAGCCATGGGCATGGCTACAGCTTGCCGAGAACTCCCTCTTGGCCAAGGCTTATATCACTAAGCAGGGCTATGCCTTGTTGCTTTCAGATCTTCAACAGGTGTGGCCTGAACAGGTGGACACTAGTGTGATCAGCCAGCAAGCCAAGGAGCTGAACAAACACCTGACTGCTCCTCCTGAGGCTTTTCATTGTCATTTGTATGACCTGCTTTGCCCATTGTTGAAGGACAGTGCTTGCCCTGGCAAAGCTACATTCTCCTGTGATCATGTGGCAGAGGTGCTGATACTCCAGGTGTGGAGTGAGCTCTCTGGTCTCCCATTCTATTGGAATTTCCACTGCATCCTAGCTAACCCTTCACTGTTCTCCCAACATTTGATTTGTCCTCTGATGGGCATGAGTCTGTCACTGCAGTGCCAAGTGAGGGACCTAGCAACATTGCTTTGTATGTAAGATCTAGAGATCCAGGACTACCAGGACAGTGGGTCTACGCTGAGCCGAAATCAGTTGAAGACAGAGCCATTTGAAAAGAATTCCTTCTTGGAACAATTTATGGTAGAGAAAATACCAGAGGTATGCAGTGTTGGTGATGGAAAACCCTTTGTCACAAATCTACAGAGTCTGTATATGGCAGTCACCAGACAAAAGATCCAAGTGGGACAGAAGCTTCAAGGCACTGGAGATCCCCAGACCTCAAGCAGTGCCTCCTCACAAGGAACAGATAGCCAACTTCTGAATCAGCCAGAAGAGCAGGTCTCCTCAGCACCATCCTTCCCAGTGCCTGAAAAAGAGCCACAGTTACTTCAGGCCCTATGCAGAGACCTCAGTTGTTGAAGGTCAAGAGGTAGAAGCTAGGGGGGCTCTTCAGTTAACCTGTCACTGTCTCAACTGCTGAGGATGGACTTGGAGAGTAGTTTCCTAGTGTCGCCTTGAAAAGAGGTCCTGTGACAGCAGCATCTCTGACACAGAGTTACACAGTCAGGGACTCCACTGTAAGGGCAAGATAACTGAAGTTCATGTTGACAGGCATGGATACTATTAACTGAGGGAATCCTGGCTCCAATCCATCGGGCACTGGCCTTCCCTGTCCGACTGGAAGCCAGTCTCTGGGAATTCCATACCCTCCTTTCTTTTGATGAAGGTTCTCTAGACCAAGGATCTACCATGGACTTTAAGTATATGGGGCAGGTTTTCAAAAAGGCACAGCATGCTTAGGAAGCCTTGTCTACCTTTCTTAAGAGTCCCTACCCAGTCCCAGGTGTTCCTCAGAGACCCTCTCCTCTTTAGCATGGAATGAAAAGCACTCACACTCTCCTGAAAAAGAAAAAAAAGAACCATTTCAAAATTCTGGAGCTGAGGAACACAAAAAACAAGGTGAAGAATGCATTAGAAAGCACTGGAAATAGAGCAGACCAATGTGGAAGAGAGACTTAGTGAGTTCAAATACAGAAAACTAGAAATGATACAAGTAGAAGAGGAAAGAGAAATAAGATATAAAAACCATGGGGGAAATGCTATGAGAGCTATCAGACTCTTTTAGGAAGGGCAACATTAGGATAATGGATATCTCAGAAGAAGATTGGGAGAAGGGAGTAGAGAGATAATTCAATGAAGCAATAGCTGAGAACCTCCCAAACTTGGGGAAGGAACTGAATATATAAGTCCTTGAAGCTAAGACAACACCTAATTACTTCAATGCTAAAAACCTCCAACATGCATAAATTAAAATTGTCAAAAGTCAATGACAAAGAAATAATTTTAAAGGCAGCCAGGAAAAAAAGGATAGTAACCTAGAAAGGAAACTCCATTAGGTTATCAGTAGAAATCTTATAGTCCAGGAGGGAGTGGAATGGAATTCTCAACATATTGAAAGCTAAAATCTATAACCCAAGAATACTCTATTGAGCAAAGTTATGATTCAGATCTGTAGGAAAAATAAAGGTTTCACACACAAACAAAAGTTGAGGTAGTTCATCTACACTAGATATGCCTTACAAGAGATGTTGAAATAAGCTCTTCTACCAGAAACAAAATAGCAAAAATACACAAAACTGTAAGCAAGGTAACAAAGAGACAGAACAAGAAAATTGCAAATCTTTATCAGAAAAGGTTTTCAAAAACTTTACTACAGTATAAAGTTTAAAGGGAGGAAAAATAAAGCTAAAAAATAACTATAGCTATCTCAGTTTAGTAACAAACTCACAACATAAAAAGGGATCATTTAACACAACAATAACATAAGAGGGGAAGAAGAAAAGGACAGAACTTGTTTAGGTAAATGAAGATTAGATGTTGCCAGCAGAAAAATGACTGTTTTATCTATGAAATTACACACAAGCCTCAGGGTAACCACAAAATATAAATATAGAGCAGAGACCCAAAAAAAAAACACAAAAAAGAGGAAACAATAAAACATCATTAAAAAATAAATAAAAATGGCAGATGGAAACACAAGAGAAAAGGAACAATGGAGATATAAAGCAATCAGAAAGCAAAAGATAAAATGGCAATACTGTCTCATCTATCAATAATCACCTTAAATATAAATTGATTGAATTCACCCATCAAAAGACAAAGAGTGGATGGAAGGATGAAGAAACAAGACTCAACTATATGCTGCCTCCAGGAGACACATCTCAGCTGTAAAGGCAAACATAGATTAAAAGTGAAGAGAAGGAAGATTATACTCTAAGCATAAAAGCAAATATCAGCCAAAAGAAAGTGGTGTAGCCATACTCATATCAGGCAAAAGAGATTTCAAGCCAAAAAAGGAAAAAAGAGACAAATGTGGATAGTATATAATAATAAAGGGGATATTTCATCAAGAAGACATAACAGTGAATAATATATATGTACCTAACATAAGAACACCAAAATATATAAAGTGATTATTAACAGGCTAAAAGGGATACAATTGACAGCAACACAATAATAGTATGGAAATTTAAGACCCCACTTATATCAATGGATAGATCATCCAGACAGAAAGTCAACAAGGAAATTGCAATCTTAAATAAAACATTAGATCAGATGGCTTTGATAGATTTTTACAGAATATTCCATCCAAATGCAGCAGAATACACATTCTTATGAAGTGCAAATGGAACTTCCTCAAGTATAGTCCATATGCTGAGAAACAAAACAAAATAAATTTAAGAAGGTTGAAATCTTACCAAGAACGTTTTCTGATCACAATGGTATGAAACCAGAAATCCACTACAAAAAGAAAACTGAAAAAAAGTAACAAATATGTGGAGACTGAAATACACGCTGCTGAACAGCTATTAGGTCAACAAATAAATCAAAAGAGAAAAAAATATGCAAAGAAAAATAACAAATGAAAATATGACATACCAAAACTATGGAACATAACAGAAGCAGTACCAAGAAGGAAGTTTATAACAATGCAGACCAACTCAAAAAATAAGAAAAATCTCAAACAAACAATCTCATCTTACAGCTAAAGGAAGTACAAAAATAAGAAAAAAAGAAGCCCAAAGTCAATAGAAGGAAAGAAATAATAAAGATCAAAGTGGAAATAAGTGAAATAGAGACTAAAAAGATAATAGAAAGAGGAATGAAACTAAAAGCTGGTTCTTAGAAAAGGTAAACAAAGTTGAAAAACCTTTAGATAGACTTACTGAAAAAAATAGAGAAGGCTCTGACAAAATCAGAAGTAAAAGAGGAGAAATGAAAATGAATATCACAGAAATACAAAGAATTATAAAATAATATGATGAGTATCTATACACTAACAAATTCAACAACCTAAGGGCAGAAGTTTTCATGAGTGAAATTTACCAAACATTTAAAGAAAAATTAACACCTAACCTTCTTAAAATATTCCAAAAAATTGAAGAAGTAGGAAAGCTTCCAAATTCATTCTATGAGGCCAGCATCACTCTGATACCAAACCCAGGCAAGGACAACAAAAAAAAGAAAATTGCAGGCCAATATCTCTGATAAGCATAGATGCAAAAATCCTCAATGAAATATTAGCAAACTAAATATGACAATATATTAAAAGGATAACACACCATGATAACATGGGATTTAATCCAGGAATGCAGGGATGGCTGAATTTCCACAAATTAATCAACATGATACAGGACATTAACAAAATTAAAAGTAAAAGTCATATGATTATGTCAATAGACACAGAAAAACCTTTGACAAGATTCAACACCCCATTATGATTAAAAACTCTCAATAAAATGTGTATAAAGGGAGGATATCTTAACATAATAAAGGCCGTATATGACAGACCCACAGTTAACATCATACTCAATAATGAAAAACTGAAAGCTATCTCTTCAAGATCATAAACAAGACAACAATGCCTACTTTTGTCTGTCTTATTCAACATAGTATTGGAAGTCCTACTCATACTAATTAAGCAAGAAAAAGAAATAAAAGATAACCAAGTTGGAAAGGGAGAAGTAAAACTATCACTAGTTACAGATGACATGATTTTATTTATAGAAAACCCTAAAGATAATGCCAAAAGTGATTAGAAATAATAAATGAATACAGTAAAGTTGCAGGGTACAAAGTAAATATACACAAATCAATTGAGTTTCCATACACTAAGAATGAACTAGCAGAAAGATAAATTTAAGAAAAAACAATCTCATTTACAATCACAAGCAAAAGAAAAGAAAAGAATAAAATAACTAGGAACGAATGAAACCAAAGAAGTGAAAAGTCTCTACACTGAAATCTGCAAGACTTCTTTGAAAGAAATTGAAGAAGACACAAAGAAACAGAAAGATATTCCATGTTCATTGATTGAAAGAATTAACATTGTCAAAATGTCCTTATTACCCAAAGCAATCTACAGATCCAATGCAAACACTATAAAAATCCCACTAACATTTTTACAGAAAAAGAACAATAAATTCTAATATAAATTTGGAATGGCAAAAGACCTCAACTATCCAAAGCAATCCTGAGAAGAAAAGAACAAAGCTGGAGGCATCACACTACCTGACTTCAAAATATATTACAAAATTATAGTAACCAAAACAGCATGGTACCAGCAGAAAAACTGTTACATAGACCAATGTAACATAATTGAAATCCCAGAAATAAACCCATGCTTATATGGATAATAAATTTACTCTAAAGGAGAAAAATATACAACAGAAAATGATTATCTATTTGAAATCATACACAAACCCCAATGTCCCTGTCTTTTGAAGCAGCAGGTTTTGCTTTAAGTTCTGGGGCCTTACCTAAGTTCCAAAATATCTTGCTCAAATATTAATGATCAGAGGAATGCAGAGACAAAGCAAAGCAGGTGGGGAGGAGAATTTGTGTCAATTTAAACAATAGATCAGCCATATAGCAGTCACAGAACTTTTAGTCCCTCCCTGAAGGACATAGATTACATACATTCCTAAGTTGTTTTACAGAAACCAGACTCCACCAGATGAAAACTGCTGACCACAAACAAGTAGATCCCAGACTGATTGGAACGAGGTTTGTGACTGAGATCCTTGAAACATCACCCTGTTACCCCACAGTCAACCAGTCAGAGAATTGTGCATGAGCAGATCATACAACCCATGAAGCTCTCCCTCACACTGTCTTTAAAAACTTTTCCCTGAAAGCCATCAGAGAGTTCAGGTCTTTTGCATATGAGCTGTCCATTATCCTTTCTTGGTGCCCTGTAGTGAATGCTACACTTCCTTCACTACAAACCAGTGTCAGTGGATTAGCTTTTCAGTGTGTCAGGTGAGCAGAACAGAATTCAGTTGAGTAAAAATTTTGGTGATCCATATGTCCTTGGCCTAATTAGTAGAACCTAAAACTAAAAGGTAAAAAAGAAAAAGGAAACACAGCCCTTTTAAACTCAAGTGAGTTAACTTATTCCCACTGTTATTTATAAACTAACAAGATTTATATTGAAATACCTGATTCATGACTAAAGTTTAAAATGAAGCTATAAGATTTATGGTTCTGTCTTTATGTAAAAATTAAATAATATATGAGCTTTATTTAATTGGCTAAAAAGAAAATAAGTGCTTACAAGTTAATATTTCTGAATACAGAAGAAATTAACCAAAAGTTTTAAAAGGATCATATGATCTAGGACTAATTATGTAATGAATGAAAATAAGTTTGTTGGTTTTATTAATATAGACATGTCTTTTTAAAATTTGTATTGGAGTATAGTTGATTTAAAATGTTGTGTTAGTTTCAGGTGTACAGCAAACTGCAACAGTTATATATATGCATATATCCACTATTTTTTAGATTATTTTTCCATGTAAGCCATTACAGAATATTGAATATAGTTCCCTGTGCTATACAATAAGTCCTTATTAGTTATCTATTTTATATACAGTATTGTATATATGTCAATCCCAATCTCTCTATTGATCCTGTCCCCTTCCGCTTACCCACAGTAACCAAAAGTTTGTTTTCTACATCTGTAACTATATTCCAGTTTTATAGATAAGGTTATTTGTACCCTTTTTTGGATTACACATATAAGTGATATCATATGATATTTGTCTTTCTCTGTCTGACTTCCTTCACTCAGTATGACAATCTCTAGGTCCATCCATGTTGCTGCAGATGGCATTATTTCATTATTTTTTATGACTGAGTAATATTCTATTGTAAATATGTACCACATTTTCTTTATCCACTCCTCTGTCGATGGACATTTAGGTTGCTTCCATGTCCTGGCTATTGTAAATAGTGCTGCAATGAATATTGGGGTGCATATATTGTTTCTAATTATGTTTTTCTCTGGATATATGCCCAGGAGTGGAATTGCAGGCTTATACAGTAGGTCTATGTTTAGTTTTTTAAGGAACATCCATACTGTTCTCCATAGTGGTTGTACCAATTTACATTGCCACCAACAGTGTGAGAGGGTTCCCTTTTCTCCACACCCTCTCCAGAATTTACTGTTTGTAGAATTTTGATGATGGCCATTCTGACAAGTGTGAGGTAATAACTCATCTCAGTTTGATTTGCATTTCTCTAATAATTAGTGATGTTGAGGATCTTTTCAGATTCTTTTTGACCACCCATATATCTTCTTTGGAGAAACATCTATTTAGATTTTCTGCCTATTTTTTCTTTGATAGTGAGCTGCATGAGCTGTTTCTATATTTTGGAGATTAATCACTTGTCGGTTGCTTAATTTGCAAATATTTTCTCCCATTCTGAAGGTGGTCTTTTCATTTTGTTTATGGTTTCCTTTGCTGTGCAAAAGCTTTTAAGTTTAATTATATCCCATTTATTTATTTTTGTTTTTATTTTCATTACTCTAGGAGGTGAATCATAAAAGATCTTGCTGCAATTTTTGTAAGAGAGTGTTCCACCTATGTTTTCCTCAAAGGGTTTTATAATATCCAGACTTCCATTTGCCTCTTTAATCCATTTTAAGCTTATTTTTGTGTATGGCATTAGGGAGTGTTCTAATTTCATTCTTGTACATGTAGCTGTCCAGTTTTCCCAGCACCACTTTTGAAGAGACTGTCCTTCTCTATTGTATGTTTTGGCCTCCTTTGTCATAGATTGACTGTCCTTCTCTATTGTATGCTCTGGCCTCCTTTGTCATAGATTAAGTGACCATAGGTGCATGGGTTTATCTCTGGATTTTCTATCCTGTTCCATTGATATAAATTTCTCTTTTTTGTGCCAGTGCTATACTGTTTTGATTACTGTAGCTTTGGGGTATTGTCTGAAGTCAGGGAGCCTGATTCTTCCAGCTCCGTTTTTCTTTCTCAAGATTGCTTTGGCTATTCAGGGTCTTTTGTGTTTCCATACAAATTGTAAAACTTTTTGTTCTAATTCTGTGAAAAATGTCATTGATGATATGACAGGGGTTACAATGAATCTGTAGATTCCTTTGGGCAGTATAGTCATTTTGACAATATTGATTCTTCCAATCCAAGAATATGGTATATCTCTCCATCTGTTTGTGTCATCTTTGATTTCTTTCATCAGTACCTTATAGTTTTCTGAGTACAGGTATTTTGCCTCCTTATTTAGGTTTATTCCTAGGTATTTTATTCTTTTTGATGTGATGGTAAATGGAATTGTTTCCTTAAATTCTCTTTCTGATCTTTCACTATTAGTGTATAAGAATGCAAGAGATTTCTGTGTATTAATTTTGTATCCTGCAACTTTGACAAATTCATTGATGAGCTCTAGTAGTCTTCTGGTAACATCTTAAGATTTTCTATGTATAGTTTCATGTCATCTGCAAACAGTGACGGTTTTACTTATTTTCCAGTGTGGATTCCTTCTATATCTTTTTCTTCTCTGGTTGCTCTGGCTAGGAATTCTAAAGCTATGTTGAATAAAAGTGGTGGAAGTGGATATCCTTGTCTTGTTCTCATCTTAGAGGAAATGCTTTCAGTTTTTCCTTGTTGAGAATGATATTAGCCATGGGTTTTTCACACATTGTCTTTATTATGTTGAAGTAGGTTCCCTCCATGCACACTTTCTGGAGAGCTTTTATAATAAATGGGTGTTGAATTCTTTCAAATCTTTTTATGCACCTAGTGATATGATTATATGGATTTTATTCTTCACTTTGTTAATATGGTGTATTACATGGATTGATTTGCATATACTGAATAATCCTTGTATCTCTGAGATAAATCCTCTTGATCATGGTGTGTGATCATTTTAATATGTTGTTGGATTTGGTTTGCTAGTATTTTGGTGAGAAGTTTTGCATCTATGTTCATCGTTGATATTCCATTTTTTGTGATATCTTTGTCTAGTTTTGGTATCAGCATGATGGTGGCCTTGTAGAATGGGCTAGGGAGTGTTCCTTCCTTTGCAATTTTTTGAAGATTTTCAGAATCTTCAAAAAGGTGTTAACTCTTCCCTATATGTTTAATAGAATTCACCTGTGAAGCTACCTGGTCCTGTACTTTTGTTTGTTGTAAGTTTTAAAATCACAGCTTCAATTTCAGTACTTGTGATTCATCTGTTCATATATTCTATTTCTTCCTGGTTCATTCTTGGAAGGTTGTACCTTTCTAGGAATTTGTCCATTTCCTCTAGGTTGTCCATTTTATTGGTGTATACTTGCTTGCAGTAGCCTCTTAAGATCCTTTGTATTTCTGTAGTTTCCATTGTAACTTCTCCTTTCTCATTTCTAACTGCATTGACTTGAGCCCTCTCCCTTTTTTTCTTGATGAGCCTGGCTAAAAGTTTATCAATCTGGTTTGTCTTTTCAAAGAACCAGATTTTAGTTTCATTGATTTTCCTATTGTTTTCTTCATCTCTAATTCATTTATTTCTGCTCTGATCTTTATGATTTATTTCCTTCTACTAACTTTCAGTTTTGTTTGTTCTTGTTTCTCTAGTTGCATTGGGTGTAAGGTTAGGTTGTTTATTTGAGATTTTTCTCCTTTCCTGAGGTAAGATTGTGTTGCTATAAACTCCCTCTTAGAACTGCTTCTGCTGTATCTCATAGATTTTGGATCATCATGTTTTCATTGTCATTTGTCTCTAAGTATGTTTTGATTTCCTCTTTGATTTCCTCAGTGATCTATTGGTTTTTTAGTAACATATTGTTCAACCTCCATGTGTTTGTGTTTTTCTACAGTTCTTTTCCTGTAATTGATTTCTAATATTATAGCATTATGGTTGGAAAAGATGACTGATATGATTTCAATTTTCTTAGCACATTATTGACCTGAGATATATTAATATTTCTTTTGTTACCCGAACGTTATTGACCCGGCACGTATCAATACGTTTTTAGAGAGTGAAACAATTAACATTACTGTGTGAAGTTGCTAGAACTTAAAATTGATCAAAGGTTCATTATACAACTTATGATTGTCATTATCATTCACATATTGCTCCTTTAGGTTTTTGTTCCAATATTATGTATATTATAAACAAAAGTTTATTACTGTAAATTTTTATAAAATGACATATCGTGAAATTTTGAGTGAAAAAGTATTTTTCGGTGAATTTTATGTGGATACTTTCTCTGATTATCCATGTGACATATATACTAATGTCTCAGAAGATGATAGTTCTTTAGAATATAGTTCTGATTCAAATGATGTAAATATTAGACCAACAAAAAGACAAAAAACCTTGGTGATTGACTCTGATACAGAAAATGAAAATGAAACTCATGTTGCTGGAGAATGCTCCTTTGCTTCTACAGAAGAGTGGCTTGAAGATATTTCACGAAAATTAGAAGACTTTACAGGTGTGTCAGGTGTGACTCTTGAATGTAATAACCTGCAAAATGTTAGGGAAATAACAGAATTAATTTTTGGTAACACCTTTTTCCAGTAGGTCACTTGTCAAACAAACTTGTATCACCAACAGAATGAATAATCATATAAAAAGTATGATAAGGCTTTAAAATGGACTGATGTAACCAATAGTGGCATGAAGAAGTTTCTTGGATTAATAATTTTGATGGGACAAATAAGAAACTCACACTGGAAAGAATATTGGTCGACTGATCCCTTACTTGAAATAACTATCTTTCCAAAGATTACGATGAAAAGAAAGTTCAAGCAAATAATGACATTTCTTCACTTTAATGATAACTTGGAAACTCCACTTCCTGCAGACAGAATTTCAAAAGAATTTCAAATAATCTTTTGGATTATTTTCTACCAAAATTTCAATTGATGTATATACCCAAACGAGAGCTATCACTTGATGAGGAAATGATAAAGTGGAGAGGATGACTCAGATTCAAAACCTATAATCCCAGAAAACTTACAAAATATGGAATTTTGGTCAGGATGGTTAGCGAAAATGAAACTGGATGTGTATGCAACCTTGAGATTTACACAGGTGAAGGAAAGAAACTGCAAGAAACAATATTATCGGTCCTACAACCTTATCTTGGTTCATCTCACCATAGTTACCAAGATAATTTTTACAACAGTGTGTCCACATCTGAAATATTGTTGAAAAATAAAACCAGAGTTTGTGGGATTATAAGAGACAATCATGGTCTACCAAACCACTTAAAGGAGAAATCTAAAAATCTGCAGAGGGGAAAAAAAACATTCTTATAGAAGGGAGAAGTGATTCTTCTTATGTGGAAAGAGAAGAGGCTAGTCTGCATGGTGGCAATTATTCATGATGCCTCTATAGCATCTACAGGAAAGGAAGAAAGGAGGACTGGCTGTCAGATAGCTAAGCCCACTTGTATATTAGAGTATAACAAATATATGAAAGGAATTGATATATTCAGTCAATATCTGCAAACTTTGATATCCTCCAGAAAACTCGAAAATGGCATAAGAAAGTGGGTTTCTGAGTAATTGCGGTTCATTCAATGTGGTTACAAATTTTTGTAGCAATAATGCACAGAATAAAATAACTTACAAGCAATTTTTGTTAGAAATAGCTAGAGAATGGGTAACTGACCATTCTGGCGAATGTAGTGGTAATCCCACACCTGGTCCTTCTTGTGGCATTTCTAAAAGACACCCCTGCAAAGATCTACTTTGTCAACTATCAAAATAAAAGAACATATTCTAGAGGAAATAATACCCACAGGACTAAAAAAGAATAAATGATGCAAGAAAGTGTAGAATCTACTTTTCCAGGGGAAAGCACAGTGAAACACGGTGTATTTTTAAATAGATTTTCTGTTCCCCTGAAGAGAGGTTCCTGCTATACTGCCTAACACACTCTAACGAAATGTTAGAATGCTTTAGTAAGACATGTACAAAGTTTCAAATAAATACATTAAGTGCAAAAAAATTGTTGATATTTATTCAAAAGTGGGTGTTTCAATATTCATTAACATTAAAAAGTCACTGGCCACAGGCATTAGTTTCTGCAAAAATCACCTGGTCAAAAATGTGTTAAAGTTACCGAGGCTTGATTTGTGACACAAGATGTGATTTCACCTGGAGACTGTTTTGTGTGCACTTGAGAAGTGTATTCTTCTGCTTTTGGGTGGAATGTTTCCTAAACTTCAATTAAGTCTAAAGTCTAACGTGTCATTTAAGGCTTGTGTTTCCTTGTTAATTTTCTGTCTGGATGATCTGTCCATTGGTGTAAGTGGGGTGTTAAAGTCCCCCACTATTATTGTATTACTTTTGCTTTCCCTTTTATCGCTGTTAACATTTGCCTTATATATATTATATATATATATATATATATTGAGGTGCTTATATATTGATCTGTCCATTGGTGTAAGTGGGGTGCTAAAGTCCCCCACTATTATTGTGTTACTTTTGATTTCCCTTTTATGGCTGTTAACATTTTCCATATATATATATATACACTGATGTGCTTATATATTGAGGTGCTCTTATATTGGGTGCATGTATATTTGCAATTGTTATATCTTCTTCTTTGATTGATCCCTGATCATTATGTAGCATCCTTCTTTGTCTCTTGTAATGGTCTTTATTTTATTTTTTTATTTATTTGTTTGTTTGTTTTAATTTATTATTATTATTTTTTTTTTTTTTTTTGCGGTACGCGGGCCTCTCACTGTTGTGGCCTCTCCCGTCGCAGAGCACAGGCTCCAGATGCACAGGCTCAGCAGCCATGGCTCACGGGCCTAGCCGTTCCACGGCATGTGGGATCCTCCTGGACCGGGGCACGAACCCGTGTCCCTTGCATTGGCAGGCGGACTCTCAACCACTGCACCACCAGGGAAGCCCAATAGTCTTTATTTTAAAATCTATTTTGTCTGATACAAGTACTGCTACTCTAGCTTTCTTTTGATTTCCATTTGCATGGAATATCTTTTTCCATCCCCTCGCTTTCATTCTGTATGTGTCCCTAGGTCTGAAGTGGGTCTCTTGTAGGCAGCATTTTTCTTTTGGTGTGTGTGTGTATCTATTGTAGTTTTTTGGCTTGCATTTCCCATGAGGATTTGATATAGCAGTTTATATATATATATATATGTATATATATATACACTGTTTTCTTAAGTTGCTGGTCTCTTAATTTCAAATGCAATTCCCATTTCTTGCATTTGCATGCTCCTTTTCTCACAGTTGCTGGTTTTGATATCATATTTTTGTATGGATGATTTCCTGCTTTTACTGTATGTTTGCTTTTACCAAAGAGTTCTCCAATTTGTGATTTTCTTGTTTGTAGTCGTGGCTTTTTTTTTTCCCCTACCTAAAGAAGTTTCTTTAGCATTTGCTGTAAAGATGGTTTGGAGGTGCTGTATTCTCTTAGCTTTTGCTTGTCTGTAAAGCTTTTGGTTTCTCCATTGAATCTGAATGAAAGCCTTGCTGAGTAGTGTGTTCTTGGTTGTAGGCTTTTCCCTTTTCATCATTTTAAATATATCATGCCACTCCAGAAGACCTGCAGAGTTTCTGCTGAAAAATCAGCTGATAACCTTATGGGGATTCCCTTGTATGTTATTTCTTGCTTTTCCCTTGTTGCTTTTAATATTTTCTTTATATTTAATTTTTGTTAGTTTGATTAATATGTGTTTGGCATGTTCCTCCTTGGGTTTATCTTGTATGGGACTCTCTGCTCTTCCTGGAATTGGGTGACTATTTCTTTCCCAATTTAGGGAAGTTTTTGACTATAATCTCTTGAAATATTTTCTCAGGCAATTTCTCTTTCTCTTCTTCTGGGACCCCTATAATTAGAATGTTGATTCATTTAATGTGGTCCCAGAGGTCTCTGAAACTGTCCTCATTTATTTTTCTTTTTTCTTTATTCTGTTCTGCAGAAGTGATTTCCACCATTCCATCTTCCAGCTCACTTATCCATTCTTCTGCCTCAGTTATTCTGCTATTGATTCCTTCCAGTGTATTTTTCATTTCCCAGTTACTGTGTTATTCATCTCTGTTTTCGTTCTCTTGTTCTTCTAAATCTTTGTTAAACATTTCTTTTATCTTCTCACTCTGAGGCTCCATACTTTTTCTGAGATTTTGGATCATCTTTA
Organism: Grampus griseus; assembly: GCF_964374135.1. Lineage (NCBI taxonomy): Eukaryota > Metazoa > Chordata > Mammalia > Artiodactyla > Delphinidae > Grampus > Grampus griseus. Next base: position 51,944,133 of record NC_138999.1, read on the forward strand.
CTGTCATTAGTCTGAATTCTGTTTCAGGTAGGTTGCCTATCTCCTCTTCATTTAGTTCTTCTTATACGTTTTTATCTAGCTCCTTCATCTGCAACATACTTCTCTGTCATTTCATTTTGTCTAACTTATTTTTTTGTGGTCCCTTTTCCACAGGCTGAATGATCAGAGCTCCTCTTGTTTTTGTGTCTGCCCCCTGGAGTGTGAGGTTGATCTAGGGACCTCTGCAGGCTTCTTGGTGGGAGGGACTGATGCCACCCTCTTGTGGGTGGAGCTGGGTCTTGTCCCTCTGACGGGCAAGACCATGTCAAGGTTTGTGTTTTGGGGTGCCTGTGAGCTTAATACCACTTTAGACAGCCTGTCTGCTGATGGGTGTGTGTGTGTTTCTATCTTGGTTGTTTGGCCTGAGGCACTCCAGCACTGGAGCCTGCAGGTTGTTGGATGGTGCTGGGTCTTGCCTCTGAAATGTGGACCTCTGGGAGAGCTCCCTGGGGCCTCTGCTACCAGTGTCCTTTTTGCCACAGCAAGCTATAGTCAACCTTTGCCTCTTCAGGAGACCCTCCAAGAGCTCTGAGTAGGTGTAGCCCAGGTTCTTATGGAGTTACTCCTCTGTGTTGGGACCCAGTGCACATGAGACATTGTGTGTGCCCTCCACTGTTTAGCCCTGTAGAGATCCTGCAATCCAGCTCCACTGGCTTTCAAGGCTAAATGCTTTGGACACTCTTCCTCCCAATGCCAGACCCTCAGACTGTCTTGGGGGGGGGCTATTTTATGTGGGAATGTCCCTGTGTAGCCTGCATGGGTTTAATATTTTTTATTGCAAGCACTGTTTTCAGTGTGGATGACTGCCACCTCTTTCCTCAGCGTATGCTGGCCATTATCCCATTGATAGGAGGTTTGACTGGTGGTGTGGTGAACAGAGTCTGCCCTGGATATTGAGTGGGGTCTCCTCTTTGCTTTGCAGTTGTCACTTCCCTGTCAGGGTGAGGTTTACTCCCTAGTTGTTGGAGTAGAGACCCCTAGATTTGTTTCTTAGCAATGTTTCTGATCTTCAGTGCAAGGTAGGTGGGATTGGAGCACTTCCACTGAGAGAGAAGCCACTGAGTATTCCTCCTCTTGAGCTGTTCACCTGTGAGAGAGCTATTAAAAGTAAACTGATACAAGACAGGAGGTAGGTGTTCTGCATTAAGAGAACAATGTTTTCTTGGAATATTCACCTGATTTGTATAACAGATTGTAAGTTTTATTACCTTTTAAGGATCTGTTGTAACTTTATGTATTTGCTTTTGAAATCTTTTATTGTCACTTTGGTTAAGTGAATAAGTATTATTTCTCAGTGACCTAAGATACTTTTTGACCAAGTATTTCAAAACCTTTTTGATATTTTTGACAAACTTCCTCAACTCAAATTCTAAATAAAGTTATTTTCACCTCTACTTAACTTTATGTTGTTTCAAAGGGCCCCTGAGTCATCTCAGAGAGAAATATTAAACTAATTAGGATTATTTAGTATGTTAAATTACATGCAAAGTGTTGTCAAGTAAGTGGTGATAAACATTCTTAGGTTAACTGTGTGGATAAATATCATTAATATAAATGTCCTAGAAATTATATTAAGTTTCTAAAAATTGAATATGTACTGGTATTATGTTATTAGTCATAATTCTACTTATTATCCTATATATGTATGTCACATCAACTTAATTAATCTTCTTTGTCAATTACACCATAATCAGATCTTTAACTGTGACTTTTTAAGTCTTTTGTCATTCATAAACAGTTATTGTTTCACTCTGATGCTTTTGCAACAATGCTTCACCTTTAAGAAGATTCATAGAAAGGACTTTTTGAAAAGTACAGGTTTCTGATAACTTTCTGATCATACCACTGAACTGGGTAAGAAATTAAAGAATTCTGATGGAAATCCTGATGGTTTCAGAAAATTGTTAAAAAAGATTGAAATCAAGGATTAATTACATAGACTTGAATGAATTGATGAATATGGTTATAATTTCATGAGTTTTATCTGAAATATTACTGGATTTTAATATGCATTTTTCAGATTTAACAAAATCTTTCTCTTCAAGCTAATTGTGACTTAAATCAACTTGGTAAATTATACCTTTGTAAGTAGAATTGAAGCATTTATCTTTTCTATCTACCTTATCCCTCCAGAAATTGAAAAATCAGGTTGCCAGCAGCCTTTTCTGTGAATAAGGAAGGTCTTCTCTGACAAGAGCAGTAATCTAAAAATATTTGGGGGACATCAAGAACAAAGTAATTCACTCATATCTATAGATATCACAGGTATAATTTGTGGTAAAACCTTGACATTACTTTCCTGGCCTTGAGAGACCTTTTAAAAGTTCAGTCTGAGATCTCTTATGAAATGTTCCAGCACATACAATTTAAAAGAGCCAATATGAACAGTTATACTTATGTAAATAATCAGGCCAAATTTATTGGAACCAGACTTATTTTGAAAATAAATTAGTCTTAATTTAGCTAGATTTTGTAGAAATGAGGATAACTTAGGGAGAAAAATTATATTTCAAGAATATATTTTTGTGGATATTGGGGTTTTATATATACTAAGGTTATTTACCTATGTCTAAGATGGCTTTTGTTGTTATGTTACATTATTGTAAAGTTTAATTGCATTATTAAAATGATGTTCTAATCTTGTTTATGATGCTGATCACAGTAATCTATCTTTGGATGAAGATCAGATGCCCCATGATCTGCATGCAATCAGGGGACTATGCATATGGAAAAGACTTCATTTAAAGGACTGTCTCCAACCTAGATAAAAGGACCTTTATCAGGTACGTTTAACTAGCTCATGCATAGCAATACTGAAGGGAATTAATCCTTGAATTCATATTTCCCACTTAAGAATGGCTTCTGCATCAGACTGGTTTATAAAAAGGACTGCTGACCCCAAATGACACCCACACAGGATGAGAAGATGACAATAGCAATGGTAGATTGATGACCCAAGAATCAGGACCAGGACTGAAAGACCCATCCTACTATTCAATTGAGCTGCTTACCAAATGTTTGTCTCCCTATCAAAATTGAAAGTTATTGCTGAACTTCTAGCTATCCATTTGCCTTGATGTTCGGGAGGAAAAGAGAATTCTCCAGTGAAGTTGTCACAGAGTATAACTACATGACATATGTCACTGCCTATTTAAAATCTACTGCTAAAGGCACATGTACAATGTTTGTGTGACAATTCAGTATAATTGATAAAATGTATAGCTTATAAAATGTTTCCTCATTAGCATACCTTCTGAGCTTGTTCACTATGGCTGATTAGATTTCCCCCAATGTGGATATCTCGGCATATGTATATATATAAAGTAGGCCTAGCACCAAGTGACATGATGGACCCAGGGCAGGCAGCAACCAACTTGGCATTGAGGGACAAATATTTTCCATCAATTGCAAACAAAGAGGGGAAATGATAGAAGAAATTTTCACATATAGAGGTATGGGAAAGGCATTCTGGCTTATAAATAATTTAACTTAAACTAGAACAGCATGTTTTGTGACCTATCAAACATACATTGTACATCTACTTTAACCATTGAAGGAAAAGAATGCATTTAAAAATCAAAATAAAGTAACTGGTTCAGGCATCCGAAATAGAGCTGGATGGCCATTGTGTACATGATATCAGACACATTCCTTTATTACTGAGAACTTGAATTTTCTGAATGGTACCAGATTAAAGGACACCATCAGCTATTCTCAAAACAATATCTGTTAGCAGCTGCCAACTGCAACTTTATGGTCTCAAGGTAACTATAGAATCAGAAGTGGTTTCTAGACAGTGGCCCACCATACTGGGAACAGAAGACCAGGAGGCTCACTTCTCGGAGACTTATGGTCCTCCATGACTATGGGATGTTATAAGTGGCAACTGTAAACCTTCATTGTCACATCCTGATTGCTTTAGATCCTCTGATTAGTCAAAAGCAGTTATACCAACTAATACACTTGGTTGAAATAAGGAATGCATTTCAAAAGCAATACATACTACCCATGGGGAGATGTTGGACTTGATAAGATAAGAAGACTGAACCCCCCCCCAAATTGGACACCAGTCTCAATGCTGAGCTGCACCTTAAAGAGCAATATTTGGTTATGCCCTCAAGCTCTGTGAGATTCTGAGACCATTTAACATGGCTCATGTTGAAAACTCTGGCACAGAACAACTTATTCTATATGGGAAAAGGAAAGTTTTGCTGGGAAGGTTCCAAAAATGAGTCTGTAACCTTAACTGTTTTTTACTGCCTTAATAATACCTTCCAAATTAATAACACTGGGATCTGGTGTAATTACATTATGGTTGGTAAACCACAATTAACAGAAAAAATAAAACCTATGAGAAAACAGATATTGATCATTACATGTAATTGGAGTTAGAACTGAAGACCCTATGTTCAGTTATAAAGGTAGAAGACAGCTGGCCATAAGATAAACTAGAGGAAAACTCTGAGCTAGTTCAAAAGGTACTTCAGTAAAGAGTGAAAGAGTTTCATTGAGTTCAAATAGTTGTAGATATTGGGGGAAAAGGATGATATAATTAACTAACCATTACACAAATACTTTTTCAAGGGTCATAGATAGGTTTTCTAACCTCTTCGGAGGAAACTGACTATTTAAAATGATTGGTTATCTCCCTCTTTATATTAATCCTTTTGCTTTTCTTACTGAAGTGTTATTGCAAAAGGAAATGATGGCAGGTCAGGGAAAGGAAAGAGAAAGGCTCTCTTTATTTTGGAGAATTTGAGACTGCTATATAAAACTGTAGAGTTCTTTGAGATGAAAGTCTAGGACTTTCTCTTCTTTAATCCTCACCATTTTTAACGTCATACCTCTTAAGCAGGAAGTAGTTAGAAAGGTCATCATATCTGATCCCCTCAGAATTCAGCAGCATCAATGAAAAGAGGGGATTGAAACCATTAAAAAAAAAACCCATATCCCTGTCTTTTGAAGTAGAAGGCTTTGCTTTTGTTTTTCGGACCTTCTCTGAATTCCAAAACATCTGGATCAAGTGTTAATTATCAGACGAATAAGAACATGCAGAGAAAAAGAACATCAGTCAGGCAGGAGAACTGGGAACAATTTATAAAGAGATCAGTAGTATAGCAGAATCACAGAACCGTTAGATCCTCCCTGAAGGACATAGATAACAATGTCTGAGACACATTCTTAAGTTATTCTTTTTGGATATTTTAGGTACTTTTTTATTGAAGTATAGTTGACTTAAAATATTATATTAGTTTCAGGTATACAGCACAGTGATTCAGTATTTTTTCAGATTATAATCCATTATATCTTATTAAAAGATAATGGCTATAATTCCCTGTGCTATACAATATATCTTCGTTGCTTATCTATTTTACACATTTTAGTTTGTATCTCTTAATCCCATGTCCCTAAATTGTCCCTCCCCCCTTCCCTCTCCCTTTTGGTAACCATCGGTTTGTTTTCTATATCTGTGAGTCTGTTTCTGTTTTGATATATACATTCATTTGTATTATTTTTTTAACATCTTTATTGGAGAATAATTGCTTTACAATGGTATGTTAGTTTCTGATTTATAACAAAGTGAATCAGTTATACATATACATATGTCCCCATATTTCTTCCCTCTTGTGACTCCCTCTCTCCCACACTCCATATCCCACTAATCCAAGTGGTCACAAAGCACCAAGCTTATCTCCCTATGCTATGTGGCTGCTTCCCACTAGCTATCTATTTTATGCTTGGTAGTGTATAAATGTCCATGCCACTTTCTCACTTTGTCCCAGCTAACCCTTCCCCCTCGCCGTATCTTCAAGTCCATTCTCTAGTAGGTCTGCGTCTTTATTCCTGTCTTGCCACTAGGGTCTTCATGACCTTTTCTTTTTCTTTTTTTAGATTCCATATATATGTGTTAGCATACAGTATTTGTTTTTCTCTTTCTGCCTTATATCACTCTGTATGAAAGAATCTAGGTCCATCCACCTCACTACAAATAACTCAATTTCGTTTCATTTTATGGCTGAGTAATATTCCATTGTATATATGTTCCACATGTTCTTTATCCATTCATCTGTCCTTGGACACTTAGATTGCTTCCGTGTCCTGGCTATTGTAAATACAGCTGCAATGAACATTTTGGTACATGACTCTTTTTGAATTATGGTTCTCTCAGGGTATATGCCCAGTAGTGGGATTGCTGGGTCCTATGGTAGTTTTATTTTTAGTTTTTTAAGGAACCTCCATACTGTTCTCCATAGTGGCTGTTTCAATTTACATTCCCACCAACAGTGAAAGAGTGTTCTCTTTTCTCCACACTCTCTCCAGCATTTAGTGTTTGTAGATTTTTTCATGATGGCCATTCTGAACCTTGTGAGATGACATCTCATTGTAGTTTTGATTTGCATTTCTCTAATGATTAATGATGTTGAAAACTCTTTCATGTATTTGTTGGCAATCTGTATATCTTCTTTAGAGAAATGTCTATTTAGGCCTTCTGCCCATTTTTGGATTAGGTTGTTTGTTTCTTTGATACTGAGTTGCTTGTAAATTTTGTAGATTAATCCTTTCCCAGTTTCTTCATTTGCAAATATTTTCTCCCATCTGAGGGCTGTATTTTCGCCTGGTTTATGGTTTCCTTTGCCGTTCAAAAGCTTTTAAGTTTCATTAGGTCCCATTTGTTTACTTTTGTTTTTATTTCCATTTCCCTACGAGGTGGGTCAAAAAGGATCTTGCTGTGACTTATGTCATAGAGTGTTCTGCCTATGTTTTCCTCTAAGAGTTTGATAGTGTCTGGCCTTACATTTAGGTCTTTAAACCATTTTGAGTTTAATTTTTTTATGGTGTTAGAGAGTGTTCTAATTTCATTCTTTTACATGTAGTTGTACAGTTTTCCCAGAACCACTTACTGAAGAGGCTGTCTTTTCTCCACCAAATATTCTTGCCTCCTTTATCAAAGACAAGGTGACCAAATGTATGTGGGTTTATCTCTGGGATTTCTATCCTTTTCCATTGATACATATGTCTGTTTTTGTGCCAGTACAATACTGTCTTGATTACTGTAGCTTTGTAGTATACTCGGAAGACAGCGAGCCTGATTCCTCCAGCTCCATTTTTCTTTCTCAAGAGTGCTTTGGCTATGCGGGGTTTTTTCTGTTTCCATACAAATTGTGAATTTTTTTGTTCTAGTTCTGTGAAAAATGCCTGTGGTACTTTGATAGGGATTGCACTGAATCTGTAGATTGCTTTGGGTAGTAAAATCGTTTCACAAGGTTCAGTCTTCCAATCGAAGAACATGGTATATCTCTCCATCTATTTGTATCATCTTTAATTTCTTTCATCAGTGTCTTATAATTATCTGCATACAGGTCTTTTGTCTCCTTAGATAGGTTTATTCCTAGATATTTTATTCTTTTTGTTGCAATGGTAAATGGGAGTGTTTTCTTAATTTCACTTTCAGATTTTTCATCATTAGAGTATAGGAATGCATGTGATTTCTGTGCATTAATTTTGCATCCTGCTACTTTTCCAAATTCATTGATTAGCCCTAGAAGTTTTCTGGTAGCATCTTTAGGATTCTCTATGCATAGTATCATGTCATCTGCAAACACTGACAGCTTTACTTCTTCTTTTACAATATGGATTCCTTTTATTTCTTTTTATTCTCTGATTTCTGTGGCTAAAACTTCCAAAACTAGGTTGAATAATAGCGGTGAGAATGGGCAACTTTGTCTTGTTCCTGACCTTAGAGGACATGGTTTCATTTTATCACTATTGAGGATGATGTTGGATGTGGCTTTGTCATATATGGCCTTTATTATGTTGAGCAAAGTTTGCTCTATGCCTATTTTCTGGAGAGTTTTTACCATAAATGGGTGATGAATTTTGTTGAAAGCTTTCTCAGCATATATTGAGAGGATCATATGGTTTTTCTCCTTCAGTTTGCTAATATGATGTATCATATTGATTGATTTGCTTATATTGAAGAATCCTTGCATTCCTTGGATAAACCCCACTTGATCATGTTGTATGATCCTTTTAGTGTGCTGTTGGATTCTGTTGGCTAGTATTTTGTTGAGTATTTTTGCAGCTATGTTCATCAGTGATATTGGACTGTAGTATTCTTTCTTTGTGACATCTTTGTGTGGTTTTGGTATCAGGGTGATGGTGACTTCATAGAATGAGTTTGGGAGTTTTCCTCCCTTTGTTATATTTTGGAAGAGTTTGAGAAGGATAGTGTTAGCTCTTCTCTAAATGTTTGATAGAATTTGCCGGTGAAGCCATCTGGTCCTGGGCTTTTATTTGTTGGAAGATTTTTAATCAGTTTCAATTTCAGTGCCTGTGATTTGTTTGTTCATATTTTCTATTTCTTCCTGTTTCAGTCTTGGAACGTTGTGCATTTCTAAGAATTTGTCCATTTCTTCCAGGTTGTCCATTTTATTGGCACAGAGTTGATTATAGTAATTTTTCATGATCCTTTGTATTTCTGCAGTCAGTTGTTACTTATCCTTTTTCATTTCTAATTATATTGATTTGAATCTTGTCACTTTTTTTCTTGATATGTCTGGCTAATGATTTATCAATTTTTTTTATCTTCTCAAAGAATGCCTTTTAGTTTTATTGATCTTTGCTATCATTTCCTTCATTTATTTTTCTTTTATATCTGATCTCATCTCTATGATTTCTTCCCTTCTGCTAACTTTTGGGTTGTTTTGTTCTTCTTTCTCTAATTGCTTTAGGTGTAAGGTTAGGTTGTTTATTTGAGATGTTTCTTGTTTCTTAAGGTAGGATTGTATTGCTATAAACATCCCACTTAGCACTGGTTTTGCTGCATCCCACAGGTTTTGGGACATCATGTTTTCATTGTCATTTGTTCTTATGTATTCTTTGATTTCCTCTTTGATTTCTTTAGTGATCTCTTGGTTTTTAAGTATTGTACTGTTTAGCGTCTATGTGTTTGTATTTTTACAGATCTTTTCCTGTAATTGATATCTAGGCTCATAGCATTGTGGTCGGAAAAGATACTTGATATGATTTCAGTTTTCTTAAATTTACCAAGCCTGGATTTGTGAACTAAGATATGATATGTCATGGAGATTGTTCCATGAGCACTTGAGAAGAAAACGTATTGTGTTGTTTTTGGATGGAATATCCGATAAACATCAATTAAGTCCATCTTGTTTAATGTATCATTTAAAGCTTGTGTTTCCTTATTTTTATTTTCATTTTGCGTGATCTGTCCGTTAGTGAAAGTGGGGTGTTAGAGTCCCCTAATATTATTGTGTTACTGTCAATTTCCCCTTTTATGGCTGTTAGTACTTGCCTTATGTATTGAGGTAGTCTTAAGTTGGGTGCATAAATATTTACAATTGTTGTATCTTCTTCTTGGATTGATCCATTGATCACTGTGTAGTGTCCTTCTTTGTCTCTTGTAGTAGTCTTTACTTTAAAGTCTATTTTGTCTGATATGAGAATTGCTACTCCAGCTTTCTTTTGATTCCCATTTGCATAGAATATCTTTTTCCATCACCTCAGTTTCAGTCTGTATGTGTACCTAGGTCTTAAGTGGGTCTCTTGTAGACAGCATATATTTGGCTCTTGTTTGCGTATCCTTTCAGCCAGTCTATGTCTTTTGCTTGTAGCATTTAATCCATTTACTTTTAAGATAATTATCGATATGTATGTTCTTATTACCATTTTCTTAAATGTTTTGGGTTTCTTGTTGTAGGTCTTTTCCTTCTCTTGTGAATCCTGCTTAGAGAAGTCTCTATATCATTTGTTGTAAAGCTGGTTAATTCTCTTAGCTTTTGCTTGTCTGTAAAGCTTTTAATTCCTGCATCAAATCTGAATGACATCCTTGCTGTGTAGAGTAATCTTGGTTGTAGGTTTTTCTCCTTCATCATTTTAAATATGTCCTGCCACTCTCTTCTGGTTTGAAGAGTTTCTGATGTATGATCAGCTATTAACCTTTTGCAGATTCCCTTATGTGTTATTTGTTGTTTTTCCCATGCTGCTTTTAATATTTTTTCTTTGCATTAATTTTTGATACTTTGATCAATATGTGTCTTGGCATATTTCTCCTTGGATTTATCCTGTATGGGAGTCTCTGTGCTTCCTGAACTTGATTTATTTCCTTTCACATATTAGGGAAATTTTCAACTATAATCTCTTTATATATTTTCTCAATCCCTTCCTTTTTCTCTTCTTGTTCTGTGACCCCTTTAGTTCGAATGTTGGTATGTTTATTATTGTTCCAGAGGTCTTTTAGGCTGTCCTCAATTCTTTTCATTCTTTTTTCTCTATTCTCCTCTGCAGTAGTTATTTCCAAGATTTTATCTTCCAGTTCACTTATCAGTTCTTCTACCTCAGTTATACTGCTATTGATCCCTTCTAGAGAATTTTAAATTTCATTTATTGTGCAGTTCATCACTGTTTGCTCTTTAGTTCTTCTAGGTCCTTGTTAAACGTTTCTTGTATTTTCTCCATTCTATTTCCAAGATTTTGGATCATCTTTACTATCATTATTCTGAATTATTTTTCAGGTAGACTGCCTATATCCTCTTCATTTGTTAGGTCTGATGGGTTTTTGCCTTGCTCCTTCATCTGCTGTGTTTTCCTCTGTCTTCTCATTTTGCTTCACTTATTGTGTTTGGGGTCTCCTTTTCCCAGGCTGCAGATTCATAGTTCCCGTTATTTTTGGTGCCTTCTCCCAGTGGCTAATGTTTGTTCAGTGGGTTGTGTAGGCTTCCTGGTGGAGGAGAATAGTCCCTCTGTTCTGGTGGATGAGGCTGGATCTTTCCTTCTGGTGGGCAGGTCCACGTCTGGTGGTGTGTTTTGGGGTGTCTTTGACCTTATTATGATTCCAGGAAGCCTCTCTGCTAATGGATGGTGTTGTTTTCTTGTCTTGCTAGTTGTTTGGCATAGGATGTCCAGCACTGTAGCTTGCTGGTCCTTTAGTTAATCTGAGTCTTGTTGTTGAGATAGAGATATCAGGAAGATTTCACTGTTTGATATTATATGGAGCTGGGAGGTCTCTTGTGGACCAGTGACCTGAACTTGGCTCTCCCACATTAGAGACACAGTCCTGACACCTGGCTGAAGCACCATGAGCCTTTCATTCACACAACTCAGAATGAAAAGGAGAAAAGAAAGAAAGAAAGGAAGAAGAACATAAAATAAAATAAGATAATGTAAAATAAAATAAAGTTATTAAAATAAAAAGTAAAAATAATTATTAAGAAAAGTTTTTAAAAGTAATAAATATAAAACAAACAACAACAAAGAAAAACAGACAGACAGAACCCTAAGACCAATGGTAAAAGCAAAGCTTGGCAGACTAAATTACATGCATACACATAACATTCCAAAAAAGAGAAAAAGGGAAAAAATATATATATCTTTGCTCCCAAAGTTCATGTCCTCAATTTGGGATGATTCATTTTCTATTCAGTTATTCCACAGATTCAGGGTACATCAAGTTGATTGTGGACATTTAATACGCTGTTCCTGAGGCTGCTGGGAGAAAATTTCCTTTCTCTTCTTTGTTTGTACAGCTCCCGGTGTTCAGCTTTGGATTTGGACCTGCCTCTGCATGCAGATCACCCTAGGGCATCTTTTCTTCGCTCAGAGAAGATGGGGTTAAAGGAACAGCTGATTCTGGAGCTCTGGCTCACTCAGGCCATGGGGAGGGAGGGGTACGGATGCAGGGCAAGAATGCGGTGGCAGAGGCCGGCATGACATTGCACAGCTTGAGGCACACCGTGTGTTCTCCTGGGGAAGTTGTCCTTGGATCCTGTCAGTGGCAGGCTGCACAGGTTCCTGGGATTGGAGGTGTGGATAGTGACCTGTGCTCACACAGAGGCTTCTTGGTGTCTGAAGCCGCAGCCTTAGCATCTCATGTCCGTCTCTGGGGTCTGCGCTGTTAGCCATGGCTCGTGCCCATCTCTGGAGCTCCTTAAGCAGCACTCTTAATACCCTGTCCTCACGCACCAGGAAACAAAGAGGCAAGAAAAAGTCTCTTGCCTCTTCGGCAGCTCCAGACATTTCCCTGACTCCCTCCCGGGTGGCTGTGGTACACTAGCCCCCTTCAGGCTGTGTTCACACAGCCAACTCCAGTCCTCGCCCTGGGATCTGTCCTCCGAAGTCCGAGCCTCAGCTCCCAGCCCCAGCCCCTCCTGGCGGGTGAGCAGACAAGCCTTTTGGGCTGGTGAGTGGTGGTCGGCACTGATCCTCTGTGTGGGAATCTCTCTGCTTTGCCATCCACGCCCCCGTTGCTGTTCTCTCCTCCATGGCTCCAAAGCTACCCCCTCCGCCACCTGCCGTCTCCACCCATGAAGGGGCTTCCTAGTGTGTGGAAACCTTTCCTCCTTCACAGCTCCCTCCCACTGGTGCAGGTCCCATCCCTATTCTTTTGTTTCTGTTTTTTCTTTTTTCTTTTGCCTTACCCAAGTATGTGGGAAGTTTCTTGCCTTTTGGGAGGTCTGAGGTCTTCTGCCAGCCTAAAGTAGGTGTTCCGTAGGAGTTGTTCCACATGTAGAGATATTTCTGATGTATTTGTAGGGAGGAAGCTGATCCCCACGTTTTACTCTTCTGCCACTTTGAAGCTCCTCCTCTTAAGTTACTTTTACATAAACCAGACTCCCAACAGATGAAAACTGCTGACCACAGACATATAGATCCCAGACCAGTTGGAACAAGAATGTCTCTCATACAATAAATGTTGTAAGTAAAATACACATATAATCACATAGGAAAGAAAGAAAAGCAATCAGGTTGGGACCTGTGCCTCTGGGAAGGGAATCAGAGGAAAACAGGCAGACAGCCAACCTGGCCAGTAAGCAGTTTAAAACACATATTGGGCGTCCAAGTCCTTGGGTTCTACAAAGAGGAGACAATACTTGTTGGCTGGTTGGAATGCCATGGGAAGTAATAGAAGGGCTGGGGGAAGGCTGAACTCCACATATGAGCAGTGTGCACATAATGGCTTAACCCTGAGGCAGGGCATGAGGTCTGCTCTAGCAAGTGATGGGTTTTCCACAACCAAATAACAGAGCATCCCAGCCCAAGATGAGCAAATTTTCAGGCCCTGCTCTCTTCATACCACAGCATTGCACTGGATCTTAGGAGGCCATGAGCAGGGAAAATACATTACTGTGGGATGCAGAGTCATCCCTCTACCAGGGCAGAGCCTGGCTGGGGCAGTGGCAACCATTGTGGGCACTTGCTCAAACACCTCCTCAGAAGCCAAACAGATCTCAGACAGAAGCAGGACCACCACAGTTCAATTCCCGACACATGAAAAATAAAAAAACATGTAGGCCTGACGTGCCCTGTGAAGTCGTTTCACAATGGAGCAAGAGCAGTGGAGTCTGGGGTCAGTGATCAGCTGTGAGAGACAATGAAGCCTTGCCCCCAAGGCAGGGCAGAGAGAGGTCTCTCCTAGTGGCTGCCAGGTTTCAACAACCACCTCACTATGTGTTTCAGATTGGGTCAAGTGAATGCTTCAGCCACACTCACTCCATCCTAAAGCACGGACTTGGATATAGGATGCACACAACTGCGGAAATATTTTTACTATCAGACACAGGGGTGATTTGATCCTGGGGGAATTTGCATGGGGTGGCAGTGTCCATTGCTGGTGTGTACTCAAATGGCACCTCAGAAGCCACATAGATGTCTGATGGCAGCTGCTCCAGCACAACTAACCTCCCCAAACATGTTGAGAGTCCATGTGGGTCACCACCAGCCCTGTGGAGCACTTGAATGACAGGGTGGGGGCAGGGATGGTAGGGAGAAGTGATCTGCTATGAGGAATAAAGGGGCCTTGCATGTAAGACTGTATCTGAGCAGAGCCACAGGCACCTACACAAGCAGCACATCAGACCTGTGCATGGACCCCAACTGCATTAGCACTCACCTCTTCTGGGGCAAAAGTCTTGAGCAGGGAAAGGGAAAAACACACAATTAAAGGGAACAGAGCCATCTTGGGAAAGACCCTCAGGGATTATTCCCCAGCAACTTGGGATTCAGACCCCACAAACAACAGGCCAGTCACAGCCACTGAGCAGAGCGTAAGTCTTTCTTCACACCAGGTGCCATCTCTAGCCCCTCCATCTCCAGTCCTACCAAATACCAAGGTGATATTTTCCAGTACACCCTGAGGAAAGATGTGACACAAGCAGTGTGTACAGAGATACAAGTAGTCTGTACAGAGATACTCCCACATAAGAAGACACCTTTAAGTCTGCAATAGGTAACTGTTTCACCTAAACTCATAGAGGCAGAGGAAGTTCAGAACAATGAAAAAGCAGAGCAACTATTGTGAATAAAAGAGCAACAGAAAACTCCTGAAAAAAAATCATACAGAAATAAAGTTTACAATATAAAAATTGATAACATCTGTAATAAAAATATTAACTAAATTAGGGGTAGTAATTGATCTAAGCAAAGACCATTATAACAAGGAAATATAGAAAATATTAAAAAGACAAAATCAGAAATAAATAATTCAGTGGCTTAAATGAAGAACACACTGGAAGGAATAAATAACAGATGAAGTGATACAGAAGAATGCATAAGTGATCTGGAAGAGAGTATAGAAAGAAATCACCCAATCAGAATGGCAGAAAGAAAAACAAATTTAAAAATAAACAATAATGATCTACAATATAGCACAGAGAACTATATTCAATATCTTGTAATAAATTATAACAGAAAAGAATGTGAAAAAGAATAGATACATATGTATAACCAAATCACTTTGCTGTACAATCTGAAACATTGTAAATCAACTATACAATAAAAAAAGAAATAGTCAAAAAATATGTTAACATCTCACAATAAAGTGTAATTTCAATCATAAAAATAATTTAAACAATCTCAGGCATATTATCAAACATACCAATATTCATATTATAGGAGTCCAAGAAGGATAAGAGCAAGAAGGGGATCAAAAAATATTTGAAGAAATTATATCTGAAAAATTCCCAAACCTGTAGAAGGAAGTAGATATCCAGGTACTGAAAGCACAGAGTATCCCAAACAAGAAGAACCCATATAGGCCCACACCAAGACATTTTATAATTTAAATGGCAAAGTTAAAGATGAGCAGTGAATTCTAAACACAGAAGAGAAAAACAAAGAGTGAAATCAAGGTAATTCCCATAAAGTTATCAGCTCATTTCTCTGCAGAAACGTTTCAGCCCAGGAGGGAGTGGAATGATATATTCAAAGTGCTGAAAAGCAAAACCTGCAAAAACCTAGTAGCAAGATCATCATTTAGAATAAGAGTGATAAAGAACTTCTCAGACAAGCAAAAATTAAGAGTTTGTCAATACTAAGCACACCCTAAATGAAATGTTGAAGGGTCTTCTCTAAGGGGAAAATAAGTAAGAATCTATAGGAAAGGGTAAATAACACTAGCAAAGACATATATATCATAAGGACTGTGGATCAACCCCTTAAATAAACCAGTACATAGATTAAAAGACAAAAACTGTAAAAACAACTATAATTAAAATAAAGAAAAGGTACGCATGAAGATGTAAGACATGACATCAAAACACAAAATATGGGGGAGGGGAGTAAAAAATATAAATCTTTTAGAATCTGTTTGAACATAAATGACTACCAGTTTAAAACAAGTAGATATAGTTATATTTGAAGATATATGAACCTTATTGTAAGCACAAAATAAAAACCTACTATAGACAAAGAAAAACTAAAAAGAAAGGAACAGAAGCATACTGTTGAAGAAAGTCATCAAAGCACAAAGGAAGAAAGAAAGGAAGAAATGAACCAAGAAGAACTACCCCTAGAACCAGAAAACAAGAAATTAATTGGCAATAAGGACATTACTATTGAGGATTACATTAAATGTCAATGGACTAAATGCTCCAATCAAAAGACATAGGGTGGCAGAATGGATAAAAAACAAAAACAAGATCTTCCTTATGCTGCCTATAAGAGACACATTTCAGGGCTAAAGACACAAAATGAAAGTGAGGGGATGGAAAAAGGTATTTCATGCAATGGAAATGACAAAACAGTGGGTGTAGCAATACTCATATCAGAAAAATTAGACATTGAAACAAAGGCTATAACAAAAAACAAAGAAGTGTATTACATAATGATAAGGGGATCAATACAAGAAGAGGATATTACATTCATTAATATATATGCACCCAATATAGGAGCATCTAAATATATAAAGCAAACATTAACAGACATAAAGGCAGAAACTGATAATAATGCAATCATAGTAGGGGACTTTAACACCTTATTTACAACAATGGGCAGAACATTCAGACAGAAAAGCTATAAGGCAACAGTTGTCTTAAATGACACAATGGGCCAGCTAGACTAGTAGATATCTACAGGACATTCCATCCGTAAATAGCAGAATACACATTCTTTTAAAGTACATATGGAACACTCTCCAGCATAGATCACATGCCAGGCCACAAAACAAATTGCAATGAATTTAAGAGGACAGAAATTATATGAAGAATATTTTTCCAAATAAAAGAATATGAAACTAGAAATCAATTTAAAAAACAAAAATGGAAAAGAAGAAACATGTGGAAACTAAGCAATGTGCCACTAAAAAAAAGGGTCAAGGAAAAAATCAAATGTGAAATCAGAAAATAACTTGAGATAAATGAAAATTAAAAAAGAACACTCAAAATTATATGGATGCAGCAAAGGCAGTTCTAAGAGGGAAGTTTATAGTGATACAGGCATTCCTCAAATAACAAAAAGTATCAATAAACAACCTAATCTACCTCCTAAAGTAATTAGAAAAAGAGCAAGGCCCAAAGTCAACAGAAGGAAGGAACTAATAAAGATCAGAGAGGAAATGAATAAAAAAGAGATAAAAATTAGAAAAGATCAAAGAAAAGAAGAGCTGGGTTTTTTTAAAAAAGATACACAAAATTGATAGTCCTTTAAACAGGCTCACCAAGAAGAAAAGAGCAAAAACATAAATAAGCAAAATAAGAAATCAAAGAGGATAAATAACAATACCACAGATATAAAAAATGTCATAAGAGAATAGTATGGGCTGGAAGCTGAGGCTCGGGTTTCAGTAGGAGCACAGGGAGAGGACTGGCAGAGTGAACACAGCCTGAAGGGGTTAGTGCACCATGGAGAGCCGGGAGAGAGTCTGGGGAAAAGTCTGGATCTGCTGAAGAGGCAAGAGACTTTTTCTACCCTCTTTGATTCCAGGTGCGCAAGGAGAGGGGATTAAGAGCGCTGCTAAAAGGAGTTCCAGAGAAGGCCACAAGCCACGGCTAACAGCGCAGACCCCAGAGATGGGCATGGGACGCTAAGGCTGCTGCTGCCGCCACTAAGAAGCCTGTGTGTGAGCACAGGTCCCTATCCACACCTCCCTTCCAGGGAGCCTGTGCAGCCTGCCACTGCCAGGGTCCCGGGATCCAGGGACAGCTTCCCCAGGAGAATGTAGGACATGCCTCAGGCTGGTGCAACGTCACGAAGGCATCTGCTGCCACAAGCTCGCCCCGCATTGTGCCCCTCCCTACCCCCGGCCTGAGTGAGCCAGAGCTCCCGAATGAGCGGCTCCTTTAACCCAGTCCTGTCTGAGCAAAGAAGAGATGCCCTCCGGTGACGGAAAGGCAGAGGCAGGGCCAAATCCAAAGCTGAGACTCAGGACTTGTGCGAACAAAGAAGAGAAAGGGAAATATCTCCCAGCAGCCTCAGGAACAGCGGATTATATCTCCAGAATCAACTTGATGTACCCTGCATCCATGGAATACAGGAATAGACAACAAATCATCTCAAATTGAGGAGGTGGACTTTTAGAGCAAGATTTATTATTTTTCCCACTTTTCCTCTTTTTCTGAGTGCGTATGTGTATGCTTCTGTGTGAGATTTTCTCTGTATAGCTTTGCTTTCCCCATTTGTCCTAGGGTTCTATCCAAACATTTTTTTTATGTTTTTACTTAAAATTATTTTTCTTAATAATTAATTTTAATAACTTTATTTTATTTTATCTTACTTTATTTTATTTTCTTTTATCTTCTTTCTTTCTTTCTTTCTACTTTTTCTCCCTTTTATTCTGAGCCATGTGGATGAAAGGCTCTTGGTGCTGCACCTAGGAATCAGTGCTCTGCCTCTGAGTTGGGAGAGCCAACTTCAGGACACTGGTCTACAAGAGACCTCCCAGCTCCGTGTAATATCAAATGGCAAAAATATCCCAGAGATCTCCATTTCAACACCAACATCCAGCTTCACTCAACGACCAGCAAGCTACAGTGCTGGACCGCCTCTGCCAAACAACTAGCAAGACAGGAAAACAACCCCACTCATTAGCAGAGAAGATGCCTAAAATCATAATAAGTCCACAGACACCCCAAAACACACCACCAGACATTCCCAACAGAGAGACAAGATTCAGCCTCATCCACCAGAACACAGGCACTAGTCCCCTCCACCAGGAAGCCTACACAACCCACTGAACCAACTTTAGTCACTGGAGACAGACATCAAAATCAACAGGAACAACGAACCTGCAGCCTGCAAAAAGGAGACCCCAAACACAGTAAGAAAAGCAAAATGAGAAGACAGAAAAACACACAGCAGATGAAGGAGCAAGATAAAAACCCACCAGACCCAACAAATGAAGAGGAAATAGGCAGTCTGCCTGAAAAATAATTCAGAATAATGATAGTAAGGATGATCCAAAATCTTGGAAATAGAATAGAGAAAATGCAAGAAACATTTAACAAGGAACTGAAGAACTAAAGATGAAACAAACAACGAGGAATAACAAAATAAATGAAATTAAAAATACTCTAGAAGGGATCAATAGAAGAATAACTGAGGTAGAAGAACGGATAAGTGACCTGGAAGATAAAATATTGGAAATAAGTACTGCAGAGCAGAATAAAGAAAGAAGAATGAAAAGAACTGAGGACAGCATCAGAGACCTCTGAGACAACATTAAACACACCAACATACAAATTATAGTGGTTCCAGAAGAAGAATAGAAAAAGAGAGGGAATGAGAAAATATTTGAAGAGATTATAGTTGAAAACTTCCCTAATATGGGAAAAGAAAGAGTTAATCAAGCCTAGGAAGCACAGAGAGTCCCATACAGGATAAATCCAAGGATAAACATGCCAAGACACATATTATCATATCATACCATATCAAACTGTCAAAAATTAAATACAAAAAAACATATTAAAAGCAGCAAGGGAAAAACAACAAATAACACACAAGGGAATCCCCATAAGGTTAACAGCTGATCTTTCAGCAGAAACTCTGCAAGTCAGAAGGGACTGGCAAGACATATTAAAAGTGATGAAGAAGAAAAATCTACAATCAAGATTATTCTACCCAGCAAGGATTTCATTCAGATTTGGTGGAGAATTTAAAACCTTTACAGACAAGCAAAACCTGAGAGAGTTCAGCACCACCAAACCAGCTTTACAACAAATGCTAAAGGATCTACTCTAGGCAAGAAACACAAGAGAAGTAAAAGACCTACAATAACAAACCCAAAACAATTAAGAAACTAGGAATAGGAATATACATATTGATAATGATCTTAAATGTAAATGGATTAAATGCTCCCACCAAAAGACACAGACTGGGTGCATGGATACAAAAACAAGACCCATATATATGCTGACTACAACAGACCACTTCAGACCTAGAGACAGATATAGACTGAAAGTGAGGGGATGGAAAAATATATGCCATGCAAAATGACACCAATAGAAGGCTGGAGTAGCAATTCTCATATCACAAAATATAGACTTTAAAATAAAGACTATTACAAGAGACAAAGAAGGACACTACATAATGATCAAGGGATTGATTCAAGAAGAAGATATAACAATTGTAAATATTTATGCACCCAACATAGGAGCACATCAATACATAAGGCAAATACTAACTAGCCATAAAAGGGGAAATTGACTGTAACACATTCATACTAGGGGATTTTAACACCCACTTTCACCAATGAACAGATCATCCAAAATGAAAATAAATAAGGAAACACAAGCTTTAAATGATACATTAAACAAGATGGACTTAATTGATATTTAGAGGACATTCCATCCAAAAACAACAGAATACATATTTTTTTCAAGTGCTCATGGAACGTTCTCCAGGATAGATCATATCTTGGTTCCAAATCAAGCCTTAGTAAATTTAAGAAAATTGAAATTGTATGAAGTATCTTTTCTGACCACATTGCTATGAGACTAGATATCAATTACAGGAAAAGATCTGTAAAAAATACAAACACATGGAGGCTAAACAATACACTGCTAAATAACAAAGTGATCACGGAAGAAATCAAAGAGGAAATCAAAAAATACCTGGAAACAAATGACAATGGGGACACGATGACCCAACCTATGGGATGCAGCAAAATTAGTATTAAGGGGGAAGTTTATAGCAATACAACCCTACCTTAAGAAACAGGAAACATCTCGAAAAAACAACCTAAACTTGGCACCTAAAGAAATTAGAGAAAGAAGAGCAAAAATAAAACCCCCAAAGTTAGCAGAAGGAAAGAAATCATAAAGATCAGATTAGAAATAAATGAAAAAGAAATGAAGGAAACCATAGCAACGATCAATAAAACTAGTAGCTGGTTCATTGAGAAGATAAACAAAAATGATAAACTGTTAGCCAAACTCATCAAGAAAAATAAGGAGAAGACTCAAATCAATAGAATTAGAAATGTAAAATGAGACGTAAGAAGTGACACTGCAGAAATACAGAAGATCATGATAGACTACTACAAGCAACTCTATGCCAATAAAATGGACAACCTTGAAGAAATGGACAAATTCTTAGAAATGCACAACGTGCCAAGACTGAATCAGGAAGAAATAGAAAATAAGAACAGACCAATCACCAGCACTTAAATTGAAACTGTGATTAAAAATCTTCCAACAAATCAAAGCCCAGGGCCAGACGGCTTCACAGGTAAATTCTATTAAACATTTAGAGAAGAGCTATCACCTACCTTCTCAAACTCTTCCAAAATATAGCAGAGTGAGGAACACTCCCAAACTCATTCTATGTGGCCACCATCACCCTGATACCAAAACCAGACAAGGATGTCACAAAGAAAGAAAACTACAGGCCAATATCACTGATGAACATAGATGCAAAAACCCTCAACAAAATACTAGCAAACAGAATCCAACAGCACATTAAAAGGATCATACAACTTGATCAAGTGGGGTTTATTCCAGGAATGCAAGGATTCTTCAATATATGCCAATCAATCAATGTGATACACCATATTCACAAATTGAAGGAGAAAAACCATATGATCTTCTCATAGATGCAGAGAAAGCTTTCGACAAAATGCAACACCCATTTATGATAAAAAACCTCACAAAAGTAGGCAGAGTGGGAACTTTCCTCAACATAATAAAGGCTATATATGACAAACCCATAGCCCACATCTTCCTCAATGGGGAAAAATTGAAAGCATTTCCACTAAGATCAGGAACAAGACAAGGTAGCCCACTCTCACCACTCTTACTCAACATAGTTATGGAAGGTTTAGCCACAGCAACCAGAGAAGACAAGGAAATAAAATAAATCCAAATTGGAAAAGAAGAAGTAAAGCTGTCATTGTTTGCAGATGACATGAGACTATACATAGAGAAGCCTAAAGATGCTACCAGAAAACTACTAGAGCTAATCAATGAATTTGGTAAAGTAGCAGGATACAAAATTAATGCACAGAAATCTCTGGCATTCCTGTTTACTAGTGATGAAAAATCTGAAAGTGAAATCTAGAAAACACTCCAATTTACCACTGCAACATAAAGAATAAAATATCTGGGAATAAACCTACCTAAGGAGACAAAAGACCTGTATGCAGAAAATTATAAGACACTGATGAAAGAAATTAAAGATGATACAAATAGATGGAGAGATATACCATGTTCTTGGATTGGAAGAATCAACATTGTGAAAATGACTCTACTACCCAAAGCAATCTACCAATTCAATGCAATCTCTATGAAACTACCACTGGCATTTTTCACAGAACTAGAACAAAAAATTTCACAATTTCTATGGAAACACAAAAGACCCCATATAGCCAAAGCAATCTTGAGAATGAACAATGGAGCTGGAGGAATCATTTTCCCTGACTTCAGACTATACTACAAAGCTACAGTAATCAAGACAGTATGGTACTGGCACAAAAACAGAAAGATAGATCAATGGAACAGGATAGAAAACCCAGAGATAAACCCACGCACCTATGGTCACCTTATCTTTGATAAAGGAGACAGGAATGTACAGTGGAGAAAGGACAGCCTCTTCAAAAAGTGGTGCTGGAAAAACTGGACAGGTACATGTAAACATATGAGATTAGAACACTCCCTAACACTATACACAAAAAAAGCTCAAAATGGATAAAGACCTAAATGTATGACCAGAAACTATCAAATTCTTAGAGGAAAAGTCTTAGGCAGAACACTCTATGACATCAATTACTGAAAGATCTTTTTTGACCCACCTCTTATAGAAATGGAAATAAAAAGAAAAATAAACAAATTGGACCTAATGAAACTTAAAAGCTTTTGCACAGCAAAGGAAACCATAAACATGGCCAAAAGACAAGCTTCAGAATGGGATAAAATATTTGCAAATGAAGTAACCGACAAAGGATTAATCTCCAAAATTTACAAGCAGCTCATGCAGCTCAATAACAAAAAAACAAACAACCCAATCCAAAAATGGACAGAAGACCTAAATAGACATTTCTCCAAAGAAGATATACAGACTGCCAACAAACACATGAAAGAATGCTCAACGTCATTAATCATTAGAGAAATGCCAATCAAAACTACAATGAGATATCATCTCACACCAGTCAGAATGGCCATCATCAAAACATCTAGAAACAATAAATGCTGGAGAGGGTGTGGAGAAAAGGGAACACTCTTGCACTGTTGGTTGGAATGTGAATTGGTACAGCCACTATGGAGAACAGATGGAGGTTCCTTAAAAAACTACAAATAGAACTACCATATGACCCAGTAATCCCACTACTGGGCATATACCCTGAGAAAACCATAATTCAAAGAGTCATGTACCAAAATGTTAATTGCAGCTCTCTTTACAATAGGAAGAAATATGGGAACATATGTATATGTATAACTTTTGTCTTAGTTATAAAGCAGAATCTAACACACAATTGTAAAGCAATTATACTCCAGTAAAGATGTAAAAAAAATAAGTAAAATAAAATTAATTAGTTAATTATTTAAGAGGGAAGAAAGGAGGAAAGGAAGGGCAGCTATCAGAACTCCACATCTATGTTTTGTGGGGGGTTTTCCTCACTCTAAACAAGGAATTCCTACCATTCTCAAGGGACACTTAATCCTGCTGTTCCATTGCCACTCATGTAACTGTGCCTTTCTTGTCACCACTGTATCCATGCTCTCCATCTGGCTAAAGAGATGGGAAAGCAATAAATACACACTTCCAGGGAGCAAATCTTACTCAGGACAGACAACGGTTAAACAGTCGATGTATTCTTGTCTTGGCAAATGAAGGAAAATAATTGAGGGGAGCTTCTAAGGAATTTTTTTTATTTAATAATATTTTCATTGTAAATATCAATACTTGATGCAACCAAATTTCCATTAATCTTATCCCAAGAAAAAGAATACAGGTAATAGAAACTTAAGAATTCCTCAGTCAAGGTTGAAGAGAAATTGGGAATGACTGCCAATGGATACAGAGTTTCTTTTGGGGGTGATGTAAATGTTCTGAAAATTGATTATGGTAATAGTTGTACAATTGTATGAATATGCTAAAACTCTTTGAATTGTATACTCTAAATGAGTGAATTATATGGTATGTGAATTATGTCTCTTCAAAGCCATAATAAAAGTCATTTGCAGCAATCAATCAATGTAAAAAAAAAACCTCCTCAGTCAGATTCTAAGCTCTGTGATGGCTTTAATTAATCACTGTATTCCCAGCATGGTGCTCCTAGAAGATAATAAAAAAAATTTTTGAGAACAAAAAAAAAATAAAATCTATAAACAATAAATGCTGGAGAGAGTGTGGAGAAAAGGGAACACTCTTGCACTGCTGGTGGGAATGTGAATTGGTACAGCAACTATGGAGAACAGTATGGGGGTTCCTTAAAAAACTACAAATAAAACTACCATATGACCCAGCAATCCCACTACTGGGCATATATCCTGAGAAAACCATAATTCAAAAAGAGTCATGTACCAAAATGTTCATTACAGCTCTTTTTACAATAGCCCGGAGATGGAAACAACCTAAGTGTCCATCATCAGATGAATGGATAAAGAAGATGTGGCACATATATACAATGGAATATTACCCAGCCATAAAAAGAAATGAAATTGAGCTATTTGTAGTGAGGTGGATGGACCTAGAGTCTGTCCTACAGAGTGAAGTAAGTCAGAAAGAGAAAGACAAATACCGTATGCTAACACATATATATGGAATCTAAGAAAAAAATGTCATGAAGAACCTAGGGGTAAGACAGAAATAAAGACACAGAACTACTAGAGAATGGACTTGAAGATATGGGGAGGGGGAAGGGTAAGCTGTGACAAAGTGAGAGAGTGTCATGGACATATATATACTACCAAAATTAAAATAGATAGCTAGTGGGAAGCGGCCGCATAGTACAGGGAGATCAACTCAGTGCTTTGTTACCACCTAGAGGGGTGGGATAGGGAGCATGGGAGGGAGGGAGACACAAGAGAGAAGAGATATGGGTACATATGTATATGTATAACTGATTCACTTTGTTATAAAGCAGAAACTAACACACCATTGTAAAGCAATTATACTCCAATAAAGGTGTTAAAAAAAAAGAGAGTAGTATGACCAGTTATATGTCAACAATTTGGACAACATAGAGGAAGTGAACAAATGTCGAGAAATATACAAGGCGGTAAGACTGAATCACGAAGAAACAGACAACTTGAACGGACTGTTCACTAGTAGTGAAGTAGAAATTTTAATTAAAATGAAAAAAAAAACAAACCTCCCAGCAAACAAAAGTCCAGACCTGGATGGCTTCACGAGGGAATTCTACGAAATACATAAAGAAACGAATACCTATCCCTCTCAAACTAGTCCAAAAACACACCCAACTTCATTGTGCAAGGCCACTATTACCCTCATACCAAAACCAAAGTCAGTACAAAAAAAGAAGAGGAAAGAAAAGAAAAAAAATTACACACCAATATCTTTGATGAATACAGATGCAAAAATCCTCAACAAAATATTAGCAAACAGAATCCAGTAATATGTAAAAAGGATTTTTCCAGGGTCACAAGGTTGGTTCAACACTTGCAAAGCAATGTGATACAACACATTAGCAAAAGTATAAAAATCAAGTCATCATCCTAAGAGACCCAGAAAAAGCATTTGACAAAATTCTACATCCATTAATGATAAAAACTCTCATCAAAATAGGTATAGAAGGAACATCTGTCAACATAGTAATAAAAGTCAGTTATGACAAACTCATGGCTAACTTCATACTCAACAGTGAAAAGCTGAAAGCATTTCCTCTGAATTCATGAACAAAACAAGGATGCACACTCTTGCCACTTCTATTTAACATAGTTTTGGAAGTCCTGGCCACAGCAATAAGATAACAAAAAGAAATAAAAGGCATCCAAATTTGAAGGGAAAAAGTAAAACTGTCACTATTTGCAGATGACATGCTACTTGATAAGGAAAACCCTAAAAACTCCACCCCCCCAAAAATTAAAACTAATAAATGATTTCAGGAAGGTTGCTGTATACAAGATTAATACACTGAAATCTGTTGCTTTTCTATACACTAATAACCAAATGTCAGAAAGACAATGTAAAAAAAATCCTATTTAAAGTCTCATCAAAATGGGTAAAATACATAGGAATAAACTTAACAAAAGGGACGAAAGACCTATTCTCTGAAAACCATAAAACATTGATCAAGGGAATTGAAAATGATATAAATAAATAGAAAGATTTCTGTGCTCTTGGATTGGAAGAATTAGTATGGTTAAAATGGCCATACTACCCAAAGCAATCTAAAGATTTAATGCAAACCCTATGAAAATATTCATGACGTTTTTTCACAGAAGTAGAAGAAATAAACCTAAAATTTATATGGAACCACAAAATACCCTGAATTGCCAAAGCAGTCTTGAGAAAAAGAACAAAGCTGGAGGTATCATGCTTCCAGGCTTCAGACTACAGTACAAAGCTACATTAATCAAAACCCAATGTTACTAGAACAAAAACAGACACATAGATCAATGGAACAGAACACAGAGTCCAGAAACCCATGGACCTATGTTCCATTAATCTATGAAAAAGGAAGCAAGAACATACACTGGAGAAAGACAGTATCTTCAGCAACTGGTGCTGGGAAAACTATACGGCTACATGTAAAACAATTATGTTAAAACATTACCTCACAACATATAAAAAAATAAACTCAAAATGGATTAAAGACCTAAATGTAAGACATGAGACCATAAAATTCCAAAAGAGGACACAGACACAATGCTCTTTGACATGAACTGTAGTAATATTTTTTGGATCTGTCTCATAAGGGAAAAGAAATAAAAGCAAAATTAAACAAATAAAACCTAATTAAACATAAAGCTTTTGGAGTAAAGAAAACCATTAAAAAATGAAAAGACAATTTACAGAATGCGAGAAAATATTTGCAAATGATGTGACCAAGAAGGGCTTAATTTCCAAAATATACAAACAGCTTATACAGCTCAATATCAAAAATAAAAAACTAATCAATGGGCAGAAGACTTAAATAGACATTTCTACAAAGAAGACATACAGATGGCCAACAGGCACATGAAAAGATATTCAACATCACTAATTATTAGAGAAATGCAAATCAAAATTACAGTGAAATATCACCTCACATTAGTAAGAATGACCACCATTAAAATGTCTATAAATAATAAATGCTGGGGATGGTGTGGAGAAAAGGTAACCCTTCTCTACCTTGTAGTTAGGAATGTAAATTGGTGCAGCCACTGTGGAGAACAGTATGGAGGTTCCTTAAAAACCTAAAAATGTAGTTACAATATGATCCAACAGCTCCATTCCTGGGCATATAACAGGAAAAGAAGAAAACTAGAATTCAAAGATACATGAACCCCAATATTCATAGCAGCACTATTTACAATAGCCAATGTATGGAAGCAATCTAAATGCCCATCAGTAGACAAATGGATAAAGATGTGGTATATATATACACAATGGAATATTACTCAGCCATAAAAAACAATGAAATAATGCCATTTGCAGCAATCTGGATGGACTCTAGAGGTTATCATACTAAGTGAAGTCAGAGAAAGACAAATATATGATATCATGTATATGTGGAATCTTAAAAAAATGATACAAATGAACTTATTTACAAAACAGAAATAGAATCAGACATAGAAAACAAACTTATGATTACTTGAGGGGAAAGAAGGGAGGGATAAATTAGGAATTTGGGATTAACAGATACACACTACTATATATAAAATAGATAACCAATAAGGACCTACTGTATAACACAGGAAACTATATTCAATGTCTTTTAATAACTCATAGTTGAAAGGAATCTGAAAAAGAATATATATATTCATATATATATATATATAACAAAATCACTTTGCTGTACACCTGAAACATTATAAACCAACTATACTCCAATTTAGAAAAATTAAAAAGAAAGCCATTTAAAGAAAAAAAGCAACCTACAGAATGAAAGAAAATATTTGCAAATGATATGACTGACAAGGGTTTATTAGTCCAAATATATAAACAGCATATACAACTCAATATCAAAGAAACACACCACGCAATCAAAAAATGGGCAGATGACCTGACATTTTTCCAAAGAAGACATACAGGTGGCTAATAGCCACATGGAAAGATCCTCAACATTGTTAGTTATTAGAGAAATTCAAATGAAAACAACAATGAGATATCACCTCACACCTGTCAGAATGGCTTATCATCAAAATGTCTACAAATAACAAATATTGGAGAGGATGTGGAGAAAATGGAAATTATAAGTGTATAATTACACTCGTTGGAACATAAACTGGTGCATCCACTATGGAAAAAACGTGTGGAGGTTCCTCAAAAAACTAAAAAAGAACGACCATATGGTCCAGCAATTCCACTCCTGAATATATATCTGGAAAAAACTAAAACACTAATTTGAAATGACACATTCACCCTAATGTTCATAGCAGCACTATTTACAATAGCCAAGATATGGAAGCATCCCATGTGCCCATCAACAGTTGAACGGATAAAGAAGTTGTATCTGAAAAAGAATATATATATATTCTTATATAATAAATCTTATATATTTTATATATTATATATATTACTCAACCATTAAATATTGTATGATGTCACTTACATGTGGAATCTAAAAAATAATGCAAATGAATGTATGTGCAAAACAGAAAAAGACTCACAGATATAAGAACAAACTACGGTTGCCAGAGGGGAGAGGGGCTGGGGGATGGGCAAGTTAGGGGTATGGGATTAAGAGATACAAACTGCTATGTATAAAACAGATAAGCAACAAGGATATATTGTATAGCACAAAGAAATAATATAAGACCATTATCTTGTAATAACTTTTAATGGGGTGTAATCTGTAAAATACTGAATCACCATGCTGTACACCTGAAACTAATATAATATTGTAAATCAGCTATACTTCAATAATAATAATAAAATTTTAAAAAGAAATGAAAAATGATATTGGTAGGGTGTGGTAGAGCATATTGGAGGAGGTTGGTCAGATGCTACAAACTTTCAGTTATGCAATCAATAAGTACCAGGGATGTAATGTACAACATGATAACTATAGCTAACACTGCTCTATGACATATAAGAAAAGTTGTTAGAGAACATCCTAAGAGTTTTTATCACAAGGAGATTTTTTTTCCTTTTTTTCTTTATTCATTTTTTTGTATTGTATACATGTGAGAAGATGGATGTTATCTGAACTTATTGTGGGAATCATTTCACAATATATGTAAATCAAACCAAACCATTATGCTGTATGTCTTAAACTTATACAGTGATGTATGTCAATTATTTCTCAATAAAACTGAAAAAATTTAAATATAATAATGTATTTAAAAGAAAAGAATAGGAAAAAAAGTGATACTATTGACCCTTACTAAGATGGCTATAATAAAAATGATGGACAATAACTAGCATTGGAGAGGATGTGGAGAAACTGGAACACTTATAAATTGTTGGTGAGACTATAAAATGGTGCAGCTGCTGTGGAAAACAGCTTGACAGTTCCTCAAAAAACTAAACAAAGTATTACCATATGACTCCACTTCTAGGTGTATACCCCTGCCCCAGAAAATGAAAAGAGAGTCTCAAACAAATAGCTTCACACCAGTGTTCATTGCAGCATTATTTACAATAGCCAGAAGCTGGAAACAACCCAAGTACCTACCAATAAATGAACTTAAAAACAAAGTATGGACTATACAGACAATGGAATATTATTCTGCCATAAGGAATTGTCCTAATACATGATACAACATGGATGAACTTTGAAAATATGCACAAGTGAAATAAGCCAGACACAAAAGGTCAAATATTGTATGATTTCTGTTATATGACATATCAAGAATAGGCAAATTTCAAGAGACAGAAGATAAATTAGAGATTGCCATGGGCTGAGATAGGAAAGTGGGGAGTTATTTCTTAATTGTTACAGAGTCTTTACTTGGGGTGATGAAAAGTCTTCAAAGCAGATAGTGGTGGTGATGGTTGCACAACATTCTGAATGTAATTTATGCCAGTGAACTGTACACTTAAAAGTGGTAAAAATGGCAAATTTGGTTAAATATATTTTATTACAATAAAATATTTTTTAAAATCTCTATTGTAGATGTAGCTTACAGAGAATAATAAGGATACTCCCATAAAATCAAACAAGCTCTTAATACATTCTTTGTTGTATGTAATATTTGGTATTCATGCTATCATACTTGTTTTAACCTCAAAAGTAACAGAAAAAGATGTGACATATCTACCCATCTATCTACACAATGGAATATTACTCAGCCATAAAAAAGATAAAATATTGCCACTTGCAGCAACATGGATGGACCTAGAGAAAATCATACTGAGTGATGTAAGTCAGACAGATAAAGACAAATATTATATCACTTATCTATGTAATCTAAAAAATAATACAAATGAATCTATTTACAAAACAGCCTCACAAACAGAAAATAAACTTATGGTTACCAAAGGGGAAAGGGGGGATAAATTAGGAGTATGGGATTAACAGATACACATTACTATACATAACAAAGATAAACAACAAGGATTTACTGTATAGCCCAAGGAACTATATTCAATATCTTATAATAACCTAAAATGGAAATGAATCTGAAAAAAAATACGTGTAACTAAATCGCTTTGCTGTATACCCGAAACTAACAGAATACTGTAAATCAATTATACTTTAATAAAAATAAATAAATTTTAAAAAGCAAAAAAGAAAACTAGCCTTAATGATTCAAGAAAGTAAATTTAATGGACTAAATCAGAAGTTCCAATAATTGCCCATTTTTACTGATGTATGAAAGTTCAGAAAAAAAATCATACACATTTAAAGCTTCTTTATTTTTCTTTAAATTACTGTATATCAAACAGTACAATATTCATATAGAATATTCCACACAAATAGGATTTTGCACATTTGAGTTCATGAGAGTTAACCATCTTAGACACTAAAAACAAATTAAGTAAGACTCCAGAACATATAGAGTACATCAATTTTATAAAAACAAATCTTTAAGGACATACACATATGTATATATGCACATGAAAAAATACACCTATAAATCAATAAGAAGAGACAAATTCTCCAGTAGAAAATAAGCAAAGGCAGAATGAAGATGAGAAAAGGTGAATGCCCAACAACCATAGTAAAACATGCTAAACCTACTTGATAATCAGGGAAATGCAAACTACAACAATGAGAGATTCCATTTCCACAACTCAAATATGTACTGACATCTAAAAATGTCTGAAACATATTTAGTGAAACAATATGTTTTCCCTTAAACACATATTTTCACTGAAATATATTAAGTGTAAAAAAAGCAAATTGCAAAATAGCTGTATATATATATATATGTTTTTATATGTGTGTGTCTATATATATGTATGTACATATATATAGACACACACGCATATATATATATGATATTTACACACACACTAAATGTATATAAACAATTTGGAGGGACACCTACCAAATTGAAATATATGTCTAAGGAGAGGCCTGGGATTGGGAGAAGAGATGGTCAAGAGGGTACTTTCACTTTTTCTGTAATATTTGTATTTTTATGAAACTGTATCTGGAGAGTGACATAAAAAATGGGGGCACAGGAATTTTTACAAATCAGTCATTTTCAGAAACATCAATTTGAGCAACTATCTGTACATGAAAATACAGTACCTTCACAAGAGCCAAGGATTTCAGGTGAGGGATTACAGCATCTGGGTGAAGCACAGAAATAAGAAAGAGCACATTGAGAGGGTAGGAAAGATAGATTTTCACTAACCTTATTACCCCTCTTCCAAGCCCAGGCAGCCCAGTGGGGAGACATACACTGTCCCTGTGTTTAGAGGAACGTGAACACTAGACTTCACCATGGACCACAAGTCCACCCTAATAATGGACTGATACCTGCAGCATTAGATGACTCTCTGAAGGTTCTTACAAACCCAGGCCCCCATTCACTCTAGCAATTGGCTACCCCAGACGCCCCAAGTACTTCCCAGCCACAGGTGGTTTCCATGGCAAGACTCCTGCAAACTCAGGCCCCTACTCAACTCAGCACTTGCCTACTCTAGTGACCCCAGGCAGATCCCATAGCACCAGGTGCCCTGTGGGCTCCAGGAACACAGGCCCCATCTCACCCCAGTACGTGCCTACACTAGCAACACCAGGCACCTCCTAAGGCCTCACATGGCTTGCATGGCAGAGCTTCCAGTAGGCTCCTGCCAACTCAGACCCCCAGCTCATACCAGTGCCTGCCTACTCCAGTGATCTGGGCAGCTCCCAAGGTCCAAGGAAACTTCTATGGCAGACTCCCAGCAGGGTCCTGCAAACCCTGGTTAACTCTGAAGCTTACATTAAACTGACCCAGGCAGCTCCCATATCAGAGCTTTCTGTGAGCACCTGAGAACCAACTCTCCCATCCCACACCAGCACGTGATGGCTCCAGCTGTCCCAAGTGGCCCCTATGATACCAGGCTCCTGGAAGGCTCCCAGGAATCCAGGTCCCTGTCACACCCAGGCATCTAGCAACTCCAGTGCCCCAGGTAGCTCATGTGACATCAGAACCCCATTGAGCCCCTGTGAATCTTAAAGCTGTCTCACCTCAGTGTCTGCCTACTCCAGCAGCACCAGATACTTCCTATGGCTCCAGGCAGTTTTCAAAGCAGCACTCTCTGTGGTCTCCCATGAACTCAGAACCCGTTTCACCCTACACTTGCCTATTCCAGAAGCCCCAGGTGGTGTTTGTGGCACAAATCTTCTCCCAGGTCCTTTATAATTCAGACCCCCAGCTCATCTCTATGTCTGCTGGCTTCAGTGGCCCCAGGCAGCCTCCATATGGTCTCAGATGGTATCCTTAGCACCAAGATCCTGGAAGGTCCTGGTGAATCCAGGCTCTCAGCTCACCCTGGCACTTGCCAGCTTCAGTGGCCCTAGGCAGTTTCCAAGGAACTAGGTGGCTTCTACAGTACCAGGCTTCCGGTACTTCCAAGCCTCCACTTTACCCCAGTGCCTGCCAACTCCAGTGGCTCCAGACAGCTCCCACTTCTCCTTGGCTACGGAGTCTCAAAATGACTCTGCAAAACCAAACTCTTACCCATCTGAGTGCCAGCCACCTCTAGCAGTCCACAGGTGGTTCCCTTGGCATCAGGTTCCTAGAGGGCTCCTGTGAACCTGGCTCCCGTATCCAATCCAGTGCCTGCTGGCTCCCACAGCCCAAGGTGACTTCATGGTAACAGACTCCAGGGGGCTACTATCAACCCCCTGGAGGTTGACAGACTCCAGACTCACCCCAGCACTAGCCAGCACTTGCATCCCTGGGTGGCTTCTGTGACCTCAGGCTCCCCAAAATGCCCATGAATCCAGGATTCAAGGGGGCATCAGGGTCAGTGCCAGGCAGACTACTGCTCTCCCAGGTTTTCAACCCACACCAACACCCGTCTACTCAAGGACTCCAGCAGCAAGCCTGTACATGGACACCACCAAAAACATGACACCAAGTGAAACTAATAAAATTCTAATGACTGACCCTAAGGAGATAGATATCTATGATCTGTCTGGTAAAGAAATCAGAATAATCCTCTTAATGAAATTTTGTTAATCATAAGAAAACACAGAGAGGCAACTAAATAAAATTAGCAAGACAGTGCATGAACAAAATGAGGAGGTCAATAAAGAAATAGAAATCCAAGAGTTGAAGAATAATGACTGCATGAAAAATTCAATAGAGAGCTTTAACAGCAAATCAACCAAGCAGAAGAATTAGTGAACAAGTAATTAGAAATCATACAGTCACAGAAGCAAAAAAGATGAAAAAGAGTGAAGAAAGCCTATGTGATTGTAGGCCACCATTAAAAGAAGAAATGTATGCAATGTTGGAGTCTCAAAAGGAGAAGAGAGGGGAAAAGGAGGAGAAAGCTTATTTAAAGAAATAATGATTGAGAACTTCCCAAATCTGGGGAGAGATTTAAATATCCAATTTTATGAAGCTAATATGCTACCCCCAAATTTCAACTCAAAAGTATCTTCTCCAATACACATTATAATAAAACTATCTAAAATCAGAAACAAAAAGAGAATTTTAAAAGCAGCAAGAGGAAAAAAATTCTCACATATAAGGAAACACTCATAAGGTTATCAGATTTTCTCAGCAGAAACCATGGAGGCCAGGAGAGAGTGCAATAATATACTCAAAGTTCTGGGGGGAAAAAAATAAAAAGAAAGTACCACCAAGAATACTCTATCTGACAATGTTATCCTTCAAAAATGAATGAGAGGGAAAGACACTCCCAGACAAACAAAAGCTGAGAAAGTTCATCAGTCCTAGACCTGCCTTACAATAAATGCTGAAAGGAGTTCTTCAAGCTGAAAGGAAAAATGTTAATTAGTAATAACTAAGCATATGAAAATATAAATCATCCTGATAAAGGTAAGTCCATGATCAAATTCAGACTATTCTAATGCTGTAGTATGTGGTGTGTTATTCACCTAACACTAGTATAAAGGTTTAAAGGAAAAAAGTTTTAAAAATAGGTATAGCCATAATAACCTGTTAATGGTACATAATATAAAAACAGGTAAATTGTGACATCAAAACCCAAGATTATGGAGGGAATAATAAAAGGATGGAGTTTTGTATGTAATTTAAGTTGTCATCCACATAAAATAAACTTTTATATCTATAAGATGTTTTATGTAAGCCTACCTACAGTAGACACAAAAATATAAAGAAAGGGCTTCCCTGGTGGCGCAGTGGTTGAGAGTCCGCCTGCCGATGCAGGGGACACGGGTTCGTGCCCCAGTCCGGGAAGATCCCACATGCCGCGGAGCGGCTGGGCCCGTGAGCCATGGCCGCTGAGCCTGCGCATCCGGAGCCTGTGCTCCGCAACAGGAGAGGCCACAACAGTGAGAGACCCGCGTACCACAAAATATATATATATATATATATATATATATATATATATATATATATAAAGAGAATATAATCAAACATAGTAACACAGAAAAACATCAACCCAAAAAGAAACACAACAAGAGAAGAAAAGAGAAAGGAAATCACAAAAAAGTTAGAAAACAATTAACAAGATGGCATTAGGTTGTTTTACTTATCAGTAATTACTTGAAATATGAATGGATTAAATTATTCAATTAAAAGGCATATAATGGTGAATGAATTTAAAAAACTCGACTCAGTTATGTGCTGCCTACATAAGATTCACTTCAGCTAAAATATTACACATAGGCTCAAAGTGAATTGATGGACAAAAGTATTCCATGCATATAGAAAACAAAAGAGAGCAGAAAAAATAGGTTTTAAGTCAAAAACTGTACCAAGAGACAAAGAAGGTCCTTATACAAGCACACCTTGGAGATTTTGTGGGTTCAGTTTCAGAGCACTGCAATAAAATGAATATCACAATAAAGCAAATCACACGAATTTTGTGATTTCCCAGTGCATATTAAAGTCATGTTTATACTATACTATAGTCTATTAAGTCTGAAATAGCATTGTCAATAAAAATGTACGTAATTTAATTTTAAAATAATTTATTGCTAAAAATGCTAACCATCATCTGAGCTTTCAGCAAGTCATAATATTTTTGCAATAGTAACATCAAAGATCACTGATCACAGATCACCATAGAAAGGCAATCATAATGGAAAAGTTTGAAGTATTGTGAGAATTACCAAAATGTGCCAAAGAGAAAGTAAGCAAATGCTGTTGGAAAAAATGGTGCCAATTGTGACACAAGGTTGCCACAAACCGTCAATTTATTAAAAAATGCAATATCTGTGAAGGACAATAAAAAAGATATGTCTGTATACTTAAAGAGATCAATTCCAAAGAAAATATAACAATTGTAAATATATATGCAGTCATCACTGGAGCATCTAAATACATTAAGCAAATACTAACAGATCAGAAGGGAGAAATAGTCCATACAATAATAGTAGAGGACTTCAATATCCTACTTTCAATAATAGGTACATCATCCAGACAAAAAATCAATAAGGAAATACTAGACCTGAACCACATCTTAGACCAAATAAAACTAGCAGACATATACAGAACATTCCATTTAACAGGAGCAGAATACACATTTTTTCAAGTGCACACAGAACATCCTCCAGGAAACATCTCATGTTAAGTCACTAAACAAGCCTTAGTAAATGTAAGGAGACTGAAATCATACCAAGTACTTTTTCTGACCACAATGGTACGAAACTAGAAATCAATGACAGAAAAAAAAAAAACCTGGAAAACTAAAAATGTGTGGAAATTAAACCACACCTAAACAACTAATGGATCAAAGAAGAAATTAAAAGGGAATTTTAAAATATATTAAAGAGAACAAAAATGGAAACACAACATATCAAAACTTATGGGATGCAGCAAACTCAGTTCTGAGAGGGAAGTTTATAGCAATAAATGTCTATCCTAAGAAAGAAGAAAGATGAAAACTAACCTAACTTTATACCCCAATATTAGAAAAGAAACAAAGCCCGAAGTTTAGCAGAAGGAAGAAAATAATAAACATAAAGATTAGATCAGAAATAAATGAAATAGAGAACAGAATAACAAAAGAAAAGATTAACAAAACTAAGAGTTTGTTCTTTGAAAAGGTAAACAAAATTGCTAGACCAAGCAAGGAAAAAAGAGGGAGGACCCAAAACAACAGAATTATAAGTGAAAGAGGAGACATTACAATTGATACCACTGAAATACAAAGGATAATAAGAGACTATTATGAACAACTGTACACCAACAAATTGGATAACCTAGAAGACATAGATATATTTCTAGGAATATACAATCTATAAATACTGAATCATGAAAAATAAAAAAATTGAACACACCAATTACTAGTAAGAATATTGAATAGGTAATCAAAAACCTCCCAACATAGAAAAGCCCAGAAACAGATGATTTCATTGGTGAATTCTCCCAAATGTTTAAAGTAGAATTATTAAGTCTTTCTCAAATTCTTCCAAAAAAGATAAAAAATGAGAGAACACTTCCATACTTATTTCATAAGGCCAGCATTACTCCAATACCAAAGCCAGACAAGGATACTACAAGAAAAATATTATAGGCCAAAATCCCTGGTGAATATACATGTAAAAATTCTCAAAACCTTTAATACTAAACTGAATTAAACATTCCTGGGATGCAATGATGGTTCGACATACATACATCAATAAATATGATACCTCACATTAAAAAATGAAAGATAAAAATTATATGATCATTTCAATAGAGGCAGGAAAAGCATTTGACAAAATTAAATAGTTTTTCATAATAAAACTCTCAACAAATTATGTATAGAAAGAATGCACTTTAATATTTTAAGACCACAGATAACTTCATACTCAGTGGTCAAGAGCTGAAATATTTTCCCTTAAGATCTGTAACATGGAAATTATGCCCACTCTCACCACTTCTATTAAACATAGTATGGGAAGTTCTATCCAGAGCAATTAGGCAAGAAAGGTAAATAAAAACATTAAAATTGGAAAGGAAAAATAAAAGTTGTCTGTTTGCAGATGACATCATCTTAAACACAGAAAACTGTAAAGACTCCACCAAAAAAAATTATAACTCATAAGCAAATTCAGTAAAGTTTAAGGATACAAAATCAACATATAACAATCACCTTCATATCTGTACACTAACAAGAAACTATCTAAATATTTTTAATCCACTTTCAATAGCATTAAAAACTTAAAAATACTTAGGAATAAACTTAACCAAGGAGATGAAAGACATTTACACTTAAAACTATGAAACATTGATAAAAAAATTAAAGAAGACACAGATAAATGGACACAAATAAATGTTCATGAAAGGGAAGAATTAAACTTGTTCAAATGTCCATACTACCCCAAATGAGCTACATACCAAATTTGATCCATATCAAAATTCCAGTGATATTTTCTGCAGAAAAAGGAAAATTCATCCTAAAATTCATATGGATCCACAAAGGACCATGAGTATCCAAAACAGTGTTGAGCAACATGGAGGCAACATACTCCCTTACTTCAAACTATTACAAAGTTATAGTAATCAAGAGTATAGCACTGGCTTACAGACAAACATATTGACCAAGGGAACATTATAAAGAGCCCAGAAATAAACCAATTCGTATCTAGCCAAATAATCACCTGTGTGCCAAGACTCTTTCCCAATGGGAAAAGGATAGTTTTTTCAAGAAATGACATTGAGAACATTGGATATTCACATGCAAAAGAATGAAAGGGGGGGATTCCCTGGTGGCGCAGTGGTTGAGAGTCTGCCTGCTGATGCAGGGGACATGGGTTCATGCCCCGGTCTGGGAAGATCCCACATGCCATGGAGCGGCTGGGCCCGTGAGCCATGGCCACTGAGCCTGTGTGTCTGGAGCCTGTGCTCCACAATGGGAGAGGTCACAACAGTGAGAGGCCCATGTACCACAAAAAGAAAAAAAAAGAATGAAAGAGGAGGGCAGGATCAAGATGGTGGAGAAGTAGGATGTGGAGTTCACCTTCTCCCACAAAACTATTAAAGCTACAAGTGGAATGATTGACACATCTACTGAACACTGGCAGAAGACTTTAGACCTATGAAATGGCAAGAATATTTCCATGAAACCAGGTAGGAGAAAAGGAAAAAGAAAAGGAAAATGAAAGAAATCAAGAAAAGTTCCCACACCCTGGGAAGTCTCCTCACTAGTGGTGAGATCAGCCTAGACAGAGGGGGAGCTTCAGAGACTAGGAGGAGAGTGCAGCAACAAGTTTGTGGAAGTCAAAATGAATAGTAACCTGCACAGAAGGTTGGCACCACAGTCTTGCCTTTACCAGCCTGAGATTCTCGTCCATAGGCGCAGGTGGGGGCTGTGTGCTGAAGCTCCGGCTTCAGAGGTCATACCCAGGGAGAAGACCGGGGTTGGCTGTGTGGAGACAGCCTGAAGAGGCTGGATGGTAGCAACTGAGGGTGTACCCAGAAGAAGCCTGGCCCCATCAGAGAGGCAAGTCACCATTATTGGGGGACACACAAGGAGAAAGACAGGACTAGCATAAGAGCTTCTTTCCCTGTGAGCTCTCTCAGGTAACAGGACACCACCTACAGGAGCCCTGGAGGTGAGTCCAAGTCACTGCGGCTGAGAATGCAAGCAGGCCCCAAGACCTGCTCCCACTGTCTTGGGAGTGCATGGGCCGCAGCTTCCCATACAAGACCCACAAACAGGCGAAAAGCCCTGCCCCCACTGTTCCAGGAGTTCATAGGCTGCAGCTGTCACTACAAGACCTGCAAGCAGGCACCAAGCACTGCTCCAGCCATCCCCAAAGTGCACAAGGGCCGTGGAAACTGCAAATACCAAATGAAAGGGATAACAGTCAGCACATGCTGAGGAAGGACGCAGCCAGCATCCAAAGTAAAAGCAACCACTTGAGTCCAGACAAGATGGTGGAGTAGAAAGACTTGAGCTAAACTCTTCTCATGAAAACTCCAAAATCACAATTAACTGTTGAACAACCATCAATCAGAAAAGACTGGAACCTATCAAAAAAGATATTTTACATTCAAAGACAAAGAAGAAGTCACAACGAGATGGTAGGAGGGGGGCATTTGTGACATAATCAAATCCCATAGCTGCTAGGTGGGCAACCCCCAAACTTGAAACATAATTATATTTTAGAGTTTCTCCCACAAGAGTGAGAGTCCTGAGCCCCATGCAAGGTTCCCCAGCCTGAGGGTCTGGCATCAAGAGGAGGGAACCCTAAAGCATTTGGCTTTGAAGTCCAGTGACTCTTGAGTACAGCAGCTCCACAGGACTGGGGGAAATAGGCACTCCACTCTTGGAGGGCAACACAAGGTTTCAAGGACACTGGGAGCCAACACAAAGCAGTAACTCCATAAGAGTCTGGGCTGGACCTACCTGCAGGTCATGGAGGGTCTCATGGGAATGCAAGGGTTGGCTGTGGCTCACCGGGTGGGGAGGGCAAGGACAAAAGTGGCAGAGGACTCAGGGAATATTGATCCATGTAGGCTCTAACAGAGGTTGTCATTTTGGCACCAAGACTGGGCCTTATCCAATAGCTTACAGGCTCCAGAGCTAGAACACCTCAGGCCAAACAAGCAACAAGATAGGAACACAGACCCACACATCAGCCGACAGGATGCCTAAAGTCATACTGAACTCACAGCCACCTCTAAACACACCCCTTCACATGGCTCTGCCCACCAGAAGGATAAGACCCAGCATCACCCACAAGTAGACAGGCACCAGTCCGTCCCACCAGGAAGCTTGACCAAGCCTCATGATGAACTTTATTCCCCAGGGGGCAAAAGAAAGAAGCAAGAGGAGCTACAATCCTGCAGCCTGAGGAAAAAGACAACAAACAGAAAGTTAGGCAAAATGAGAAGGCAGAGAAATATGTTCCAGAAGAAGTAACAAGACAAAAACCCACAAGAACAACTAAATGAAGTGGAGATAAGCAAATTTTCTGAAAAAGAATTTAAAGTAATGAGAGTAAAGATTATCCAAGATCTCAGAAAAAGAATGGAGACAACAACTGAAAAAATAAAATAAATGAATGTTTAATAGGAGATAGAAGATTTAAAGAACAAACAGAGATGAAAAAATACAATAACTGAAATGAATAATACACTAGAAAAAATCCATAGCAGAATAAATGAGGCAGAAGAAAGAATAAGTGAGCTGGAAGACAAAGTGGTGGAAACAATGACCACAGAAGAGAATAAAGAAAAAAGATGAAAAGAATGAGAACAGTTTCAGAGACTTCTGGGCCAACATTAAATGGACCAACAATCGCATTATAGGGTTCCCAGAAGGAGAAGAGAGAGAGAAAGGACCTGAGAAAATATGTAAAGAGATAGTAGCTGAA
This sequence comes from Grampus griseus, assembly GCF_964374135.1. NCBI lineage: Eukaryota > Metazoa > Chordata > Mammalia > Artiodactyla > Delphinidae > Grampus > Grampus griseus. The sequence goes on from NC_138999.1 coordinate 51,984,913, forward strand.
AATTTCCATAACATGGGAAAAGAAAAAGTCACCCAAGTCCAGAAACTGCAGAGATTCCCACACAGGATAAACCCAAGGCGAAACACATTGAGACTCATAGTATTCAAAGTGACAACAATTAAAAACAAGGAAAAAATATTGAAAGCAACAAAGGGAAATCAAGAAATAACATACAAGGGAATCCCCATAAGGTTATCAGTTGATTTTTCAGCAGAAACTGCAGACCAGAAGGGAGTGGCATGATATATTTAAAGTGATAAAAGGCAAAAAGCTACAACAAAGAATACTCAAACCAGCAAGGCCCTCACTCAGATTTGTTGGAGAAAAAAAAAGCTTTACAATCAAGCAAAAGTTAAGACAATTCAGCACCACCAAACCAGTTTACAAGAAATGTAAAGGAACTTAATTAGGCAGAAGAGAAAAGGCCAAAACTAGAAAAAAGAAAATTATGAATGGGTAAGCTCAAAAGTAAAGGCAAACATAAAATAAATGTAGGAAATCATCCACACGCAAATATGATATCAAAACAAGCAATCATAAGAAGAGGAGAGTACAAATGCAGGATATTGGAAATTAAGAGACCAGCAACTTAAATGATCTTATAGATAGATAGATAGATAGATAGATAGATAGATAGATAGATAGATAGACTGGTATATCAAAACTTCAAGGTAACAGGAAACCAAAAATCTACAATAGATACAAACACAAAAAGAAAAAGCAATCCAAACACAACACTAAATATAGTCATCAAAACACAAGAGAACAAAAGAGGAAGGGAATAAAAAAGACCTATAAAAACAAATCCAAAACAATTACCAAAATGGTAATAAAAGCATACATATCAGTAATTCCCTTAAATGTAAATGGAGGGGAGAACCTTCAAGATGGTGGAGAAGTAAGACACGGAGATCACCTTCCTCCCGACAAATACATCAAAAATACATCTACATGTGGAACAACTCCTACAGAACACCTACTGTACACTGACAGAAAACCTCAGACTTCCCAAAAGGCAAGAAACTCCCCATGTAACTAGGTAGGACAAAAGAAAAAAGAAAAAACAGAGACAAAAGAATAGGGATGAGACCTGCACCTCTGGGAGGGAGCTGTAAAGGACGGAAAGTTTCCACACACTAGGAAGACACCTCACTGGCAGATATGGGGGTTGGGGGGGTAGCTTTGGAGACACGGAGGATGGTGCAGCAACAGGAGTGCAGAAGGCAAGGCTGAGAGATTCCCACATAGAGGATCGGTGCCTACCAGCACTCATCAGCCTGAGAGGCTTGTCTGCTCACCTGCTGGGGCAAGTGAGGCTCGGAGCTGGGGCTTGAGCATCGGAGGTCAGATCCCAGGGAGAGGACGGGGGTTGACTGTGTGAACACACCCAAAAAGGGGCTAGTGTGCCACAGCTAACCAAGAGGGGAATCGGGAAAACTTTGGAACTACCTAAGAGTCAAGAGACCATTGTTTCCAGGTGTGTGAGGAGAGAGGATTCAGAGCACCACCGAAATGAGCTGCAGACATGGGAGTGAGCTGCGGCTAGCAGCACGGACACCAGAAGCAGGCCTGAAACGTTAATGCTGCTGCTGCAACCACCAAGAATACTGTGTGCATGCACATGTCACTATCCACACATGCCCTCCCAGGAGCCTGTGCAGCCCACCACTGCCAGGGTCCCATGATCCAGGGACAACTTCCCCAGGAGAACACACAGCACACCTCAGGGGGTTGCTACGTCATGCTGGCCTCTGCCACCACAGGTTCAACACACATTGGGTACCCCTAACTCTCCACGGCCTGAGGGAGCCAGAGCCCCCTAATCAACTGCTCCTTTAACCCCCTCCATACTGTGTGAAGAACAGATGCCAGAGGGTGACCTAAATGCAGAGGAGGGACCAAATCCAAAGCTGTACACCAGGAGCTGTGCGAACAAAGAAGAGAAAGGGAAATTTCTTGATGGAGCCTCAGAAGCAGCAGATTAAAACTCCAAAAATAAACTTGATGTACCCGGAATATGTGGAATACGTGAATAGAAAATGAATTATCCTAAAATTGAGGTAGTGGACTTTGGGAGCAACTGTAGACTTGAGGTTTGCTACATGCGACTGACTACTTTCTGATTTGTATGTCTATCTTGTTTAGTTTTCAGTGTTTGTTATCACTGGTGGATTTTTTAATTGGTTTTGTTGCTCTCTTTCTTAAAATTATATTAAAATATTTTTATAATAATAATAATATTTTAATTTTTTATTTTAATAACTTTATTTTATTTATTTGTTTTTTCTCTCCCTTTTCTTCTGAGCTGTTGGGCTGAAAGGGGCTTGGTGCTCCTGGGGGCTGACAGGCCTGAAGTTCTGAGGTGGGAAAAATGAGTTCAGGACATTGGACCACCAGAGTCCTCCTGGCCCCATGTAATATCAATCAGTGAGAGATATCCCAGAGACTTCCGTCTCAACACTAAGACCCAGCTCCACTCAAGGACCAGCAAGCTCCAGTGCTGGGCACCCCATGCCAAACAACTAGCAAGATGGGAACACAACACCTCCCATTAGCAGAGAGGCTGCCTAAAATCATACTAAGTTCACAGACACACCAAAACACACCATTGGAAGTGGTACTGCCCAACAGAAAGACAAGATCCAGACTAATCCACCATAACACAAGCACCAGTCCCCTCCACCAGGAAGCCTACACAACCCACTAAAACAACCTTACTCACTGGGGGCAAACAACAAAAACTACAGGAACTACAAACCTGCAGCCTGCAAAAAGGAGACCTCAAACAGAGTAAGTTAAGAAAAATGATTAGACAGACAAATAAGCAGCAGATGAAGGAGCAAGGTAAAACCCACCAGACCAAACAAATGGAGAGGAAATAGGCAGTGTACTTGAAAAAGAATTCAGAGTAATGACAGTAAAGGTGATCCAAAATCTTGGAAATAGAATAAAGAAAATACAAGAAACATTTCCAAGGACATAGAAGAACTAAAGAGCAAACAAACAATGATGAACAACAAAATAAATGAAATTAAAAATTCTCCAGAAGGAAGCAATAGCATAATAACACTGGCAGAAGAATGGATAAGTGACCTGGAAGACAAAATAGTGGAAATAACTATTGCAGGGAAGAATAAAGAAAACAGAATGAAAAGAATTGAGGACAGTCTCAAAGACTTTGGGGAAAACATTAAACACACCAACATTCGAATTATGTAGTCCAAGAAGAAGAAGAGAAAAAAAAGGGAATGAGAAAATATTTGAAGAGATTAGAGTTGAAAACTTCGCTAATACAGAAAAGGGAATAGTCAATCAGGTCCAGGAAGTGCAGTGAGTCCCATACAGGATAAATCCAAGGAGAAACATGCCAAGGCACATATTAATCAAACAATCAAAAATTAAATACAAAAAAATTATTAAAAGCAGCAAGGGAAAAGCAACAAATAACATACAAGGGAATCCCCATAAGGTTAACAGCTTATTTTTCACAAGAAACTCTGCAAGCCAGAAGGGAGTGGCAGGACATATTTAAAGTGATGAAAGGGAAAAATCTACAACTAAGATTTCTCTACCCAGCAAGGAGCTCATTCAGATTCGACAGAGAAATTAAAACCTTTACAGACAAGCAAAAGCTAAGAGAATTCAGCAACACGAAACCAGATTACAACAAATGCTAAAGAAACTTCTCTTGGCAAGAAACACACGAGAAGGAATAGACCTGTAATAAGAAACAAAAAGCAATTAAGAAAACAGTAATAGGAACACACATATCGATAATTAACTTAAATGTAAATGGTTAAATGTTCCAACAAAAATACATAGACTGGCTGAAAGGATACAAAAATAAGACCCATATATATGCTGTCTACAAGAAACCCACTTCAGACTGAGGGACACATACAGACTAAAAGTGAGGGGATGGAAACAGATATTCCATGTAAATGGAAATCAAAATAAAGCTGCAGTAGAAATTCTCATATGAGACAAAATAGACTTTAAAATAAAGATTATTAAAAGAGACAAAGAAGGCCACTACATAATGATCAAGGGATCAACCCAAGAAGAAGATATAACAATTGTAAATATTTATGCACCCAACATAGGAGCACCTCAATACATAAGGCAGGAGCTGCTAACCCGGACGGGGTGCCGGGAGCAGGGAGCCGGCCGGATGCGCGGACAGGCCAGGAGAGCGCGGCGGAGCTGATACACCAGAAATACATCTACACATGGAACAACTCCTACAGAACACCTACTGAAGGCTGGCAGAAGACCTCCCAAAAGACAAGAAACTCCCCACGTACCTGGGTAGGGCAAAAGAAAAAAAGAAAAAACAGAGACAAAAGAATAGGGACGGCACCTGCACCAGTGGGAGGGAGCTGTGAAGGAGGAAAAGTTTCCACATACTAGGAAGCCCCTTCGCGGGCGGAGACTGCGGGAGGCAGAGGGGGAGCTTCGAAGCCGCGGAGGAGTGCACAGCAACAGGGGTGCGGAGGGCAAAGCGGGGAGATTCCCACACAGAGGATCGGTGCCGACCGGCACTCACCAGCCCGAGAGGCTTGTCTGCTCACCCGCCGGGGTGGGCGGGGCTGCGACCTGAGGCTCGGGTTTCAGTTTCCATGGGAGCACAGGGAGAGAACTGGGGTTGGCGGCTTGAATATAGCCTGAAGGAGTTAGTGAACCACGGCTAGCCGGGAGGGAGTCCGGGGAAAAGTCTGCACCTGCTGAAGAGGCAAGAGACTTTTTCTTCCCTCTTTGTTTCCTGGTGTGCGAGGAGAGGGGTTTAAGAGTGCTGCTTAAAGGAACCGCAGAGACGGGCGCGAGCCGCGGCTAAAAGCACGAACCCCAGAGACGGGCACGAGCCGTGGCTAAAAGCGCGGACCCCAGAGACAGGTGTGAGCCGCGGCTAAAAGCACGGACCCCAGGGACGGGCGGGAGACGCTAAGGCTGCTGCTGCCGCCACCAAGGGGCTTGTGTGCAAGCACAGGTCACTATCCACACCCCTCTTCCATGGAGCGTGTGCAGCCCGCAACTGCCAGGTTCCGGGGATCCAGGGACAACTTCCCCGGGAGAACGCACGGCGGGCCTCAGGCGGGTGCAACATCACGCTGGCTTCTGCCGCCGCAGGCCCGCCCAGCACGCTGAGCCCCTCCCTCCCACCCCCCCGGCCTGAGTGCGCCAGAGCCCCCGAATCAGTGGCTCCTTTAACCCCGTCCTGTCTGAGCAAAAAACAGACGCCCCCCAGCGACCTACACGCAGAGGCAGGGCCAAATCCAAAGCTGAGCCCCTGTGAGCTGTGAGAACAAAGAAGAGAAAGGGAAATCTCTCCCAGCAGCCTCAGAAACAGCGGATTAAAGCTCCACAATCAACTTGATGTACCTTGCATCATGGAATACATGAATAGACAACGAGTCATCCCAAGTTAAGGAGGTGGGCTTCGAGAGCAAGATCTATGATTTTTTCCCCTTTTCCTCTTTTTGTGAATATGTATGTGTATGCTTCTGTGTGAGATCTTGTCTGTATAGTTTTGCTTCCAACATTTGTCCTAGGGTTATATCCATCCATGTTTTTTAAAAAATTTTTTTTTTCTTAATAATTAATTTTAATTTTAATAACTTTATTATACTTTACCTTCGTTCTTTCTTTCTTTCTCTTTCTCTTTCTTTCTTTCTTTCTTTCCTTCCTTCCTTCCTTCCCTCCTTTAGACAATGAATCATCCCAAATTGAGGAGGTGGTCTCTGAGAGCAAGATTTATGATTTTTTGCACTTTACCTCTTTTTGTGAGGGTGTATGTGTATGCTTCTGTGTAAGATTTTGTCTGTATAGCTTTGCTTCCAACATTTGTCCTAAGGTTCTATCCATCCCCTTTTTTTTCTAAATAAGTATTTTTTAATTCAATAACTTTATTATACTTTATTTTACTGTATCTTATTTCTTTCTGTCTTTTATCCTTCTTTCCCTCCTTGTTTCCTTCCTCCCTCCCTCTCTCCTTTCTTTCCTTCTTGCCTTCTTTCCTTCTTTGTTTCTTTCTCTGTTTCTTTCTTTGTTTCTTTCTTCCTTCCTTCCTTCCCTCCTTTCTTTCTTTCTTTCTTCATACTTCTACTAATTCTCTCTACTTTTTCACCCTTTTATTCTGAGCCATGTGGATAAAAGGCTCTTGGTGCTCCAGCCCAGAGTCAGGGCTCTGCCTCTGAGGTAGGAGAGCCAACTTCAGGACACTGGTCAACAAGGGACCTCCCAGCTCCAGATAATATCAAATGGCAAAAATCTCCCAGAGACCTCCATCTTAACACCAGCACCCAGCTTCACTCAACAACCAGCAAGCTACAGTGCTGGACAACCTATGCCAAACAACTAACAAAACAGGAACACAACCCCACCCATTAGCAGAGAGGCTGCCTAAAATCATAATAAGGCCACAGACACCCCAAAACACACCACCAGATGTGAACCTGCCCACTAGAGAGACAAGATCCAGCCTCATCCACCACAACACAGGCACTAGTCTCCTCCACCAGGAAGCCTACAAAACCCACTGAACCAACCTTAGCCACTGGAGACAGACATCAAAAACAGCGGGAACTACGAACCTGCAGCCTGCAAAAAGGAGACCCCAAACACAGTAAGATAAGCAAAATGAGAAGACAGAAAAAAACACAGCAGATAAAGGAGCAAGATAAAAATGCACCAGACCTAACAAATGAAGAGGAAAGAGGCAGTCTACCTGAAAAAGAATTCAGAATAATGATAGTAAGGATGATCCAAAATCTTGGAAATAGAATGGACAAAATGCAAGAAAGAGTTAACAAGGACCTAGAAGAAATAAAGATGAAACAAGCAACGATGAACAACACAATAAATGAAATTAAAAGTACTCTAGATGGGATCAATAGCAGAATAACTGAGGCAGAAGAACGGATAAGTGACGTGGAAGATAAAATAGTGGAAATAACTACTGCAGAGCAGAATAAAGAGAAAAGAATGAAAAGAACTGAGGACAGTCTCAGAGACCTCTGGGACAACATGAAACACACCAACATTCGAATTATAGGGGTTGCAGAAGAAGAAGAGAAAAAGAAAGGGCTTGAGAAAATATTTGAAGAGATTATAGTTGAAAACTTCCCTAATAAGAGAAAGGAAATAGTTAATCAAGTCCAGGAAGCACAGAGAGTCCCATACAGTATAAATCCAAGGAGAAATGCACCAAGACAAATATTAATCAAACTGTCAAAAATTATATACAAAGAAAGCATATTAAAAGCAGCAAGGGGGGCTTCCCTGGTGGCGCAGTGGTTGAGAGTCCGCCTGCCGATGCAGGGGACACGGGTTCGTGCCCCGGTTTGGGAAGATCCCACATGCCGCGGAGCGGCTGGGCCCGTGAGCCATGGCTGCTGAGCCTGCGCGTCCAGAGCCTGTGCTCTGCAACGGGAGAGGCCACAACAGTGAGAGGCCCGCGTACGACAAAAAAAAAAAAAAAAAAAAAAGCAAGGGAAAAACAACAAAGAACACACAAGGGAATCCCCATAAGGTTAACAGCTGATCTCTTAGCAGAAACCCTACAAGCCAGAAGGGAGTGGCAGGACATACTGAAAGTGATGAAGGAGAAAAACCTGCAACTAAGATTATTCTATCCAGCAAGGATCTCATTCAGATTTGATGGAGAAATTAAAACCTTTACAGACAAGCAAAAGCTGAGAGAGTTCAGCACCACCAAACCAGCTTTACAACAAATGCTAAAGGAACTTCTCTAGACAAGAAACACAAGAGAAGGAAAAGACCTATAATAACGAATCCAAAACAATTTAGAAAAGGGGAATAGGAACATACATATCGATAATTACCTTAAATGTAAATGGACTAAATGCTCCCACCAAAAGACACAGATTGGCTGAATGCATACAAAAACAAGACCCTTATGTATGCTGTCTACAAGAGGCCCACTTCAGACCTAGAGACACATACAGACTGAAAGTATGGCGATGGAAAAAGATATTCCATGCAAATGGAAACCAAAAGAAAGCTGGAGTAGCAATTCTCATATCAGACAAAATAGAGTTTAAAATAAGGACTATTACAAGAGACAAAGAAGGACACTACATAATGATCAAGGGATCGATCCAAGAAGAAGATATAACAATTGTAAATATTTATGCACCCAACATAGGAGCAGCTCAATACATAAGGCAAATACTAATCACAAATCAAGCCTTGGTAAATTTAAGAAAATTGAAATTGTATCAAGTATCTTTTCCGACCATGACGCCATGAGACTAGATATCAATTACAGGAAAAGATCTGTAAAAAAAACAAACACATGGAGGCTAAACAATACACTACTTAATAATGAAGTGATCACTGAAGAAATCAAAGAGGAAATAAAAAAATACCTAGAAACAAATGACAATGTAGACACGACAACCCAAATCCTATGGGATGCAGCAAAAGCAGTTCTAAGGGGGAAGTTTATTGCAATACAAGCCCACCTTAAAAAGCAGAAAACATCTAGAATAAACAACCTAACCTTGCACCTCAAACAATTAGAGAAAGAAGAACAAAAAAAACCCAAAGCTAGCAGAAGGAAAGAAATCATAAAAATCAAATCAGAAATAAATGAAAAAGAAATGAAGGAAACAATAGCAAAGATCAATAAAACTAAAAGCTGGTTCTTTGAGAAGATAAACAAAATAAATAAACCACTAGCCAGACTCATCAAGAAAAAAAGGGAGAAGACTCAATTCAATAGAATTAGAAATGAAACAGGAGAAGTAACAACTGAAACTGCAGAAATAAAAAAGATCATAAGAGGTTACTACAAGCAACTCTATGCCAATAAAATGGACAATCTGGAAGAAATGGAGAAATTCTTAGAAATGTACAACCTGCCAAGACTGAATCAGGATGAAATAGAAAATATGAACAGACCAAACACAAGCACTGAAATTGAAACTGTGATTAAAAATCTTCCAACAAAGAAAAGCCCAGGACCAGATGGCTTCACAGGCGAATTCTATCAAACATTTAGAGAAGAACTAACACCTATCCTTCTCAAACTCTTCCAAAATATAGCAGAGGGAGGAACACTCCCAAATTCCTTCTACGAGGTCACCATCACCCTGATACCAAAACCAGACAAGGATGTCACAAAGAAAGAAAACTACAGGACAATATCACTGATGAACATAGATGCAAAAATCCTCAACAAAATACTAGCAAACAGAATCCAACAGCACATTAAAAGGATCATACAACATGATCAAGTGGGGTTTATTCCAGTAAAGCAAGGATTCTTCAATATACGCAAATCTATCAATGTGATAAACCATATTAACAAATTGAAGGAGAAAAACCATATGATCATCTCAATAGATGCAGAGAAAGCTTTTGAGAAAATTCAACACCCGTTTATGATAAAAGCCCTGCAGAAAGTAGGCATAGAGGGAACTTTCCTCAACATAATAAAGGCCATATATGACAAGCCCACAACAAACATCATCCTCAATGGTGAAAAACTGAAAGCATTTCCACTAAGATCAGGAACAAGACAAGGGTGCCCACTCTCACCACTCTTATTCAACATAGTTTTGGAAGTTTTAACCACAGCAATCAGAAAAGAAAAGGAAATAAAAGGAATCCAAATCAGAAAAGAAGTAAAGCTGTCACTGTTTGCAGATGACATGATCCTATACATAGAGAATCCTAAAGATGCTACCAGAACACTACTAGAGCTAATCAATGAATTTGGTAAAGTAGCAGGATACAAAATTAATGCACAGAAATCTCTGGCATTCCTATATACTAATGATGAAAAATCTGAAAGTGAAATCAAGAAAACACTCCCATTTACCACTGCAACAAAAAGAATAAAATATCTCGGTATAAACTTACCTAAGGAGACAAAAGACCTGTATGCAGAAAATTATAAGACGCTGATGAAAGAAATTAAAGATGATACAAATAGATGGAGAGATGTACCATGTTCTTGGATTGGAAGAATCAACACTGTGAAAATGACTCTACTACCCAAAGCAATCTATAGATTCAATGCAATCCCTATCAAACTAACACTGACATTTTTCACAGAACTAGAACAAAAAATTTTGCAATTTGTATGGAAACACAAAAGACCCCGAATAGCCAAAGCAATCTTGAGAACGAAAAAAGGAGCTGGAGGAATCAGGCTCAATGACTTCAGCGTATACTGCAAAGCTACAGTAATCAAGACAGTACTGTACTGGCACAAAAACAGAAAGATAGATCAATGGAACAGGATAGAAACCCCAGAGGTAAACCCACGCACATATGGACACCTTATCTTTGATAAAGGTGGCAGCAATGTACAGTGCAGAAAAGACAGCTTCTTCAATAAGTGGTGCTGGGAAAATTGGACAAGTACATGTAAAAGTATGAGATTACATCACTCCCTAACACCATACACAAAAATAAGCTCAAAATGGATTAAGGACCTAAATGTAAGGCCAGAAACTATCAAACTCTTAGAGGAAAACATAGGCAGAACACTCTATGACATAAATCACAGCAAGATCCTTTCTGACCCACCTCCTAGAGAAATGGAAATAAAAACAAAAATAAACAAATGGGACCTAATGAAACTTCAAAGCTTTTGCACAACAAAGGAAACCATAAACAAGAACAAAAGACAACCCTCAGAATGGGAGAAACTATTTGCAAATGAAGTAACCGACAAAGGATTAATCTCCAAAATTTACAAGCAGCTCATGCAGCTCAATAACAAAAAAACAAACAACCCAATCCAAAAATGGGCAGAAGACCTAAATAGACATTTCTCCAAAGAAGATATACAGAGTGTCAACAAACACATGAAAGAATGCTCAACATCATTAATCATTAGAGAAATACAAATCAAAACTACAATGAGATATCATCTCACACCAGTCAGAATGGCCATCATCAAAACATCTAGAAACAATAAGTTTTGGAGAGGGTGTGGAGAAAAGGGAACACTCTTGCACTGCTGGTGGGAATGTGAATTGGTTCAGCCACCTTGGAGAACAGTATGGAGGTTCCTTAAAAAACTACAAATAGAACTACCATATGACCCAGCAACCCCACTACTGGGCATTTACCCTGAGAAAACCAAAATTCAAAAAGAGTCATGTACCAAAATGTTCATTGCAGCTCTCTTTAAAATAGCCCGGAGATGGAAACAACCTAAGTGCCCATCACCGGATGAATGGATAAAGAAGATGTGGCACATATATACAATAGAATATTACTCAGCCATAAAAAGAAACGAAATTGAACTATTTGTAAAGAGGTGGATAGACCTAGAGTCTGTCATACAGAGTGAAGTAAGTCAGAAAGAAAAAGACAAATACCGTATGCTAACACATATATATGGAATTTAAGGAAAAAATGTCATGAAGAACCTAGGGGTAAGACAGGAATAAAGATACAGACCTACTGGAGAACGGACTTGAGGTTATGGGGAGGGGGAAGGGTGAGCTGTGACAGGGCGAGAGAGAGTCATGGACATATACACACTAACAAACGTAGTAAGGTAGATAGCTAGTGGGAAGCAGTCGCATGGCACAGGGATATTGACTCGGTGCTTTGTGACAGCCTGGAGGGGTGGGATAGGGAGGGTGGGAGGGAGGGAGACGCAAGAGGGAAGACATATGGGAACATATGTATATGTATAACTGATTCACTTTGTTATAAAGCAGAAACTAACACAGCATTGTAAAGGAATTATACCTCAATAAAGATGTTAAAAAAAATTTCGCAATTTGTATGGAAACGCAAAAGACCTCGAATAGCCAAAGCAATCTTGAGAATGGAAAAAGGAGCTGGAGGAATCAGCCTCCCTGTCTTCGGACTATACTACAAAGCTACAGTAATCAAGACAGTATGGTACTGGCACAAAAACAGAAAGATAGATCAATGGAACAGGATAGAAACCCCAGAGATAAACCCACGCACATATGGACACCTTATCTTTGATAAAGGTGGCAGGAATGTACAGTGCAGAAAAGACAGCTTCTTCAATAAGTGGTGCTGGGAAAACTGGACAGGTACATGTAAAAGTATGAGATTACATCACTCCCTAACACCATACACAAAAATAAGCTCAAATGGATTAAAGACCTAAATGTAAGGTCAGAAACTATCAAATTCTTAGAGGAAAACAGAGGCAGAACACTCTATGACATAAATCACAGCAAGATCCTTTCTGACCCACCTCCTAGAGTAATGGAAATGAAAATAAACAAATGAAACCTAATGGAACTTCAAAGCTTTTGCACAGCAAAGGAAACCATAAACAAGACCAAAAGACAACCCTCAGAATGGGAGAAAATATTTGCAAATGAAGCAACTGACAAAGGATTAATCTCCAAAATTTACAAGCAGCTCATGCAGCTCAATAACAAAAAAACAAACAACCCAATCTAAAAATGGGCAGAAGACCTAAATAGACATTTCTCCAAAGAAGATATACAGAGTGCCAACAAACACATGAAAGAATGCTCAACATCATTAATCATTAGAGAATGCAAATCAAAACTACAATGAGGTATCATCTCACACCAGTCAGAATGGCCATCATCAAAATATCTAGAAACAATAAATGCTGGAGAGGGTGTGGAGAAAAGGGAACACTCTTGCACTGCTGGTGGGAATGTGAATTGGTTCAGCCACTATGGAGAACAGTATGGAAGTTCCTTAAAAAACTACAAATAGAACTACCATATGACCCAGCAATCCCACTACTGGGCATATACCCTGAGAAAACCAAAATTCAAAAAGAGTCCTGTAGCACAATGTTCATTGCAGCTCTATTTATGATAGCCCGGATATGGAAGCGACCTAAGTGTCCATCATCGGATGAATGGATAAAGAAGATGTGTCACATATGTACAATGGAATATTGCTCAGCCATAAAAAGACATGAAACTGAGTTATTTGTAGTGAGGTGGATGGACCTAGAGTCTATCATACAGAGTGAAGTAAGTCAGAAAGAGAAAAACAAACACTGTATGCTAACACATATATATGGAATAAAAAAAAATCGTTCTGAAGAACCGAGGGGCAGGACCGGAGTTAAGACGTGGATGTAGAGAATGGACTTGAGGACAGGGGTAGGGGGAAGTGTTAGCTTAGACAAAGTGAGAGCATGGCATGGACATATATACACTATCAAATGTAAAATAGATAGCTAGTGGGAAACAGCTACATAGAAATGGGAGATCAACTCGGTGCTGTGACAACCTAGAAAGGTGGGATAGGAGGGTGGGAGTGAGACCCAAGAGGGAGGGGATATGTGGATATATGTATACATATAGCTGATTCACTTTGTTATACAGCAGCAACTAACACAACTATGTAAAGCAATTATACTCCAATAAAGATTTTTTAAAAATTTAAATGCATTAAATGCTCCAACCAAAAAACATAGAATGGCAGAATGGATACAAAAACAAGACCCATATATGTGCTGTCTACAAGAGACCCACTTCAGACTTAGGGACATGTACAGAATAAAAATGAAGGGACCAAAAAAGTTGGTTTGTGCAAATGGAAATCAAAAGAAAGCTGGAGTAACAATGATCATATCAGACAAAATAGACTTAAAAATAAAGACTATTGGGCTTCCCTGTTGTTGCAGTCATTAAGAATTCACCTGCCAGTGCAGGGGACACTGGTTTGACCCCTGGTCCACAAAGATCCCACATGCTGTGGAGCAACTACTGAGCCTGCACTCTAGAGACAATGAGCCACAGCTACTGAGCCTGTGAACCACAACTACTGAAGCCTGCATGTTTAGAACCCATGCTCTGCAAGAAAATAAGTCACCACAATGAGAAGCCAACACACCACCACGAAGAGTAGGCCCTGCTCACTGCAAATAGAGAAAGCTCGTGCAGCAATGAAGACACGATGCAGTCAAAAATAAATAAATTCACAAAATAAAGACTGTTACAAGAGACAAAGAAGGATAGTACATAATGATCAAGGGATCAAGGCAAGAAGAAGATGTGGCAATTGTAAATATATATGAATCCAACATAGAACACCTCAGTATATCAGGCAAATGGTACAGGCAAAAATTGAGAAACTGAGAGAAAGACAATAATAGTGGGGGAATTTAACAGCCCACTCTCATCAATGGAGAAATCATCCAGACAGAAAAGCAATAAGGAAACGCAAGCCTTATATGACAAATTAGATCAGATGACCTTAATTGATATTTTGCATTGCATGCAAAAGCAGTAGAATATGCTTTCTTTTCAAGTGCACATGGAACATTCTCCAGGATACATCACATTGTGGGCCACAAATCAAGCATCAGTAAATTTAAGAAAATGGAATACATATCAAGTGTCTTTTTCTGAAGAAAATGCTATGAGATTAGAAATAAATCACAGGAAAAAATTGTAAAAAAACCAGAAACACATGGAGGCTAAACAACATGTTACTAAACAACCTATGGATGACAGAAGAAATCAAAGAGGAAATCAAAACATAGAGACAAATGACAATGAAAACAATGATCCAAAATCCTTGGGAGACAACAAAAGCATTTCTAATATGGAAATTTATACCAATAAAACGTTGCCTCAAGAAAGAATAAAAATTTCAAGTAAACAACCTAATGTTACACCTAAAGCAACTAGAGAAAGCAGAATAATCAAAACGTGAAGGTAATGGAAAGAAATCATAAAGATCAGAGCAGAAACAAATGAAATAGAGGTGAAGAGAACAACAGAAAAGATCACTGAAGCTAAAAGCTGGTTCTTTGAAAAGATAAACAAAATTGATTAGCTTTTAGCCAGACTCATTAAGAAAAAATGGGATAGGGTTCATATCAATATAATTTGAAATGAGAAAGGAGAAGTTAAATCAGACACTGCAGAAATACAAAGGATCGTGAGAGACTACTACAAGCAACTATATGCCAATAAAATGGACAACCTAGAAGAAATGAACAAATTCGTAAAAAGGTACAACTTTCCATCACTGAGGCAGGAAGAAATGGAAAACTTGAACAGAGAAATCACAAGTACTGAAAGCAAAACTGCTTTTAAAAACATTCAACAAACAAAATCCAGGACCAGATGGCTTCACAGAATTCTATTAAACATTTAGAGAAGAGTTAACACCTATCCTTCTGAAACTCTTCCAAAAAATTGCAGAAGAAAGAACACTCCCAAGATCCTTCTATGAGGCCACAATCACCCTGACACCAAAACCAGAAAAAGAGACCAGAAAAAAGAAAATTAGACGCCAATGTCATTTATGAACATAGACACAAAAATCCTCAACAAAATACCACCTAACCGAATCCAACAATACATTAAGAGGATCATACAACATGGGTTGTATCAATCAGTGTGATAGACCACATTAACAAACTGAAGAATAAAAACCATATGATCATATCAATAGACACAGAGAAAGAGTATGAGAGAATTCAACAACCTTTTATGATAAAAGCTCTCCAGAAAGTGGGAATAGAGGGAACTTACCGCAGCATAATAAATTTCATATATGACAAACCCACAGCTAACATCATTCTCAATGGTGAAAAGCTGAAAGCATTTTGTCTAAGATCAGTAACAAGACAAGGATGTCCACTCTCACCACTTTTATTCAACATAGTTTTGCAAGTCCTAGCCATGGCAATCAGAGAATAAAAAGAAATAAAAGGAATCCAAATTGCAAAAGAAGTAAAACTCTCACTGCTTGCAGATGATATGATACTATACATAGAAAATCTTAAAGGTCTTACCAGGAAACTACTAGAGCTCATCAATGAATTCAGTAATGTTGCTGGATATGAAATTAATATACAGAAATCTCTTGCATTCCTATATGCTAACAACAAAAGATCAGAAAGAGAAATTAAGGAAACAATCTCATTTACCATTGCATCAGAAAGAATAAAATTCCTAGGAATAAACCTGCCTAAGGAAGCAAAAGACCTGTACACAGAAAACTATAAGATGTTAATGAAAGAAATCAAAGACAACACAACCAGATGGAAAGATATACCATGTTCGTGGATTGGAAGAATAAATATTGTTAAAATGAGCATAGTACCCGAGGCAATCTAAAGATTCAATGTAATCTCTATCAAATTATCAAAGGCATTTTTCATAGAACTAGAACAAAAAATATTTAAATTTCTATGGAAACACAAAAAATGCTGAACAGCCAAAGCAACCTTGAAAAAGAAAAACAGAGCTGGAGTAATCAGGCTCCCTGACTTCAGACTATACTACAAAGCTGCAGTCAACAAAACTGTATGGTACTGGCAAAAAGACATATAGATCAATGGAACAGGATAGAATGCCCAGAAATAAACCCTTGCACCTATGGTCAATTAATCTATGACAAAGGAGGCAAATATATACAATGGAGGAAAGACAATATCTTTAATAAATGGTGATGGGAAAACGGGGCAGCTACCTGTGAATCAATGAAATTACAACATTCCCTAACACCATACAAAAAAATAAACTCAAAATGGATTAAAGAACTAAATATAAGGACAGACACTATAAAACTCTTAGAGGAAAACCTAGGCAAAACACTCTCTGACATAAAGTGCAGAAATATCTATTTGAATCCACCTCTAGAGTAATGAAAATAAAACCAAAAATAAACAAATGGGACCTAATTAAACTTAAAAGCTTTTGGACAGCAAAGGAAACTGTAAACAAAATGAAAAGACAACACAGAAATGGGAGAAAATATTTGCAAGCAAAGCAACTGACAAGGGATTAAACTCCAGAATATAGAAACAGCTCTTGTAGCTCAATATCAGAAAAAAAAAGAAGAAAAGAAAACAATCAAAATTGGTCAGAAATTCTAGACATTTCTCCAAAGAAGACAGACAGTGAAACAGGCACATGAAAAAATTATCAATTTTGCTAATTATTAGAGAAATGCAAATCAAAACTACAATGAAGTATCTCTTCATAAGGGTCAGAATGGACATCATCTAAAAATTTACCAAAAATAAATGCTGGAGAAGAGGTGGAGAAAAGGGAACCCTCCTACACAGTTGGTGGGAATGTATATTGGTATAACCATTATGGAGAACAGTATGGAGGTACCTTAAAAAACTAAATATAGAACTACCATATGATCCAACAATCCCACTCCTGGGCATATATGCAGAGAATACCATAATTCAAAAAGATACATGAACCACAACATTCATTGCAACACTATTTACAATAGCCAAGACATGGAAGTAACCTAAGTTTGTCCATTGACAGATGGATGGATAAAGAAGATGTGGTGTATATATACAATGGAATATTACTCACCCATGAAAAAGAATGAAATAATGCCATTTGCAATAACAGGGATGGACCTTGAGATTACCATACTAAGTGAAGTAAGTCAGACAGAGAATGACAAATAACATATGATATTACTTATTTGTGGAATCTAATAAAAATGAAAAAAATAAACTTATTTACAAAACTGAATCAGACTCACAGATCTCAGTATCACACATATGATTATCATAGGGGAAACAGGGGATAGTGCTAAATTAGGAGAGTGTGATTAACATATTCACACTATTATATATAAAATAAATAACTAACAAGGACTTACTATATAGCACAAGGAACTCTACTCAATATTCTGTAACAAAATATATGGGAAAAGAATCTGAAAAAGAATGTATATATATATATATATATATATATATATACACATATATATGTATGTATATATATATATACATACACATATATATGTAATATTGGCTATATATATATATATATATATAACTAATTTACTTTGCTGTACACTTGAAACTAACACAACACTTTAAATCAACTACACTCCAATATCTTTTTTAAAAAAAGGAAAAACTGCAAGAATAACCCAAATGTGAGGAGGCTAAGAAATACGCTGCTAAACATCCAATGGATCACTGAAGAAATCATAGAGAAAGTTAAAAGATACCCAGTGACAAATGAAAATGAAAACATGATCATACAAAACCTATGAGATGCAGTAAAAGCAGTTGTAAGAGGGAAGTTTATAGCAATACAAGCTTCCCTTAGGAAACAAGGGAAATCTCAGATAAACCACCTAACCGTAACTAAAACAACTACAGAAAGAAGAAAAAACACATCCAAAGTTAGTAGAAGGAATTAAATCATAAAGATCAGAGCAGAAATAAATGAAATGCAGACTGAGAAAAAAATAGAAAAGATCAACATAACTAAAAGCTGATTCTTTGCAAAGATAAACAAGATTGATCAAACTTTAACTAGACTCAGCAAGAAAAAAAGGGAGAGGACACAAATCAATAAAATCAGAATTGAAAAAGATGTTACAACTGACACCACAGAAATACTAAGTGTCATAATAGATTACTATAAGCAACTATATGCCAATAAAATGGACAGCTTAGCAAAAAATGGACAAATTCTTCAAAAGGTACACTCTCCCAAGACGGAACCAGGAAGAAATAGAAAACATGAAAAGACCAATTACCAGTACTGAAACTGAATCAGTAATTTAAATACTTACAACAAGGAAAAGCACAGGACCAGAAGCCTTCACAGATGAATTCTACCAAACATTTAGAGAAAAGTTAATGCCTATTCTTCTAAACTCTTCCAAAAAATTGCAGAGAAAGGTACCCTCCCAAGCTCATTCTATGAGGCCACTGTCAGCCTGATACCAAAACCAGACAAAGATATCACAAAAAAAGAAAATCATAGACCAATATGACTGATGAACATAGATGCAAAAATCCTCAACAAAATACTAGCAAGCCACTCCAACAAAACATTAAAAGGATCATATACCATGATCAAGTGAGATTTATTCCAGTGATGCAGGATTTTTCAATATCCACAAATCAATTAATATGTTACACTACGTTAACAAATTGAGGAATAAAAACCATATGATCATCTCAATAGATGCAGAAATAGCTTTTGATAAAATTCAACATCCATTTATGATAAAAACTCTTCAGAAAGTGGGCATAGAATGAAGCTACCTCAACATAATAAAGGCCATATTTGACAATCCCGATCATATTCAAAAGTGAAAAGCTGAAAGCATTCCCTCTAAGGGAATGTGCTAAATTGGGAGTTTGGGGTTAACATATGCACACTACTATATATGGAATAGGTAAATGACAGGAACGTACTGTATATCACAGGGAGTTATCCTCAATATCTTGTAATGACATTTAATGGAAAAGAATCTGAAAAAGAATACATATGTGTGTGTGTGTGTGTGTGTGTGTGTGTGTGTGTGTGTGTGTGTATAACTGAATCACTTTGTTGAGCACTTGAGACTCACACAGCATTTTGAATTAACTATATTTTTGTTAAGTAATACTCTGAACAAATAAAGTTCAGGGTCAAGTATTTTCACTGGTGAATTCTACCAAATATTTAACAAAGAGTTAACACCTATCCTTTTAAAACTATTTCAAAAAGTTGTAGAGGAAAAAATGCTTCCAAACTGATTCTATGAGAGTAGCATCACCCTGATACCCAAACCACACAAATACCCTACAAAAAAAGAAAATTATGGGCCAATACCTTTGATGAATATAGATGCAAAAATTCTCAACATAATATTAGAAAACTGAATACAACATTACATGAATAGGATCATACACCATGATCAAGTGGGATTTTTTTCCTGGATGCAAAGATGGTTAACATTCACATATCAAACTACATGGTACTTCACATTAACAAAATGAAATATAAAAGTCCTATCATCATCTCATTAGATGCAGAAAAAATATTTGACAAAATTCAACATGTATTTATGATAAAAACTCTCAACAAATTTAGTATACAGTGAACGTTCCTCATCAAATTAAAGGGCATATATGACAAACCCACATTAACATCATACTTAAAACTGAAAGCTTTTTATCTAACATCAGGAACAAGACAAGGATGCCCACAATCACCACTTTATTCAGCATCATGTTGGAATCCTAACCACAGCAATTAGGCCATACAAATAAAGCAAAAGTATACACAATTGAAAGGAAAAAGAAAACTGTCACTATTTGCAGATCACATGATACTGCATACAGAAAACTCCAAAGACTCCACCAAAAAAATATTTAGAATTTATACATTAATTCAGTAAATTCCAGGACACAAAATTAATATACAAAAATCTATTACTTTTCTATAAATTAATAATGAACTATTAGAAAAAGAAATTAAGAAAACTATTTCATTTACCACTGCATCAATGAAATAAAATACCCAGAAATAATTTTAACTAGGGAGGTGAAAAACCTGTGTGCTGAAAAGTATGATACTATTGAAATAAACAACAATAAATGGAACAATAGTCCACGTTCTTGGATTAGAAGAATTAATATTGTTTAAATATCCATACTACCCAAAGCTATCTACAGATTCCATGCAATCCCTGTCAAAATTCCAATTGTATATTTTACAGAAGTAAAACAAATAATTCTAAAGTTTGTATGAAAAATAAAAGACCCCAAATAGCCAAAACAGTCTTAAGAAGAACAAAGCTGGAGATATCACGCTCCTTGATTTCAAACTATACTTCAAAGTTACAGTAATCAAAACAGTATGGGAATGACACAGAAAAATACATCCACATCAATGGTACAAAACTGAGAACCCAGAAATAAATGTACACATATATGGATAACTAATTTATGACAAAGTTGCAAATGGAGAAATGATGGTCTCTTTAATAAGTGGTGTTTGGAAAACTCAATTGCCATATTCAAAAGAATAAAACTAGACCACCATCTTACATTATATACAGTAATAAACTCAAAATGGATTAGACTTTAAGAACTAAAACCATAAAGTTTCTAGAAGGAAACATAGGCTGTAACTTCATTGATATTGGTTTAGCGATGTTTCTGTAGATCTGACTCCAAAAACAAGGGAAGCAAAAGCAAAAATAAGCAAATGGAACTACAGCAAACTAAAAGCTTCTGCACAGTGAAGGGAAATATCATTGAAACAAAAAGGCAACTTACTGACTGGGAGAAGATATTTGCAAACTGTATCTCTAATAAGGGGTTAATACCACCAAAATATAAAGAATCATACAACTTAATAGCAAAATAGCACACAACCCAATCTAAAAATGGGCAGAAAATCTAAATAGATATTTTTTCCAAAAGAGATATACAGATGTCCACAAGACACACAAATAGATGCTCAACATCATCAGGGAAATTAAAATCAAAACCATAATGAGATACCTGTCAGAATGGCTATCATCAGACATACAAAAGATAACAAGTGCTGACAAGGATGTGAAGAAAAGGAAATCCTCTTACACTCAGTAGGACTATAAATTGGTGCATCCACTATGGAAAACAATATATTCATTACTCAAAAACTTATAAATAGAACCACCATATGACCCAGTTATTCCACTTCTGGGTATTTACCAAAACATAAAAGCAGTAATTTGAAAAAATATATGCACTCCTATGTTCATTGTGTATTATTTACAATAGCCAAGATATAAAAAACAACCTAAGTGCACATTGATGGATCAATGAATAAAGCATATGTGATATACACACACACACACACACACACACACACACACACACACACACACACAATGGAATACTACTCAACCATATAAAAGAATGAAATCCTGCCATGTGTGACAACATGGATGAAATTGAAAGTATTATACTGAGTGAAATAATTCAGACCAAAAAAAACAAATACTGTATGATTTCACTCATATGTATTATCTAACAAAACAAAACAAAATAAAAATAAATAAATAAAACAAAAACAAACTCATAGATACAGGGCACAGATTAATGGTTATTAGAGGGGAGGTGTATCAGGGTGTGTGTGAAGGGGGTCAACTGTATGATGACAGATGGGAACAAGACTTGCAGTGGTGATCACTTTGTAGTGTATACAGTTGTCACATTATAATGCTGTACACCTGAAATTTCTATAATTAAAATACCGAAGGAACAAAAAATATAGTATGGTACTGGCATAAAAACATACACATAAACCAATGGAATAGAACACAAAACACAGAAATAAACCCTCACATATAAGCTCTAAAATATTTGGACGTTTGTCAGTGCTATTTGTGAGGAAAGACAGACTTTTCAACAAACAGTACTGGAAAAACTGAATATTGATTTGCCAAATGTTCGATGTTGGATCCTTACCCTACACTGTATACAAAAATTAAATTAAAATATATCAAAGACCTAAATTTAAAAGCTAATATTGTAAAATTCTTGGAAGAAAATATAAAGGAAATCCTCATGGCAATAGATATCGGAAATCGTTTTTGGATATGACACCAAAAGCCTTGGCAACAAAAGAAAAAATAAATAGACTGGACTTCAACATTAAACATTTTGTACATCAAATGACACTATCAAGAGAGTAAAAAGGCGGGCTTCCCTGGTGGCGCAGTGGTTGAGAGTCCACCTGCTGATGCAGGGGACACGGGTTCATGCCCCAGTCCGGGAAGATCCCACATGCCGCAGAGCGGCTGGGCCCGTGAGCCATGGCTGCTAAGCCTGCACGTCCAGAGACTGTGCTCTGCAACGGGAGAGGCCACAACAGTGAGAGGCCCACGTAACGCAAAAAAAAAGAGAGAGAGAGTAAAAAGGCAACACAGGGAATGGGTGAAAATATTGGCAAATAATATATCTGGTAAGGAATTAACATCCACAATATTTAAAAAATCCTAAAACTCTAAAGCAAAAAACAAATAACACATGTCAAAAGTGGAGAAGTGCCTCAGATAGACATTTCTTAAAAGTAGATACAGCAATGGGCCAATAAGCAAATGAAAGATGCTCAACAACACAAATCATTAGGGAAATGCAAATCAAAACCATAATGAGATAACATTTCATACCCATTAGTAATAACAATAATAATTTTAAAAACTGGAAAATTACAAGCACTTATGAGGATGTGGGTGAATTGGAACCATTGTGCATTACTGGTGGGAATGTGAAATGAAACAGCCATATGAAAAACAGTATGGCAATTCCTCAAAAAATTAAACATAGAATTACAATATGATCCTGTAATTCCACTTCTGGCATATACCCAAAGTGATTGAAAGAATAGACTAGAACAAATATCTGTGCACCCATGTTTACAGAAGCATTATAAAAAAGAGTCAATATGTGAAAATAACCTAAGGGTCTATCAGCAGATAAATGGATAAAGAAAATGTGGTAAAAAACATATAATGGAATATTATTTAGTCTTAAAATTCAATCAAATTATGGTGTATGTTACAACAAGGAAAACCCTAAAGACATTATGCTCAGTGAAATAAGCCAGATACAAAAGGGCAAATTTTGTGTAATTCCACTTATTCGAGGTACCTATAATAGTCAGATTCTTAGAGGCAGAAGGTATTGATAGAATAGTTGTACCTGGGTTTGCAGTGTAGTTAAAGGGGGATTACTCTTCAATGTGTATAAAATTTTAGTCTGGGATGGTGAAAAAATGTTCTGGAGATATGGACAGTGATGATGGTTGCACCACAATGTAAATGTGCTTAATGCCACTGGAAGAGTACACTTAAAAATGGTTAAAATGGTAAAATTTATGATATATATTATACCACAATAAAAAATATAGGAATACTATTAATAACTTTACTCTTATAAACTTGAAGATTTAGAAGAAATTGAGCATTTAAGAACTCAAAACTCAGCCAAGATAAAATGTGTAACCCAAATAATCCTCTACCTATTAAAGACATTAAATTTACAATTAAAAATCTCCCTGAAAAGAAGGCAAAGATGGTTTTACTGGAGAATTCTGCTGAATATTCAAAGCAGAATTAACACTGTTTTCACAATATCTTCCAGAAAACAGAAGAGCAGGGAATATTTCCCAACTATTTTGTGAAGCCAGTATTACTCTAGTATCAATATATAATGAGGACAACACTAGTACATTTCATGAATTTGGACACAAAAATTCTCAGCAATATTTTAACAAATCAAATCCAACAATGTATTAAAAGGAATAAACACCATTACCAAGTGGGATGCATCCCAGGCATGCAAGGTTGGTTTAATCTCTGAAAATCAATCAATGTAATATACTATATCTACTGGCTAAAGAAGAAATATCATATTATCATATCAATTAACACAGAAAAAACATTCAACCAAGTTTAACACCTATTAATGATATAAAAAAAAAGCTCTCTGAAAACTAGGAATACAGAGAACTAAAATTCCACTCTGTTAGGGATGGAAGCAGCCTGTAACAACCTACACTGCCTTCAGGAATATTACATGTTGACTCTTGTGATGTCAGGATGAAGTGACTGGTAGGTGAGCTAAGACAATGGATACTGAAGTGTAAAACTAGTTGATCATCAACCTGGAAGCCTTGCACATGCATTCTGGCCCCTTACTCCCATTTTACTGCGAGTAAAACTGAGGCTTAGAAAGAAGTCAAAACTTCCCCAGAGATTAAGTAATTTGAAAGTTTATTCTGATATAATGATATCAGCTAGAAGGCCAAATACAATATCCCTTGCTCATATCTGCCCCTCAAGAACAACAATATAGCATCCATCCGTGGACAAAAGTGTCTTTGTGGGAGTTGTGGGATCCAACACCATACGCCAAGGAATCCAGAAGGAATCTCACCAACCCACCAGGAAATAGGCATACAGCCTATTGGTCACAGCTTTGGATCCTAAAGTGATCTGTAAACTAGCTCCAGCCCCTTTCAGCCACAATCTGGAAACCCTGGAGAACACGGATTTAATCACCCATGGATGAGAGAGCCTTTGTGGAAGTCGAAGAGTCCAGTGAGATATTCCAACACACTGTTGGAGGAAAGAAATCCAAGATTGAATGCATTGGAGAGGACCACAGGAACAGTTTGACTTTACCTGTGTCATCCCTTCCCCAAGGCAGCACAGATCAGTGCCAAGAGATCATTTATCAACCAATGATTGTTTTCCCCATGGCAGAAAGTGAGAGGGCGTGAGTAAATGTGAGCTTTCCTAGTTATGTGGGGCACTGCCAAAAGGTCCATTTCTTTCTTGCTACATCCAGAATATTGAGTCATAGCTGCAAAACTGGAGGGTGGTGAGCAGCTGGAAGAACAGCAACCAGGGTTCAGAAAGTATGAAAAGAATGTGGGTCCTTCTAATCACTTTATGGGCTACATTGGAAGGACCACCCATGATCTCCTGGGATGCCTCTCCCATGAATTCACCCAGGTGGCCCATGGGCACCTGAGTGTTACAGACACTCACACACACACACCCTATGGTCATATATCGGTGTGTACTCCTGATAGCAGAAGGAGCAAGCTTTGCTAGATAGGTAGTGAGCACATGAAGAGAACTAACACAAATCTGTAGGCCAATTAGAGACCACAAACTTGAGCATTTACAGAAAGGAGGCTGTCAGCACCCATCCTGGTCCATTGTTGAATGGAGAAAATGTATACGACTTAAGGAGTCTGTCACAAGAAGGAGCAAGAAGTAGAGAGCAGGCATATCCATAAAAGGTCTGAGGAAGGCTCAGAATCCCTATCAGGGCTAACAGAAAGTATTTCTATCCTGATGTCAGTCTCTAAAGATAGGAGGTGATTGCTACTTCAATGTGAAGATAGTGATGTAAGACTTTAATAGTGGTGAAAAATCAAGGAAATATGTTACCACCAAAGGATTACAATAATCTTCCAGTAGAGGAACCAAAAGCAATGGAGATCTACAATTTACCCAATAAAGACATCAAAATAGCTATTTTAAGGAAGCTAAATGAGCTACACAGAAACAAATACAGACAATCCACGAAAATCAGGAAAACAATACAGTGACAAAATGAGAGGTTTAACACAGTGTTAGAAATTATTTTAAAAAACAAAAAAATTAGGAAGCTGAAGAATAAAATGAAAAATGTAAAATTGAGGATAAACAGCAGAATGGATCAAGCAGTAAAAAAGAATCTAAATTAGAAGACAGGACACTTGAAGTTATCTAACAAAGGAGAACAAAGAAAAAAGTGTAAAGAAAGCCTAAGTGAATTATAGGACACCATAAAGAGAAACAGGGAGGTGGTTCAAGA
This sequence comes from Grampus griseus, assembly GCF_964374135.1. Classification (NCBI taxonomy): domain Eukaryota; kingdom Metazoa; phylum Chordata; class Mammalia; order Artiodactyla; family Delphinidae; genus Grampus; species Grampus griseus. The sequence goes on from NC_138999.1 coordinate 52,011,020, forward strand.
AGGCAGCATAGGAAGATCCTGAACTTATGTCCTCCCACAGAGACACCAAATCTACAGTTACATATGGATAAATTCCCTCTGAAAAAACCTGAAAACTAGCTGAACAGCTCCTCCACAACAAAAGATAAAAGAACCACATCTAAATGGCTAGGAGAGGCAGAGATGTAGTCTCACCAAAAACCCCACACCCAGTGGGGCAACTCACAAGCAAGAATAATCTCACAAATATGGAACTTCTCCCTGAGGAACTAAGGGTTCATGTCCTACCTCAGGCACCCCAACTGTTGGGATCTGCAATGGAGACACAAGCCTCCAAAATGTCCAGCTTTACAAACCAATGGGGCTTACATTCAGGAGGCCTAAAATGCTGTGGAGAATGGAAAGTCTGCTCTTAAAGGGCTTGTACACAGACTTACTCACCCCAGGATCCAGCACAAAAGCAGAAATTTGAAAAGCACCTAGACAATATGTGAAGGAGATTCATTAGCTAATCTTACATGTCTCCTAGGGGCACAGGGGTCTGTTGGGACTTTCTCCAGGAATGAAGGTGCTGGCAGGTGCCATTTTTTGCACTTTTACTTCACTTTAATAGTGCTGGCTCTGTGAGGCACCATTTTTGCACTCCTTCTACCTTGCTAGTTCCATTGGGCTTGCCCCACCTCCATGCTCTGCTGTGGTCCCACTGAATCTGACAGGCTTGCCTAACCATGGGTTCCCAGGTGGCCCCACTGAAGCCAGTGGTGTGCCCAGCATCAGGTTCCCGCATGGCCCTGCAGACCCCTATCTTATACCACTCACAAAAATTAACTCTAAATGGATTAAAGACTTAAACATAAGACTTAAAACCATAAATATCCCAGAAGAAAACAGAGTAACAGCTCCTTGATATTGGTCTTGTCAACCATTTTTTCAGATGTCACCAAAAGCTCAGGCAACAAAAGCAAAAATAAACAAGTATAACTACATCAAATTAAAAAGCTTAAGCACAGCAAAAGAAACAATCAAGAAATGAAAAGACAACCTTCAGAATATTGTGATAAGTGAAATCTGACAGAGAAGACAAATGTGGTATGATCTCACCAGGTGGCATAAAGGGGCTAGAGCAAGAATATAGATAGGGGCTTCTTTAATAAACAACAGGCTGGGCCAGAAAGTTGGAGTGGGATAGTCAAGTTAACCCAACCACCAGAAAGCTCTGGTTTATTATTAAGGAGGTTGAAGGGGCTTGTGGGGGAGATTGGAGTCTTTTACAAGTCACAGATAAGAATTCTCTGGGAGTGCAAGAAACTGATGTCCAGTGAGGAAAGAGGTCTTGTCATCCTAGTCCAGATCTTTCTCATCACGTTGCAGCAGTCTTATAAACATGTTTAGTGTTAACGCTTTAAACCTCCACTCCTTTCTGTACATTTGTGAAACCACATCCTAATCAGATAGAATATTACAATAAAATTAAAACTCTTAGAGGCTCTCATTAAATGTGACATACTTGGCTTAAATTGGTAGCCAGAAATGGAAGATGTCTGGGCTTGTTGCCATAAAAAACACCTTTTTTATTATTAGTGGGAGACTTCGCAATTTTGCCACCTTTCCCATTATAGGATTTTATTTCGAGAAGGATCTTAGATTTCATCTATTCCAATCTCCATATGTTTGAGATAAGGAAACTGAGGCCCAGAAGGAGGCAGAGATTTGACTAATATCACAGAATATGTACCTGGCGATCAAGATTTTTGGCTTCCATGCCAGTGACCTTTCTTGGAGCCTCACCACCCATGGCTTTTCTCATCTTCACTTTATCTTGTCAGCAGCATTTCCCACCTGTTGGAGATTAAGGAATCTGATGGTGTATGAGAGGCAGCCATAATCACAATTTTCTGGTATTCTGAAAGACAATGAGGTACTTTTGGCTTGACTCTGTTTTAGGGTTATATAAATACACGTGCACTAAGACTATGTGTCAGAAGTCCTGGCCTTTGGCTCAGCTCCACCACATATAAACTGGAGGTACATGGAAACAGCTACATGTTGATGGCCCTAAAATGAAGGTTCTGACCACTGATTTTGGACTTAGATGGACCTGGATTCAATTCTGTTTCTGTTTTTTTATGAGCTGTGTGACTGTAGACAAGTCACTTCACCTCTCTGAGTCTTGTTTACTACATCTATAAAATGTGAGTAAAATGTCACTCACAGGATTTCTACTGTCTCCTCTCAGTAGGTGGCAGCTTAGATCATGATTTCCTCATCTGTAAAATAAACTAATAATAACTGACCCAAAAACATTGGGAGAGTAAAATGAGCTAAGGATAATAGAAGTCCTTGGCAATCTGGAAAGAATTTATGAGGTGGGGTGAGGGCATGTAATTAGTGGTTTCCTCCTTTTCTGTCCAAATGGGCCATGTAATGGCATACTTTGAGAGTTTTAAGACCAGAAAATCCATTGCTCATGTGAATTGCAGCAGATTCCTTTGAGATTTTTCTTTTTCTCAGCCCCAGACAGCCAGGAAAGCATGAGTTTTCTATAACCTGATGAAAGGCAGAAGAAGATGATGACATTAGTCAGACCTGGCAGCAAAACTAAGTGGGTGGCCTGTAGGCTGGGGCTTGGAAGTGATGCTGGATGTCAATAAAGCAGTCTGTAAAGAATTATGTCAAGTTCAAAAGCCAGGGTAGTGGATGAGGAAAAAATGTGGACAAAAACAGGAAAGTCATCAAACATTATCCACCTGCCAGATACCTAATTTCAGCACCCTTGCTGGTGTCCTGCAAAGTGAATGGGCAACTTCTTTTCCCTCAGTTTCTTCTCTCTTCTCCAATAAACCTTCACATCTTCTGATTACTTCCTTCCTTTTTGTTACACTTCCCTTCTAGGCTGACCCAGTGGCTGCTTTTCATAATGTCTCTGGGTTCTTATGGTAGCAATTACTTTTGGTGTGTATTTTAATCAGTGTCACTACTAAAAGGATAAAGGCTGCATAATAACGTTCCTAAAATGAATGTCCTGACCACTTAGGGCTATCTGGAGAATAGGAGGGTCATCAGAAAATTACCAGAAAACAAAAGCATTTTCCTCCTATTTTTTATTGGTTTCATCGGCCTCTAAAAGTCATGTGGTAAAGCTAAAGAGTGTAGGTGTGGCATTCAATTTCTGGTTTTGTTTCTTTACCAGTTTCATGAAACTGAGCAACGACTTCACTTCTCTGAGCCTCATTTTCCACATCTTCAAAATGAGACTAGTAATACCACTATCATGAGACTATGATTCTATTATTATTGTTACTCTTTTAGCACTCTCTTACTTTCTGGCCCTGTAAAATGCTGTAGGTTTGTTTTGTTTATTTCCTCTCAGTCCTTCAATATAAGAGGGAGCTCTGGTCCTTTTACTGGACAAATAATATTAGAAACCAAGATCTGGGTGTTTTTTGCTATTGGGTGTTGTTGCTTCTTAGGCCCTCTCTGTTGACAGATCAAGGGATTATATATGTGTATATATACATATCTATAAATATTTATGTATGTATCCACTTAAATCTATATTAAAATGAACATGCTGGTGCTCATACTGGTATCTCCAAATTTGAGTACAAAATGGATCATTTTAGCCTTCCCCTTTGTTTGTCTGTAACCTCCCACTCCAACAGTGAGAAAACTGACTTCCACCATCCACCATCCACTTACTTAATCATTCAATTCCAGTATTTACTTAATTATTCAATCTAGATAGATAGATATAGATATAGATATACTTATCAACTTATATATGGTGAATAATCCTTGAATTGTTCCTGATCTGAAGGAGAAAGTATCTAGGCTCTGACCATTAATCATCATATTGCTATAGGTTTTTGTAGATGTTGTTTATCAAGTTTAGGAGGTTCTTCTATATTCCTAACTTGCTGAGAGTTTTTACCATGAATGAGTGTTGAACTTTGTTGAATGTTATTTTCTGCATCAATTGATATGATCATGTGATTATTTTTCTTCAGCCTATTGATATGGTGGATTACACTGGTTGAATTTTGAATGTCCACCAGCCTTGATACCTGGTTTAAATCTTGCTTGAAAGGGTGAGCTGTGACGGGGCGAGAGAGAGTCATGGACATATACACACTAACAAACGTAGTAAGGTAGATAGCTAGTGGGAAGCAGCCGCATGGCACAGGGATATTGGCTCGGTGCTTTGTGACAGCCTGGAGGGGTGGGATAGGGAGGGTGGGAGGGAGGGAGATGCAAGAGGGAAGAGATATGGGAACATATGTATATGTATAACTGATTCACTTTGTTATAAAGCAGAAACTAACACACCATTGTAAAGTAATTATACCCCAATAAAGATGTTAAAAAAAAAAATCTTGCTTGATCATTTTTATACATTGATTAGTCTGTAGTTTTCTTTCCTTGTAATGTCTGTATCTGGTTTTCATATTAGTGTAATAAAGGTCTCATACAATGAATTCAGAAGGTTTCCTCTGATTATATTTTATGGAAGATACTGTAGAAAATTGATATTATTTTTTTCCTTAAATATTTGGTTACAAATCACTCTGAAACTATCCAGTTGCTTTCTTTGGGGGGTGGTTTTTAATTATGAATTTAATATCTGCCATAAAAAGCTATTCATGTTACCTATTTCTCCTTGAGTGAGTTTTGGTAATTTATCTTTAAAGGGATTGATCAATTTCATATATCAATATGTATGCATAGAGTTGCTCGTAGTATTCCTTTATTGTCCTTTTAATGTCTGTGGGTTCAGCAGTTATAACCACCATTTTATTTCAAATATGGGTAATTTGTGTCTTTTTTCACCTTTGGTGATTTCTGGCTAAGGGTTTATCAATATTATTGATCTTTTCAAAGATTCAGCTTTTGGCTTCATTAATTTTTTCTATTTATTTCTGGTTTTCAATCTCCACCTGATTTTATTATATATTTCTTCTGATTTCTTTAGTCTTAATTTGCTGTTTTCTCCAGATTTATAAGGTAGAATAATAGGTTATTCATTTAAAAAATTTTAATTCAGATATATACACTTAATGCCATAAATTTTCCTTTAAGCACTGCTTCTGCTGCATCTCACAAATCTTGATAATTTGTATTGGGTTGGCCAAAAAGTTTGTTTGGGTTTTTCTGTAAGATGGTATGGAAAAACCCGAATGAGCTTTTTGGCTAACACAATATTTTAATTTTCATTTAGTTCACATTAGTCTGACAAGTACTTGTCAGTTATTATGTCTCTCTATTGGGATTAGTTTGTTTTTTTTATGATTAAGCTGTGGTTATGGGATTTTAGGAGGAAGACCATAGTAGTGAAGTGTCATGCACATCACATCATATCAAGGGTATATACTATCAAAATGATTGATTACTGTTAATGTTGCGAACTGTGGTAGTGTTTGTCAGTCTGAAACAGTACTCTTTTTTTGTTTGTTTGTTTGTTTTTTTTTGTTGTTGTTTTTTTTTTGTGGTACGTGGGCCTCTCACTGTTGTGGCCTCTCCCATTGCGGAGCACAGGCTCCGGACGCGCAGGCTCAGTGGCCATGGCTCACGGGCCTAGCCGCTCCATGGCATGTGGGATCTTCCTGGACTGGGGCATGAACCCGTGTCCCCTGCAACGGCAGGTGGACTCTCAACCACTGTGCCACCAGGGAAGACCCAGTACTCTTTTTTTTCTCCCTTTCCATACTGTGCTCTTTGAAAGAAAGGCACTGCATGTAGCCCACACTTATGGACTGGGGAGTTGTTTTCCCTTTCTTTGAGGGCAGACTATGTACATAAAATATTTGGAATCCTTTTACACAGGAAATTTGCCTATTCTCCTCATTTATTTATCCAATTATTTATTAATATATGAAGTAATGGATTTTATATTTTGGGTTATAATCCAATACTGCATTATTAATTTATTTGCTTAAACTGTTCCAGCTGTGTCCATAGGGAGTTCTTTCAGTTTGCTACTGAATAATATTGACATTTAATTTTGAGCACTTCCTTACTTTCTAGCACTCTGAGATGTTCTAGGCTCATCTTTATTGCCTACTAAATTGCAAGAATCAGTCATTTCTCTGTGGAGATCTCACTATCTTTATTGCTGTTGGGATGTCATTGTTAACAGTTTTTACCTCATGCATCTTGCAATTCCTTTGTTATATTCATGCATGTTTAGGATAGTTACATCTTCTTAGAGTATTGACCCTTTATCATCATGTACTACTGTCCCTCTTTATCCCTGTTAATCTTATTTGTTCTTAAGTCTACTTTTCTGAAATTAATATAGCTATTCCAGATTTCTTATGATTAGTGTTAGTCTATCTCTCTGCATTCCTTTACTTTTAACCTGAGTCTTCATTTTTAGTAGGATTTTTTGTGGGGGAGACAACATAGTTGGGTCTATTTTTTTAAAATTCACAGTGATATTCTCTGTTGAATGTTATATTTAGACCATTAACAGAGTGATTATTGATGTATCATTTTCCTTTCATAATTAAGCTGCTCTTTTTCATTGGCTCCCTTCAAATTTTCTCTTTGTCTTTGATATTCTGCTGCTTGAATACAGTATGCCTATGTATGATGCTTTGGGTATTTATTTTGCTTGGTGTTCTTTGAACATTTTGGATCTGTGGTTTGGTCATTTATTTTAGAAAGTTTGCAGCCATTATGATTTGAATATTTCTTCTGCTTCATTTTCTTATCTCCTTCTGGTAATCCAACTTTATTTATGACATACCTTTTGGTGTTGTTCTACAATTCTTGGGTATTATCTTCTATTTTATTTTCATTATTTTTTCATTTTGCATTTTAGTTTAAGTGGAAAGTTTCCATTGATCAAGATTCGTTTACTTATTCTAGTTTTTCTTTCAGTTTTATTGAGTTATAATTGACTTTCAGCACTGTATAAAGTTAAGGTGTTTAACACAATGATTTGACTTACATGTATCATGGAATGATTACCACAATAAATTTAGTAAATATCCATCATGTCATATAGATACAAAATTAAAGAAATATAAAAAGGATATTTTCCTTGTGGTGAGAACTCTTAAGGTTGACTCTCTTAACAACTTTCATATATAACATACAGCAGTGTTAATTATAATGTTGTACATTACATCCATAGTACTTTTTAATCTTATAACTGAAAGGTTGTACCTTTTGACTGCCTTCATCCAATTCCCCCACTCCCCACCCTTCGTTTCTGGTAATCACAATTCTGATCTATTTTTTTTATGAGTTTGTTTGTTAATTTCTTTGCTTTTGAAGTATAACTGACCCACAACACTATTTTAGTTCCTGGTACACAACATAGGGATTTGATATTTTTATACATGCCAAAATACTTACCATGATACATCTAGCTACCATCTGTCACCATATGAAGGTATTACATAATTAATCACTATTCACCACACTGTACATTTCATACCTGTGACTGTATTTCTCTCCTCCCTCAACACACCTCCCCTCTGGTAACCACCACTTTGTTCTCTGTATCTGATTGTTTCAGTTTAGTTATGTTTGTTCATTTGTTTTGATTTTTAGATTTCCACATATTAATGAAATCATACAGTATTTGTCTTTCGCTGACTTGTTTCACTTAGCAAAGTACCCTATAGGTCCATCCATATTATCACAAATGGCAATATTTCATTCTTTTTATGGTTAATATTCCATTGTGTGTATATGTATATGTGTGTAAGTATATATATATAAATATCTATATCTATCTAGCTATATCTATCTATATCTATATCTATCTATATCTATCTATATATATATCTATATATCTATATATATCTATATATATATATATAAAGAGATGAATGGATACAGAATACGTGGTGTATCCATTCTGTATCCATTCATCTCTTGATGGCACTTCGGTTGTTTCCATATCTTGACTACTGTAAATAATGCTGCAAAGAACATAGAGATGCATTTATCTTTTTGAATTAGTGTTTTCATTTTCTTTAGGTAAATACCCAAGAATGGAATTGCTGAATCCTACAGTAGTTCTAGTTTTAATTTTTTGAGTAAAATACATATTGCTTTTCATAGTGGCTGTACCAATTTACATTCCCATCAACAGAGTATGAGAGTTCCCGTTTCGACACATACTTGAAAACACTTTTTTTTTGTCTTTTTGAAAAACAGCCATTCTGACAAGTGTGAAGTGTGAGGTTATATCTCGTTGAGGTTTTGATTTGCATTTCCCTAATGATTAGTGATGTTGAGCATCTTTTCATGTGCCTGTTGGCCATCTGTATGGCTTCTTTGGAAAAAAATGTTTATTCGGGTCCTCTGCCCATTTTAAAATCAAGGTTTGTTCTGCTGATGTTGAGTTGTATGGACTCTTTGTATATTCTGGATACTAACCCCCTATTGCATATATCATTTTCAAGTATCTTCCCCCACTCAGTATGCGACTTTCCATTTTGTTGACAGTTTCTTTCACTGTGCAAAAACTTTTTACTTAAATATAGTCCCGTTTGTTTATATTTGCTTTTGTTGCCCTTACTAGAGAGGTCATATCCAAAAAATATTGCTAAGACAGATGTCAAACAGCATTCTTCCTATGTTTTCTAGAACTTTTATGGTCGCAGGCTTTATATTTATATCTTTAATCCAGTTTGAATTTATTTTGTGTATGATGTGAGAAATTAGTCCAGTTTGATTCTTTTGCATGTTACTGACCAGTTTTCCCAACACAATTTATTTAGGAGGCTGTCTTTTCCCCATTGTATATTCTTGCCTTCTTTGTCATAGACTAATTGCCCATATAAGTGTAGGTTCATTTCTGGGCTCTCTACTCTGTTCCAGTGATCTATGTGTCTGTTTTTGTGCCAGTACCACACTCTCTTGGTGACTGTAGATTTGTAGTATTGTTTGAAATCAGAGAACATGATACTACCAACTTTGTTCTTCTTTCTCAGGACTGTTTGGGCCATTCAGGTATTTTTTGTGTTTCCATGCAATTTTTAGAATTCTTTGTTGTAGCTTTGTGAAAAACACCACAGGTAATTTGCATTGAATCTATGGATTGCCTTGGGTAGTGTGGTCATTTTAACAATATTACTTTTTACAATCCATGAAAACAATGTATCTTTCCATCTCTTTGTGTCATCTTCAATTACTTTCATTAGTGTCATAGTTTTCAGAGTACAGATCTTTTACCTCCTTAGTTAGATTTACTCCTAGGTGTTTTATTCTTTTAGATGTGATTGAAAATGGAATTGCTTTAATATCTCTTTCTGATATCTCATTGTTAGTGTATAGTAACACAACAGATTTCTGTATATTAATTTTGTATCCTGCAACTTCACTGAATTCATTGATGACCTCTACTAGTTTTCTGGTAGCATCTTTAGGATTTTTTATGTCATCTGTCAACAATGACAGTTTTACTTCTTTCTTTACAATTTGGATTCCTTTAATTTATTTTTTCTTACCTTATTGCTATGGTGAGGAATTCCAAGTGTGTGTTGAATAAAAGTGGCAAGGGTGGGCATCTTCGTCTTATACCTGATCTTAGAGGAAATGCTTTCTGCTTTTCACCATTGAGTATGATAGCTGTGGACTTGTCTTATGTGGCCTTTATTGTGTTGTGTTTCCTCTATACCAAATTTGTTGAGAGGTTTTACCAAGAATGGATGTTGAATGTTGTCAAGTGCTATTTCTGCATCTATTGAGATGATCTTGTGTTTTTATCCCTCTTTTTGTTAATGTGGTGCATCACATTAAATGATTTGTGGATATTAAACCATCCTGGCATTCCTGGAATAAATCCCACTTTTAATGTATTGTTGAACTTGATTTGCTAACATATTGTTGAGGAGTTTTGCATCTATGTTCATAATTAATATTGGCCTCTAATTTTCTTTTCTGTGTGATATTTTTGTCTGATTTTGGATCAGAGTGATGCTGGCCTCATAGAATGAATTTGGAAGAATTCCTTCCTCTGCAATTTTTGGGAATAGTTGGGAATTTTTTATTACTGATTCAATTTTGTTACTGGTAATTGTTCTGTCTATATATTCGATTTATTCCAGGGAGATTATACATTTCTATGAATTTGTTAATTTCTTCTATGTTGTCCATTTTTTGCCATATAATTGTAGCAATCCTTTGTTGTGATCCTTTATATTTATATAAAATCCTTTATATTTATAAAGGATTTATATGTGATCCTTTATATTTCCTTTATATTTATATAAAATAAATATATTTTATATTTGTAACTTCTCCTCTTTCATTTCTGATTTTATTTATTTTGGTCCTCTTTCTGTTTTTCTCAATGAGTCTAGCTAAAAAATTATCAATTTTCTTTATCTTTTCAAAGAACCAGTTCGTAGCTTCTTTGATCCTTTCTATTTGGTATATTTTGCCTCTACTTTATTTATGTCTACTCTGATCTTTATTATTTCTTTCCTGCTACTAACTTTGTTTTTTGTTTGTGCTTCTTTTTCTAGTTCCACTAGGTATAAGCTTATGTTGTTAAATTGGAAATTTTTTCCTGTTTCCTGAGATAGGCTTGTATCACTGTAAACTTCCCTCTTAGTATGGCTTTTGCTGCATCCCACAGATTTTAGATCATTGTCTTTTTGTTTTCATTTGTCTCTAGGTATTTTTTGATTTCCTCTTTAATAACTTCAGTGACCCATTGTTTTTTTAGTATCATATTTTTTACCCTCCATGTATTTGTGTTCTTTGCAGTTTTCCTTTTGTAGTTGAATTCTAGTCTCATAGCACTGTGGTCAAAAAGATTTTCTCCCTTTATGTCTGTCAATATTTGCTTTATGTATTTAGGTGCTCCTATGTTGATTCCATATATATTTATAATAGTTATATCTTCTGCTTGGATTGATCCTTTATTATTATGTAATGTTCATCTATGTCTCTTGTTTCAGTCTTTTTTTGTAAAAGCTATTTTGTCTGAGTATTTCTACTCCAGCTTTCTGTTCATTTTAATTTGCATGGAATACCTTTTGCCATTTCCTCACTTTCAGTCTGTGTGTGTGTTTATAGCTGAAATGAAACTCTTGTGGGTAGCATATATATGGTCTTGCTGTTATATCCACACAGTCAATCTGTCTTTTGATTGGAGCATTTAGTCCATTTACATTTAAAGTAATTATTGATAAGTATGAACTTATTGACATTTTGTTGTTTCCTCATTTTTATGGAGTCTTTCTTTATTCTTTTCTTCTTTTGCCCTCTCATCTTGTGATTTGATGACTATCTTTAATATTATGTCTGGACTCCTTTCTCTTTTGTGTGTTGTATCCATTGTAGATTTTTGTTTGTGGTTAACATTAGGTTGTTTTATATAGCAATCAACTTATATATGTGATTATTTTAAGTTGCTGATCTCTTAATTTTGAACTCATTTTAACAACTGTACTCCCCACACCAAACGTTTACTGTTTTTGGCATCATATTTTACATCATTTTGTTTTGTGTAGCCCTTTACTTATTTCAAATATAGACAATTTTACTACTTTTGTCTTCTAAGCTTCCTAATTGCTTATAATTGGCCAATTTGCTAACTTTACTGTGTATTTGCCTTTATCAATGAGATTTTTTCTTTTGTCATTTTCATATTTCTGGTTTGGGCCTTTTCTTTTCTGCTTAGAAAGGTCCCTTTAACATTTCTTGTAAAGCTGTATTCATGGTGCTGAAGTCTTTTAGCTTTTGCTTGTCTGTAAAGCTTTTGATCCCTCCTTCAAATCCTAAAGATAACCTTACTGGTAGAGTACTCTTGATGTAAGCTTTCCTTTTTCATTACTTTAAATATATCATGCCACTCCCATCTGGCCTGCAGAGTTTCTGCTAAAAAGTCAGCTTATGGTCTTATTGGAGTTCCCTTATACATAATGTGCTGCTTTTCCTTTGTTGCTTTTAATATTCTCTATTTATCTTTAATTTTGCCATTTTAATTTCAGTGTGTCTTGGCATGGTCCTCTTTACATTGATCCTGTTTAAAACTCTATGCTTCCTTGGATATGTTTCCTTTCCCAGGTTAGGGAGGTTTTCAGCTATTATCTCTTCAAATATGTTCTCTGGCCCTTTATCTCTCCCTTCTTCTGAGACCCCTATAATGTGAATGTTAGTACATTTGATATAGTGTAAGAGGTTTCTTAAACTGTTCTTATATTTTAATACTTTTTTCTTCTGTTCCGCTTCAGTGATATCCACTACTCTGTCTTCCAGTTCACTGATTCATTCCTCTGTATCATCTAATCTGCTTTTCATTCCTTCTAGTATATTTTTTATTTCAGTTATTGCATTCTTCAGTTCTGTTTGGTTCATCTTTATATTTTTTCTGTTAAACTTCTCATCATATTTATCCATTCTTCTCTCAAGTTCTTCAAGCATCTTTTTTTTTTAACATCTTTATTGGGGTATAATTGCTTTACAATGGTGCATTAGTTTCTGCTTTATAACAAAGTGAATCAGTCATACATAAACATATGTTCCCATATGTCTTCCCTCTTGCGTCTCCCTCCCTCCCACCCTCCCTATCCCACCCTCAAGCATCTTTTTGATCATTACCTTGAACACTTTTTTGGGTACATTGTTTGTCTTCATTTCACTTAGTTCTTCTTCTGGGGTTTTATCTTGTTCCTTCATTTGGAACATATACTTTTGTCGCCTCATTTTGCCTAATTCCATGTTTTTATGTCTATATATTTGGTTGGATATTTACTTTTCTTGATTTTGGTGAAGTGTCCTTATTCAGGAGACATCATATCCATCCCATAAGCTCACTAACCTCACAACAGCAGAACTATATGCTCTAGCGGTACCATATATGGACTGTGTGGGTCTTTCTCTCATGACAGGCTAATATAGGTGATCTAGTATTTGTGACTGTCCTCCAGTCCAGTTGGTTGCCAGACCCTGCTTTGTGTAGAGACTGCTGACCAGTAGCAGGTACAATGGCTGACAAAGCAAGTAGCTGCACAGACCTGAGAGATCCTTGGTTTAGTGCTGGCCCACTTGGTGGCAGGTCCAAGTCTTTGGGTGGCTGATTGTGGCCCTATGTGTCCTGGATCTAGTTGACTTGTTGGTGGGTGGGACTTGTTCCTGACATGACTGTCTGTGGGGTTTGTGGTGTCCCAAAGTTGGTTTTGGACTGCTGATGAGTGGGACCAGAGGCCTGGGTGGCTGGATGAAGGGCCAAAGGTGTCTCAGAGTTTTTGTTGACCTGCTGGTGGACAAGGCTATGCCCTGGGGCTGTCCAGGGCTAGCAATAGCTCACTGGTAAAGCCAAGTCCTGAGGTCTATGGCTGCAGGGCTGTGGGAGTTCTGGAGTTGGTGTCTGCCTGCTGGTGGGCAAAGCCAAGTCCCAGGGTTTCTGGGTACAGGGCTCTGGGTGCCCCAGAACCCGTTTCAGCCCACTGGTTATTGGGGCCTAGGCTCAGAGGGTCCTAGGGCTATTTTCTGTCCACTGTTTGGCAGAGCTAGGTCCTGGGGTCTCTGGTTATAGTGGCCCAGGTGCCCTGGGGCTAGTGCTGATGCACTGTTTGTCTGGGCCTCGGCCTGGTCACTCTGGTGGGTGCAACCAGGTTGTGGGGCAGCTGGGGGGTCAGGGAATCCTAAGGTATCTGGCCTGCTGGTGGATGGGTCTGTGTCCCCACATGGCTAGCTCCTTGATCTGAGGCATCCCATTACTTGTTCTGACAGGTTGGTGAGCAGGGCCAGTGACTGACTCTAATAAGCTAGAGAGGTGAGTTCAAAATGGTGCTTGCCAACCCGAGTATCCTCATGGTAGAATGAGCTCCCAAAAATGGCACTGCCAACATTTATATCCCCAGAGTGAACTCCAGTTGCTTCCTGCCACTCTGGGAGGCCCTCCAAGATCAGCAGGTGGATCCAATTCAGGCTCTTTCAAATGACTGCCTCTGGCCTGTGTCTTGGAGCATGTGAGATTTTGTGTGGGCCTTTTACTGTGGAGTCTCTATTTTCTACAGCCCTTTGGCTCTCCCAAAAGTAAGCTGCACTGGTCTTCAAAGCCAAATGTTCTGGAGGCTTGTCTTCCCAGTGCAGGATCCCTGGGGTGGGGAGCCTTATGTATCAGGGGACAGCTTGCTCCTTGGGGTGGACCTCTGCAGTTGTAATTATCCTCCAGTTTGTGGGTTGTCTACCCACAAACTGGAGGGGTGTGGGTCTTGAGTATACTACATCTCCACCTCTCATTGCTGTCTCACTGTAGTTCCTTCTTCATATTTTTAGTTTTAGAAGATCTTTCCTGCCAATTTTCAGGTCTTTCTCATCAATAGTTAATGATGTAACTATTATTATAGTAAATGGCTGTAAATGGTTGTAATTTTGGTGTGCCCTTGGGAAGAGGTGAGCTCAGGTTATTTGTACTCTACCATCTTTGCCACTCCAAGTTTACTTATTCTTTATTTTATTTTATTTTATTTTTTGCGGTACGTGGGCCTCTCACTGTTGTGGCCTCTCCCGTTGCAGAGCACAGGCTCTGGACGCACAGGCTCAGCGGCCATGGCTCATAGGCCCAGCCGCTCCATGGCATGTGGGATCTTCCTGGACCGGGGCACGAACCTGTGTCCCCTGCATCAGTAGGCAGACTCTCAACCACTGCGCCACCAGGGAAGCCCAAGTTTACTTATTCTTTTCCTGGTTGCATTGAGTCTACTAAGAAGCCCATCTAAGGCATTCTTCATTTCTATTAAAACATTTTTTATATCTAGCATTAAATTTTTATTCTTTCTCAGCGGTTCCATCTCTGTGCTTACATTACCCATCTATTCTTGTTGTTCTCCACTTTTCCCTTTGAAGCCTTTAACATGTTAATCATGGTGATTTTAAATTCCTCATCTGATAATTCAAATATCTTTGTCATATCTGACTGGTTTGGAACTTGCTTTGCCTCTAAAACAAGCTTCAAATCAGTGTTTGATCATGCACTTTAACATGCCTTGCAATTTTTTCTAGAAAGCTGCACATGGTGTATCAGGCCCTTAGCATGAGGATTTATGTTAATCTGGATATCAGTTGTATTGTGTTTTTGTTTTGTTTTGTTTTGTTTAGTTTACATCTTTATTGGAGTATAATTGCTTTACAATGGTGTGTTAGTTTCTGCCTTATAACAAAGTGAATCAGTTAAACATACACATATGTTCCCATACCTCTTCCCTCTTGCATCTCCCTCCCTCCCACTCTCCTTATCCTACCCCTCCAGGCAGTCACAAAGCACCGAGCTGATCTCCCTGTGCTATGCGGCTGCTTCCCACTAGCTATCTACCTTACGTTTGGTAGTGTATATATGTCCATGCCACTCTCTCGCTTTCTCACAGCTTACCCTTCCCCCTCCCCATAACCTCAAGTCCATTCTCTAGTAGGTCTCTGTCTTTATTCCTGCCTTACCCCTAGGTTCTTCATGACATTTTTTTTCTTAAATTCCATATATATGTGTTAGCATATGATATTTCTCTTTCTCTTTCTGACTTACATCACTCTGTTTGACAGACTCAAGGTGTATCCATCTCATTACAAATAGCTCAATTTCGTTTCTTTTTATGGCTGAGCAATATTCCATTGTATATATGTGCCACATCTTCTTTATCCATACGTCCGATGATGGGCACTTAGGTTGTTTCCATCTCCGGGCTATTGTAAATAGAGCTGCAATGAACATTTTGGTACATGACTCTTTTTGAATTATGGTTCTCTCAGGGTATATGCCCAGTAGTGGGATTGCTGGGTCATATGGTAGTTCTATTTGTAGTATTTTAAGGAACCTCCATACTGTTCTCCATAGTGGCTGTGCCAATTCACATTCCCATCAGCAGTGCAAGAGTGTTCCCTTTTCTCCACACCCTTTCCAGCACTTATTGCTTCTAGATTTTTTGATCATGGCCATTCTGACTGGTGTGAGATGATACCTCATTGTAGTTTTGATTTGCATTTCTCTAATGCTTAATGATGTTGAGCATTCTTTCATGTGTTTGTTGGCGGTCTGTATATCTTTGGAGAAATGTCTGTTTAGGTCTTCTGCCCATTTTTTGGATTGGGTTGTTTGTTTTTTTGTTATTGAGCTGCATGAGCTACTTATAAATTTTGTAGATTAATCTTTTGTCAGTTGCTTCATTTGCAAATCTTTTCTCCATTCTGAGGGTTGTCTTTTGTTCTTGTTTATGGTTTCCTTTGCTGTGCAAAACCTTTGAAGTTTCATTAGGTCCCATTTATTTGTTTTTGTTTTTATTTCCATTTCTCTAGGAGGTGGGTCAAAAAGGATCTTGTTGTGATTTATGTCATAGACTGTTCTGCCTAAGTGTTTTCCTCTAAGAGTTTGATACTTTCTGGCCTTACATCTAGGTCTTTAATCCATTTTGAGCTTATTCTTGTGTATGGTGTTAGGGAGTGATCTAATCTCAAACTTTTACATGTGCCTGTCCAGTTTTCCCAGCACCACTTATTGAAGAGCCTGTCCTTTCTCCACTGTACATTCCTGCCTCCTTTATGGAAGATAAGGTGACCATATGGGCATGGGTTTATCTCTGGGCTTTCTATCCTGTTCCATTGATCTATATTTCTGTTTTTGTGCCAGTACCATACTGTCTTGATTACTATAGATTTGTAGTATAGTCTGAAGTCAGGGAGCCTCATTCCTCCAGCTCCGTTTTTCGTTCTCAAGATTGCTTTCACTATTTGGGGTCTTTTGTGTTTCCATACAAATTGTGAAATTTTTTGTTCTAGTTCTGTGAAAAATGCCAGTGGTATTTTGATAGGGATTGCATTGAATCTGTAGATTGCTTTTGGTAGTAGAGTCATTCTCACAATGTTGATTCTTACCATCCAAGAACATGGTATATTTCTCCATCTATTTGTATCATCTTTAATTTCTTTCATCAGTGTCTTATAATTTCCTGCATACAGGTCTTTTGTCTCCTTAGGTAGGTTTATTCCTAGATATTTTATTCTTTTTGTTGCAATGGTAAATGGGAGTGTTTTCTAGATTTCACTCGCAGATTTTTCATCATTGGTGTATAGGAATGCCAGAGATTTCTGTGCATTAATTTTGTATCCTGCTACTTTACCAAATTCATTGATTAGCTCTAGTAGTTTTCTGGTACCATCTTAAGGATTCTCTATGTATAGTATCATATCATCTGCAAACAGTGACAGCTTTACTTCTTCTTTTCTGATTTGAATTCCTTTTATTTCCTTTTCTTCTCTGATTGCTGTTGCTAGGACTTCCAAAACTATGTTGAATAAGAGTGGTGAGAGTGGGCAACTTTGTCTTCTTCCTGATCTTAGTGGAAATGTACAGTGTTTAATATTTGTTTTAGCTATAAGGTACAAAGAAGCTTCAAATTATTTTAGTGTGCTTGTTTTTATCTACCCTCTTAGCTTTGGGGCTTCCCTATGATGAGATCTCAGAGAATCAGGATTTTATAGATATTCAGCAGTAAGCCACTGAACTACAAGTTTTGCGAGCCACCATGGTGCGGTAGTAGGTTTTGGAGGAGAGGGAATTTTGTTAATCTTCCAAGAATTCTCAGTTTTTTAGTGGATGTGTGTCTCAGGGCTGAGACCTTCACAAATATTTCTGTTTCTCCTCCAGTGGTATAGATTTCCCCTCCAGCCCCCTATTCCCTTTCCTGACTGCAGCATTCTCAATCTATTTCCTTGAAGCCTTGTCATTATGCTGATTATGCACCCCTCCCCACCTTTTGTGAGACAGAAAGGCTCATAGAGTTCCTTACTTCACCTGGGATAAGATTGCTGAATTGTGCTTTGGCAAGTAGGCTTTTGTATGGAGATGGCTCTGAGCATGTTTCGTAATAGTTATTTTCCCCTCCTCCTTCCAGTGGAAGAGGAAATATTTCTGGGATCCTCAGAATGAGAACCTATGGAGTTTCTGGAAGGAATTCCCACAAAAGTGTAGAGCCATGCCTAAGACAGTAGTCCCCAGGAGTTTCTCTCTCTCTCAAGCTGGTCTGTACTCAGCCTTTAGCAATTTATCAAAATTAGCATTTAATGTTCCAACCAGTTATGTTTCCAGCTGCTTCTGCTCCAGGTAAACAGATATCACTTGGTCTCTGTATCTCTCTGGATATTTCAAGCTGGCAGTTTTTTCTGTGACCTCAGTTCTCTGACGAGTGCAACAGAAGTTGATGATTTTAGGTTTGCCCCACTTTTTCTTGTTTTAAGAATGAGAGTAATGGTTTTCAAGTTCTTTACACATCAAAGCTGAAACCAGAAGCCCCTGTTTTAATTTTTTTAAGTAAAAAACTTAATGTAGGATTTGGGGAGGAAAATAGATATAGGAAAGTCTAAAGAAGAATTAAAAAATCACCCAGCATCTTAATATTGACCATGTTAATACTTTGGGGTTTTTTCTTTTAGTCTTCTTTCCTTGTATACACATGTGTATATCCATACACAAATACAAATATGTGCGTGTGTGTTTGAGCTAACACTAATTAGTTCAGCTTATGCCTTCATCAATTTGATTGCTAATAATTAACCTCTCTTAGATGTGGACTCCAGATTTTTTTAGTGTTTCCCAGGGTGACTTGCTACATAAGAGGAACGGGCCATTTTGGTTCTACCCCATGGTTTTATCTTATTTCCACATTGCTGTCTCTGCTCTCAAGAACTCTCATGATACTACAGCTCTCTGGGCCCACCTGTCCTCTATTCTGTCCTTTGAGGGAATGCACCTTGTCCTCTCCTTATATGATTGAGCTCCAGCATGAAGCAAACCTTTTCCTGATTCACCACAGTATGAATTGAGAACAAGTTCTAAATTTTAAAGAAATTTAGAATACTGAAATTTGGGAGATCATTGAAAGGAAGTTGAACCTAAAGAATAAACAGTGTTTTCATTGCCTGCCTTAGGATTGACCCCTTCTCAGAACTGCCAATAGAAATGCTTGTTTCCTTTAGAGAAATCTTCCCTCAACCCACAGAGGTGTGATCTGAGCTTATGATCCAAAGCAGATAATCACACAATAGACAACATTTCAGTTCTCAAAGTCTTAAATAAAATTTGTAAGACACCAACAGGCAAGTCCAAGTGTAGTAGAGCTGATGTCAGTTCAAGTCTATTTCAATCTCTTTGTATTAATAACTCCTCCCACCCAGGGACTTCCCTGGTGGTCCAGTGGCTGGGACTCCACACTCCCAATGCAGGGGGCATGGGTTCTATCCCTGGGAGGGGAACTAGGATCCCGCATGCCACACAGCACAACCAAAAAAAAAAAAAAAAAACTCCCCCGTAAAACTCTTTGGGTCCAGTCTCATCCAGACTCAACTTTCTGTACGTGTGTGTATACATACACATACATATATTTGCAATAAAGTAAGGGAAGAGGGTATGCCACCATGCTTACCATAAAGACTCTTATAGTTGCTGTGACAGCACTTTTTAAAAGAGGCTCTATGCTTCCGGGCAGCCAGAGTAAAAAAGAATCCAGGATGTGTTAGAGAAATATCACTACCAGTAAGGAGAAAAAATCCAGCTCCTCTGGGGAAACACTTTTTTGGGGGGCTCTGAATAATATAAGACATTGTTAACATGTGACATGATAGATGATGTCAAGTTTTTCTGTTTTTTTAAATCTGTAATCACTTTATCCCACTTGATTTCACACTGTATGCTACGCACAAACAAGCCTGGTCTTCTGTCAGTCCAGGGACTAATGGAAGGAAAAAGAGTTACTGGGAGTTACTTTCAACATTTCTAAAACTAAAAGAAATTTGTATACTTACCCATGATAAGCTCACACAAAGTAAAATATCAAGTTTATTTGCTTTTGTCTAGTTGGTAGCACTGTGACCAGTACTTGAACAATTGTCTATTATTTAATAAAATGGGAAGATTAACTATACTTAATAAATTCCCTTTGTGTAGTAGTCATTTGGATATAGGGCACAGTGGGGGAAATAAAAACTACAAGAATACCCTTGATGGGGAAAATGTTAGGAATTACTAGGCTGGCCCATACAACTTGAGAATGTGACAGGATCTATAATTATCTCCTTCTACCCCAACACTTTCTACCCTGTCCTACTTCTTTAACTAGGCCTTCTTTGAAGGGCCTATTTCATGGGACCTGAGAAGGCTGCAGATTCCTCTAATTCATTTTAGTGGATATACATTGGAGGCCAGAGTAGTCAAGGTTTCCCTGGCAGTGACTCCAAATTCTCTTCATTTTCTCTTGGAAATTCCCAACCAAATCCTCTCCTGGAGTTGTCTATCTCTAGTCAGTCTTCAAACTGTTCTGCGACCCTTAACCAGGACCCCGCATTTTAGTTACCTGTCCTTTGAGGTCCCTTGGATGGTGAATGGTAAATCCCATTCATGGGGAAAAGTGTGACTGGAGCACTGATAGAGGTGGCTTCTAAGGCAGAATCTGGACTTGGAGAGAAAAGAAAATCATGCTTACTGATGATACCTGAAGGGTAGTATGCTGCAGCTTTCCCACACAGATTCAGAGCCCTTGAAAGTCTGACCCCAGCCTACCCTCTGACCTCTTCTCTTGCTATTTTCCTTCCCTGAAATACTCTGTATAAGCTCCTGACCTCATGCATCCTACATTCCTACCCCATCATGCATCTTTGCCCCTACCCCATACACTAATCTCCCTACCTGGAATGCCTGCCTACTCTTCTCTTGCCAAACTGCTTCTGCTCATTCTTCAATATTTAGCTCAAATTGCTCCTTCAGGAAGCCTTCCCTGACTTCTGCAGGCATCAGAGCATAATGATTAAGAATAGAGATTCCAGAGCCCAACTTCCTGGGCTTCCTACCACTTACTAGTTATGTGACCATGGAAAATCTATTTAAATTCTCTGTGCCTCAGTTTTCTTAACTGTAAAATGAGAAACAAAAATAGAATGGTGATAATTAGAGTACTATTCTTACAGAAATCTTGTGAAGGTTAAATGAATAGTTCACATCAAGTGCTCAATAAATATTAACTGATTATTCCTTGTTCTCTGCTCTACTGCAGTACCAAGCTCTGGCATCTGTGACTTCTCAGAGTTCATTGCAATGAAGAGATTAATGGAATGACTCTTTGCCTAACAAATAGATTTCATCTTGAATTACAGCTACCGCAAATCTTTAGTGTCTTTCCAAAGTGGTATATTGAGGACCGGGCAGTAAAGTCTGGGCTTAGGAAGAAAATATGATTGATTACTGAAGTCTTCCATGGGGTATAGAATTGTTGAGTATCAATGGGTATGTTCCTAAGAAATTGAATCCTGCCATTTAATTTAATCCAAACTAATTAAAAGTGTAATCTGTGCCCCATGACCCTTCTAATTAGAAAATCTAATTTTTCTATCTTTCAGCCTACTTTGGATTATCTCAAGTGGGTAAAAGTTAAGACTGGGTCTAACAGGATCACACTCTAAGATAATCAGGTGGTGTTTGTTGTATCCTTACACATTTTTCAGTTTTATCGTTCTAAGAAATAGTTTGACAGCAGAAATGATGCCTAACCAAGCAGATATCTACCCAGGTTCTGTTACTAATTTGCTATGTGACCTTGAAAAACCGCCTCATCTATTTCTGTAAATCAGACTTCTTATATGCACAATGCATAGATCAGGTGATAATCATCTCTCTAAGGGCCTCCGTTTCTCCATCTTCAAATCTCATATAGTGCTTCTAAAGTTCTAATATTTATTCTGAGCTTGTCATTTTGGTTTGCTGCCACTAGCCGCTAGGTGGCAGTGGTATCACAATCATCAGCGCGCCTTAGTGTTATCCTTGCTGACTCCTTGCTGTACCTTATTGGTGCTGAGGCGTTTGCCGTTTTTGCTAGTATTATTTTTAAATGCATGTGTTCCCACAACAGAGGTACACTAATTCTTAGTTTTGGTTCGATATAGTTGGGCTGATTTCAATAGTTATACTGGCAGAACCTCTACAGGTAAAATGTGGGCTGGTTGCCCAAAACACTGAGAGGAGGGAGTTCTCAGCACATTTCCATAGACAACAAACTCAATTCTGCCAAAAGACATGCGCTTTAACCACAACTACATTCTTCCAAGTGGGACACTGACTTCCTCTGGGTGCATATCTTCTAGGTGCCCTGATACTCATCTGAATCCAATAGACATGAACCGGTGGCAGCAGGAACTCTGGCTTAAGAATTAGGCAACCAATGAGTGGTATATTTGTGGGGCCAAGCAGGTAGCTTATCTTCAACCCACCCAAGTAGCAGAATCAGGGAGCAGTATACTAATTCCCCTGTCAGAATGGTATAGGTAAGCTGAGCAGGGAGCTGATCTTCCATGCTCAATCTAGAGAAAGCAGACATAGCTCCTATTCCCTGGCCTGGGTGGGCTGAACCTCCACCCCTACCCAGCAGAAATAAGACTTAGCGAGGTGGTATGGAACAGTCTACATGGTACTATATTCCTCCCCTCCCCTGAGTAAGTGGACCCAGCAGAGAACTGAGTCTCCCCCACCACCTGCAGCAATGAGAGTAGAGAAATGGTTTGAGTCAGAGTTAATAAGCACTCCATTCCCACTACTACACTTTCCCCTAGAGGAGGGCCCTATGGGGAGTTGGAATATTTGTCATCACTGGCAGCAATACTGAACAAGATGGCATGTATTGGGTTTAACCAGAAATCCACTCCCCACTCCTGGGTGAGAGTAAGGCCTAGTAAGGAGTATAACTGCCACCCTCATCCAAGAGCAATGAGACTAAATAATGTGACACAAAGCAGGGCTAGTTCGCACTCCAGTTGCCCTTCACACTTAGGAGTGATTAGAGTTCAGCAGGGAGTTGAGTCTCCACCCCCATTTAGCATCAAAGAGGTGAAATAAGGTGGTGGGAGGCAAGGCTAGTGGGCCCTATGCTTCTCTCCCACTTCCTGGGATCATTGGACCCCAGTGGAGAACTGAGCTAATGACCCCAACCTGCAGCAATACGGTGGTACTAGTTGGTCTTCTGCTTCCCACCTCCCTGATGTCAGTGGGCCTCAGTAGGAAAACCTCCAAACCAATTGGAGGCAATGAGGCAATTCAAGTCAGTGCTCTGCTTTCATTGGCAGGTATCAGCAGGGCCAAAGGATTGATGAACTCCAAACTCACCCATCTTTGGCAAGGCAGTGTGAGTCAGCAGTCTCCATTTGCTGAGATAGTGTCAGTAGAGCCCAGAAGGGAGTTGACCATACACTTCCACACAAAACTGTGCATTACTCAACAGGAAAAATGATTGCTTAAAAAAAAAGATTAAATAAGATGCATAGTCTTATAACATAACACACAAAATATCTAGAATACAGAAAAAAATTACTCATCATACCAAGAATAAGTTTTCTCACAACTGAATGAATAAGTACATTCAGTAGACACCAATACTGAGATAACTGAGATGTTGGAATATCTGAAAGACATTTAAAAGTAGCAATCATAAAAATAGTTCAGCAAGCGATTACAATCTTGAAACATATGAAGCTATAGAAAATGTCTCCCCCAAATGGAGGACTTAAAAATAAACCAAAGAGATATTATAGACCTGAAAAATTTAATAGGCAAAATAACAACACACTGAGTAGGCTCTAACATTTATGTCATCAGAGTCCCAGAAGAACAGAAGAAAAGGATGGGGCTGGAAAGTTTATAAAATAATAATGGCTGATATTTTTCTAAATTTGGTGAAAGGTGTAATACTACAGATGAAAGAACTTGAATGAAAGAACTTGAATGAACCTCAAACAATTCAAAGCTATCCATAACAAGATACATCATAATCACACTTCAGAAAACTAAAGACAGGAGTAACATCAGCAAGATGTCACAGTAAGAAGCCCTGGACCCTTCTTCTCCCCATGGACACACAAATTCAACAATACATGGACTAATTCCTTTTGTGAGAAATCCAGACACTGGATGAGAGGCTCTTGCATCCAAGATGATCATAAAACCAGCTCCATCAAAAATTTGTGAAACTTTTTCACCATATTCCTTCCTTGTGACACAGTGCCACATGATTGGGAGGAAAATTTCAGCTCTCAGCTCCTTCCTGGAGAGAGAAGAAGACTGAACCATATGTCCAATATTCTGACTTTCTAAAGGGCTACCTGAGGGACTGGTTTCTGTCTTGCCTGCACCTGAGCACTGAAAGGAAGGGCCCCAGGTTGGGAGCCAATGAAAACAAAAGTGACAGTTTAAACTAGTATACACTCACTGGCCATAGCCACTCCCTCTCCTTAGCACAAAACAAGTGGGCACAAACCTTTAAATCCAAGCTTTCCCTGGGGAAGAAAAAAGATGAAATGTCCATTCAATGTTCTGATTTTTTGGCAGGGATGCCTAAGGGACTGTCTCTCTATCACCTGTCTCAGAGTGTTGATGAGACCTGGCATACTCTAAATTCCCGGGGACCACTGAGAACAGAGACAATGGTTTTAACTAGTACACACTGCCAGAGGCTTTCACCTGATTCAGTGCAACATAACAGAAAATTCATAGCCCCCAGCTTCTCCCTGAGGAGAAAAAGAGAAGACTGAAACATATGTCCAACGTTCACACTTTTTGAGGAACTGCTCCAGTTCCTGTTTTGTATGTCTCAGAGCATATGTGTCTCAGAGCATATTCCTTGCATTCTAGGGAAAAATCCCACTTGATTGTGGTTTATGATCCTTTCAATGTGCTGTTGAATTTGGTTTGTCTAGTATTTTATGATGCTTTTTGCATCTATCATAGTAAGAAATATTGGCCTGTTGTTTCCTTGTGGAGCCTGTGGATTTGGTAATGAAGTAATGCTGGTCTTATCAAATTAGTTTGGAAGTATTCCTTCCTCTTCAATTTTTTGAAGGGTTCTAGAAGTGTTGGTGTTAATTCTTCGTTAAATATTTGGTAGAATTCATTAGTGAAGCCATGTGGATCTGGGCTTTTCTTTGTTGGGAGGTTATTGATCACTAATTTAATCTCCTTACTCATTAAAGGGATGCTCAGATTTTCTATTACTTCATGATTCAGTCTTGGTAAGTTGTAAGTTGGTTCAACATATGAAAATCAATCAATATGATACACCCCAATAAAATATAAAAAATAAAAATTACATGATAATCTCAATAGATGCAGAAAAAGCATTTGAAAAAATTAAAACCCTTTCATGACAAAAGCATTCAACAAACTAAGAATAGTAGTTTACTCAATATGATAAAGGACATATATAAAAAACACACAATTGACATCAGACTCAACAAAGAAAAGTGAAAACTTTTCCTCTAAGATCAAAAACAACTCAAGGGTGCCCACCCTCTCAACTTCTATTCAACACCTACACTGGATCATGACCTCATGATTATATACATAGAAAACCCTAAAGACTACACACACACATACACACACAACACACCAAAACTGTTAGAACTAATATAGGAACTCAGTAAAGCTGCAGGTTCTAAAACAATATATAAAAATCAGGTGTGCTTGTATACAGTAATAACAAAAAAATCCCCAAAGGAAATTAATTTAAAAATTACACTTATAAAAACATCAAGGGCTTCTCTGGTGGCGCAGTGGTTGAGAGTCCACCTGCCGATGCAGGGGACATCGGTTCGTGCCCCGGTCTGGGAATATCCCACATGCCGCGGAGCGGCTGGGCCTGTGAGCCATGGCTGCTGAGCCTGCGCGTCTGGAGCCTGTGCTCCACAACGGGAGAGGCCACAACAGTGAGAGGCCCACGTACCACAAAAAAAAAAAATCGAAAAGAATAAAAAACTTAAGAATAAACTTAACCAAAGAGGTAAAAGATTTGTATACTGAAAACTACAAAACGTTGATGAAAGAAATTAAAGAAGACATAAATAAATGGAAAGACATCCCACGTTTATGAATACATAAATTGTATTGTTATGAAATACATAATAATATTGTTAAAATATCCATACTACCCAAAGCATTCTACAGATTCAATGCAATCCGTATCAAAATCCCAAAGGTTTTTTTTTTTTTACAGAAAGAGAAAAACTAATTCTAAAAGTAATATGGAACCTAAAAGAACCCCAAATAGCCAAAACAATCTTAAGAAACAAACAAAGCAAGAGTAATGTCACAAAGATGGCAACATAGGTTGTTCCTGACTTTGCCCCCATCCTCACAAGAAGACTGACTAACAACTATTCATGGACAAGACACCACTGTGAAAATCTTAGAACCTTGGGGTGAGGCTGAATCAAAACCCCACATCACAAAGACCAAGACAGAACCCATTAGAAGGGTGAGAGGGATGGCTACACAGTGATCACATCACCTCTCACCCAGATTGTCACAGCACAACACTGAGAATGCCCCACTGGCCCATGATTTTTCTAGTTGGAAAAATAGCAAGATGGGCATACAGCTCCATTAACATTGTGTATTGCTTCTCAGAAGATCTTCTCTGGTCTCACCTAATGGGCATCACAGGGGAATCTAAAGGTTTATTACTGGGAATCAGATTATGATGAAGAAGGGGGTTGGGGCTTACAGCAACCAGTGCTTGGATCTTGGCAGACCGAGTTCCCACTTGCAGCAGTGCACAGGTAGAAATCTCAAACAGTGGCTTAGCTCATCTACAGAGCCAAGATGGTAGTGCAGTGTGACCAGGGAACTCAGCAGGGCATAGATCTGAGATCCCAAACAAAGAACTTTGCGAGTATGGGAGCCTAGTCTCCAGTCTGCACAGGTAGGTGAACTAATTTATAACCCTTCCCACTGCTGAGTGTGGCTCCTGGTTCTGTCAGGAGAGCTACTTAACCCAGCAGCACTCAAGCAGAGAGCCTAGCCAGTAGTGCTGCCTGTCTCTGGAGCAAAGCCAGTGGCCTTGTTTATCTGGGAATTTGGAGTGCAGTTCTGCCTGAGTCAACACAAAGAGCCTTCTCATTATTGGAACCAGTTCTCCTCTCCCCAGGCGGGGGAGCTAATTTATAGTCCTGCCCATTATTGAGTGGCACCTCCCAACCAGGAAACCCAGCCTAAACACCTTGCAAGATGCTTAACCCTTCAGCACTTGAGCAGAGAGCCTGGCTGGTAGCAGTGTACATCTGCAGAACCAGGACACAGTTGGTGTTTGGCTAAGGGACTTGGGACACAATTCTATTTGATTCAGGACCCCAAACAAAGAGTTTCACTAGCCTTGTAGCTGATCCTGCTGCTTTGTTCAGGCAGGGAACCTAATTCATAGCTGTCAGTGTAACTCCTGGCCTCTACCAACAAGGAAGCTTGGCCTAAGCACGTGAGAAGTTGCTTGGCTCAGCAACACTTGAGTGAAGAGCCTTGCCAGTGGCTCTGCCCATTGTCAGAACAAATCCAGTGACCTCAACTGGCCAGGGAGCTTAGCATGCCCTTCTGCTTGATTTGGTACCCAAACAAAAAGACTTCCTGGCACTGGAACTTATTCTCCAGAGTCAAATGGGCAGGGAAGCTAATTTATAGCTTCATTCAAAGCTGCATACATCTTCCAGTCCAGTTTGACCAGGAAATGTAACCAGAGTTCCCAGGAATCTGCATAGTCCGTCTTGTTACAGTGGCACTTAAGCATAGAACCCAGCTGGTGGCCCTGATCCTTTGTATATCTAGGGCAGTAGCCCATCAGGCCAAGGAATTCATGCATAGCTCTGTCTAATTTGATCCCCAAACAGGACTCTAGTTGGACTTGGGGCCTCTATGGTGGCCCCACCCCAGCAGAGAAACTGATTCATAGTGCTGCCCACTGTTGAATACAACCTTCAACCCTCCTGACCAGGGAACCTAATCAGAGCATATAAGAAGCTGCATTGCCCATCCAACAGCCCCACATATAGTGGCACTTTGGCAGAGAGCACAACTCTCTGCTCTCCAAATCCGCAGAGCAAGACTAGTGGCCCCATCTGGTCAGAGAATTCTGTGATCAGTCCTGCCTGATTCAGGTCCCCAAACAATTGGCTGTGGTGACCTTGGGTTTGTTCTGCTGCCCCACCTAGGCAGGGAAGTTAATTCATAGCCCCATCTACTGCTAAGTATACTACCTAGTCCATCTAGAAAGCCTGACCAGAGAATCCAGGAAACCATGGAGCTCATTCTACAGTTTCACTTGGGAAGGAAACCAAGCCACCAGCCCTATCCAACTGTTCTCAGTAAGCAGCACCCACTCAACTCAGAGCTCAGGCAGTGGCCTTGCATAAAAATAGGCACTGACACCAAGCTACACTTGCCCAAGGACACTATCACTTGACAGGTCCAGAATCCCAAACTGTGCTGACAGTTAAAAAACTGTTTCTGGGGGCTTCCCTGGTGGCTCAGTGGTTAAGAATCCGCCTGCCAATTCAGGGGACACGGGTTTGAGCCCTGGTCCAGGAAGATCCCACATGCCGTGGAGCAACTAAGCCTGTGCTCCACAACTGCTGAGCCTGCGCTCTAGAGCCCGAGCTCACTGCAACTAGAGAAAGCCTGCGTGCAGCAAGAAAGACCCAACGCAGCCAAAAGTAAATAAATAAATTAAAAACAAAAACTGTTTCTGTCAAAGTGAACTTCTAAAGTCTGTAAGTGGAGACCACTTTCTCAAATGCATATACACCAATGTAAAAAATCAAGAATAAAAAAATCAGGCAAACATGATATCACTAAACAAAACTAATAAATATCCAGTAACTGACCCAAAAGAAAGGGAGATCAATGAATTGTCACATAAAGAATTCAAAGTAATTTTCTTAAAGAAGTTTAGAAAACTACAAGAACATGCAGATAATTACACAAAATTTTAAAAACAATTCATGACAAGCCAGATGTCAGACAAATAAATAGAAACAATCAAAAAGAACCAAACAGAAATCCAAGAGCTGAAGAAACAATGACTGAACTGAAGAATTTAATAGAGAGCTTCAACAGCAGATTTGACTGTGAGAAAGAAAGAATCAGTGATCTAGAAAACAGAGTATTTGAAATTATCCTGTCAGGGGAGCAAAGAGAAAAGAATGAAAAATAGTGAATGTAGCCTACAGGACTTATAGAACAAAATCAAAATAAACAATATCCATATTATGGGAATACCAAAAGGAAAAGAGAAAGAGACAGAAAGTATATTTAAAGAAATAATGGCTGAAACCTTCCCAAACCTTGGGAGAGAAATGGACGTCCAGATCCATGAAGCCCAACAGGCCAAAAATAGGTTGAACACAAATAGGGCTGCAGCAAGACATATCATAATTCGATTGTCAAAGCTCAAAGACAAAGAAAGAATTTTGAAAACAGCAAGAGAAAAACACCATGTCACATAAAAGAGAAACCCACAGGACTATGAGTAGGTTTCTCAACAGAAATATTTCAGGCCAGGAGAAAAATGGGGTGATATATTCAAAATATTAAAGGCAAAGAGTCAATCAAGAATACTATGCCCTGCAAAGATTCCTTCAGAAATTAAGGAAAAACTAATTTTTTAACAAACAAAAGCTGAGAGAATTCCTCACCACTAGACCTGCTTTATAAGAAATGCTAAAGGAATTCTTCAAGTGGAAGTAAAAGGACACTAATTAACATTGTAAAAACATATGAAGGTAATGTAAAACTCACAGGTAATGGGATATATATATATATATATATATATATATATATATTCAAAGTCAGATTCTCTAATATGGTAATGGTGCATTATTCACTTCCAACTCTAGTTTAAAATGAAAAAAAGTATTAAAAATGCCATGATTACCATGACTGCAATGATCTGTTACATGATAATCCTTATAAAATATATGTAAATTGTAACATAAGTGATCTAAAATGTGTGAGGGAGGAGAAGAAAATGTGTAAAGTCTAGGAATGCTATCAAAGTTAAGTTGTTCTCACTTTAAAATTGGGTGTTATTATTTTAAGATATCTTATGTGAGCCTCATGTTAACCACAAAGGAAAAACTGGTAGTGGTTACACAAAGGTACATGATAAAGAAGTCAAAGCATACTGATACAAAAGCTCATAAAATCATAGAAAATGACAGCAGGATAAGAAGCAAAGAACAATGGATCTACAAAACAGTCAGAAAATAAATATTATAATGACCCTACTGAGTCCTTACCTATCAAAAATTATTTTAAGGGGAAATGGAGTAAATTCTCCAACTAAAAAAAATAAAGTGATTGAATGAATAAAAACATCAGAAAATATCCTGCCTAAAAGACTAAATTTAGTTTTAAAGACACACTGCTGACTGAGAGTAAAGGAATAGAAAAAGATATTTCAAGCAAATGGTAACCCCCAAAAAAGCATAGGTAATTATTTTTGTACTAGACAAAGTAAAGTTTAAGATAAAAATGGTAAAAAGAGACAAATAAGATCATTACATAATGAAACAAGGATCAATTCATCAAGAAGATATAACAATTGTAAATATTTATACACCCAACATCAGAACACCTAAATAAATATAGCAGAAACTAACAGAGCTTAAAGGAGAAATTCACAGCAATACTATAACAGTTGGAGAGTTTAATACCCCACTATTAACAATGGGTAGACGGATAGATCATCCATACAGAGAATCAATAAGGAAAAAGTGGATTTAAACAAAGCTATAGAGCAAATGGCTCTAACAGACATATACAGAACATTCTATCCAACAACAGCAGAATACACATTCTTCCCAAGTGTATATGGACCATTTTCTGTGATAGATTTTATTTTAGGCCACAAAACAAGTCTTAGCAAATTCAAGAGGACTAAAATGATACCAGGTATCTTTTCTGACCACAATGGTATGAAGCTAGAAATCAATAACATGAGGAAAACAAAAACTCATGGATAGTGGGCTTCCCTGGTGGCGCAGTGGTTAAGAGTCCGCCTGCCGATGCAGGGGACGCGGGTTCGTGCCCTGGTCCAGGAAGATCCCACATGCTGTGGAGCGGCTGGGCCCGTGAGCCACGGCCGCTGAGCCTGCGTGTCCGGAGCCTGTGCTCCGCAACGGGAGAGGCCACAACAGTGAGAGGCCCGCGTACCGGAAAAAAAAAAAAATTAGGTTGCAAAAACTCATGGATATGTGGAAATTGAAAAACACTCTTCTGAACAACTAATGGGTTAAGGAAGAAATTAAAGGGGAGATTTTAAAAGTATCTGAGACAAATTAAAATGGAAACAAAACATACCAAGACTTATATGATGCATTAAAAGCAGTTCTAAGAGGAAAATTTGTAACATCAATAAGATGTTATGGAAAAACCCAAACAAACTTTTTGGCCAACCCAATATAAACACATACACCAAGAAAATAGAAAGATCTAAAATAAAAAGCCTAACTATACATATTAATGAACTAAACAAAACAAAACTAACTAAGCCCAAATTTAGCAGAATAAAGAAAATAATAAAGATTAGATCAAAATAAATGAAATAGAGAACAGGAAAAATAAAGATAAGATTAACCAAACAAAGACTTTACCTTTGAAAGGGTAAAAAAAAAAAAAAAAAAAAAAAAAAGATAAACCTTGAGCTAGACTAATGAAAGAAAAAAGAGAGCCCAAAATAACAAACTTATAAATAAAAGATGAGCTATTAAAACAGATACCACAGAAATACAAAAGATCAAAAATGGCTACTGTGAACAACTTTACACCAAGGAACTAGACAACCTAGAAAGATGGAAAATTCTCAAAATATACATACTATCCAGATTTGATCAGGAAGAAATAGAAAAACCAAAAAGATCATTAATAGTAAGGAGATTAAATCAGTAATAAAAAACCTCTTAACAAAGAAACTCTACTACCAGGTGGTTTCCCTGTTTAATTTTATCAAAAATTTAAAGAATTAACACTATTCTTCTCAAACACTTCCAAAAAATCGAGGAGGAGGGAGCACTTCCAAACTTGTTTTATAAGGCTAGCATTACCCTGATACCAAAGCCAGATAAGGACACTATAAGAAAAGAAAACTACAGGCCAACATCCCTGATGAATATAGATGCAAAAATTCTCAAAAATCCGCTAGCAAATCAAATTCAGCAGCACATTCAATAGATCATGCACCATGATCAAGTGGCATTCACCCCTGGGTTGCAAGGATGGCTAATATATAGGTAAGCAATATATAATACATAGGGTAGTCATAATTACAATACATCACATTGATAGAATAAAAAATAAAAATCATATGATCATCTCAACAAACACATAAAAAGCATTTGCCAGCATTTAACATAATTTCAAGATAAAAATCCTAACAAATTAGGTCTAGAAGAAACATTCCTCTACATAATAAAGACTACACAGGACAAGCCCACAGCTAACAGATTTAATGGTGAAAAGTTGAAAGAATTTCCTCTAATATTAGAGACAAGACAATGGTACCCATTCTCACCAGTCTTATGTAACATAGTGCTGAAAGTCCTAGCCAGAGAAATCAGGTAAGCAAAACAAATAAATGGTATCCAAATTGGAAGAGAAGAGGTAAAACTGTCACTGTTTGCAGATGACATTATTTTATGTACTGCATAAAAACTCCTGAAGAGGTTGTCTCTGCTGTCTCCAGCCCATCTCCTCCCAGAGTCCCAGAGCTGATTGTTCTCGAGTTCCCTTTTCCTCCATTCCCCCTCCTCTGCATCTGGCCCCCTCCACGTGCCCTGAGCACCTGCTCACCTTTCATATGGGGTGGGGTGCTGCAGGCCACTCCAGGAGGCTCTGCTGCTGTGGCTGTTCTCTGCCCCTGCCAGGGCACTGGCTCAGGTGGCCACCGCCGCAGGAAGCTGGACAGTGGTGTGGAGGTGCTTACAGGTGGGTCCCTGCCTCCCGTTCCTGCCACTACGGGTGGGAGGTGGCTGCAGCTGCGCTCACTACACTGCCTGCTGGTAAGCGTGGCCGGTGCAGCACCTGAGGGCTGGGTGGGTCGGGAGAGGCAGAGGTCCGCCTCCACAGACCACCCCAGCCCTGGGCGAGGGTTGATCTTCAGAGGGCAGAACCCAGCCCATCCCTTGTGATTGTCTAACTTGGCTCTACCCACTGAGAAATTGCATCCCTCTAGCGACGCGGTTGGAAGTCTGCTTCATCCTGCACTTTGCGGCCTCTTGAGAGATTTGTACAGCCTCCCTCCTTAGCAGGGTGGTCTCAGGTAGAAAAATTTCTCTATGTGTATATTGTATATGCTCCTGCCTACCTCATCTCCGACTACATAACCACTTTGCTCACCTCTCTCTCTTTCGCTCTGTTCCTACAACACGGAGGCTCAATCCACTTCAGGACTTTGAGCTTGCTGTTCTCTCGGGCTGGAACACTTCCTCCAGATTTCTTTTAACTCATAGATGTTCGACGTGTATTTCAGGTCCCTTCTCAAAGGTCGACATCTGAGGCTTTACAGATCACTCTATCCAAAGATGCACACTTGCACCACCCTTTGTCTTTTCCTGCTTACATTTCTTCATGACATTTATCACTTCCACACTTTGTTTGTCCTCTGCCACCAAGAATGTTTGATCCTTAAAGGCAGAGACTGTAACTTTTGATCTTGCTGTATCCACAGAACCTGTGCCTGGCACAAAGAACTGTTTGATACTCTATTAAATCATATCAAGGAACTATGGTGAGCACACAGTAAAATAAAGGCCCAACACCGATTGATGGAGATAAATACTTACTTTGGGTTGATAGTTTCATTGACAACCTCACCATTTATGAGCTGTGAAAAAGCTGAGCTAAATGTCCTTCCTGCTCTATAATTTGAAGATTATAGTCCAAAAATATCAAATGCAGTGGTAGGAGCCATTTTAACTGGAGCTCTTCTGCAATCGTCCAGTAGTGCTTCATTGCCTTTTTTTTTTTTTTTTTACCTTGTGTTTGAATCTTTTTTTCAGGCAAATGGATATGTGCCTCCTTTTATTTTGCTAATAAAAGTTATTAAATGGTTAAAGAATCCTGAAGAATGTGCCAAAAATATTAGATCTAATCAATGAATTCCATAAAGTTGCAAGAGCAGCACACAAAAGTCAGTAGCATTTTTACAAACTAACAACAAAGGATCTGCAAAAGAAATAAAGAAAATGATCCTATTTGTAATAACATCAAAACACTAAGTACTTAGGAATAAATTTAACCAAGATCTCTACACTTAAAATTAGAAGATATTGGGCTTCCCTGGTGGCACAGTGGTTGAGAGTCCGCCTGCCAATGCAAGGGACACAGGTTCGTGCCCCGGTCTGGGAAAATCCCACATGCTATGGAGTGGCTGGGCCCGTGAGCCATGGCCACTGAGCCTGCACATGTGGAGCCTGTGCTCTGCAATGGGAGCGGCCACAACAGTGAGAGGCCCGTGTACCACAAAAAAAAAAAAAAGATATTGATGAAAGAAATTTAAGAAGACAGAAATAAATGGAAAGATATCTCATGTTCATAGATTGGATGAACTGATATTGTCAAAATGTCCAAACTATTAAAATGCAATCCTTATCAAGATTCCAATGAAATTTTTATAGAAGTAGAAAAACATTATGAAATTTGCATGGAACTACAAAATATCACATATAGCCAAAGCAATTCTTAGGAAGATTAGAAAGAGGAAATAGGCATCTGCTGTTAACTGGGTATAAAGTTTCAGTTATGCAAGATGTTATAACAAAAATACCTTAGACTGGGTGGCTTAAACAAAAACATTTATTCCTCATAGTTCTGGAGGGTGGGAAGTCCAAGATGAAGATGGCAGCAGATGTCTGGTGAGCCTGCTTTCTAATTCATAGATGGCCATCTTCTCTCTGTTTCCTCACATGGTGTAAAAGTGGAGAGACATCTCTGGGGTATTGTATAAGAGCACTAATCACATTATTGAGGGCTCCACTCTCATGATATCCACTCTCAAAGCCCACCTCCAAATATCATGGTATTGGAAGTTAAGATTTTAACATATAAATTATGCGGGGACAGAAACATTCAGTCCATAATATTCTGTCACTATTCTGACATCAAAATAATGTCTTTATTACCTGCAAAATACATTCATTGTATTCCAACAGTTCCAAAAGTATTCACTCAATCCAACATTAACTCTAAAATATGTCCAAAATCTCATCTAAATATCATCTAAATCAGAAATGGGTGAGACACAAGGTATGACTTATCCTGAAGCAAATTCTCTCTAGCTGTGAACCTGTGAAACCAAACAACTTATGTCTTTCCAAAATACAATGTTAAGACATGAAAGGGAGAATAGGAGAGAAGAAAACGTACCAAGTAAGTCCAAAACTTAACAGGAAAAAACAACCTTAAACATTCAGGTTCAACAATAATTGTAGTTGGGCTCTACTGCATTAAGTAAAAAAGTAGAGCAAAATAAAAAGAAAGTAAAAGGAAGAAAGGAAATTATAAGGATAAGAGCAGAAATCAATAAAATTGGAAATAGGAAAACAATAGAGTAAAAGCGAGTAAACAAAAAGTTGTTTTAAAAAATATGTTTTATTGAAGCATTGTTGATTCACAGTATTATATTAGTTTCAGGTGTACAACATAGTGATTCAATATTTTTATAGATTATACTCCATTTAAAGTTATAAAATATTGGCTATATTCCCTGGACTGTACAATATATCCCTGTAGTTTACTTATTTTTTACATAGTATTCTACCTCTTAATCCCTTACGCCTATCTTGCCCCTCCTCCTTCCCTCTCCCCACTGTTAAGCACTAGTTGATTCTCTTTATCTCTAAGTCTGTTTCTGTTTTCTTATATTCATTCATTTTAGTTTTTAGATTCCACATATAAGTGATAACATGAAGTATATGTCTTCTCTGTCTGACTTATTTCACTAAGCCTAATAATATCCAGGTCCATCCATGTTGTTACAAATGGCACAATTTTATTCTTTTATATGACTGTGTAATAATCCATTGTATATGTATATATATATATACACACACAAACATATATGTAAAACTACAAACACACATATATGTACATGCAGAGGCGTGCATGTAAAATGGGTGAAATCTGAATAGGTCTGAATTGTACCAATATCCATTTCCTGACTTTGAATCTGTCCTATAGTTATGCAAGATGTTAACATTGTGGGGTGCTGAGTGAAGGGTGCATGGGATCTTCCTGTACATTTTTAGCAACTTCTTGTTAATCTATAATTATTTCACAATAAACTGCTAAAATACACAAATGTATAATATAGTGATATATATTTTTTTTACAAAATTAAACATTTATTCACTATAAAAACTTGTAAAAATTAACAATAGAAAAGAAGTTTCTCAACCTGATAAAAGGCAGTTATAAGTGATCAAGCTACAGCTAACACCATATTTAAAGATAAAAGACTGAATGATTTCCCCCATTAATGGGTAATAGGGCAAGGACATTTTATTTCACCATATCTATGTAATGTTTTGCTAAAGCATAATCAGGCAAGAAAAAGAGACAAAAGTTGCCAGTCATCAACCTAGAAAATTCTAAATAATCTACCAAAATAATGGGAATTAAGAAGTGATTTTAGCAAGGACATAGGATACAAGGTAAATACACACAACTGTATTTCTATATATTAGCAATAAAAAACTGGAAGTTGAAATTTTATTTATTTTTAAAAATTTTTATTGTATTGGAGTATAGTTGATTTACAGTGTTGTGTTAGTTTCAGTTGTACAGCAAAGTGATTCAGTTATGCATGTACATATATTCATTCTTTTTTGGATTCTTTTCTCATATAGGTTATCACAGAATATTGAGTAGAGTTCCCTTGCTATACAGTAAGATCTTGTTGTTTATCAATCTTATATACAGTAATGTATGTGTGTTCATCCCAGACTTCTGATTTATCCCACCCCCTCACATTTCTGCTTTGGTAACCATAAGTTTGTTTTCAATAACTGTAATATCATTTCTGTTTTGTAAATAAGTTAATCTATTTCTTTTATTTTTCTTTTTTAAATTAGATTCCACATATGGGTGATATCATATGATATTTGTCTTTCTCTGTCTGACTTACTTCACCTAGTATGATAATTTCAAGGTCCATCCATGTTGCTGCAAATGGTATTATTTAGTTCTTATTAATGGCATGAGGAACATTCCATTGTATATATGTACCACATCATTTTTTTTTCTTTTTTCAACACCTCTATTGGAGTATAATTGCTCTACAATGGTGTGTTAGCTTCTGCTGTATAACAAAGTGAATCAGGCATACATATACACATATCCCCATATCCCTTCCCTCTTGCGTCTCCCTCCCACCTTCCCTATCCCACCCCTCTAGGTGGTCACAAAGCACCAAGCTGATCTCCCTGTGCTATGCAGCTGCTTCCCACCAGCCATCCATTCTACATTTGGTAGTGTATATATTTTCTTTATCCATTCCTCTGTCAAATGACATTTAGGTTGCTTCCATGTCTTGGCTACAGTAAATAGTGCTGCAACGAACATTAGGGTGCATGTATCTTTAAAAATTGTGGTTTTTCCTGACCATATGCCCAGTAGTGGGATTGATGGATCATATGGTAGTTCTGTTTTTTAAATGAACCTCTATACTGTTCTCCATAGTGGTTGTACTAATTTACATTCCTACCAACAGTGTAGGAAGTTTCCCTTTTCTCCAAACTCTCTCCAGCATTTATTGTTTGTAGAATTTTTGATGATGGCCATTCTGACTGGTGTGAGGTGATATCTCCTTGTAGTTTTCATTTGTATTTCACTAATAATTAACAATGTTGAGCATCTTTTCACGTGCCTCTTGGCTATCTGATGTCTTTTCTGGAGAAAAGTCTATTTAGACTTTTTGCCCATTTTTTGATTGGGTTGTTTGTTGCATGAAATGTTTGTATATTTTAGAGATTAATCCCTTGTTGGTCACTTCAATTGTAAATATTTTCTCCCATTCTGTGGGTTGCCTTTTCATTTTGTTTATGGTTTCTTTGCTGTGCAGAAGCTTTTAAGTTTAATTAGGTCCCATTTGTTTATTTAGTTTTTATTTTCATTATTTTAGGAGGTGGATCATAAAAGATATTGCTGTGATTTATTTCAGAGAGTGTTCTGCATATATTTTGCTCTAAGAATTTTAGTGTCTGGCCTTACATTTAAGA
This sequence comes from Grampus griseus, assembly GCF_964374135.1. Lineage (NCBI taxonomy): Eukaryota > Metazoa > Chordata > Mammalia > Artiodactyla > Delphinidae > Grampus > Grampus griseus. The sequence continues at coordinate 52,049,027 of NC_138999.1, forward strand.
TTTTGATCCATTTCGAGTTTATATTTTTTTGTATCATGTTGGAGAGTGTTCTAAATTAATTCTTTTAAATGTAGCTGTCCAGTTTTCCCAGCAACATTTATTGAACAGACTGTCTTTCTCCATTGAATATTCTTGCCTCCTTTGTCATAGATTAATTGACCACAGTGTGAGAGTTTATTTCTGGGATGTGTATCCTCTTCCATTGATCTATATTTCTATTTTTGTTCTGATACCATACTGTTTTGATGATTGTAGCTTTGTAGTACAGTCTGAAGTCAGGGAGTCTTATTCTTCCAGCTTCGTTTTTCTTTCTCAGAATTGTCTGGCTATTCGAGGTCTTTGTGTTTCCATATAAATTTGGGAATTTTTGTTCTATTTCTGTGAACAATGCCACTGGTAATTTAATAGGGGTTGCATTGAATCTGTAGATTTCCTTGAGTAGTATAGTCATTTTGACAATATTGATTCTTCCAATCCAAGAACATGGTATATCTTTCCATCTGTTTGTGTCACCTACGATTTCTTTCATCAGCATCTTACAGTTTTCAGAGTAGAGATCTTTTGTCTTCTTAGGTAGGTTTATTTCTAGGTATTTTATTCTTTTTGATGTGACGGTAATTTGGATTGTTTCCTTAATTTCTCTTTCTTATCTTTCATTGTTAGTGTTTAGGAATGAGAGAGATTTCTGTGTATTAATTTTGTATACTACAACTAAAACTTTACTGAATTAGTTGATGAATTCTAGTAATTTTCCAGCAGCATCTTCAGGATTTTCTATATATAGTATCATGTCATGCAAAAACAGTGACAGTTCTACTTCTTCTCCAATCTGGATTCTTTCCACCTCCTTTTCTTCTCTGATTGCCATAGCTAGAACATGCCAAAGTAACTTGAATAAAAATGTTGACAATGGACATCCTTGCTTTGTTCCTGATATTAGAGAGAATGCTTTCAGCTTTTCACCATTGAGAATGATGTTAGCTGTGGGTTTGTAATATATGACCTTTATTATGTTCAGATAAGTTACCTCTATTCCCACTTTCTGGAGAGCTTTGCTTATAAATTGCTGTTGAATACTTTCATGTGCTTTTTTGCATCTACTGAGATGATCATATGGTATTTATTCTTCAGTTTGTTAATGTGGTGTATCACAATGATTGATTTGCAGATATTGAAGAATTCTTACATCGCTGGGATAAATCCCACCTGATCATGGTGTAAGATCCTATTAATATATTGTTGGATTTGGATTCCTAGTATTTTGTGGAGGATTTTTGTGTCTAGGTTTGTCAGTGGTATTGGCCTCTAATTTTATTTTTTTGTGGTATGTTTGTCTGGTTTTGGTGTAGGGGTGGTGGTGGCCTCATAGAATGTGCTTGGGAGTGTTTCTAACTCTGCAATATTTTGGAAGAGTTTGAAAAAGATAGGTGTTAACTCTTCTGTGAATGTTTGACAGAATTTGCCTATGAAACCATCTAGTCCTGGACTTGTTTGTTGGAAGTATTTTAATCACAGTTTCAACTTCAATACTTGTGATTGGTCTGCTCATATTTTCTATTTCTTCCTGTTTAAGCCTTGGAAGGTTGTGCTTTTCTAAGAATTTGCCCATTTCTTCTAGGTTGTCTACTTAATTAGCATATGGTTGCTGGTAATAATCTCTTATGTTCCTTTGTATTTCTGTGGTGTCAGATCTAACTTCTCCTTTCTCATATCTAATTTTATTAATTTGAGACTTCTCCCTTTTTTTCTTGGTGAGTCTGGCTAAAGGTATATCAACTTTGTCTATCTTTTCAAAGAACCTGGGTTTAGATTCATTGATCTTTTCTTTTGTTTTCTTCATCATCATTTCATTTATTTATGTTCTGGTCTTTATGATTTCTTTCTTTCTAACTTTGGGTTTTGTTTGTTCTTCTTTCTCTAGTTGCTTTAGGTGTAAGATTAGGTTGTTTATTTGAATTCTTCTTGTTTCCTGAGGTAAGATTGTATTGCTATAAACGTCCCTCTTAGAACTGCTTTTCCTGCATCCCATAGGTTTTGGATCATAATTTTTTCATTGTCATTTGTCTCTAGGTATTTTTTGATTTTCTCTTTGATTTCTTCAGTGATCCATTGGCTGCTTATAGACATATTGTTTAGTGTCTACGTGTTTTTTTTTTTACAGTTTTTTTTCGCCTGAAATTGATTTCTATTCTTATAGTGTTGTGATTGGAAAAGAAGTTTGATATAATGTCAATTTTGTAAAATTTACTGAGACTGTTTTGACTAATCCTGGAGAATGTTCCATGTGCACTTGCAAAGAAAATGTATTATTATTCTTTCTAATGGAACGTTTTATAAATATCAATTAAGTCTATCTAGTCTGATGTGTCATTTAAGGCCTGTGTTTCCTTATTGATTTTCTGTCTGGGTGATGTATCCATTGATGTAAGTGAAGTGTTAAAGTTCCCCAGTATTATTTTGTTACTGTGTATTTCTGCTTTTGTGTCTATTAGCATTTGGCTTATATACTGAGGTGCTCTTATGGTGGGTCAAATATATTTACAATTGTTATATCTTCTTCTTGGATTGATTCCTTGATCATTATGTTGTGTCCTTTGTCTCTTGTAGCAGTCTTTATTTTAAAATTTATTTTGTCTGATATGAGTACTGCTACTTTAGCTTTCTTCTGATTTCTATTTGCATGGAATAGCTTTTTCCATGCCCTTATTTTCAGTCTGTATGTGTCCCTAGATCAAAACTGGATCTCTTGTTGACAGCATACATATGGGTCTTGTTTTTGCATCCATTCAGCTAGTCTGTGTGTTTTGGTGGAGCATTTAATCCTCTTACTTTTAAGGTAATTATTGATATATATGTCCTTATTGCCATGTTGTTACTTGTTTTGGATTTGTTTTTGCAGCTCTTTTTTCTTCACTTCCTCTTTTGTTCACTTCTCTTTTGAGTTGATGACTATCATTAGTGTTGTGTTTGTTTGGATTACCTTTTGTGTGTGTGTGTATCGATTGCAGTTTTTATGGTTTGTGGTTCCCATGAGGTTTTTTTTTTTTTTTTTTGAGGTATGCGGGCCTCTCACTGCTGTGGCCTCTCCCATTGTGAAGCACAGGCTCTGGACGTGCAGACTCAGCAGCCATGGCTCACAGGCCTAGCTGCTCTGCGGCATGTGGGATCTTCCCGGACCAGGGCACGAACCCGTGTCCCCTGCATCAGTAGGCGGACTCTCAACCACTGTGCCACCAGGGAAGCCCTCCCATGAGGTTTTGTATATCAGTCTATATATATACAAGATAGTTTCAAGTTGCTGGTCTCAATTTCCAAGGCATTTACAATATCCTTCATTTGTACTCTCCTCACAGTTGCTTGTTTTGGTATCATAATTTTGTGTGCATGATTTACTACCTTTACTTTATGTTTGCCTTTACTGGTGAGCTTTCCCATTCATATTCTCTTCTTTCTAATTGTGTCCTTTTCTTTTCAGCCTAGAGAATTTCCTTTAGCATTTGTTGTAAAGCTGGTTGGTGGTGTTAAATTATCCTAGGTTTTGCTTGTCTGTAAAGCCTTTGATTTTTCCATCAAATCTGAAGGAGAGCCTTGCTGAGTACAGTATTCTTGGTTGTAGGTATTTTCCTTTAACACTTTAAATATATTGTGCTACTCCTTTCTGACATGAAGAATTTCTGCTGAGAAACCAACTGATAACCTTATGGGGATTCCCTTTTATGTTATTTGTTGCTTTTCCCTTTTTACCTTTAATATATTCTCTTTGTTTTTAATTTTTTCAGTTTGACTAATATGAGTCTTGGCATGTTCCTCCTTGGCTTTATCTTGTATGGGATTCTCTGTGCTTCCCGGACTTGAGTGAGTGTTTCCTTTCCCATGTAAGGGAAGTTTTCAACTCCCTAATCTAACAAATTCTAATCTCTTCAAATATTTTCTCAGGCCTTTTCCCTCTTTCTTCTGATACTAGGACTCCTATAATCTGAATGTTGGTGCATTTAATGTTGTACCAGATATCTCTGAGACTGTCATTACTTTTCATTCTTTTTCCTTTATTCTGTTTTGTGGCAGGAATTTCCACCATGCTGTCTTTCAGCTCACTTATTTGTTTTTCTGTCTCATTTATTCTGCTCTTGATTCCTTCTAGTTTTTCATTTCAGTTATTGTATTGTTCATTTCTCTTTGTTTGTATTTTAAATCTTTTAACTCCTTGTAAAATATGTCTTCTATCTTCTCAATCTGTGCCTCCATTCTTATTCCAAAACCATGGCTCATCTTTACTATCATTACTCTAAATTCTCTTTCAGGGATATTTCCTGTCACCTCTATACTTAGTTGTTGTTGTGTGTTTTTATCTTGTTCTTTCATCTGGAATGTATTTCTCTGCCTTCTCATTTTGCCTAAATTTCTGCATTTGTGGTCTTCTTTTAGCAGGCTGCAGGATCTTAGCTCCTCTTGTTTCAGGTGTCTGCCTCCTGGTGGGTGAGGTTGGTCCAGGGGCTTGTGCAGGTTTCCTGGCAGGAGTGACTGGTGCCTTCCCTATGGAGGGTTGAGCTAGGTTTTCTCCCTCTGCTAGGCAGGGTCATGTCAAGGGGTACGTTTTGCAGTGTCCGTGAACTTATTATGACTTTAGGCAGACTGTCTGCTGATGGGTGGCCCTGTGTTCCTGCCTTGCTGGTTATTTGTCCTAAGACATTCCTGCACTGGAGCTTTCAGGTTGTTTCTGGGTCTTGGTGCCAAGATTGGGATCTGGGAGAGCTCATGTCATTTAATATTCCTGGGGCTGGGAATTCCCTAGCAGTCCAGCAGCCAGGACTCAGTGTTCCCATTGAGTGGGCTCAGATTCGACCCACAGCTGGGTAACCAAGATCCCACAAGCCATGCAGCACAGTAAGAAAAAAGAAGAAAAAAGGAAGGAACAAAGAAAAAAAAACAAAAAACAAATCAAACAGTAAAAACAAAACAAACAAAAACAAAGAAAACAAAAACAAACAACTTAAAAACCAAAACAAACAACAAAAACCAAACTAACAAAACAACAAAGAAAACAAAACAGCAAACAAAAACAACAAAAAACAGAAAAAAAACAGAAAAATCATATAAAAATAAAATATATATAAAGAAAAAAATTTTAATAAATAACATAATAAAATAACAACAATTAAAATTCCCTGGGGCCTCTTCTATCAGTGTCCTTGCCTCCACGGTAAGCTCCAGCCAATCCCTGCCTCCCTGGGAGACCCTCCAATAACTCTAGGTAGGTCTCTGGACCTGCTGTGTCCACTGTGGGGGCAGCTCAGACTCTGACTTGGCCCAACTCTTCTATGTAAATGCCTGCAAAGTCCACCACTGCTAAAGCTAGACCTGTGTCAGTTACTGGAGCACTCATTGCTCATTCAAAAGTTCTACAGGCAATGAGTTTACCAAGACAGTCGTGGGAGTTTATTCCATGGCTTGTGCAGCTGCAAGGTGAGGTTTCAGTTGTTTTTTAGTTGTACAGCCCCTGGAGCTCAGCTTTGGTTTCATCCTCACCTCTACGTGTTTGCCTGCTGCCCAGGTAAGGGGAGGCAAAGGCAGTGACTGCTGGCACACTGGCCTGTTTCAGTGGGAGGGGGTGGGGCAGCGACTGACTGGGGCATACATGCTCACTTATATGGGAGGGTCAGGAGGCAGCAATGACTGGGGTGCAAGCTAGCTCCAGTGGGAGCCCTTCCTAGTGCTTGTGGAATCAGGGGCTTGTGTGTGGGAAGAGGCTGTGATGGTAGCCCTGGCCTTCCCTTGTCACTCAACAATGGTGCCTCTATTCTATGGTAGTCCAAGCTTCTTCCAGGAGCACTCCCAGTTGTGGAGCTCCTCACACCATCCCCTTGGTCTGTCTCTGCACAGCCAACAGCAGTCTTCTCTGTGGATCTGCTCTCCAAACCACACATTCCAGCACCCAGCCCCTGTCAGCACTGGCAGACACCCATCTCAGGCTGGGATGTGCAGGGTTGTGGCTCAGAGCATCTAAGTCTCATTCTGTCCTGCCTGTCACAGACCAGTCGCTGCACTTTCCTCTCATAGCCCTCCAGGCTCCACTTCTATCTCAGCTGATCTCCACACCAGTGAGGGGGCTTACTCGGGTACAGGAACCTCTCCTCTCCTTCAGCTTCACCTTCCAGGGGTGTGGGTCCCATCCCATTTCCTCTTTTCTTTTTCTTTATTTTGTCTCTTTCATCCTACCCAGTTATGTGGGGACATTTTCCTGTCCTTTTAAGTGTCCATAGTCCTCTGCTAGTGTTCAGCAGGTGCTCTGTGCAAATTGTTCCATTTGTATATCTATTCTTTATGTACTTGTGGGGAGAGTTTAAACTCCAGGTCCTCATATTCTGCCATCTTGACCCCTCCTCCGAGTCAAGTAATTCTTAACATTGGTGCTAAACAAGGGAAAACTCTCTCTTCAATAAATGGTGTTGGGAAAACTGGATATCCACATGCAAAAAATTGAAATTGAACCTCTATTATTACACAACTCACAAATATTAACTAAAATGGATCAAATACTTAAATATAAAATCTAAAATCATAAAACTCCTAGAAGAACACTTATGAAAATATATCATTTTTGTATATCTTGACAATGATTTCTTTTTTAATAAACAAATAAATAAATGAATAAATAAATAAGTTTTTGGCTGCATTGGGTCTTCTTTGCTTTGTGTGAGCTTCCTCTAGTTGTGGCAAACGGGGGCTTCTTTTCATTGTGGTGCACGGACTCCCATTGCAGCAGCTTCTCTTGTTGTGGAACACAGGCTCTAGGTGCCTGGGCTTCAGTAGTTGTAGCTCACAGGCTCTAGAGTGCAGGCTCAGTGTTGTGGCACAAAGGCTTAGTTGTTCCATGGTATGTGGGATCTTCCTGGATGAGGGATATAACCTGTTTCCCATTCATTGGCAGGCAGATTCTTAACCACTGCACCACCAGGGGAATCCCGGCAATGATTTCATGATAACACATCAAAAGCACAGGCAAAAAAAAAACCAAAATTAAAAAATGAAACTACATTAAGCTAAAATGCCTCTGAGCAGCAAAGGAAACACTAATAAATTGAAAATGCAATCTACAGAATGGGAGAAAATATTCACAAACTGCTTATTTAATAAAGGATTAATATTTAAATATATAAATAATTCTACAACTCAATAGAACAGAAGCAAAGAATCTCATTTAAAAAATGAGCAAAAAAAAGAAAAGAGCAAATGATCTGAGTAGACACTTTTCCAAAGAAGACATTAAAATGGCCAATAAGTATATGAAGAATGTCAACATCACGAATCATCAGGGAAATGCAAATCCAAACCAAAACGTAATATCTGTTAGGATGGCTATTATCAAAAATAAAAGAGATAACAACTGTTGGCCAGAACATGGAGAAAATGAAACCCTTATACACTGTTGTTGAGAATGTAAAATGGTACACCATTATGGAAAACAATATGGTAGTTCCTCAAAAAATTATTAATCGAACTACCTTATAATCCAGCAATCCCACTTCTGAGTATATGTCCAAAGAAATTGAAATCAGTATCTCAAACAGATATCTGAACACACATGTTCATTGCAGGTTTATTTACAGTATCTAAAATATGGAAACAACCTAACTGTTCTTCAAAAGATGAATGCATAAAGAAAATGAGATACACAAATCCACACACAGAGGAATATTAATCAGTCATGGAAAGGAAGGAAATACGGAAATACTGCTCTTTGCAACAACATGAATGAATCTGGTAGGCATTATGCTAAGTAAATTAAGCCAGAAAGAGAAAGACAAATACTGTATGCTTTCACTTACATATGGAATCTAAAAAGAAAAAACAAAAATACAAGAAACAATATTGGTCTGTAATTTTCTTTTCTTGCTTTCATAGAAATAGAGAATAGGATGGTGGTTGCCAGAGGCTGGGGAAAGGGAAACATGTGGTTGTGTAAGGGAAAGAGAGCTAATTTTAATTTACAAAAGAATATATTCTGAAGATCTAATATACAACATAGTTGATAATACAATATTGATACCTGAAAATGGTTGAGAGTAGATCTTGAATTATCTCTCTCTCTCTCTCTCTCTGTCTCTCTCTCTCTCTCACACACACACAGACACACACACGCACAAGTTACCAATGTTAACAATGTGATGTAATGGATGTGTTAATTATCTTGATCTTGGTAATTATTGTACAATGTATATGCATTTGATTTCTACTCACTCATCACATCGTACATACACAATGATATTTTCCAATTATTCCTAAAGTTAAAAATAAATAAATAAAAAACAGAATAACAAGTGTGGGTGAGAATGTGGAGAAATAAAAACATTTGTGTACTCTTGGTGGGAAAGTAAAATGGTACAGTCACTGTTGAAAACAGCATGTAACTTCCTCAAAAAATTAAAAAGAGAATTATTATTATAATCCAGCAATTTCACTTCTGAGTATAAACCGAAAAGAATTGAAAGCAGGGTCTCAAAATGTTATTTCTGCATTTATGTTCTTAGCAGCATTATTTACAATAGCTAAAATGTAGAAGCATCCCAAGTGTACACTGATAGATGAATGCATAAGGAAAATGTGGTATATTATTCAGCCTTAAAAGGAAGGAAAATCTGCAATATGCTACAATATGGTGAAATTTTGCAGTCGTTATGCTAAGTGAAATAAGCCAATCACAGAAAAACAAAGACTGTATGATTCCACTTTAAGAGGTACTTAGAGTAGTTGATATTATAGAGATAAAGTAGAATGTTTGTTGACAGGAGCTGGCGGAAAGTGATAATGGGGAGTTAGTTTTTATTGGGGAGTTATTTAATGGGTATTGAGTTTTACAAAATTAAGAGTTATGACTGTGGATGGTTGTGATGTCTGCACAATATTATGAATGTTACTGACTACCACTAAACTATACACTTAAAAATGGTTGAAGTGGCAAATTTTATGTTATGTTTATCTTACCACAGTTAAAAAATGTTTTTAGAAAGTAATACATAGTAATCAAGGGAAACATTAAATGTACAAAAGTAAATATTTATACTGTTGTGAATTAGAAGAACTATCTCAGTGATATCATATGTTTGTGCTCTCCTTTCTCTGAAAAGCTGGCACAAACTACATACATACCAGCCAGGACATGAGGCTTCGTGTAACTTGATGTTCCAACCTTTCCATCCAGGGACATACTGGAGACAAACTGTTTTCCTAGTGATAAGAATTCAGCCTTTCCAACCCTGATCCATCTGGCCTTCTGTAAAGTTAAATCTTTCCTTATGATTTTTCCTTGCTTTCTCTCCAGTGATCCATCAATTATAATCACTGAATAATACAAGTCCCCTCTTTGTGAAAGGAAAATATGGAGTCAGTAATGTGTTCCTATAAAATGGAAATCAATGTATTAATTAGAAACTATGAAGCAAATCACTTGGAAGCAAATGTATGTTGTTTATTCAGCTACTGTGTTTTAACTCTTCCAGGAAAGCCAATAAGGAAGCTGAGGGTTAGTAGTGGTGGGATGAAATTGGGAGATTGGGATTGACACATATACACTAATATGTATAAAATAGATAACTAATAAGAACCTGCTGTATAAAAAAATAAATAAAATAAAATTTAAAAATTAAAAAAAAAAGGTAGCTGAAATTACAACTGAGTGCTATACAGAAAATAAAACCAGTAAGGGACAAAAAGTTACGTTGCAGAACATGCTATTTATAGAATGATCAAGAAAGCCCTATGTGAAGTTGAGGTATTTCTGTGTGACTATTAAACTGTTTGTAATAATTTGTGGCAGACACTGGCTAACTGTTTACCAAACCAGTTTTTTTCCTTAGGCACAGAGCTACACTGCATTTTCCATCCTCCTTTGATGTTGGGTGTGGCTGCATACTGAGTTCTCACCAATGCACTGCTAGAGGCAAGATTCACCAGACTATTAACATGTAATCTTCCATGCTCTTTAAAACTTCTGATTATCTGGAATGGTGACCTCCAAGCACAACTTTGAAAGTCCATAATTCAAAAAGAGTCATGTACCACAATGTTCATTGCAGCTTTATTTACAATAGCCAGGACATGGAAGCAACCAAGTGTCCATCAACAGATGAATGGATAAAGAAGGTGTGGCACATATATACAATGGAATATTATTCAGCCATAAAAAGAAATGAAATTGAGTTATTTGTAGTGAGGTGGATGGACCTAGAGTCTGTCATACAGAGTGAAGTAGGTCAGAAAGAGAAAAAAAAATACCGTATGTGAACACATATATATGGAATCTCAAAAAAAAAATGGTCATGAAGAACCTAGGGGCATGATGGGAATAAAGATGCGACCTACTAGAGAATGGACTTGAGGATGTGGGGAGGGGGAGGGGTAAGCTGGGACAAAGTGAGAGGCTGGCATGGACATAAATACACTACCAAACATAAAATAGATAGCTAGTGGGAAGTAGCCATATAGCAAAGGGAGATCAGCTCGGTGCTTTGTGACCACCTAGAGGGGTGGGATAAGGAGGGTGGGAGGGAGGGAGATGCAAGAGGGAAGAGATATGGGGATATATGTATATGTATAACTGATTCACTTTGTTATAAAGAAGAAACTAACACACAATTGTAAAGCAATTATACTCCAATAAAGATGTTTTAAAAAGTCATTCATTGAATATAATAGAGCTTCTGAGAGAGTTATTTACTGAATGTTGTGTGGATCAGAGCCACCCACTACTGACAATGAGGAATACCTGCATTAGACTCTTCCATGAATGAGAAATAAACATTTATTGTATTAATCCATAGAAATGCTAAGATTTATTTGTGACAGCCACAATGTTACCCTAACAACGAAATCAAGATTTGTGTGGAATGTTTTAGAAAATTGTGAAAAAACATATCTAGTGTCAGAAATAGACATTGTTCAAAAATTGTACTTATTTTTAATCACTTCATACACTACCAAATGTAAAATTGATAGCTAGTGGGAAGCAGCCACATAGCACAGGGAGATCAGCTAGGTGGTTTGTGACCACCTAGAGGGCTGGGATAGAGAGGGTGGGAGGGAGGGTGCTGCAAGAGGGAAGAGATATGGGAACATATGTATATGTATAACTGATTCACTTTGTTATAAAGCAGAAACTAGCACACCACTTTAAAGCAATTATACTCCAATAAAGATGTTAAAAAAAAAGACATAGACTGGTTGAATGGATACAAAAATATGACCTGTATATATGCTGTCTACAAGAGACCCATTTCATACCAAGGGACACATACAGAATGAAAATGAAGGGACCAAAATAGGTATTTTGTGGAAATGGAAATCAAAAGAAAGCTGGAGTAGCAATGCCCATATCAGGCAAAATAGATTTTAAAATAAAGGCTGTTCAAGAGAGGAAAAAGGACACTACATAATGATCAAGAGATCCATCCAAGAAGGAGATGTAACAATTGTAAATATACATGACCCCAATATAGGAGCACCTCAATACAAAAGGCAAAAGCTGGCAGTCATAAAGAGAGAAATCAATAGTAACACAATAATACTGCGGGATTTAATACCCAACTTTCATCAATGAACAGATCATCCAGACAGAAAATTTACAAGGAAACACAGGCCTTAAATTAGATCAGATGAACTTTACTGATGTTTATAGAACATTCCATCTGAAAAGCAGCAGAATACACATTTTTCTCAAGTGCAGATGGAGCATTCTCCAGGCTTGATCACCTGCTGGGCCACAATGTGAGCCTTGGTAAATTTAAGAAATTTGAAATCATATGAAGCATCTTTTCTGACCACAAAACAATGAGATTAGAAATCAACTACAAGAAAAAAAATTTTAACAAACACTTGGAGGCTAAACAATGTGCTACTAAACAACCAGTGGATCACTGAAGAAATCAAAGAGGAAATTAAAAAAAAATACCTAGAGAGAAATGACAATGAAACCACGATGATCCAAAACCTATGGGACCTGGCAACAGCAGTTCTAAGAGGGAAGTTTGTAGCAATACAATCCTACCTCAGGAAAAAAGAAAAATCACAGGTAAACAACTTAACCTTAAACTTAGAGCAACTAAAGAAAGAAGAACAAACAAAAGCCAAAGTTAGCAGAAAGAAAGAAATCATAAATGTCAGAGCAGAAATAAATGAAATAGAAATGAAGAAAACAATAAAAAGGTCAATGAAACTAAAAGCTGGTTCTTTGAAAAGATAAACAAAATTGACGAACTTTTAGGCAGACACATTAAGAAAAGAGGGAGAAGCCTCAGATTAATAAAATTATAAGTGAAATAGGAGAAGTTACAACAGACAATACAGAAATACAAATGATCATAAGAGGCTTATACAAGCAACTATATGGCAATAAAAAGGACAACCTGGAAGAAATGGACAAGTTCTTAGAAAGGTACAACCTTCCAAGACTGCACCAAGAGGAAATAGAAAATATGAACAGACTGATCACAAGTACTGAAATTGAAACTGTGATTTCAAAACTCTCAACAAACAAAAGTTAGAAGCTGATGGATTCACAGGAAAATTCTATCAAACATTTAGAATGAACACTTATCCTTCTGAAACTACAGCAAACAACTTCAGAGTAGGGAATATTCCCAAACTCATTCTATGAATCCACCATCATGCTGACACCAAAGCCAGAGAGAGATAAAAAAGAAAAAAGAAAAGAAAAGAAAATTACAGGTCAGTATCACTCATAAACATAGATGCCAAAATCCTCAACAGAATACTAGCAATCCAAATCCAACAATACATTAACAGGATCATACACCATGATCAAGTGAGATTTATCCCAGGGATGCAAGGATCTTCAATATCCTCAAATCAACCGTTTTGATTCACCAGATCTTCAAATTGAAGAATAAAAACGGTATGATCATATCAATAGACACAGAAAAAGTTTCTGACAGAATTCAACACCCATTTATGATAAAAAATTCTCCAGAATGTGGGCAGAGAGAGAACATAACTCAAAACAATAAAGGGTATATATGACAAACCTACAGGTAACTTCATACTCAATGGTGAAAAGCTGAAAGCATATCCTCTAAGATCAAGAACAAGACAAGCATGTCCACTCTCACCACTTTTATTCAAAATAGTTTTGAAACTCCTAGCCACAGCAACCAGAGAAGAAAAATAAAAGAAATCCAAATTGGAAAAGATGAAATAAAACTGTCACCATTTGCAGATGACATGATACTATATATAGAAAATCCTAAAGATGCTACTAGAAAACTACTAGAGCTCATAGATGAATTTCATAAATTTGCAGGATACAAAATTAATACACAGAAATCTGTTGCATTTCTATACACTAACAACAAAATATCATAAAGAGAAATTAAAAGTACAATCCCATTTACCATTGCATCAAAAGAATATAATACCTAGGAATATACCTACCCAACGAGACAAAACACTGTACTCTGAAAACTATAGGACTTTGATGAAAGTAATTGAAGACGACTCAAACAGATGAAAAGATATATCATGTACTTGGATTGGAAGAATCAATATTGTCAAAATGACTATACTACTCAAGACAATCTACAGATTCAATGGAATCTCTATCAAATTACCAATGTTATTTTTCACAGAACAAGAACAAACAATCTTAAAATTTGTAAGACAAAAAAAAAAAAACTTGTAAGGTGACACAAAAGAGCCCAAATAGCCAAAGTAACCTTGAGAAACAAAAGCAGAGCTGGAAGAATCAGCTTGCCTGACTTCAGACTATACAACAAAGCTACAGTCATCAAAACAGTATGTACTGGAACAACATGATAGAAAGCCCAGAAATAAACCCATGCACCCATGGCTAATTAATCTATGACAAAGGATGCAAGACTAATAAATGGAGGAATGACACTCTCTTCAATAAATTGTGCTGAGAAAACTGGACAGCTACATGGAAAAAAATGAAATTAGAACATTCTTTAACACCATACACAAAAAAAAAAAACTGAAAATGGATTAAAGACCTAAATATAACACCAGATAGTATAAAAAACTTAGAGGAAAACATAGGAAGAACACTCATTGACATAAATCACAGCAATATCTTTTTTGATCTGTCTCCCAGAGTAATGGAAATAGAAATAAAAATAATCAAATTGGACATAAATAAACTCAAAAGCTTTTGCACAGCCAAGGAAACCATAAACAAAACGAAAAGACAATTCACAGAAAGGGAGAAAATATTTGTAAACGATGTGGCTGACAAAGCACTGGTCTCCAAAATTTACAAATGGCTCAAGAACCTCAGTTCAAAAAAACAAACAACGAAATCATAAAATGGGCAGAAGACTTAGAGACATTTCTCCAGAGAAGACATACAAATGGCTAAGAGGCACATGATAAGATGCTAAACATCAGCTGGACAGGAAGATGGTGGAAGAGTAAGACGCAGAGATCACCTTCCTCCCCACAGATACACCAGAAATACATCTACACGTGGAACAACTCCTAGAGAACACCTACTGAACACTGGCAGAACACCTCAGACCTCCCAAAAAGCAAGAAACTCCCCACGTACCTGGGTAGGGCAAAAGAAAAAAGAATAAACAGAGACAAAAGGATAGGGACGGGACCTGCACCAGTGGGAGGGAACCGTGAAGGAGGAAAGGTTTCCACACACTGGGAAGACCCTTCGCAGGTGAAGACTGCGGGTGGTGGAGGGGGAAAGCTTCAGAACCAAGGAGGAGAGCACAGCAACAGGGGTGCGGAGGGCAAAGTGGAGAGATACCCGCACAGAGGATTGGTGCCAACCGGCACTCACCAGATCTAGAGGCTTGTCTGCTCACCCGCTGGGGCCGGCGGGGCTGGGAGCTGAGGCTCCGGCTTCAGTAGGAGAGCAGGGAGAGGACTGGGGTTGGCAGCGTGAACACAGCCTGCAGGGTGTTAGTGCAGCACAGCTAGCCGGGAGAGAGTCCAGGGAAAAGTCTGGACCTGCCGAAGAGGCGAGAAACGTTTTCTTCCCTCTTTGTTTCCTGGTGCGCAAGGAGAGGGGATTAAGAATGCTGCTTAAAGGAGCTCCAGTGACAGGCACGAGCCACAGTGAAAGCGCGGACCACAGAGACGGGCATAAGACACTAAGGCTGCTGCTGCCACCACCAAGAAGCCTGTGTGCGATCACAGGTCACTATCCACATCCCTCTTCCAGGGAGCCTGTGCAGCCCGCCACTGTCAGGGTCCCGGGATCCAGGGACAACTTCCCCGGGAGAATGCAGCACAGCATACCTCAGGCTGGTGCAACGTCACACTGGCCTCTACTGCTGCAGGCTCGTCCCGCACACCGTACCCCTCCCTCCCCCTGGCCTGAGTGAGCCAGAGTCCCCAAAGAAGCTGCTCCTTTAACCCTGTCCGGTCTGAGCGAAGAACAGATGCCCTCCGGCGACCTACACAAAGAGGCAGGGCCAAATCCAAAGCTGAGCCCTGGGAGCTGTGAGAACAAAGAAGAGAATGGGAAATCTCTCCCAGCAGCCTCAGAAGCAGCAGATTAAAGCTCCACAATCAACTTGATGTACTCTGCATCTGTGGAATACATGAATAGATAATGAATCATCCCAAATTGAGGAGGTGGATGTTGAGAGCAAGATTTATGATTTTTTCCCCTTTTCCTCTTTTTGTGAGTGTGTATGCTTCTGTGTGAGATTTTGTCTGTATAGCTTTGCTTCCACCATTTGTCTTAGGTTTTACCCGTCCATTTTTTAAAAAAAATTTCTTAAAAATTATTTCATATTTTAATAACTTTATTTTATTTTATCTTACTTTATTTTATTTTATCTTCTTTCTTTCTTTCCTTCCTTCCCTCCTTCCTTCCTTCCATCCTCCCTCCCTCTCTCCCTCCCTCCCTCACTCTGTCCCTTCTTTCTTCCTTTCTTTCTTTCTTTCTTTCTTTCTTACTTTCTTTCTTTCTCCTTTTATTCTGAGCTGTGTGGATGAAAGGCTCTTGGTGCTGCATCCAGGAGTCAGTTCTCTGCCTTTGAGGCAGGAGAGCCAACTTCAGGACACTGGTCCACAAGAGACCTCCCAACTCCACATAATATCAAATGGTAAAAATCTCCCAGAGATCTCCATCTCAACACCACACCCAGCTTCACTCAATGACCAGCAAGCTACAGTGCTGGACACCCTATGCCAAACAGCACCAAGACAGGAACACAACCCTACCCATTAGGGGAGAGGCTGCCTAAAATCATAATAAGTCCACAGACACCCCAAAACACACCAACAGACGTGGACCTGCCAACAGAAAGCAAAGATCCAGTCTCATCCACCAGAACACAGGCACTAATCCCCTCCACCAGTAAGCCTACACAACCCACTGACCCAACGTTAGCAACAAGGAACAGACAACAAAAACAACAGGAACTGCGAACCTGTAGCCTGCAAAAAGGAGACCCCAAACACAGTAAGATAAGCAAAATGAGAAGACAGAAAAACACACAGCGGATGAAGGAGCAAGATAAAAATGCACGAGACCTAACAAATGAAGAGGAAATAGGCAGTCTACCTGAAAAAGAATTCAGAATAATGACAGTAAAGATGGTCCAAAATCTTGGCAATATAATAGACAAAATGTAAGAAACATTTAACAAGGAACTAGAAGAACTAAAGATAAAACCAACAATGATGAACAACACAATAAATGAAACTAAAAATACCGTAGATGGGATCAGTAACAGAATAACTAAGGCAGAAGAATGGATAAGTGACCTGGAAGATAAAATAGTGGAAATAACTACAGCAGAGCAGGATAAAGATAAAAGAATGAAAAGAACTGAGGACAGACTCAGAGCCCTCTGGGACAACATTAAGTGCACCAATATTTGAATTATAGGTTCCTAGAAGGAGAAGAGAAAAGGAAAGGCACTGAGAAAACATTTGAAGAGATTATAGTTGAAAACTTCCCTAATATGGGAAAGGAAATAGTTAATCAAGTCCAGGAAGCACAGAGAGTCTCATACAGGATAAATCCAAGGAGAAACATGCCAAAACACATATTAATCAAACTGTCAAAAATTAAATACAAAGAAAACATATTAAAAGGAGCAAGGGAAAGCGACAAATAACACAGAAGGGAATCCCCTTAAGGTTAACAGCTGATCTTGCTGGAGAAACTCTGCAAGTCAGAAGGGACTGGCAGGACATATTTAAAGTGATGAAAGGGAAAACCCTACAACCAAGATTACTCTACCCAGCAAGGATTTCATTCATATTCGATGGAGAAATTAAAACCTTTACAGACAAGCAAAAGCTAAGAGAATTCAGAACCACAAAACCAGCTTTACAACAAATGCTAAAGGAACTTCTCTAGGCAAGAAACACAAGAGAAGGAAAAGACCTAAAATAACGAACCCAAAACAATTAAGAAAATGGGAATAGGAACATACATACCGATAATTAACTTAAATGTAAATGAACTAAATGCTCCCACCAAAAGACACAGATTTGCAGAATGGATACAAAAACAAGACCCATATATATGCAGTCTACAAGAGACCCAATTCAGACCTAGAGACACATACAGACTGAAAGTAAGGAGATGGAAAAAGATATTCCATGCAAATGGAAACCAAAAGAAAGCTGGAGTAGCAATTTTCATATCAGACAAAATAGACTTGAAAATAAAGACTATTACAAGAGACAAAGAAGGACACTGCATAATGATCAAGGGATCGATCCAAGAAGAAGATATAACAATTGTAAATATTTATGCACCCAACATAGGAGCACCTCAATACATAAGGCAAATACTAACAGCTATAAAAGGGGAAATTGACAGTAACACATTCATAGCAGGGGACTTTAACACCCCACTTTCACCCATGGACAGATCATCCAAAATGAAAATAAATAAGAAAATACAAGCTTTAAATGATTCATTAATCAATATGGACTTAATTGATATTTATAGGACATTCCATCCAAAAGCAACAGAATACACATTTTTCTCAAGTGCTCATGGAACATTCTCCAGGATAGATCACATCTTGGGTCACAAATCAAGCCTTGGTAAATTTTAAAAGACTGAAAATGTATCAGGTATCTTTTCTGACCACAAAGCTATGAGACTATATATAAATTACAGGAAAAGATCCGTAAAAAATACAAACACATGGAGGCTAAACAATACACTACTTAATAACGAAGTGATCACTGAAGAAATCAGAGAGGAAATTTTAAAAAATACCTAGAAAAAAATGACAATGGAGACATGATGACCCAAAACCTACAGCATGTAGCAAAAGCAGTTCTAACAAGCAAGTTTATAGCAATACAATCCTTCCTTAAGAAGCAGGAAACATCTAGAATAAACAAGCTAACCTCGCACCTAAAGCAATTAGAGAAAGAAGAAGAACAACAACAAAAAAAACAAAGTTAGCAGAAGTAAAGAAATCATAAAACTCAGATCAGAAATAAATGAAAAAGAAATGAAGGAAAACATAGTAAAGATCACTAAAACTAAAAGCTGGTTCTTTGAGAAGATAAACACAATTTAAAAACCATTAGACAGACTAATCAAAAATAAAAGGGGGAGAAGACTCAAATCAATAGAATTAGAAATGAAAAACGAGAAGTAACAACTGACACTGCAGAAATACAAAAGATCATGAGAGATTACTACAAGCAACTCTATGCCAATAAAATGGACAACCTGGAAGAAATGGACAAATTCTTAGAAATGCACAACCTGCCAAGACTGAATCAGGAAGAAGTAGAAAATATGAACAGACCAACCACAAGCACTGAAATTGAAACTGGGATTAAAATTCTTCCAACAAACAGAAGCCCAGGACCAGATGGCTTCACAGGCGAATTCCATCAAACATTTAGAGAATAGTTAACACCTATCCTTCTCAAATTCTTCCAAAATATAGCAGAGGGAGGAACACTCCCAAACTCATTCTACGAGGCCACCATCACCCTGAAACCAAAACCAGACAAGTATGTCCCAAAGAAAAGGAACTACAGGCCAATATCAGTGATGAACATAGGTGCAAAAATCCTCAACAAAATACTAGCAAACAGAATCCAACAGCACATTAAGAGGATCATACACCATGATCAAGTGGGGCTTATTCTAAGAATGCAAGGGATCTTCAATATATGCAAATCAATCAACGTGATACACCATATTAACAAATTGAAGGAAAAAAACCACATGATCATCTCAATAGATGCAGAGAAAGCTTTCGACAAAATTCAACACCGATTTATGATAAAAACCCTGCAGAAAGTAGGAAGAAAGGGAACTTTTCTCAACATAATAAAGGCCATATATGACAAACCCACAGCCAACATCGTCCTCAGTGGTGAAAAACTGAAAGTATTTCACTAAGTTCAGGAAGAAGACAAGGTTGCGCACTCTCAACACTCTTACTCAACATAGTTTTGGAAGTTTTAGCCAGAGCAATCAGAGAAGAAAAGAAAATAAAAGGAATCCACATTGCAAAAGAAGAAGTAAAGCTGTCACTGTTTACAGATGACATGATACTATACATAGAGAATCCTAAAGGTGCTACCAGAAAACTACCAGAGCTAATCAATGAATTTGGTAAAGTAGCAGGACACAAAATTAATGCACAGAAATCTCTGGCATTCCTATATACTAATGATGAAAAATCTGAAAGTGAAATCAATAAAACACTCCCATTTACCATTGCAACAAAAAGAATAAAATATCTAGGAATAAACCTACCTAAGGAGACAAAAGAGCTGCATGCAGAAAATAATAAGACACTGATGAAAAATTAAAGATGATACAAATAGATGGAGAGATATACCATGTTCTTGGATTGGAATAATCAACATTGTGAAAATGACTCTACTACCCAAAGCAATCTACAGATTCAATGCAATCCCTATCAAACTACCACTGGCATTTTTCACAGAACTAGAACAAAAAATTTCACAATTTCTATGGAAACACAAAAGACCCCATATAGCCAAAGCAATCTTGAGAATGAACAATGGAGCTGGAGGAATCATTTTCCCTTACTTCAGACTATACTACAAAGCTACAGTAATCAAGACAGTATGGTATGGCACAAAAGCAGAAAGAGAGATCAATGGAACAGGATAGAAAGCCCAGAGATAAACCCACGCACATGTGGTCACCTTATCTTTGGTAAAGGAGGCAGGAATATACAGTGGAGAAAGGACAGCCTCTTCAATAAGTGGTGCTGGGAAAACTGTACAAGTATATGTAAAAGTATGAGATTAGATCACATCCTAACACCGTACACAAAACTAAGCTCAAAATGGATTAAAGACCTAAATGTAAGGCCAGAAACTATCAAACTCTTACAGGAAAACATAGGCAGAACACTCTATGACATAAATCACAGCAAGATACTTTTTGACCCACCTTCTAGAGAAATGGAAATAAAAAAAAATAAACAAATGGGACCTAATGAAACGTCAAAGCTTTTGCACAGCAAAGGAAACCATAAACAAGACCAAAAGACAACCCTCAGAATGGGAGAAAATGTTTGCAAATGAAGCAACTGACGTAAGATTAATCTCCAAAATTTATAAGCAGCTCATGCAGCTCAATAACAGAAAAACAAGCAACCCAATCCAAAACTGGGCAGAAGACCTAAATAGACATTTCTTCAAAGAAGATATACAGACTGCCAACAAACACATGAAAGAATACTCAACATAATTAATCACTAGAGAAATGCAAATCAAAAGTACAATGAGATATCATCTCACACTAGTCAGAATGGCCATCATCAAAACATCTAGAAACAATAAATGCTGGAGAGGGTGTGGAGGAAAGGGAACACTCTTGCACTGCTGGTGGGAATGTGAATTGGTTCAGCCACTATGGAGAGCAGTATGGAGGTTCCTTAAAGAACTACAAATAGAACTACCATATGACCCAGCAATCCTACTACTGGGCATATACCCTGAAAAAAACCATAATTCAAAAAGAGTCATGTACCAAAATGTTTATTGCAGCTCTATTTACAGTAGCCCAGAGATGGAATCAATCTAAGTGTCCATCATTGGATGAATGGATAAAGAAGTTGTGGCACATATATACAATGGAATGTTATTCAGCCAGAAAAAGAAACGAAATTGAGCTATTTGTAATGAGGTGGATGGACCTAGAGTCTGTCATACAGAGTGATGTAAGTCAGAAAGAGAAAGACAAACACCATATGCTAACACATATATATGGAGTTTAAGAAAAAAATGTCATGAAGAATCTCGGTGTAAGACAGGAATAAAGACACAGACCTACTAGAGAATGGACTTGAGGATATGGGGAGCGGGAATTGTAAGCTGTGACAAAGCGAGAGAGTGGCATGGACATGTATACACTAGCAAACGTGAAATGGATAGCTAGTGGGAAGCAGCCACATAGCACAGGGAGATCAGCTCGGTGCTTTGTGACCACCTAGTGGGGTGGGATGGGAAGTGTGGGAGGGAGGGAGATGTAAGCAGGAAGAGATATGGGAACATATGTATATGTATAGCTGATTCACTTTGTTATAAAGCAGTAACTTACACACCATTGTAAAGCAATTATACTCCAATAAAGATGTAAAAAAAAAAGAAAAGAAATACTTGTCTATATATATTGTGGCTACTTATTCATTCACATTTATTGAATTTTGTTGCTTGTTATGCATTTTTATTGATGTATCTCCTCTCTATGTATTGGCTAGGAATTCATTCAAAATCACCTTCTATCGTGTTTTTTGGTTAATAGTATTCACTAAAATAGAGTGGGCCAAATTCACTTTCATAATATTGCATGTATGGTACACAATGTCATTTGTTAGTAAATTCATTATGCTCTGATACTTGCCACATACTCCAGTTTTCATTAATATCTATGTATTTGTTTTTCGTTATGTAATATGTTTTTCATGATTTTTCTTTGACTTTCTAGAACTTATTGTATCTTCCTCCATATAAATCATATGCAATATAAAAAAAAAGATGCTAAACAGGGCTCACTTGCTCACTCAGGCTGGGGAGAGGAAGGGATAATGCAGTCAAAACTGGGATGTGCAAGGAATGCTTGCAGTGGCAGAGGCCATCAGGAAGTGGCAATTTTCTGAGTTGCACCAGGTGCTCTCCTGGGGAAGTTGGCCCCAGATCATGTGGCATGACCCTTGGCAGTTGTGGGCTGCACAGGCTCCCAGGAAGTTGTGCGCAGTGATCTGCATTTGCTCACTGGACCCTTGGTGGCAGCGGCAACAGTGGTAGCCATCTGCACTCATCTCTGGTGTTCAAGATAGCAGCCATGTCTTGTGCCTATCCCCAGAGCTTGCGCAGGTAGCGCCTTGCCACCTGTGAGCACACAGAGAAAGAAGCTCCTATTGAGGACCCACCCCTCTCCTCGTGCATCCCTCAACAATGGTCCCTTGCCACTCCAGCAGGCCCAGGCCTCTTCCTGGACTCTGTCAGCTATGGCATACCCCCACCCCAGGCTTTCTTCACGCAGCCAACCCCAGTCCTCTCTCTGTGGTCTGACCTCTGAAGCCCGAGCCTCAGCACGCAGCCCCACCTGCTCCAGTTGGCAGACAAGCGACTCAGGCTCGGGAGTGCTGATTTAATCAGCTGCTGCTTTCTGCCCCTCTTGCGGGTGGGAAACAGATGCCTGAAGGTGGCTCAATCACAAAGCTGGGGCCAAAATCAAAGCTGAACACCAGTGGTGGTGCTACCAAAGAAGAGGAAGGGAAATCTTTCCATGCAACCACAGGAACAGCGGATTAAACCCCCACAATTAACTTGGTAAACACTGCATCTGTAGAAAATAGGAATAGACAACGTGTTCTCACAATTGAGGCTCTGGACTTTGGGGACTATGGACTGCGTGGACTTTGGGGGAAAGTACACACAGCAGGAATAAGGCCAAGTCAGAGAAGGAACTGACCATACAGTGCCACAACAGGTCCAGGGACCTACCTAGAAGTATTGGAGGACTTCCGGGGTAGGCAGAGATTGGCTGTGGCTCACTGTGGGGGCAATGACACTGACAGCTGAGACCCAAGGAAAATATTAGTAGTATTTTTAGTTTCATTTTGTTCTATTGTTCTTTTTCTCATTATTCTTTTAATTTTAAATTTTTATTTATTTTTATTTTCTTTTTATACTTATTTTAACATAATTTTTATTTTCTTTCTATTTCTTATTTTTTAACATCTTTATTGGAGTATAATTGCTTTACAATGTTATATTAGTTTCTGGTGTATGACAAAGTGAACCAGATACACATATACATATATCCCCATGCAACCTCTCTCTTGTGCCTCCCTCCCACCCTCCCTATCCCACCCTTCTATGTGGTCACAGAGCACAGACCTGATCTCCCTGTGCTATGCAGCTGCTTCCCACTAGCTATCTATTTTATATTTGGCAGTGTATATATGTCAATGCTACTCTCTCTTGTCCCAGCTTACACTTCCCCTTTCCTGTGTCCTCAAGTCCATTCTCTACATCTGCATCTTTATTCCTGTCCTGCCCTGGGTTCATCAGAACCATATATTTTAGTTTCCATATATATGTGTTAGCATATGATTTTGTTTTTCTCTTTCTGACTTACTTTACTCTGTATGACAGACTCTAGGTACATCCACTTCATTACAAATAGCTCAATTTCATTTCTTTTTACAGCTGAGTAATATTCCATTGTATATATGTGCCATATTTTCTTTACCCATTCCTCTGTTGATGGACACTTAGGTTGTTTCCATGTCCTGGCTATTGTAAAGAGTGCTGCATTGAACATTATAGTACATGTCTCTTATTGAATTATGGTTTTCTCAAGGTATATGCCCAGTAGTGGGATTCCTATGTCATATGGTAGCTCTATTTTTAGGTTTTAAGGAACCTCCATACTGTTCTCCATAGTGGCTGTATTAATTTACATTCCCACCAACAGTGCCAGAGGGTTCCCTTTCTCCACATCCTCTCCATCATTTATTGTTTGTAGATTTTTGATGATGGTCATTCTGACCAGGATGAGATGATACCTCATTGTGGTTTTGATTTGCATTTCTCTAATGATTAGTGATGTTGAGCATCCTTTCATGTGTTTGCTGGCAATCTGTATATATTCTTTGGCAAAATGTCTATTTAGGTCTACATTTTTGTTATATTGTGTTTTATCCTTGTTTTAGTTTTTTTTCCCATTGTTTTACTTTTTTATCTTTTTAAACTATATTGTCTATTTTTACTTTACTTTTCTGGTGTGTTGTGTTTTCCTCTTTCTTTTGTTTTTAGCTTTTGTTTGATCATTATTGTGTGTTTGTTTTATGCTTTCTTTGCCTTTTTTTAGTTTGCTTTCTGCCTTTGAATTTTGGAATTTTTTTGTTGTTGTTAGTTTAGTTTTTAGTGTTTGTTTTCATTGTGGCGTTTGTTTATTTGTTTGGTTGCTCTCTTTTTTGTTTTCTCTCTTTCTGTGTGTGTGTTACTTTTTGTGTCTTTGCTTTTGCTTTTACCATTCATCTTGGGGTTTTGTTTGTCTGTTCATTTCCTTTTTTTCCCCCAATTTTCTTCTGTGCCATGTGGCTTTCAGGGTCTTGGTGCTCTGGCCAGGGGTTGGATCTGAACCTCTGAGGTGGGAGAGCCAATTCCAGGATGTTTGACCTCCAGATAAGTCCAAGCCTCAGGGAATGTTAATCAGTGAGACCACTCCCTGAGGTCTCCATCTCAATACTAAGTCCTGGATCCACCAAATGGCCAGCAAGCTCCAGTGTTGAACACCTCATGGCAAACAAATAGCAAGACAGGAAAACAACTCCACCCTTTAGCAGACAGGTTGCCTCAAGTGATACTAAGCTCACAGAAACCTCAAAACACACCATTGGATGCCCTGCCCATCAGAGGGAGAAGATACAGGTCCACCCACTGCAAAACAGGCACCAATCCCCCCCATCAGGAAGCATAAACAAGTCACAAGACCAACCTCAGCCACTGGAGGCAGACATCAGTAGTAAGAGGAAATATGACCCTGCAGCCTGCGGAAATGGGACCCCAAACACAGTAAGTTAAACAAAGTGAGAAGACAGAGAAATATGCTGCAGATGAAGGAGCAAAGTAAAAACCCACAAGATGAAGTAAATGAAGAGGAAATATGCAGTCTACCTGAAAAATAATTCAGAGTAATGATAGTAACGATGATCCAAAATCTTGGAAAAAGAATGGAGGAAATACAAGCCATGTTTAACAAGGACATAGAAGAACTAAAGAACAAACAAACAGTGATGAACAACACAATAACTCAAATTACAAATACTCTAGAAGGAATCAATAGCAGAATAATTGAAGCAGAAGAATGGATAAGTGAGCTGGAAGATAGAATGGTAGAAATAACTAACTAACTAACACAAAGCAGAATAAAGAAAAAAAAATGAAAAGAATTGAGGACCGTCTCAGAGACCTCTGGGACAACATTACACCCACCAACATTCAAATTATAGGGTTCCCAGAAGAAGAAGATAAAGAGAACATGTCTGAGAAAATATATGAAGAGATTGTAGTCAGAAACTTCCCTAACAAGGGAAAGGAAATAGTCAGTTAAGTTCAGGAAGCACAGAGAGTCCCATACAGGATAAATTCAAGGAGAAACATGCCAAGACACATATTAATCAAACTATCAAAAATTAAATGCTAAGGAAAAATATTAAAAGCAGCAAGGGAAAATCAACAAATAACATACAAGGGAATCCCCATAAGGTTATCAGCTGATTTTTCAGCAGAAATTCTGCAGGACAGAAGGGAGTGGCAGGATATATTTAAAGTGATTAAAGGGAAAATCTATAGCCAAGATTACTGTACCCAACAAGGACTTCATTCAGATAAGACAGAGAAATCAAAAGCTTTACAGACAAGCAAAGGATAATAGAATTCAGCACCAACAAACAAGCTCTACAAAAAATGCTAAAGGAACTTCTCTACATATTAAACACAAGAGAAGATAAAGACCTACAAAAACAAACCCAAAACAATTAAGAAAATGGTAATAGGAACACATATATTGATAATTACCTTAAATGTGAATGAATTAAATGCTCCAACCAAATGACACAGACTGGCTGAATGGACACAAAAACAAGACCCATATATATGCTGTCTACAAAAGACCCACTTCATACCTAGGAACACATACAGACTGAAAGTGAGGGGATGGAAAGAGATATTCCATGAAAATGGAAGTCAGAAGAAAGCTGGAGTAGCAATACTCATAACAGATGAAGTAGACTTTAAGACTATTGCAAGAGACAAGGAAGGACACAATATAATGATGAAGGGATCAATCCAAGAAGAAGCTATCACAAATATAAATGTATATGCATCCAACATAGGAGCACCACAATGCATAAGGCAAATGCTAAGAGTTATAAAAATACGAAATTAACAGAAACTCATTAATTCCTGGGGAGTTTAACACCTCACTTACACCAATGGACCGACCATCCAGAAAAAAAATTAATAAGGAAACACAGTTTTAAATGACACAATAGACCACATAGATTTAATTGATATCTATAGGAAATTCCATCTGAAAACAGCAGCATACACTTTCTTCTCAAGTGCAAACAGAATGGTCTCCAGGACAGATCACATTTTGGCTCAAAAATCAAGACTCATTAAGTTTAAGAAAATTGAAGTGTATCAAGCATCTATTCTTACCACAACTCTATGGGATTAGAAATAAATTACAAAAAAAAACTGTAAAAAACAAACACCTGGAGGCTAAACAATATGTTATTAAACAACCAATGCATAACTGAAGATATAAAAGAGGAAATCAAAAAATACCTAGGGACAAATGACAATGAATACATGACGACCCAGAACGTATGGGATGCAGCAAAGGCAGTTCTAAGAGTGAAGTTTAAAACAATAAACTCCTACCTCATGAAACGAGAGGTACCTCAAAATAACAACCTAACCTTACACTTAATGCAACTAGAGAAAGAAGAACAGACAATCCTAAAGTTAGTAGAAGAAAGAAATCATAAAGATCATAGCAGAAATAAATGAAATAGAAACAAAGAAAACAATAGCAAGGATCAATAAAACTGAAAGAAGACTTCCCTGGTGGCGCAGTGGTTGAGAGTCTGCCTGCTGATGCAGGGGACATGGGTTCGTGCCATGGAGTGGCTGGGCCCATGAGCCATGGCCACTGAGCCTGCGTGTCCAGAGCCTGTGCTCTGCAATGGGAGAGGCCACAACAGTGAGAGGCCTGCGTACCGCAAAAATAAAATAAAATAAAATAAAACTGAAAGATGGTTCTTTGAAAAGATAAACAAAATTGATAAAAATTTTAGCCAGACTCATCATAAAAAATAGAGAGAGGACTCAAATTAATGACATTAGAAATGAAAAAGGTGAAGTTAAATGGACACTGCAGAAATGCAAAAATCCTAAGAGACTACAGAAGCAACTATATGCCAATAAAATGGTCAACCTGGAAGAAATTGACAAATTCTTAGAAAGGTATAACATTCCAAGACTGAACCAGGAAGAAAGAATATATGAACAGACCAATCACAAGCACTGAAATTGAAACGGTGTTGAAAAAATCTTCCAACAAACAAAAGTCCAGGACCGGATGGTTTCAAAGGTGAATTCTATCAAACATTTAGAGAAGAGCTGACCTATCCTTCTCAAATTCTTCCAAAAAAATTTCAGGGGAAGGAGCACTCTCATACTCATACTATGAGGCCACCATCACCCTGATACCAAAAGCAGATAAAGATATCACAAAAAAGATTTACTATTCAATGATGAAAAAAGATTTTATATTCAATGATGAATATAAAAGTAACTATCCTAAACAGAATACTAGCAAACAGAATCCAGCAACACGTTAAAAGGATCATATACCATGATCAAGTGCGATTTATCCCAGTGATGCAAGGATTCTTCAATATATGCAAATCAATTAATGTGATACAACACATTCACAAATTGAAGAATACAAACAATATGATCGTGTCAATACATGCCAAAAATCTTTTGACAAAATTCAACACCCATTTATGATAAAAATGCTCTAGAATGTGGGCGTAGAGGGAACCTACCTTAACATAATAAAGGCCATATATGACAAACCCACAGCAAACATCATTCTCAATGGTGAAAAAGTAAAAGCACTTCCTTTAAGATCAGAAACAAGAAAAGGATGTCCACTCTTGCCACTATTATTTAATACAGTTTTGGAAGTCCTAGCTGTGGCAATCAGAGAAGAAAAAGAGATCAAATAAATCCAATTTGGAAAAGAAGAAGTAAAACTTTTACTCTTTGCAGATGACATGATACTATACATAGAAAATCCTAAAGATACCACCAGAAAAAAACTAGAGCTAAACAATGAATTTGGTAAAGTTGCAGGATACAAAATTAATGCACAGAAATCTCTTGCATTCTATACACTAACAATGAAAGATCAGAGAGAGCAATTAAGGAAACAATCCCATTCACCATTGCAACAAAAAGAATAAAATACTTAGGAATAAACCTACCTAAGTTGGTAAAAGTCCTGTACTCAGAAAACTATAAAACACTGTTGAAAGAAATGAAACATGACACAAACAGATGGAGAGATAGAACCATGTTCTTGGATTGAAAGACTCAATATTGCAAAAATTACTTTACTACCCAAAGCAATCTACATATTCAGTGCCATCTCTATCAAATTACCAATGGCATTTTTCATAGAACTAGAACAAAAAATCTTAAAATTTGTATGGAGACACTGAAGACCCAGAATAGCCTAAGCAATATTGAGAATATAAAACAGAGCTGGAGGAATCAGGCTCTGTGACTTCAGAGTATAATACAAAGCTACAGTAAACAAGTCAGTATGGTACTGGCACAAAAACAGAAATATAGATGAATGGAATAGGATATAAACCTCAGAGATAAACCTACACACCTATGGTCAACTAATCTATGACAAAGGAAGCAAGAGTAAACAATGGAGAAAAGACATCCTCTTCAGTAAGTGGTGCTGGGAAAACTGGACAGCTACATGTAAAAGAATGAAATTAGAACACTCCCTAATTCTGTACACAAAATCAACTTAAAATAGATTAAAGACCTAAATGTAAGACCAGACATTATAAAACTCTTGGAGGAAAACATAGGAAGAACACTCTTTGACATAAATCACAGGAAGATCTCTTTTGACCCACCTCCTAGAGAAATTGAAATAAAATACTAATTAAACAAATGGGACATAATGAAACTTAAAAGCTTTTGAACAGCAAAGGTAACCATAAACAAGATGAAAAGACAACCTTCAGAATGGGAGAAAATATTTGCAAATGAAGTAACTGACAAATAATTAATCTCCAAAATATACAAACAGCACATGCAGCTCAGCATCAAAAAAAGTAACAACCCAATCCAAAAGTGGGAAGAAGACCTAAATAGATATTTCTCCAAAGAAGACATACAAATGTCCAAGAAGCACATGAAAAGATGCACAACATTACTAATTATTAGAGAAATGCAAATCAAAACTACAGTGAGGTATCATCTCACACCAGTCAAAATGGCCATCATCAAAATAATCTAGATAAATGCTGAAGAGGGTGTGGAGAAAATGGAACCCTCTTGCACTGTTAGTAAGAATGTAAATTGATACAGCCACTATGGAGAACAGTATGGAAGTTCCTTAAAAAACTAAAAATAGAATTACCATATGACCCAGCAACCTCACTGCTGAGCATATACCCTGAGAAAACCATAATTTGAAAAGACACATGGATCCCTATGTTCATTGCAGCCCTATTTACAATAGATGGGTCATGGAAGCAACCTAAATGCCCATCAACATACGAATGGATAAAGAAGATGTGGTACATGTTTACTATGGAATATTACTCAGCCAGAAAAAGGGGATGAAATTCGGTTATTTGTAGAGAAGTGGATGGACCTAGAGACTGTCATACAGAGTGAAGTAAGACAGAAAGAGAAAAAACAATACTGTATATTAACGCATATATGTGGAATCTAGAATAATGGTACAGATGAACTGCTTTTCAAGGCAGAAATAGAGACACAGTTGTAGAGAACAAAAGTATGGACACCAAGGGGGAAAAGGGAGGTGGGATGAATTGGGAGATTGGAATTGACGTATATACACTAATATGTATAAAGTAGATAACTAATGTGAACCTGCTGTATAGCACAGGGAACTCTACATTGCTGTACAGCAGAAACTAACACAACCTTGTAAAACAACTACACTCCAATTAAAAAAAAATAACCATACTTAGTAAAACTTTTTTGCCATGTGTTTTAAAACTGAGCAAACTTGTGCACCTACTTATGAAATTATAGTCAAAATAAAGAAGGTAATGAATATTGAATGCATATGTTAAATATTTGATGTAATAATTTTATGCATGTATTTTTTAAACTCTCTGGAGAAATTTATGTTATTATATTTTATTTTTCTATTGGAGAATAGTTATTTACAGTGTTATATTAATTCCAGGTATATAATTTAGTAATTCAATATTTTTATAGATTATACTCCATTTAAAGTTGTTACAAAATATTGGTTATATTTTCTGTGCTTTACATTACATACTTGTTTCTTACTTATTTTATACTTAGTGTTTTTTACCTCTTAATTACCTTCCCTTTCCTTGCAATTCTCCCCACCCCACTCTCCACTGGTAACCACTACTTTGTTTTCTGTATGTATGAGTCTGTTTCTGTTTTGTTATATTTATTCTTTTGTTTTATTGTTTAGATTCCACATATAAGTGAAAACATACAGCATTTGACTTTCTCTGTCTGAATGACTTAACAAGCATAATAACCCCCAGGTCCATCCATATTGTTGCAAATAACAAAAGTTCATTCTTTTTTTTTTTTTTTTTGCGGTATGCGGGCCTCTCACTGTTGTGGCCTCTCCTGTTGTGGAGCACAGGCTCAGGACACGCAGGCTCAGTGGCCATGGCTCATGGGCCTAGCCGCTCTGCGGCATGTGGGATCTTGCTGGACTGGGGCACGAATCTGTGTCCCCTGCATTGGCAGGTGGACTCACAACCACTGCGCCACCAGGAAAGCACCAAAAGTTCATTCATTTTTATGGCTGAGTAAATTTCCATTGTATATATATATACCACATCTTATTTATCCATTTATCTGTTGAGGGACACAGGGTGCTTTCATAACTCGACTATTGCAAATAATGCTACTATGGACATCGGGGTACATATATCTTGTCAAATTAGTGTTTTTGTTTTCTTTGGATATATACGCAGGAATGAAATTGTGGTATCATATGGTAGTTCTATTTTTCATTTTTTGAGGAATATCCATACCATTTCTATGGTGGCTGTAAGAATTTTCAACCCACCACCACTGAACTAGGGTTCCCTTTTCTCCACATCGTTTCCAACATTTCTTATCTGTGGTCTTTTTGAAAATAGCCATTCTGACCGATGTGAGGTGATATGTCATTGTGGTTTTGATTTTCATTACCCTGGTAATGAAAGATGTTGAGCATATTTTCATGTGGCTGTTAGCCATCTGTATGTGTTCTTTGGAAAATATCTATTCAGGTCTTCTGCCCCTTTTTTAACTGGGTTATTTTTAATTTTTTGATATTGAGTTGTATGAGCTGTTTAAATATCTTTGATATTAAGCAATTATTGTTCACATAATTTGCAAATATTTTCTCCTATTCCATAGGTTGGCTTTTTGTTTTCTCAATGATTTCCTTTGCTGTGCAAAACCTTTTAAGTTTAATTAAGTCGCATTTGATTATTTTTCCTTTTGTTTCACTTGCCTGAGGAGACAGATCCAAAAAAAATATCGCTAAGACATGTCAAAAAGTGAACTGACTATGTTTTATTCTAGGAGTATTATGGTTTCTGGTCTTACATTTAGGCCTTTAATCCATTTTGAATTTGTTTTTGTATATAGTAGAGAAATTTTTCTAATTTTATTCTTTTACATGTAGCTGTTCAGTTTTTCCAGCACAACTTATTGAAGAAACTGTCTCTGCCCATTGTATATTTTTGTCTCCTTTGTTGTAGATTAATTGACCATATGCACATGGGTTTTTTTCTGGGCTGTCTATCCTGTTCCATTGATCCGTGTGTCTTTTTTTTTTTTTTTTTTTGCATGTAACATAGTGTTTTGATTACTGCAGATTTATGGTATAGTATGAAGTCAGGGACTGTGATGCCTCCAGCTTCGGTTTTTTCCTCAAGACTGCTTGGCTATTCATGATCTTTTGTAGTTCCATATAAATTTTAGGATTATTTGTTCTAGTTCTATGAAAAATGTCATGGGTATTTTGACAGGGATTTAATTAACATGTAAATTGTTTTGCAAGTACGTACATTTTAACAATATTAACTCTTCCAATCCATGAACACAAGATATCTTTCCATTTTTCTGTATCATCTGTTTCTTTCATCAGTGTCTTATAGATTTGAGAATATAGGTCTTACACCTCTTTTGTTAAGTTTATTCCTAAGTATAATATTCTTATTGATATGATGGTAAATGGGATTGTTGACTGTGCTTTCTCTTTATGATAGTTCATTATTATTGCACAGAAAAGCAACAGAGTTCTGTATATTAATCTTCTATCCTGCCACTTTAGTGAATTCATGGATCAGTTCTAATAGAGTTTCAGTGGAAACTCTAGGGTTTTCTATATATAGCATCATGTTATCTGTAAATATAACAGTTTACATATTCCATCCAATTCTGATGCTTTTCATTTTTTTTTCTTGTATGATTGCTCTAGCTAGGACTTCCAATACTATGTTAAATGGAAGTGGCGAGAGTGGGCATCTTTGTCTTGTTTCTGATTTTAGAGGAATACTCTTCAGGTTTTCACCATTGAGTATGATGTTAGTTGCAGTTTGGCATAAATGACCTTTATTATGCTGAGATATATTCTCTCTATACTAACTTTGTTGAGCGTTTTATCATGAACAGGTGTTTGATTTTGTTAAATGCTCTTTCTGCATCTACTGAGATGAACATGTGATTCTTATCCTTTGTTTTGTTAATGTGATATATCACAATTATTGAATTGTAGATATTGAGCCATCCTTGCATCCCTGGAATAAATCCCACTTGGTCATGGTGTATGATCCTTTTTATATATTATTGAATTTGGTTTGCTAATATTTTGTTTAAGATGTTTACATCTATATTCATCAGGGATATTGGCCTGAAAATTTCTTGCTTTTTAGTGTCTTTGTCTGATTTTGATATCAGAGTAAGGGTGGCCTCATAGAATGAATTTGGGAGTGTTCCCTCCTCTTCAATTTTTTGGAATATTTTGAGAAGTATAGAAATGCACTCTTCTTAATGTTTGGTAGAATTCACCTGTGAATCTATCTAGTCCTGGACTTTTGTTTTTTGGGAGTTTTTAAATTGCTGATTCAATTTCAGTAGCAGTAATTGGTCTGCTCAGATTATCTATTACTTCCTTATTCAGTATTGGAAGATTGTTTCTAGACATGCATCCATTTCTCCTAGGTTGTCCAATTTGTCTGAATTTAACTGTTCATAGGTTTCTCTTGTGATTGTTTGTATTTCTGTGATATTGTCCATAATTTCTCTTATTTCTTATTTTGTTTATTTCAGCCCTTTCTCTTATTTTCTTAATGAGCCCAGTTAAAGGCTTACCAATAATGTTTATGTTTTTAAAGATACAGCTCTTTGGTTTCATTGACCTTTTCTATTTTTGTAGGGTCTCTATTTTGTTTATTTTCCCTCTCATATTTATTAATTATATCCTTCTGCTGAATATGATCTTTGTTTTTTTTCTTTTTCTCATTCTTTTAATTGGTAGTTTCGGTTGCTTGAGATTTTTCTTGTTTCTTGAGGTAGGCCTGCCTCACTACAAACTTCCCTCTTAGAAGTACTTTTGCTATGTCACATAGATTTTGGAAAGTTGCACTTTTATTTTCATTGGCCCCAAGACCTTTTCTGATTTCCTCTATGATTTCTTTGTTGACCTATTGGTTTGTTAGTAGCATGCTGTTTGTTCTCCACATATTTACTTCTTTTTTCCATTTTTCTTCCTGTAATTTATTTCTAGGTTTATTCCATTGTGGTTGGAAAAAAATGCTTGATATAATTTCTATGACCTTAAATTTGTTGAGACTTGTTTTTTTTGGACTAGCATATAATCTGTCATGGAAAATGTTCCATGTTAACTTGAAAAGAATGTGTTTTCAGCTGTTTTTGAATGCAATGTCCTGTAGATATCTATTACGTCCAACTGGTCTATTCTGTCATTTAAGACCATTGTTGCCTTATTCATTTTCTGTCTGGATTATCTGTCCTTTGATGTCAGTGAGGTGTTAAAGTTTCCTACTATTATTGTATTTTCAATTTCTCCCTTTACGTCTGTTAATATTTGTTTTATGTATTTAGGTTCT
The DNA here is from genome assembly GCF_964374135.1 of Grampus griseus. Taxonomy (NCBI): domain Eukaryota; kingdom Metazoa; phylum Chordata; class Mammalia; order Artiodactyla; family Delphinidae; genus Grampus; species Grampus griseus. The sequence continues at coordinate 52,083,478 of NC_138999.1, forward strand.
CCTATAGTAGGCACATACATGTTAATGAATGTTATAGCCACTTCTTGTACTGATCCCTTTATCATTACATAACGTCCTTTGTTTTTTGTTATAGGCTTTCTTTTCAATGCTACTTTGCACTTCTTTTTCACCTCCATTTGCATGGAATATCATTTTCTATCCCCTCACTTTCACTCTGTCTGTATCTTTAGGTCTGAATTACATCTCTTGTAGACAACATATGGATGGGTCATCCATCCATATGTTGCCTACAAGAGACATATGGTCACCCACCCTATGTCTTTCAGTTGGGCATTTTGTTCATTCACATTTAATGCAGTTATTGATATGTATGTACTTATTGCCATTTTGTTATTTGTTTTCTGGGTGTTTTTGTAGTTATTTTTTTCTTTTAATCTATCCCTTTGTAGTTTGATTATTACCTTTACTGTTATGTTTTTGTTCCTTTCTCTCTAGTTTTTGTATATCTATTGTAGGTTTTTTTTTTACATCTTTATTTGAGTATAATTGCTTTACAACGGTGTGTTAGTTTCTGCTTTATAACCAAGTGAATCAGTTATACATATACATATGTTCCCATATCTCTTCCCTCTTGTGTCTCCCTCCCTCCCACCCTCCCTATCCCACCCCTGCAGGCGGTCACAAAGCACGGAGCTGATCTCCCTGTGCTATGCGGCTGCTTCCCACTAGCTATCTACATTACGTTTGGTAGTGTATATGTGTCCATGACTCTGTCTCTTGCTTTGTCACAGCTTACCCTTCCCCCTCCCCATATCCTCAAGTCCATTCTCTAGTAGGTCTGTGTCTTTATTCCTGTCTTACCCTTAGGTTCTTCATGACATTTTTTTCTTAAATTCCATATATATGTGTTAGCATACGGTATTTGTCTTTCTCTTTCTGACATACTTCACTCTGTATGACAGATTCTAGGTCTATCCACCTCATTACAAATAGCTCAATTTTGTTTCTTTTTATTCCATTGTATATATGTGCCACATCTTCTTTATCCATTCATCTGATGATGGACACTTAGGTTGTTTCCATCTCCGGGCTATTGTAAATAGAGCTGCAATGAACATTTTCATACATGACTCTTTTTGAATTATGGTTTTCTCAAGGTATCTGCCCAGTAGTGGGATTGCTGGGTCATATGGTAGTTCTATTTGTAGTTTTTTACGGAACCTCCATACTGTTCTCCATAGTGGCTGTACCAATTCACATTCCCACCAGCAGTGCAAGAGTGTTCCCTTTTGTCCACATCCTCTCCAGCATTTATTGTTTCTAGATTTTTTGATGATGGCCATTGTGACTGGTGTGAGATGATATCTCATTGTAGTTTTGATTTGCATTTCTCTAATGATTAATGATTTTGAGCATTCTTTCATGTGTTTGTTGGCATCCTGTATATCTTTGGAGAAATGTTGATTTAGGTCTTCTGCCCATTTTTGGATATTGTAGGTTTTTGATTTGTGGTTACCATAAAGTTCATATATGTTGACCTAAAGTTATATCTACTCTTTTAAATTTATAGTCATTTAAGTTCAAACACATTCTAAAAGCTCTATTTTTTTACCCCCCCCAACTTTTGTGGTTTTTATGTTATACTTTACATCTTTATGTCTACCCCTTAAGTGTTTATTTTAGTTATAGTTGATTTTAAAATTTTTGTCTTTTAACCTTCGTATGATCTTATTTAAGTGGTTGATTCACAGCCTTTTCTATGTATTTGCTTTTACCAGTGGGATTTTTGCTACAATTTTACCTGTTATTTCTTATTGCTTGTTGTAGCACTTTCCACTTAAAGAAGACCCTTTAACACTTCATGTAAGGTTGCTTTAGTATGGATGAACTCTTAAGTTTTGGTGGTCTGAGTTTTTTTTTTTTAATCTCTCCTTCAACTGAATGGTAATCTTTCTGTGTAGAGTATCCTAAGTTTAATTTTTTTCCCTTTCAGTGCTTTAAATAAAACATGCCAGTTCCTCCTGGCTTGCAAAGTTTTCTGCTGAAAAATCAGCTGATAGCCTTATGGTTTTTTTTTCTTGTATGTGACTTTTTTTTTCTCTTGCTATCTTTAAAATTCTCTCTTTAACTTTTGCCATTTTTTTTATGATATATCTTGGTGTGGGTCTCTTTGGGTTCATCTTGTTTACAACTTTCTGTGCTTCCTATTTCTGGATATTTGTTTCCTTCTTCAGGTTCAGGAAGTTTTCAGCCATAATTTCTTCAAACACATTTTCTACTCTTTTCTCCTTCTCTTCTCCTTCTGGGACCCCTATAGTGCAATGTTAGTATGCTTGATATTGTCCCAGATTTCCTTAAACTATTCTAATTTTTTAAATAATTTGTTTTCCTTTTTTGCTGTTCAGATTGTGTGATTTACCTCATTGTATCTTCCAGATCACTTATGCTTTCTTGTTTATCACCTAATCTGCTGCTATCAATCTGGTGTATTTTTTCTTTTCAGTTATTGTATTCTTCAGCTCTGACTGGTTCTTTTTTATATTTTCTAGATCTTTGTTAAAATTCTCACTGAGATTATCTATTCTTTTCCCTAGTTCAGTTGGCATTCTTAGTACCATTGCTTTGAAGTCTTTATCAGTCAACTTATTTATTTCTGTTTTATTAAGTTTTTTTTTCTTTTTCAGTTCTTTTCTTGTCCCTTAACTTGAAACATATTTCTTTGTCTTCTCATTTTGTTTAATTTTCTCTATCTCTATGAAATTAGGTGAAGCAGTTACCTATCCATCCCACTCTTGAATATGTCCTTGTGTAGGAGCATCCCTATGCAGTCTGCATGTGAGCATGGACCATGTCTTCCTCCAGGGTGTGTTGACAGACACTGTCTTAGTAGGAGGAAGGGCTGGAGATGGAGATGCTAGTGCCAGAGCCAGATGCAAACCAATCTTTCTTCTATGATAATTAGCCATCATTCACGCCCCATCAGTAGTGTGGTCTTGGTCCATGGGGCTGGAGCAAGAGCCTTAAGGAATTGTAGTTTCTCCTGGCTGAATGGCAGTCTCCTCTTTATTTTGTGATATTGCTGAGGCCTGAGGGCTTGGGGCTGCACCTGTGCTGGTTTCACTTTTTTCCAGGTGTTTTTGCCTTGGTTAGAGACTGGGTCAGGGCTGGAAAGGTTGTTGCTATTTCACTGAGCTGGCCCCACCCTCTCCCATATGTACACAGGGATGCGTGCTCTGAATATGGAAGTCTCCAACCTGGATCTAGTCTCACTCCCTTCTGATAGTGTGCAGGGTTGTGTGATCTGGCAGTTGTGGTCTCCACCCTTTAGCTTGCCTTGCTCCCTTCCAAGTGTGTGCACCAATGTGAGTACTGGCAATGGCTGCTTCCACCCTGGTCAGTGTCCAAGCCAGCTATATTCCATCCATATGTGCACTGTCTCATTGGCAATGGAAGCCACTGCCTTAGTGGGGAGCAGCACCAGAGCAAGAGGGCCTGGAGCAAGAGGCTGGTGCAGTCAGAGCGGGTGTGCTGGGAGGTTCTGGCAGACTAGCCAGAGCCCCAGGCAGTTTTCAATTTGCTGCCCCCATGTTATGGCTGAGAGTAAGCAAGTCTCTGTGTTCTTTCAGGGTGGAAGTTAGCTTTCTTACAGACCTCTGGTAAGCCCCACTGGTTTTCACACCAGCTAAGGGGGCTCATATTTCTCATCAGCGCATCTCAGGGCTGAGGTGCCCAATATGTGGCTTGAACCTCTTGCTCTCCAGGGAGAATCCCCAAGCCTGTGATATCCTCCTCCTCTTCTGTGTCCTCTGTGAGGAGTGCAGGTCTTGACCAGATTGCTTCTTTACCCTTCCCATCAGACTCCGTGTGGATCTTTCATTATAGTCTTGGTTGTAGAAGAGCTGGTCTGCTAGTCCCCAGGTTGACTTCAGTGAGAGTTGTTTTACATGTAGTTGCACTTTTGATGTTTTCATGAGGGAGGTGAGCCCAGCATTCTCCTACTCTGCCATCTTGATCTCTTCATTGGTGTACTTAAACGATTGATGTTCAAAAAGGTTATTGATATAGTTGGATTAATTCTTTAATATTCTTTACTGTTTTCTAATTGTTGCCTTTATAGTTTGAACCTATGTTTGTTTTCCCCTCCTTTTCTTCATCTTATGGTTTTAAACTCACCATTTAATATGATTCCATTTTTCTACTTTCTTAGTGTATAAGTTGTACTTATTTTTTTAACTTTTCTTAGTGATTACCATAGAGTTTGCATTATACATCACACCTAATCCAAGTTCAAATAACACTATTACCACCTCATGGGTAGTGTGTGTACCTTACAACACCAAAATAATTCTAATTCCTCCCTCTTTTTCCTTGTACCATTGCTGTCATTTGTTTCACTTATTATAAACATGCACAAGAACACATAATCAAATATATTATTTTTTTTCAACAAACTGCTTCTGTTAGATAAATTAAGAGTAAGAAAAATAAAATTTTTATTTTACCTTCACTTATTCCTTCTTTGATTCCCTTCTTTACTTCATGTAGATCCAAGTTTCTGACCTATATATTTTTTTCTTCTCTGTAAAGAACTTATTTTAACATTATTTTGCAAGTCATCTCTACTGGCAACAAATTCCCTCAATTTTTTATATGTCTGAAAAAGTCTTTATTTCTCCTTCACTTTTGAATGATAATTTCTCAGGGTAGAGAATTCTAGCTTGACAGTTTCTTTCTTTCTCTCTCTCAACACTAAGTATTTCTCTCCATTCTCTTTTTGCTTATATAGCCTCTGAGAATTTGGATGTGATTCTAATCTTTTACATTTATAGTTGAAGTGTTGTTTTTCCTGTAGCTTCCTTCAGGATTTTTCTTTATCTTTGATTTTCTGTAATTTCAAAATGGTATGGCTCAGTGCAGTTTTGTGGCATTTATCTTAATTTGTGTCCTCTGAGCTTCCTGAGTCTGTAATTTGTTGTCTGATATTAAGGAATTTTTCATTCATTATTGTTTCAAATATTTCTTTTCTTTCTTTCTTTCTTCTCTTTCTGATATTCCCATTACACGAATGTTACATTTTTTTTTTTTTAGTTTTCCCATAGTCCTAAATGTTCTTTTCTTTTCAGTCTTTGTTCTCTTTGCTTTTCAGTTTTTGAGGATTCTATTGCATTATTTTCCACCTCAGAGATCCTTTATTCAGTTGTATCCAGTCTACTAGTGAGCTCATCAAAGCCATTCTTCATTTTGTTTGTAGTGTTTTATTTATTTATTTTTAAACTCTAGCATGTCTGTTTTGGTTCTGTCGTAGGATTTTCATCTCTTTGCTTACGTTTACTATCTACTCTTACATGCAGTATACTTTACCACTAGAGCACTGAGCATATTTATCATTGTTGTTTTAAATTCCCAGACTAATTCCAACATTCCTGCTATGACCTGTCCTGATGCTTTTGCGTGTGTGTTTGCAGGGGAGAAATGTTTGCCTTGGTACATCTTATAATTTTTTCCTTAATAGCCAGACTTGTACTGGGTAAAAAGAACTGGGTAAAATGTAAATAGGCCTTTAGTAAAGTGGTGTAAGGTGTGGGGGTAGGGAAAGTATTCTGTAGTCCTAAAATTACATATTAGTTTTTTAGTGAGCCTATGCCTATGCTTTTAGACTGTTAAATTCACAAATGTTTCTCAGGTTTTTTACTTCCCCTTAGTTGAGTGAGAATGGCTTAGAATGGGCTGGAATTGGGTATTTTCCTTATTTCATGTGGAAAGCTAGATTCAGCTATAGTTGGGTATTTCCCTTCTCCCAGATCAGTTAGGTTCTGATAATACCCCAGCAGGTTAGATTCTCATTAACTAATTTGCTCTGGTGGCAGGCTTTTTTTTAGAAGAACAGATTGTTCTGGCATATTTCAAAATGATTCATTTTTCCTGTCCCCTACTATAAGCAAGATTATATTTTTCTCCAATATTTACTGTTAGAACTTTGTTGAGTTACTGGAGTTAAATCTCACAGTATTGTAAAGGACCCCGTCTGATTTTGTCCCAATTGAGTTTTCAATTTCAGAGTTGTCCACACTGAGCTTCCAGCGATTCATCAATTACAGTTCAGGTAATTGGTTCCCAAGTGGATTCTGCTCATGAGTCTCTGCTCAGGCAAATCATGACTCCCTGTATGTGCCTCCAGTCTTGGGTACAAGCAGCTTGCCCAGTGCTCTCCCATTCTAATAGATCCAAGAAGAGTTGTTGATTTTTCAGTCTGTTCAGCTTTTTACTTGTTGATAGGATAGAGTGGTGATCTCTAAGCTACTTATATGAGGAACTGGGACCAGAAGTTTGATATTTTGACTCCCTCCCAGCTTTTTTGATGTATTACAAATAAAATTTGTACAGATCAAGATGGTGACATAGTTTCCCTCATGGGAAGACCAACTAGCAACTATCCATAGAAAAGGCACAAGAGTGAAAATCCTGGAACCCAGGGGTGAGGCTGAGGAAACCCCTGGACCACAGAGACTGAGAAGGACTGCTTTGGAAGGGTAAGAGGGGTGGCTACACTCTGACCACATCACCTCCCCCAAACCCCAGGCCAGCACAGAAACATACCAAGAGGGCTCTACTGAGCCTATGGGTTTCTCCAGTGGGAAATAAAGAGCCCAAAGTGGACATAGAGCTTTCCCAGCATTGTGGGTCACTTCCTAGGAAGCCCACTCATGTCTAACCTCATGGGGTGGCAGTAAAATTTTCAGGGCTTGACCACTGTAGATAAGACTGTGACAGAGAAGTGAGTGGAGCTTACAGCAACCACCCTTCACATGTTGGCAGCTATGTCCCATGGATGCTGCTGGTTCCACAGTCAGGTCTGCATTTGGTAGGTCTGTTACCAAGGGTGTTTAAGGGTTTGGCTTCCACTGGGTCCCTTATTGTGCTCCTGGTGGGTCTCTAGGTGGGCAGGCCTTCCTTAGGACTACAGTAGAGCATGGCTAGAGGTGGGTCACAGGACTACTTCAGGAATGACAGTCAGTCCAAGGTCAGAGGCATGTGTTACCAGGGGCACAGAAGAACATCTATTCTCATGGGTCCCTTGGAAGAAGGGGCTGATGGCAGGCTCATGGAAAAGCAGACTGGAGCCAAGTCTACAGGAGGACAGAGAATTTCACATTTGCAATGACCCATTGTTTTTCCACCTCTGCACTTGTTGAGGGGGCCAAAAGTCACCCAGAGCAGCGCTCAACTTTAACATTCACATGAATCTCCTGAGTGACTTGTTAATATGCAGGTTCTGATTCAGTAGGTCTTGAGATGATCCTTGAGATTCTGCATTTCTAACAATCTTCCAGATGACATTGTTGCTGCTGGTCCACAGATCACCCTTTTATTAACAAGATTCTAGGACAATGGCCTTGGACCCTGACCCTGATATTTAGAGGCTTCTCTACTAAATGCCCCAAAGAGGTCCTCAGTAGCTACAACATGGAGGTGACTGCAGCAACCACTCATTATTCACCCAATGGGGCATTAGCACACCAACAGCCTTATAGCCCCTTATTGTGCCTAGATCCTGTTGGAATTTGAGAGAAAGGTGAGCTCTGTAGGGCAGATCAGTCTAACCATTTTCCAGGAAGGTCTCACTTCACCCACATTGGTTTCCCCATATCTCAGCTTTGTATGATTTGTCCATCAATCCAATCCCATATGCCTACTGTCTTCCAAAAAATCCTCAAACTTCCTGGTTTGTTCTTTGTACCCTTCCTTGTTGTCCAGCACTGCTATAGACTATTTTAAATTTTACACTGTTTTTGTCATTTCAGTGAGATCTGTGAAGGGTAGGAGAGAAGAATGTATGGGATCAGTTTGTCATCTCAGAGCAGAAGTCCTACTTTTGATTTCATAGTAATTGAAGTCTCTTCTCCCACCTACTATTTGAGGCCTGATTTGTTCCAATAGAAAAAACAATGTGGCTAGTTCCCGTTCTGAGCCATTTTCAGGAAAAAAAAAAACAAAAACAAAAACAAAAAAAACCTGAGAGCAGATACAAATGGAGAAGGTTATAGGAGAAAGCCACTTCCCTTCATAAAAATCAACTCAGAATCTTTAATTGCAGGCCTTGGCAGGGAAATGGCTGCTTATAAAGTGGCCCAAATCTACCCACCCCGTTTTACTTTACTTCCAGGGCATGTTTATTTCAATTTCCATTGTCATCACCATACCTGACCCCAGGGTGACATTGATTCTCCTTGGACACTCTGATCCAAGTGTAGACAAATTCCTATGCCTTGGTTTCCTCAGTAAGTAGTAGTATCAATAGCAATAACAGTAATTATAACAACAGTTTCTCTTCTTTACCTTTCTTATATGCCAGGTACTGTGCTAGGAACTTGAGATGAATTTTCTAATTACTTCCTCTTAGTTATCCTGGAAGGTGGCTAAGGTTATTATCTCCATTTTGATGAAACTAAGGTACCATGAGGTTAAGTAGCCTACTCAGGTAGCAACTCGCACAGCCAGAGTTAGAACCCAGGTCTCTGTGAGCCCAGAGTCACAAACTTAATCATTTTGCTAAACTGAATATTAAAATATCCCAGCTCACCTGTATGTAAATATATTACCATTAGCTCCTGGATTCCCACTTGACGGGCTGACATCCTCCCCAGTGACTGAGGCCAGCCAAAGCCTCTACCTCCAGGAATAGAGGATCTGTGACTCTAAGAGAAATAGTGGAAAGACCCCATTTGCCAAATGGATTCAACTCAAATACTAGACATACCTGATAAAAATGTATCAGCCTAAAAAATATAGACATGATGTGGGACTTTGTGGATGACAATCCTCTATTTTACATTCAATCAGCAGATTTATATTCTTCATTATTCTTAAAAGTCCATCTTTTGCTTCCAAACAAGTAAAAAGCATATTAAAGAAACCCAAAGTTCACAGGTTACTAACTCAGCACTCAATCTGTTGTGTTCACTGTTTTGTAAATTAACCATGACACTAAAATCTCTCTATGCACTGGTTGAATCACTTTTAATTAATATGACAGCAGTAGGTTCTTCAGGAAAACAATACCTCCACTTATCAAAATGTGGTATTCTTCCAAAGGAAGTGAATATCATGTTCAAGGCATCTGTTCTCTTCACAAAACAAAACATTTTGAGGGAGCTGTTTTTCCCATAGTGACAACATGAAGATTTGAATAACTTCATCAGAGCAGGACTTCTCCTGATCAGCTAACCTAAAACCACTCAGAGAAGGCCGTGATGAATTTTCACAATGGATCCACTTTTCCAGATATTTGAGTTTGCTTTGTGTGAACAATCAGAGCCTCTGAGGTGAATGCATAGATCACATGAACCAGTAAACGGACTTTGCAACTTGAATGCTATTCCCACACTGAAAAACTTAGCAATTTTTGTTTTTGTTTTTTTCTTGTGGAGTTTTGGTAGGAAATGAGATGAAGTAACTATAATAGGAAAAAATTCATGATATATAACTGCCATATTTTTTGACAGAAATCTGCCAAATATTCTTTACCTTAAAAGGACACTATAAAATGCCATAATCATTTTTTAAATTGACTTAATTAGAAAAGACCAAATGTATATACAAAGGATAATGCATGGATCCATCAATTTGTTTTCTGACGCCTGCTGGCAAGGAAGACAACAGAGGGTTGATGGAGAGAAGGCTGGAAGCCAGGCAGAGGAAAGAGGAAGGTCACTGTCATTTATTTGAGAAAATTCTTTCATATAGGCATGGGGTTGGGGGCAGTGGAACAAGGGTTTCTCCTTGAGGCAAATTTGGAGAGCTGTGTTGTGGAATTCTTCAATAGCATAGGAGGAGGAAAGTGTTGCATTAAGGCCACCTTCTTTTTATCTGTAACAGCTTTATTGTGATATAATTCACATAACATAAATTTCAAACTTTAAAAAGTATACAATTCAGTGCTTTTAGTATATTCACAGAATTATGTAATCACTAACACAATCAATTTTAGATAATTTTTATTACCCCAAAGGAAATCCATTAGCAGTCACTCCCGTCTACTTCCCAGCCCTTGGCAACCAGTAATTCACTTTCTGTCTCTATGGATTTGCTTATTTTTGATATTTCATATAAATGGAACCATAAAAAAGCCTTTTGAGTTTGGCTTCTTTCACATAGCATAATGTTTCATCCATTGTAGTATCAGTATCATATCAGTATTTCATTTCTTTTTATGGTTGAATAATATTCTGTTATAGAGATATAACACATTTTATCTATCCATCACTTGATGGACATTTGGTTATTTCCACCTTTGGCAATTATGAATAAAGCTTCTATGAACATTTATGTACAAGGTTTTGTGTAGACAAGTTTTCATTTCTTTTGGGTATATCGCTAGGAATGGAATTGATGTTGATATGGTAACTGCATGTCAAACTTTTTGAGAAACTGTAAGGCCCCACTTTTAACAATTTGAGTGTTTACTATGTCTTAGGCATTGTGGTATTTTCCATGTTAGCTGTAAACTGATTTACTCCTTATAACACTTGTGCAAAGTAATTACTAACTACTCTTATTCCCATATGACAGGTGAGGAAAATGAGGCTCAGAGAGGGGATGCCATCTGTTTATGATCCCACAGCTAGGAAGTGGATGATGGAGCTGGGATTCGAACTCAGGCAGTTTGGCTCCAGAGTTTTTGGAGGAGGACATGGCCAGACAGAAATAAAAATTCTTGCTCTGAAAAAAAATGATTTCAGATTAGCATATTTGTTTTATAGCAGAGGTTTGGAATTTGGCTTTCACTGACTAATCTTTTTAGTTTAACCAAGTGGTTAAAAGTGCAAACCCTACAGCCAGATGGCTTGGGCTTGAGTCCAAACTCTGTCACTCACTACTTGTATGACTTTGGACAATTTACTTAACCAATATGTGCCTCAGTTACCTCATATGCAAAATAGTTAAATAATGGTATTTTTCTTATAGGGCTACTGTGAGGATTAAATTGATTTAATACATGTAATGCACTTAGAATAGGGCTTGTGTATATGGTAAGTGCTCAGTAAATATTAATGAAATATGGACAAGCATTTCCAAACTTTTTTGATCCTGTACCCCATCAGTAAAACATTTCTGAGCACAACTTCCCAATATAGGTGTATTTATTATAAGCATGTGCTACTGACAGTCCATTTTAATTATTGGGACAGATTAAGTTCCTTCTGATCTTTTAAATAATAGAGAAGTTTTAATATTTTCTTCTGTATTCCTCATGGATGATCTTGTGTCCTTTACTCTGACCATGTACCCTGTCCCAGATGGAGTACCCAGGTCTGGAGTGAGAGAAGAACTGACTTATCCCAGGTTTTTAAATATTGCTATGATACAGGGTTTCTGGACCTGTGTCTCTACGTATGTGGGTAGGGGAAGGGATAGGAGCAAGCAAGATGAAGAAGGAACTTCTAAGCGTTACAAGAATGAGCTCTTTCTATTAGGGGTTTCCTCTGGGGGAAGGGGAGTGTCTGATTACCTATAAAACAATGAGAGGTTTCCATTTTATAGACAAGTACACCCTACCAGGTAAACGGAATGACCTCAATCTCTCTCTGGGCAGGTATAAAATTCAGGTGAGTACTTGCTGTGTTGGGCTCCTTTTAGTCCTCAGAACTGAGGACAGCAGAAGAGGCCAGTAAAGACTCCCTGTCTCAGCTATGTTGGGCTTCTGGTCTCAGTGAGCACAGAGGACATGCTGAACCCAGAAAGAACAGAGTGAAACTTTCAAGATTCCTCTAGACCATTCTGCCTCTCCTTTCAGGGAAAAGGGAGCTGGACAGGGATTTAGCAGAATTTGAGTCACCCCCCTCCTTCAGTTTAGAGAAGAGGAAACTATGATCCTGGAAAACCTCCTTCACTCTTTCCCTTCTCTGAACCTCACAGTGATTTAGTGTAATAATAATAATAATAATAACAGCCTTCATTTTACTGAGCTACTACTGTTGTAGTTGCTTTACATGTATTAACTTATTTTATCATCATAACAAATTCCTATGAGCAACAGACATGCTTTTGGCCTCAAGTGAAATCAAACTTATCTAACTGTAATCTAATTCAATTGGCGTTTCTTTTCTTCACATAATAATCCAGAGGTAGGTGGTTGCTGAATATTTCTGTAATTTACTAATGTCATCAGGGACCCAGTCTCTTATCTTTTTTTGCTACCATCCTTAGTATGTATAGATCTTTAGCCTCATGCTTGTTACTTCATGGTCACAGATGGCCACCCTATCTCAAGGTATCACATCTGCATTCAAAATAGGGAAAAGAAAAGAGGTGTTGGTGCCAGCTGTATTTCATCCCTTTATCAGGAGACAAAAGATTTATCAGAAACCAGCCCCTTATCAGCAGACTTTCGCTAACATTTCCTTAGTTAGGTGTTGGTCACATGGTTACCTTTTGCTGCAGGAGAGGCTGGAAAAATATTTAACTGAGCACATTGTTGCCTCAAAATTGGGGTTTGAGTTGCAAGTAAGAAAGGATAAATGGATACTAGAAAGGCAATCAACAATTTTCAGTAATATATAAGTACTATTAGAATCCCTATTTTACAGATAGGGAAACTAAGGCATGGAGTAGTTAAGTAACTACCCAAGGTCACACAGCCAATTAACAGTAGAGCTATGATTTGAACCCAGGCAGTCTGGCTCCATACCAGTGTTTCTGGAACATTCTTTGTGACAACCTACCTTTAATATTGACAAGCTACCTTTAATATTTAATACCTTTAATATTGCATCCCAGTATACATACCTTTCAAATTCAAAACACTACATACATTTTCTATCTACAATATTCTATTCTATTTTCTATTCTATTCTATTCTATTCCATTCTATTATTTCATTTTTAAAATGCTGGTCATGTTCAACTAAACTGATTTCTTGACCTGCAATTTGAAAATAATTTTACTGCATTGCTCTTCCAAAACCACCATTTCCCTAATGGGATTTCTGGGGTACCAAGAAAAACTTCCTGGTGCTATGTCACTCTCTCAAGTCCTGCCTGAAATGCCACAATTTCTTTTTTCCCCTAGATATTTGCCTCTTATTGAGTCTGATCCAAGAAGGGGATGTTTTGAGGGTTCCTGTTTTATACAGCCAGACACAATTCCGAAATCATAAAATCACCAATGCTTCAGTGAGAATGGTAGCACTTCACATGATACACAGTGAGCACTAATTCATGTGTATTAGCTGAATCTCCCCAAGAAGCATATCCCCTGATACAAGGGGATTAGGGAAGTGATGCAGGGAGGTGAAAGCAGGAAATATGGGGTGTGTTATTAAACCAGCTGCTACAGTGGGCAACTGAAGCTTAATCCCTGGGGAAACTCTGGGGAAAAGTGTCAAATAAAATTTTCAATTATCATCCCTGAGGAGCAAGGGAACCAGGACATTTATACCCTTCCCCCATCAGTCATTGGTTAAGGGCTATTCCCAGGGCAGGGGAGACAGTAATTCCCAGGTACTTCTGGCCTGCTATATTCTGGACAAAGTGGGTTCTATCAGCCTGAGGGACGCCTTCCAACAAAGACACAGGTTCTGGATATTGAAAGTTAGGTTGGTGTGTAAGGAAATGGTAAGGGAGATAGATGGAACAGCAACAGCATCTGCTACAACATGTTAGCTTGCATCCTTATCAATATTATCCTCAGTTCTCATATATATTCAACAGTTCTTGAGTGTTTGGTCTATTGCCATGTTGCTGCAGTAATGGATGACACAGTGTTGTAAGAACCTCAGGTGGGGCAAGTCTGAGTTTTAAGCCCAGCTCATGTGCTGTGACCCTGATCAGTAAAATAGGGAAAATATTTATACCTACCCCTTAGGATTATGGTGAGAACCTATCACAAAGCTTAGCATATTAGCAAGTGCTCCATAAGTGCTAGCTAGTATTTATTAATAATAAAAAGGATTTTCAGTTGATCATGTTGTTTAACCTATGAAATGGGGACAGTACATATACCTATAGGTATGGGGCTGGAAATAAATGTGGACTGCCTTAGCTAAGGCTGAACAGGAGACAGAGGGTATGGAATCTGGTGACCAGGAAGCTGGACAGCTAGGAGGTGTCTCGTTGAAGCTATACTTGTGATTGGTTTGCTACCAGAGCTTGGAAGTTCCCATCTCTCTCCCCAGGAATACACACTTACAAAGGAATTTGTACTTATGATTTACCACTCCATAAGCACCATGCAGATAGGAATACTATCTAATTTGTTCACCTCAAGCATGCAAGTAAATATTTGTTGGATTAATAAACAAATGGGGCTTCCCTGGTGGCGCAGTGGTTGAGAGTCCGCCTGCCGATGCAGGGGACATGGGTTCGTGCCCTGGTCCGGGAAGATCCCACATGCCGCGGAGCGGCTGGGCCCGTGAGCCATGGCGGCTGAGCCTGCTCGTCCGGAGCCTGTGCTCCGCAATGGGAGAGGCCACAACCGTGAGAGGCCCACGTACCGCAAAATAAATAAATAAATTAAAAAATAAACAAATGAATACAAAGTCATATACAGAGACTCTGACCTTATCTACCAGGATTTTAGTTGTGCTATTCCCTCCACTTTGGCATACCCTCGATTCCTCTTCCCAGTCCCTGCCCCGTGCCGTAGTAAAAACTTTATCCTAGCCCAAAGACAGGTCTGACCTTTGCCCTCAGCTTCTGGGAAGTAATCTCTTAGCCCTTGAAATGTCATGTCTGATAGGAGTATTTTTGTTTGCCTGGGGGCCTTGGGTCAACTGATAGTCTAACAATGTTATTTAGGATGGGGTTTTGGGCCACATCAACAATGTGATTTAGGGTGGGGGCTCTGAGTTACCTGGTATCAGCTCATCTTCTGAGAAGACTGGAGATGGGGATCAGCCAGAGGGGCAGTGATGGAGCCCCAACAAAATCTTTAGAAGCTTGGGTGTGCTTTCCTGGTTGGCAATACTCCATGAATATTGTCACATATTTATGCTGAAAAGTAACATTGTCCTGACTCCACAGGGATAGGAAAACTGAAGGTCCCTGTTTGGTACTTTCTTATACTCTGCTCTGTGAGCCTTTCTGGTGGATTATCGAAGCTAAGGGTGTTATTTGGGACTCCTGGACTTTCAGTTGGTGTCAGAAGGGAGGGTTGTCTTGTGTGAACTGTTTCCCTTAACTTCACAGTTGCTCAAACGTTAACATGGTAGAAATTTCCCTGTCTTCTGAGACTTAGTTCAAACATTTCCTTCTTTGGTAGAGATTTCTAATGTTCATCCATATCTAGTTCTCCTGCCCTTCTGAGTTCATAGGACTTTTAGTTTTCTGTTCCCTTGAAGTTGGATGAAGCCATGTGATCAGTTCTGGCTAGAGAATTTACCTGTAAGTGAGAAACAATCTAGGGCTCTCTTTCCAGCTGTGATGATTATGGAAATATGTCTTGAGATGGAGTTGTAGTAAGGCAGAAGCAGCCCAGATTGTGTACTATCACATAGGTGATAGCTGCCCCAGAGAGTCACCTGGACTCACAGCAGGATTTGTATAAGCAAGAAATAAGTTCTTGTATGTTAAAGCCATTAAGATTTGGGGAAAAATCTGTTACTGCAGCACAACTAAACTTATCCTGATTGCAAAGATCTTCCTCAGTCACAATTAACCACTCCATTTTTTGAGTGCTTCCAGGCCCACATCCATCCTTGTTATGGTCCATGCTTATATGTTCTCACTAAATTCTGAGTGACTGTAGATATTTTATTTTAGTCATCTTGGTATTTCTTGTGTACCTGGCCCAGATTACATATTCAGGATATGCAAGTTGAATCTAATTCAGCTGGTTGGCAGCATGGCTGTTGTGGAGATGGACATAAACCTGCCTAAACAATCTGCCTTAAATGATGTACTGGTGAGCTAAACAGAAGTAATAGAGGCTTCTGAAGAACACAGGAACACTCTATGGCCATGTACCATTCCTTTCTTCCTCTTCCCCAACTATATGAGAAAACAGTGTCCATGTGACACTCATGGCCTACTGGAGAAGGAAGTCACAGTTCAAGAGAGAAATGGGAGAGATGGAATCAGAATAGAGTGCTTCCAGGGAACATGAATTTTACCTCCCAACACCCCCTCTAACTGTGTTGCAAACCCAGATGGTCTAATCTACCTATGGTCAGGCTGAACTGTTGCCCTGCAGGTGGTTGGACTTGGTGGAATGCTGAGGTCTCATTTTGTTATCTTGGGCCTGGTAGGTAAAGGCCTGGGCAAGCAAGATTTACCTCACCAGTCCCGTATCCTATTCAGGACAGAAGTCTCTGGGAGCCAGGGGTAAGAAGGTCATCATAAATAAGGAAATCCCAAAGGGTCTAAAAGTTAAGTGGGTCAAGCAGCAGAGTGGTGGTCTCTGTGACTGAAACACTGAAGTAAGCCAAAGCCCACAGCAAAGACCTTAGGCCTCCTCCCCCTTGCTCTTGGTACTAGAGACAAAAGGACCTATGGCTGTAGTCACCTGTTGGAAGCCTAGGTTAGAAAACTTAAGATACAGGGCTCTCAAGGAGATTATAGAGAGTGATACATTCATGTGCTAGTATCAACCTATTCCATATTCTTGCTTCCAACCCCCCTCAACCCATGCTGCACCCAGGAACTCTCTGATAGTAGGCAACTCTGAGATCAATTTGAAGGGGGTTGGGAGATGGGTGAAGAATAAGTATTTTATTAAGGTCAGTGTTTATTTCTTCTGGAGAAAGGCAGGTTAAGTAATATCAGAACATACAAATTATTGTGTCTCTAATGGGCAGCATAAGATACCACATGGGAGCCTTGTGGGCAGCAAGGAGCATGTATGTGCAGGAGACACCATGATGAAAGAAACAGTAAGGTCACTCCATCCACTTTGGGGGATGGATAAAGAATATGTCTACCTCTGAGGAGACAGGACTGGAAGCATTAGGAAAGAACTGGAGGTGGGGGATTCCTAAGTGATATGGATTCTGGTTAGGTCCCAAAAGCAGCTTTTAAGCTCATGTGAGAGTACACAGGGCAGGTGCTGGACTTACAGCTGCAAGGAAAAGGAGCAAGGTCAGGAATGGGCCTTCAAGTCTTGTGAAAGAGCCAAGTGACATGAAGGATAGTCCCACCCATGAAGACATTTGAAGCACCCCTGGTTACAGGATCAAACTTGATTCTTGTGGCCCACTCTTCCAGAAAAGACATGGAAGGCCACAGACAGACCATGGAAAGCCTGGCAATAGAACAGCAGGGCTGGCAGGCCAAGACTAGGCTGGTGTAAGCTGTCCCTGCCAGGCAAATTCCCTTTATTTCACAATTGGTAAAACACACACACAAACACACACACAAAATGGCATGAGAGCTATGCCTGGAGGTGTCTTTTTACTTCTTTTATTGAACTCCATAAATATTTTCATAAGGCTTTGTGTCATTACAACATCATATTTTTGTTAAACATTTTTTTTAAACACACAACTTTGACACTTGTTTGACAGGGTCAAACAGTCAGATAGAAGAAATGAAATAATAAACTGGCAAGTGCAGAGCAGCAGGGGTAATCAAAATCACTGTTGCCCATCCATCCACCCCAGCCCACCCCATCCCCAAAACACTAAAAATCACTATTTGGCTTCACACTAGAATTGTTAGAACTCTCTTGTTGCTGTCCTTATAAATCCTTTAGAGATATACACATAGAAGGGACAAGAGGGAGAGAGAGAAAGAGGAGGTGGATTTCTGGGTTAGGACCATCCCACAAGAGGGCCCATAGAATATATTAGCAAAGCCTTTTTGAGCAAATCCAGGTCTCATTGAGTTGAGGAAAGGGGATCTCTGGGCCATGCAGAAACAGAGATTTACAGAGTTCTTGTGGATAGCATCGCTATGGGAACACAGAATAGGCTTGGATCCTAAGCCCAGGTAATGGGGTTCCCTTTGGGGCTGTTGGCCACCGGTCTGCTTTTCTGCCATAGACTGGGGGAATATTCCAAGCAATGGTGAACAGATTTCTTGTTGTTTTCATAAATTATTGGCATCTGATGAGGCCAGTGGGTTGGGTGGATGAGAGGTGGGTGGAAAGAGGTGATAATCCCTGATTCTGGAGCTCTGGGCACAGCCCCAGGGGAGCAGGAAGTGGGAGTGTGAGTGAGCTTGGCCAAGAGAAGTTGTAGGTCCAGGGACCTGCCCATGCATCCCCACTTGGTGTGCCCCCAGGCCCTGGAGAAACAAGTCAAGGCCAAGCCTAGTGAGAAGGAATTGAAAGTAGGAAAATAATGTTCACTCAAGGGAGGCCTACACAGCCAGACATTCTGTTTGCCAGGGAAGCCACTTTAGCTTAGGCACTGGGTACCAGGCTCCTTGTCAAGTGGGCTTAAGTAGCTGGGTCAGGTGCTGAGCAGTTGTGGCCAGTCCCGAGCCCTGGCCTTCTGCCCAGCTCACACTTATCCTTGGCTAACTCCTCAAGTCTCATTTGGGTGTGGTGGAATGGGAGCTTAAACAGCTTGTAATTTGATTCCCATAGAAGAAAAATTCCCAGGCTGGGCAGGGCCTGGTCTGGGTCAGGAGGCGTAAGAGCAGCAATCAAGCCAGCTATGCTGTGTCCCATGCAGCCATGAGTCCTTTCATGATTAAGTCTTCTCCCACAGGGTCCAGGATAGACTCAAAATCTCCAGATTCCTCACTAGAATGGCTCTCCATAGTAGGGCCCATTCTTACTCCTTTGTACTCCATTCTCCTTGCTGTTCAAGGTCTATCTATCTGAGGGGCTATGTGGAGAGGAGGAATAGGGAGTACTCATAGGGAGTCTGTCTCTTTGTGTGGAAAGTTAGTTTTTCCTAAGTGTAAAGCCTACCAAAAATGAGCCTGAGGGTAGCATCTCTGCCTCAGATCCTTTCTCCACAGGGAAAAGTCCCCTAGGCTCCTCGCTTGCTTACTTCAAATGTTGTGGGATGGGAGAATGTTGGAAACAGGGCAGTCTTTGAGTGCTAGAAGTGCTTTAACTATGCCCATACCAGCAACCCTCCTGTGCAGGGGAGAGCAGGAGAAAGAAGGAAGACAGGAAGAGGGGAAGGAAGGAGCCATGGAAGATTATCCATGCAATCGGCTAACAATGGGGGAAGTTTCACATAAGTTAGGAACTGTAAGTACATATCTTGGGCTGAGGTTGTCTCTTTCATGCCCATCTTTGTTCTTTCTTATAAGAGGTTACTATCAGCCTTTGATTCTGTCCAGGTCAATAATTTGAATACAGTTGATGATCTTGGTGAGGTGGGCTCTGTCTTGACCTCTCACAGATTCCAGCAATGCTGCCTAAACAATCTGCCAATGGGGAGCAGGTACAACCAGGTCCCCGATTGCAGTGGGGAGTCCTACTCTAAACCTGCTTGGTACTGGAGGCAGTTGAATCCCTCCTCCAGGAGGCAGAGTCTCAGCCTCTTTACTTCTAGTTCAGATTTTTTAGTTTAGGGGAGGGACAAGCCTAGAAGAAACACCATAACCAAAGTGGCATGAAGAAGAGAAAAACTGACCCAAAAACCCCAGATACAAAACTGGCATGACCCAGCAGTGCTGCAACATGGGAATCCCCAGTGCTAGCAGAAGAAATAGCCCAAATGCAGAATGCTCCCTGAACAGAAGTCTTCTCCAGCATCATTACTCTGACATTCCCTTGCTTCTGTTTAGTTTCGATCCCTCTACAACACCTAAAACACAGTGAAAGCAATAGAAATATTGAGCACTTATGTCACAGGGCACAACAGAGCATGTCCAGACTGGCATGACTGAGGACAGAAGATGCAGGGAAAAGGCTATTTGGGGCAACTGCAGGGCTGCAGAAATAATTCGCAGATGATCAGTTGAGGGAGTGGAGGAAGGGGATCCTCCCTTTACCCAGTGAAAAGGAAAAGGAAAAAAAGAAAGTCAAAACTCCCAAACTCCACCACATCAAATTAAATTCAAAAGTCATCAGCATCAGTATCATCAGGTAACTAAAAAACAATACAAACACATCTATGTTAATAATGACAAGTCAATGAATCACTCACAGGAGAGCAAAAAGATTATCTCAACAAGAAAAGGAACAAATAGAAATGTCATTTTCTGAAAGTAAAGGGGAGGGGGACAGGGTAAGAATGGAAAACATTTTAAGAAGGGATCATGTGTTTGGAATTCATTGGTACTTCTTCCTACCAACTACAGATTTTACTTCCCCAAAACAACAGAAAACATTTTTGGTCCTTCTGCGTGTGTGTGTGCGTGTGTGTGTGTGTGTGTGTGTGTGTGTGTGTGTGTGTGTACACTCAAGGTCCTGTGTGCGTCTGTGTATGCGTGTGTGTGTATGTGTGTGTGTGTGTGTGTGTGTGTATATATATATATATATATATATATATATAAATTTCAACAGTGCTTCTCCGAAAAAAGGTCCATCTATAAATATAATTTTATTTACTTTATTTTAAAATTATCTGCCTCCCTGTTGGTATTATTTTTTGAAGGGGGTTAACCTGCTGAAGTTTTGCCAGAATGGTGACTGGCTGCGCTTGGGTTCGGTGAACTCAAAGACCTGCGACTGAGCGATGCCATCAGGGACCAGGTACTGGCCCTGGTTTAACGGGTCCTGCGGTGGTGGGTAGGAAGGAGGAACTGAGCGAGCAGAGGTGACACCTAGAGTAGACGGGAGATCAAAGGGAAATGGTATAAATTAAGTAGTAAGGGGATTCTCAAAGCACCTAGTGCCCACTTTTAATCCTTATCTCTATTCAGAACAGAATAGGCTGAGGAACACAGCATATGATTCAGAATGCAAGGGTGATCTCTCTGCTGCTCCCAAATACCTTTCTCATCTGCTGGTCAGTGTCTGAAATTTCAACATTATAGTTTCTCTGTTTGCCTTTGTTTGATGACTTGATCCCATTACCCTGGAAGTAGTATCATATTAAGCCATCATATAACATATTAAGACATTCACACTTCAGTGGGAAGGAACCACTTCTTTTCTAAAAGCCAGTATTTTGTTGTTTTGTTTTTGTTCTTGTTATTGTTTTCCAGCTTTATTGAGATGTAACTGACATACAATGTTGTGTAAGTTTAAGGTATGCAATGTGATAATTCATTATACATATATATTGTGAAATAATTACCACAATAAGGTTAGTTAGCACATCCATCACCTCACACAATTACCTTAAGTATACAATAGCGTATTGTTAACTACATTAACCATACTGTACATTATATCTCCAAAACTAATTCATCATATAACTAGAAGCTTGTGCCCTTTGACCAACATCACCCCACTTTCCCCAACCCCAACCCCTGGCAACCTACTTTCTGTTTCTATAATTTTGCCTTTTTCAGATTGCTTATATAAATGACATATTGTATTTGTATTTTTCTGTCTGACATTTCACACAGCATAACTCCCTAAAGACCATCCATATTTCCATAAATGGCAGGATTTCCTTCTTTTTATGGTTGAATAGTATTCCACAGTGTGTATGTGTGTGTGTGCGTGTGTGTGTGTCTTTTTTGGGTGTATGGTTTATAAAAAAGTTTCTCCCATTGCATAGGTAGCCTTTTCATTTTGTTGATTGTCTTTTGCTATGCAGAAGCTTTCTAGTTTGATGTAGTCCCACTTGCTCATTTTTGATTTAGGTGTCATATTCAAAAACTCATTGCCAAGATCAATGTTGAGGAGTACAGGGAAAACAGGGAAAACCCTGTTTTCTTCTAGGAATTTTATAGATGTGGGTCTTACACTTAAGTCTTTAATCAGTTTTGAGTTAATTTTTGTGAGTGGTGTTATTTAGGAGTCCAATACAGTCCTTTGCATGTAAATATTCAATTTTCCCAATACTATTAATAAAAGAGACTATCTTTCCCCCACTAAATATTCTTGGCCTCCTGACAAATATTAGTTGACCATAAGTGTGGGTTTATAATTGGGCTCTTGATTCTGTTCCATTGATCTATATGCTGTTTTTTATGCTAGTACCATACTTTTTTGATTATTATAGCTTTGTAATATAGTTTGAAATTGGGATGCATGATTGCCCCAGCTTTGTTCTTCTTTAACAGAACTGCTTTGGTAAATTGGGGTCTTTTGTGGTTCCATATGAATTTTAGGAGTGTTTTGTCTCCTTCTATGAAAAATGCCATGGAATTTGAGATAAGGATTACAGCAAGTATACAGGTGGCTTTATATAGTAAGGACATTTTCACAATATTAATTCTTATCATCCATGAATATGGAATATCTTTCCATTTATTTGTGTCTTCTTCAATTTCTTTCATAAATGTCTACTAGATTTCAATGTGCAGATCTTTAACCTTCTTGGTTAAACCTATTCCTAAGTACTTTACTATTTTGTGCTATTGCAAAGGGGACCATGTCCTTAATTTCTCCTTTGGATGTTTGTTGTTAGTGAAACACAACTGATTTCTGTACACTGATTTTGTATCCTGAAACATTACTGAATTCCTTTATTATTCTAATATTATTATTTCTTGGGATAGTCTTTAGAGTTTTCTATGTATGAAATCATATCATCTGTAAACAGAGACAATTTGACTTCTCACTTTCTGACTTTAATTGCTTTTTATTGCCTGACTGCTCTGGCTAGGACTTCAAGAGCTATGCTGAATAGGAGTGGTGAGGTTTGGAATCCTTGTCTTATTCCTGAACTTAGAGGAAAAGCTTTCAAACTTTCACCTCTGAGTATTGTTATTAGCGGTGAGCTTGTCATAAAAGGCATTGATTATATTGAGATATGTTCTTTGTATACCCAATTTATTGAGAATTTTTATCACGAAAGATGTTGAATTTTGTAAAATGCTTTTTCTGCATCTATTTAGGTGATCATGTGATTTTTATCTTTCATTCTATAAATGTGGTGTGTCACATTTATTGATTTGCATATGTAGACCATGCCTGCATCCTAGAGATGAATCCCACTTGATGATGATGCATGATCCTTTCATGTGCTGTTGAATTTGGTTTGCTAGTATTTTGTTGAGAATTTTTACATCTATATTCATCAAGGATATCTAGTAATATCTTTATCCAGCTTTGGTATTGGGGAAATGCTAGCTTCATAAAATGAGTTTGAGAGTGTTCCTTTTAGGTTTTTGACTAGTTTGAGAAGGACTGTTGTTAATTCTTTTTAAAATGTTTCATGTAATTCACCAGTGAAACCATATATCTGTTCCTGGGCTTTCCTTTGTTGGGAGGTTTGACTACTGATTCAACCTTCTCACTTGTTATTTGTCTGCTCAGATTTTGTATTTTTCCCTAATTTGAGACAATAGTAGACATATTACATTGTATAAGATTAAGGTGTACAACATAATGATTTGATATATGTATATACTGCAAAAAGATAAGCACATTAAGGTCACTTAACATCCATCACTTCACATAGTTACACGTTTTTTCTTTTGATGAGAACTTTTACAATCTACTCTCTTAGCAACTTTCAAATATACAATACAGTTTTGCTAACTTTAGTCTTCATGCCGTATGTTACTTCCTCAACCTCATTTATTTTATAACTGAAACTCTACCTTTTGACCACATTCACCTATTTCCCCAACCCAAAACCCCTTGCATGTGGCAAACATCAATCTCTTCTCTGTTTCTACAAATTCAGTTTTATTAGATTCCCCATATGAGTGATATCATACAGTATTTGTCTTTCTTTGTCTGAATTATTTCATTTAGCATAACACCTTCCAGGTTAGTCCACAATGTGGAAAAGACAAGATTTCCCTCTTTCTACAGCTGAATAATATTCCATTGTGTGTGTTTGTATATATTTATTTTATCTATTTATCTGTCAAAGGACACTTAGGTTGTTTCTATGTCTTGGCTATTATGAATAATGCAGTAACAAATATGGGGTACAGATAGCTCTTCAAGATAGTTATTTCTTTTCTTTAGATATATACCCAGAACTGGAATTGAATTATACGGTAGCTCTATTTTTAATTTTTTAATGAACCTCCATACTGTTTTCCATAGCAGCTGTACCAACTTACACTCCCACCAACAGTATAAAAGGGTCTCCTTTCTCTACATCCTTCCCAGCACTTGTCTTTTGATAACAGCCTTTCTGAAAGGTGTGAGGTAATATCTCATAGTGGTTTTGATTTGCATTTCCTGATGATGAATGATGCTGAGGTACTTTTCGTGTACCTGTTGGCTGTTGGAATATTTTCTTTGAAAAATGTCTACTTAGGTCTTTGGCTTATTTTTTTTTTTTACATCTTTATTGGAGTATAATCGCTTTACAATGGTGTGTTAGTTTCTGCTTTAATAACAAAGTGAATCAGTTATACATACACATATGTTCCCATATCTCTCCTCTTGTGTCTCCCTCCCTCCCATCCTCCCTATTCCACCCCTCTAGGTGGTCACAAAGCACCAAGCTGATCTCCCTGTGCTATGCAGCTGCTTCCCACTAGCTATTTTACATTTGGTAGTGTATCTATGTCCATGCCACTCTCTCACTTTGTCACAGCTTACCCTTCCCCCTCCCCATATCCTCAAGTCCATTCTCTAGTAGGTCTGTGTCTTTATTCCTGTCTTACCCCTAGGTTCTTCACATTTTTTTTTCCCTTAAATTCCATATATATGTGTTAGCATACGGTATTTGTCTTTCTCTTTCTGACTTACTTCACTTTTATTGGAATATAGTTGATTTACAATATTGTGTTAGTTTCTGTTGTATAGCAAAGTGAATCAGTTAAACATATACATATATCTGCTCTTTTTTAGATTCTTTTCCCATAAAGGTCATTACAGAGTATTGAGCAGAGTTCCCTGTACTATACAGTAGGTTCTTATTAGTTATTTATTTTATATATAGTAGTGTGTATATGTCAGTCCCAATCTCCCAATTTATCTCTCTCTCCCTTTCCACTTTGGTAACCATAAGTTTGTTTTCTATATCTGTGACTCTATTTTTGTTTTGTAAATAAGTTCATTTGTACCATTTTTTAGATTACACATATAATCAATACCATATGATATATGACTTACTCTGTCTGACTTACTTCACTCAGTATGACAATCACTAGGTCCATCCATGTAGCTTCAAATAGCATTATTTTGTTCTTTTTTATGGCTGAGTAATATCCCATTGTATATATGTACCACATCTTTATCCATTCATCCATTGATGAACATTTAGGTTCCTTCCATGTCCTGGCTATTGTAAATAGCACTGCGATGAACATTGGGGTGAATGTTTCTTTTTTATTTTTTTAACATATTTATTGGAGTATAATTACTTTACAATGGTGTGTTAATTTCAGCTTTATAACAAAGTGAATCAGCTATACGTAAACATATATTCCCATCTCTCCTCCCTCTTGCATCTCCCCCCCCACCTCTCTACTAACAAATGTAAAATAGATAGCTAGTGGGAAGCAGCTGAATAGCACAGGGAGATCAGCTCGGTGCTTCATGTATCTTTTTGATTTATGGTTTTCTCTGGATATATGCCTAGGAGAAGGATTGCTGGATCATATGGTAGCTCTATTTTTAGTTTTTTAAAGAACTTCCATACTGTTCTCCATAGTGGCTGTACCAATTTACATTCCCACCAACAGTGTGGGAGGGTTCCCTTTACTCCACACCCTCTCCAGCATTTGTTTGCAGACTTTATGATGATGGCCATTCTGACCGGTCTGTGGTAATACCTCATTGTAGTTTTGATTTGCATTTCTCTAATAATTAGCAATGTTGAGCATCTTTTCATGTGATTTTGGCCATCTATATGTCTTCTTTGGAGGGATGTCTATTAGATCTTCTGCCCACTTTTTGATTGGGTTGTTTGTTTATTTTTTTTGATAGTGAGCTGCATGAGCTGTTTGTATATTTGGAGTTTATTCCCTTGTCAGTTGCTTCATTTGCAAATATTTTCTACCATTCTGTGGGTTGTCTTTTTTTTTATGGTTTTCCTTGCTGTGCAAAAGCTTGTAAGTTTAATTAGGTCCCATTTGTTTATTTTTGTTTTTATTTTCAGTACTCTAGGAGGTGGATCCAAAAAGATATTGCTGAAACTTATGTCAAAGAATGTTGTGCCTATGTTTTCCTCAAAGAGTTTTATAGTATCTGGTCTTACATTTAGGTCATTAATCCACTTTGAGTTTATTTTTATGTGTGGTGTTAGAGAATGTTCTAGTTTTATTCTTGTACATGTAGCTGTCCAGTTTCCCCAGCACCATTCATTGAAGAGACTGTCTTTTGTCCACTATATTTCCTTGCCTCCTTTGTCGTAGATTAATTGACCATAGGTGCATGGGTTTATTTCTGGGCTTTCTATTCTGTTCCACTGATCTATATTTCTGTTTTTGTGCCACTACCATACATTTTTGGAAATGATTTTTTAAATTTTTGTTTTATATCGGAGTTGATTAACAATTTTGTGTTAGTTTCCGGTGTACAGCAGAGTGATTCAGTTATACACACAGATGTATCTATCCTTTTGCAGATTCATTCCCATTTAGATTATTACAGAGTATTGATCAGATTTCCCTGAGCTATACAGTAGGTCTTTTTGATAACTTTAGTTTTGTAGTATAGTCTGAAGTCAGGGAGCCTGATACCTCCAGCTCCATTTTTCTTTCTCAGGATTACTTTGGCTATACAGAGCCTTTTGTTTCCATATAAATTAAAAAAAATTGTTCTAGTTCTGTGAAAAATGTTATTGGTAAATTAATAGGGATTGCATTGAATCTGTAGATTGCCTTGGGTAGTATAGTCATTTTGACAATATTGATTCTTCCAAACCAAGAACATGGTATATCTTTCCATCTGTGTCACCTTCAATTTCTTTCATCAGAGTCTTATAGTTTTCAGAGTACAGGTCTTTTGTCTCGTTAGGTAGGTTTATTCCTAGGTATTTTATTCTTTTTGATGAGATGGTAAATGGGATTGTTTCCTTATTTTCTTTCTGATTTTTGCTGTTAGTGTACACAAATACAAGTGATTTCTGAGTGTTAATTTTGTATCCTGCAACTTTATTAAATTCATTGATATGCTCTAGTAGTTTTCTGGTAATGTCTTCAGAATCATCAATGTATAGTACCACGTCATCTGAAAACAGTGACAGTTTTACTTCTTTTCCAGTTTAGATCCTGCTCATTTCTTTTTCTTCTCTGGTTGCTGTGGCTAGGACTCCCAGAACTTGAATAAAAGTGGTGAGAGTGGACATCCTTTTCTTGTTCCTGATCTTAGAGGAAATGCTTTCAGCTTTTACCATTGAGTGTGATGTTAGCTGTGGGTTTGTTGTATATGGCCTTTATTATGTTGAGGTAGGTTCCATTTATGACCACTTTCTGGACAGCTTTTATCATAAATGGGTGTTGGAACTGTAAAAAGCCTTTCTGCATCTATTGAGATAATCATATTTTTTTATACTTTTTAATTTGTTAATGTGGTATATCACAGTGACTAATTTGGGGATAATGAAAAATCCTTGTATCCCTGGGATAAATCCCACTTGATTGTAGTGGTTGATCCTTTTAACATATTGTTGGATTTGTTTTGCTAGTATTTTGTTGAGGATTTTTCCATCTATGTTCTTCAGTGATATTGGCGTATAATTTTATTTTTTTGTGGTATCTGCATCTGGTTTTGGTATTAGGGTGATGGTGGCCTCGTAGAATGAGTTAGGGAGTGTCCCCCCCTTGCTATATTTTGGAAGAGTTTGAGAAGGATAGGTGTTAACTCTTCTCTAAATGTTTGACAGAATTTGCCTGTGAAGCCATCTGATGTTGGACTTTTGTGTGAAGTTTTTTTTTTTTTTCAGTACGCGGGCCTCTCACTGTTGTGGCCTCTCCTGTTGCAGCGCACAGGCTCCAGATGCACAGGTTCAGCGGCCATGGCTCACAGGCCCAGCCGCTCCGCAGCATGTGGGATCCTCCCGGACCAGGGCACGAACTCGTTTCCCTGCATTGGCAGGCGGACTCTCAACCACTGTGCCACCAGGGAAGCCCTGAATTTTTAAAAATAAGTTTCAATTTCAGTACTTGTGATTGCTCTATTCATATTTTCTATTTCTTCCTGGTTCAGTCTTGGGAGGTTTTACCTTTCTAAGGATTTGTCCATTTCTTCTAGGTTGTCCATTTTATTGGCATATAGTTGCCTGTAGTAGTCTCTTATGATCCTTTGTATTTCTGTGTTGTCCAAAGTAACTTCTTTTTCATATCTAATTTTAGTGATCTGAGCCCTATCCCTTTTTTTCTTGATGGGGCTGGCTTAAAGTTTATCAATGTTGTTTATCTTTTCAAAGAACCAGCTTTTAGTTTCACTGTCTTTTCTCTTGTTTTCATCATCTCCATTGCATTTGTTTCTGTTCTGATGTTTATGATTTCTTTCCTTGTACTAACTTTGGGTTTTGTTTGTTCTTATTTCTCTAGTTGCTTACGGTGTAAATTTTTGTTGTTTATTTGTGATTTTTCTTGGTTCCTAAGGTAAGACTGCATTGCTACAAACTTCACTCTTAGAACTGCTTTTGCTGCATCCCATACGTTTTGGATCATCGTGTTTTCATTTTCGTCTGTCTCTAGGTAGTTTTGAATTTCCTCTTTGATTTCTTCAGTGATCCATTTGTTGTTCAGTAACATATAGTTAGCCTCCACATGTTTCTGCTTTTTGCAGTTTTTTTTTCATGTAGTTGATTCCTAATCTCAACATTGCAGTTGGAGTGCTGGCTTGATATAATTTCAATTTTCTTAAATATAATGAGGCTTACTGTATGGTACACCATGTTATCTGTCCTGGAAAATGTTCTATGTGCACTTGAGAAGAATGTGCATCTTCTCCTTTTAAATGGAATATTCTATAAATATCAATTAAGTCCATTTGTCTAATGTGTCATTTAAGCTTTTGTTTCCTTATTGATTTTCTGTCTGAATGATCTGTCCATTGATGAAAATGGGGTGTTAAATTGCCCCGATATTATTGTGTTACTGTCAATTTCTCATTTTATGGCTGTAAGAATTTGCCTTATATATTGAGGTGCTCCTATGTTGGGTGCATAAATATTTACAATTGTTATATATTCTTCTTGGATTGATGCTTTGCTCATTATGTGGTATCCTTTTTGTCTCTTGTAACAGTCTTTATTTTAAAGTCTATTTTGTCTGATATGAGTATCACTACTCCAGCTTTCTTTTGATTTCCATTTGCATGGAATACCTTTTTCCATCCCCTCATTTTCAGTCTGTATGTGTCTCTAGATTTCATGTGGGTCTCTTGCAGACAGCATATATGTGTCTTTTTTTTTTTTAATTTGGATATAGTTGTTTTACAATGTCATGTTAGTTTCTACTGCACAGCGAAGTGGAGTTCCCTTTGTTATACAACAGGTTCTTGATAGTTTTCTATTTTATACATATTAGTGTATATATGTCAATCCCATTCTCCCAATTCATGCAACCCCCATTCCCCCTTGGTGTCCATACATTTGTTCTCTACACCTATGTCTCTATTTCTGCCTTGCAAACTGGTTCATCTGTACTATTTTTCTAGATTCCACATATATGTGTTAATATATGATATTTGTTTTTCTCTTTCTGACATACTTCACTCTGTATGACAGTCTCTAGGTCCATCCATGTCTCTACAAATGACCCAATTTTGTTCCTTTTTATGGCTGAGTAATATTCCATTGCATATATATACCACGTCTTCTTTTTCTTTTTTAAATCAATTATGCCAGTCTATGGCTTTTTGTTTGAGGATTTAATCCATTTACATTTAAGATAATTACTGATCTGTATGTTCTTATTGCTATTTTGTTAATTGTTTTGGATTAGTTTCTGTAGTCCTTTTTTCTTCCCTTCCCTTTTTGTTCTCTTCTCTTGTGATTTGATGACTATGTTTATTGTTGTGTTTGGATTGCTTTTTCTTTTTTTGTGTGTTTGTATCTGTTCTAGATTTTTGCTTTCCGCTTACCATGAGGTTTTGATATAGCAGACTACATATATACAAGGTTTTTTAAAGTTGCTGGTCTCTTAATTTTAAATGGATTTCCAATATCCTGCATTTGTATGCTCCTCTTCTCACTATTGCTGTTTTTGTTATCATATTTTGTGTGGATGCTTGCCTACCTTTACTGTATGTTTGCCTTTACTGTTGCACTTTCCCATTCATAATTTTCTTGTTTCTAGTTGTGGTCTTTTCTTTTCCATCTAGAGAATTCCTCTTAGCATTTGTTGTACAGCTGGTTTGGTGGTGGTGAATTTTCTTAGCTTTTTTTTGTAAAGCATTTGTTTTACCATGGAATCTGTATGAGAGCTTTGCTTGGTAGAGTATTCTTGGTTGTGTTTTTTCCCTTTCATGGCTTTAGATATATCGTGCCACTCCCTTTGGGGCTGCAGAGCTATTGTTGAACAATCAGCTGATAACTTTATGGAAATTCCCTTGTGTGTTATTTGTTGCTTTTCCTTTGTCGCTTTTAATATTTTCTCTGTCTTTTTTGTCAATTTTATTAATATGTGCCTCAGTATGTCCCTCCTTGGGTTTATCCTGTATGGGACTCTCTGCATTTCCTGGTCTTGAGTGGGTGTTTCCTTTCCCATGTAAGGGAAGTTTTTGGCTATTATCTCTTTAAATATTTTCTCAGGACCTTTCTCTCTCTCTTCTCCTTCTGGGACCCCTATAATGCAAATGTTTTTGCATTTAATGTTGTCCCAGATGTCTCTGAGTCTGTCCTCATTTCTTTTCATTCTTTTTTTCTTTATTCTGTTTTGCAGCAGCAATTTCCCCCAATCTGTCTTCCAGCTCACTTATTTGTTCTTCTGCCTCACTTTTTCTATTGATTCCTTCTAGTGCATTTTTCATTGCAGTTATTGTATTGTTTAATCTTTGTTCTTTTAAGCTTCTAGCACTTTATTAAACATTTCTTGTATCCTATTGGTCTGTGCTCCATTTTTTTTTCTGACATCTAAAATCATCTTTACTCTCATTACTCTGGATTCTTTTCCAGATAGGTTGCCTATCTCCACTTCACTTAGCTGTTCTTCTGGGGTTTTATCTTGTTCTTTCCTCTGGAACATATTTCTCTGCCATCTCATTTTGTTTAGATTTCTGTCTTTGTGGTCTCCGTTCCTCACACTGCAGGATTGTAGCTTTTCTTGCTTCTGGTGTCTGCACCTTGCTGGGTGAGGTGGGACCAGTGGCTTATACAGGCTTCCTGGTGGGAGAGACTGGTGTCTGCCCACTGGTGGGTGGAGCTAGATCTTATCCCTCTGGGGGTAAGGCCATGGCAAATGGTGTGTTTATAGGTGGTTGTTGGCTCAGGACAACTTTAGGCAGCCTGTCTGCTGATGGGTGGGGCTGTGTTCTCACCATGTTCATTGTTTGGTCTGAGGCATTCAAGTGCTGGATCCTACAGGCTGTTGTCCAGGTCTTGGTGTCAATATGATGACCTCTGGGAGAGCTCATGATGATCAATATTCCTTGGAGACCCCACCACCAGTGTCCTTGTCCCCACAGTGACCCACAGCCGACCCCTGCCTCCCTAGGATACTCTCCAAGGCCCGCAGGTAGGTCTGACCCAGGATCCTATGGAGTCACTGCTTTGCCCTGGGTACCAGTGCATGTGAAACCTTGTGTGCTCCCTCCAAGGGTGTAGTCTGTTTCCACCAGTCCTGTGGAACTCCTAGACTCAAGCCCACTGGCCTTCAAAGCCAAATGTTTTGTGTGCTCCTCTTCCCATTGCCAGACCCCCAGGCTGGGGAGACTGATGTGGGGCTCAGAACTCTCACTCCTGTAGGAGAACCTCTGTGATATATTAATTTTCCAGTTTGTGGGTTGCCCAGTTGGTGGGTATAGGATTTGATTATATTGCAGAAGCACCCCTCCTACCATCTCGTTGTGGCTTCCTCTTTGTCTTTGGGTGTAGAGTGCATATTTTGGTAGGTTGGGGTCTTTTTTGTCGATGGTTATTCAGCAGTTAATTTTGATTTTGTTGTTTTTGTGAGAGGAGATAAGCTCAAGTCCTTCTACTCTGCCATCTTGTCTCCTGCCCCTGTCATATTTTCTTCTTCACGTTTTCGTGTTACTAATTAGCATACTTTCATTTCAGCTTGAAGAACCTTCAGCATTTATTGTAAGACAAATCTAGTGGTGATTAACTCTTTCAGCTTTTTTTTTTTTTTTTTTTGGTCTGGAAAATTCTTTTTCTCTCCTTTATTTCTGAAGACAACTTTTCTGGGTACAGCATTCTTGGTTGGGTGTTATTTTCTTTCAGTACTTTGAATATATCATTCCACTCTCTCCTTGCCTGCTAGGTTTCTGTTGAGAAATCTGCTGATAGCCTTATGCAGGTTCCCATGCATATGAGATTCGTTTTTTTCTCTTGCTGCTCTTAACCTTCTCTTTTTGTCTTTGATTTTAGAGAGCTTTATTATAATGTATCTTAGAGAAGACCATTTTGGGTTGAATTGTTTGGAGACCAGTGAGCCACATGAACTTAGATATTCAAATATCTACCCAGAATTGGGAAGTCCTAGTCATTATTTATTTAAATGATCTTTCTTCCCCTTTCTCCCTCTCTTCTTCTGGGACTCCAATATTTTGTAGATTGTTAATCTTAATTTTATCCTATAAGTCACACAGGCATACTTCACTCTTTTAAATTTTTTTTTTTTCCTACTCTGACTAGTCAATTTCAAATGATCTTTCTTTGACTTCACAGATACTTTCTGCTGGCTCATCAGGTCTGCTATTGATGCTGTCTACTGTATTTTTCATTTCATACATTGTATTCTTCAGCTCTATAACTTGTTTGGTTCTTTTTATGATT
Source organism: Grampus griseus (assembly GCF_964374135.1). NCBI lineage: Eukaryota > Metazoa > Chordata > Mammalia > Artiodactyla > Delphinidae > Grampus > Grampus griseus. Next base: position 52,116,257 of record NC_138999.1, read on the forward strand.
TCTACTCTGTTAAATTTCTTATTTTGTTCATGATGTTTTCCTGATGTTGTTGAATTGTTTCTATTGTAGCTCATTGAGCTTCCTTAAAACAACGATTTTGAATTGTTTATCATGCAAATCACAGATCTCCTGGTCTTTGTGTGTCAGCTTCTGGAAATTATTGCATTCCATTGATGATGTCTTGTTTCCTTGATTTTTCATATTCCTTCTAGTCTTGTGTTGCTGTCACCTCCTCCAGTTTTTATTGACTGGCCTCATCTATACATCCAATCATAGATTATTTGGTCTGGAACTTCTCCACTGGACTCCCAGACTTTTACAAAAAAACTCTCATCTGTTGGTGAAAATCTGTGTTCTTTAGGGAGATGACAGTAGAAAACTATTTTGTCATTTTGAGGATGTTGTCAGTTTTCAAAGGTGGTAAGTGTCAAAAATACAAGTGTTCCAGAGGCCAAACAATTATATGTAGATATTAGGGAGGGAATTTGGGGAGTGCTCATTTTATTTTTTAAATTAAGCTTTTTATTTTGAGATCATTGTAGATTCACATGCAGTTGTAAGAGAAAATATAGAGATATACCTTGCACCCTTTACTCAATTTCTCCAATGATAGCATTTTGCAAAACTATATTACAATATTACAGCTAGGATATTAACATTGTTACAGGATACAGTCAAGAGTCATAACATTTCTATCATCACAAGGATTACTCGTGTTATTCTTTTATAACCACACTCACTTCTTTCCTTTCCCTACTCCCTCCTTAACCCCTGGCAAGCACTAATATGTTCCCTATTTCCAAATTATATCATCTGAAGAATGTTATATAAATGGAGTTATACCATATGTAACCTTTGGATGTTGGCTTTTCTCAATCAGCATGAATCCTTAGAAATTCTCCCAAGTTGGTTTATGTACCAATAGTTGGCTCCTTTTTATTGATGTGTTATATTCCATGGTATAGATGTACCAGAATCTGCTTAATTACACCCATTGAAAGACATCTACGTTGTTTCTAGTTTGGGCTATTATGAAAAAGTTGCTATGGGTATTTGTTTAGAAGTTTTTAAGCGACAATAAGTTTTTGTTTCTCTGGGATAAATGCCCAGATGTGTCATTGCTGGGTCATTTGGTAGTTGTATGTTTTATGTCTTAAGAAACTACCAAACTATTACATAAAATAGTGGCTGTACTGTTTTACATTCTCACAAGCAAGGTATGAATGATTCTGTTTCCATGCACCCTTGCCAACATTTGGTGTTTTCACAATTTTTTTCTATTTTAGCCTTTGTAATAGATATGTAATGACATCTCATTGTGGTTTTAATTTACATATTTCCAATGATTAATAATGTTGAACATCTTTTCATGTGTGTAACTGATATCCATATATCCTCTTCAGTGAATTATCTGTCTTGCCCATTTTCTAATTGAAGTGTGTAGTTTTGTTTGTTTGTTTTTACTATTGAGTTTTTAAAATTTTATTTATTTATTTATGGCTGTGTTGGGTCTTAGTTTCTGTGCAAGGGCTTTCTCTAGTTGCGGCGAGTGGGGGCCACTCTTCATCACGGTGCATGGGCCTCTCACTGTCGTGGCCTCTCTTGTGGAGCACAAGCTCCAGATGCACAGGATCAGTAGTTGTGGCTCATGGGCCTAGTTGCTCCGCGACATGTGGGATCTTCCCAGACCAGGGCTCAAACCCGTGTCCCTTGTATTGGCATGCAGATTCTCAACGACTGTGCCACCAGGGAAGTCCTTACTATTGAGGTTTGAGAGTTCTTTATATATTCTAGATACCAATGTTTTGTCAGATACGTGGTTCGCAAATATATTCCCTAGCCTGTAGCTTGTTTTTTCATCCTCTTTACATGGTCTTTCATGGGGCAAAATTTTCTATTTTGATGAGGTTAATTTTATCAATTTTTTATTTTATAGTTCAAGCTTTTGGTGTCAGTTCTAAGAACTTCTTTGCCTAGACCTAAATCCTGATGATCTTCTCCTACTGTTTTCTAAAAGTTTTGTAGCTTTAAATTTAAGTTCATTATCTATTTTGAGTTAATTTTTATAGGGTGTGAAATTAGGTTGAGATTATTTTTACTTTCGGCCTGTGGAAGCCCAATTGCTTCAGTGCCATTTGTTTAAAAGGCATCCTTCCTCCACTGAATTGCTTTTGTACCTTTGTGAAAAATCAGTTGGGCATATTTGTGTAGGTCTGTTTTTGGTTTCTCTATTCTGTTCCATTGATCTAACATGTCTATCCCTCTACAAACACCAAACTGTCTTGGTTATTGTAGCTATATAATTAGTTTTCAAATCAGGGTAGACTTATTATTCAAACTTTATTCTATTTCAAGTTTATTTTAGTTATTCTGGGGTACTCATTTGATTTTGAGCTGGCCCTAAAGCCTCTGGAGATTGGGACTGTACTCATGGCCCTAGGGAGCTCCATGATGACAAACTGAAAGGGGTTGATGAACCAGGAATTAGCAACCAACTCTCAAGAAGTTATATATCAATTCTTAAAAACAATGCAGTGTAAAAAGGCAAATGTAAAGTGAAAAGGCCTCCCTTGGAGCTAGGCTCTGTCCTCTCTGCTTTTCTTCCAGCCAGGCTTCCCCTTCTCTAGAAGAGTAGACTGAGTTAATAAGGTCCCATGGCATTACAGATTGTGTTGGAATCTGTATTAAATCTGAACTAGAGAAATCCTAACAACAATGCTCCCCATCACTTCCAGGAAGGAGTTATTGGCAGGATTAAGAAAGCTGGCTTTCTCAGGTATCTGAGAGAACTCCCTTCTTGCTCTTCCTATGTATATGATAAAACTATTGTACTACTAAGCTGTACAATCACTTCTACATGTGTAGTGCCCTTGAGTCTCAAAATATATCAGTTACCACAGCCCTGGACTAGGAGAGCCTTGAAAACTCGAAATAGAAATAAGGGAATCAATTTTTAGGAATTCTGTGAAGTTTGAGACTAGATAAGTTTCTTTGAAGACTTCAGGATTGCTATTAAACATGGAAAGCTGTTTAGGTGAACCATTGTTTAAATATTGGGAGACAAGAGAAGACATGCAAGGGATAGCCTTGAGACAAGGCAGAGAAGGAACCTGACACAAAGGTTTGGTATGAGCGAGTAGGATTGTTTTCTAGTTCGTTGCTTTGTGCATGTTCCTCTGCTTTATGGTTTCTCAGTGAAAAGATAAGCCAGTCTCAGATAGACTTGAGGGAACTTGGGCTGAAGTAAAGGAACACCATCCCATCATGAAGGTTAGTGTGGTAGAGACAGTGGAGGAATTCAGAGTGAGAGAAGCTCAGGAGGTGAGAGCCTCCAGGAGACAGAGGTGGGCCAGTAGGACAGTAACCACTTTGTAACCTGAGGACTGTCCAGGTGGCTGGGGCTCATATCTCTAAGGAAGAAGCACATTCTCTCAAAGGATTCTACTATTCATACAGATCATAGACTTACTGTTATGAACTCCAGATTACTTTCTAAATTATCATGTTTTCACGCCTAAGAAGTTAGAAGTGGTTGCCTTTAATTCCCTATCTAAAGTGAATCATATTTCCATGATGAGGGAAAGTGCCAGTGAGGGCCTCCCAAGAGTAAGAAGCAACAAACAGTTGGAAGGAAGGCCATGTCTAGCCAGAGGCCCAAGCCAGGTGCACTCCTCAACTGGAAATCAGATCTTCACAGGCACTCAGCCTCCTCAATGAAAAGGAACCTCATTAGGAATAATTAAGGGTGCTTTATGTGGCTACTAGAATTTCAGGCAACTTGAATCTGATCATTTTATATGGTGACTCATTCTGAACCAAACAGCCCTTTAAAAGAGCACAAGGGAGGACCTAGGGAAAGTGAAGTCTCATTAAGAGTCATGTACCAAAATGTTCATTGCAGCTCTCTTTACAATAGCCCAGAGATGGAAACAACCTAAGTGCCCATCATCAGATGAATGGATAAAGATGTGGCACATATATACAATGGAATATTACTCAGCCATAAAAAGAAATGAAATTGAGCTATTTGTAATGAGGTGCATAGAGCTAGAGTCTGTCATACAGAGTGAAGTAAGTCAGAAAGAGAAAGACAAATACCATATGCTAACACATATATATGGAATTTAAGAAAAAAAATGTCATGAAGAACCTAGGGGTAAGACAGGAATAAAGACACAGACTTCCTGGAGAACGGACTTGAGGATATAGGGAGGGGGAAGGGTGAGCTGTGACAAAGCGAGAAAGAGGCATGGACATATATACACTACCAAACGTAAGGTAGATAGCTAGTGGGAAGCAGCCACATAGCACAGGGAGATCAGCTCGGTGCTTTGTGACTGTCTGGAGGGATAGGGAGGGTGGGAGGGAGGGAGGTGCAAGAGGGAAGAGATATGGGAACATATGTATATGTATAACTGATTCACTTTGTTATAAAGCAGAAACTAACACACCATTGTAAAGCAATTATACCCCAATAAAGATGTTAAAAAAAAAGATTGCCTACCCTGGGGACAATGATAGTGGCTGTCAGTAATAGAAAGAGCTGTCAGTAATTGAGGCAAGACAAAAAAGTGAGCTGTGCTTTCCCATCATGGAGGATCATCAGAACCCTGAGATGGAGAGGAGAGATCAGAGGACTTGGAGTCAAGCTGACTTAAGTTCAGAGTCACTTTATCCCAAAGATCCTCAGTTTCTTCATCTGGAAAATGGGGCTAATAATGCCTGCCTTTTCAGGGGTACCATAAAAATGAAATGAAGGAACTTATATAGAATGACTGGTACTGAATAGGTTCTCGAAAAAAAGAAGGGATAGTTCCTAGCTTTTGTTTAATTAAGCATTTTAATTTTTTCTAGTTCAGGAAAATGAGAAAATAAAGCTTCATTTCATATTCAGATTGATCCCCAAGGTATTTTTCTTTTTTAAATACTTTATGGTTCAAAAAGAGAATAACTATCTGAATCTTCTGTCTAGGTTCAGTTTGAAGTTGTCCATTCTGATTTGGGGTTCCTGATTTCACAAATGCTCCCAAACCAATGAAAGAATTGTTATGCACATAACCCTAATATATTTATACATATTAATAAATTCTACAAATTTACTATTGTCCAACTGTTTCAAAATTGTTAGTAAAGTTTAGTTTCTCTCTTTTATTTAAGTGAAAATAAAGGAAACAGAGGTTCTATTTTTACCTGTACCCAATGCACTATCTTTGGACATGACTGCCTTAAATTATTCACTCCTAAACCTTAAGTCTTTTAAGACCATTTGCCAACTGTCATCAGGGACACCTGGGTATCTGGTCATTTCCCACCACCCCAAGTGAACTTTAGCATGGAAACAAGCCTAGGAATATGCAAGCACATAGCCTATGGCTTCTCAGTCTCACAACGAGAGTGGGTGAGGTCAGGGAGTTTGTAGTTAAAGGCAGTTTTACCTTTTTGTTTCGGGACTTTTCTCACAGTCATTGCAGCCTGCCTCTTCTGATTTTCAGAAATTTCAAAGCCTATAACATAAAAAATACATGACTTTGTTATGAGAAACATAGACCTTTCTTAAATGTATAAATTAGTACAAATTTTCTGGAAGAGTAATTTTGCCAAGATATATCAAAAGTTTTGAAAAGCAAAAAAAGGAAAGTGGTCAGAAACTTGGACAAAGACTTACAACAATGCATTTCAATGTATAGAGGGGCAAAAAAGTGAGATCATGAGTTAAGAGGCTGTTAAATGGAGAATGGTTGAATAAAATATAGTATAAAGTGGAAAGATATTTCACAACCAAAAGCAAAAACACAAAGAAAAGAAAAAAATGAGTCAAAGATAAGTGATTACAACAGAAAATGTATATAGACTTAACGAAACTTTCAGAAGAAAAAAAAATTGAATGGCAAAAAGTAAGTAATTAATGAAATAACCAAGATGTCTGTGCAAGTTCTTTGTGAATTTTTTAATTGAGTTACTTGGTTTTTGGCTAATTGAGTTGTAGGAGATCCTTATATATTTTGGAAATTATCAGATATATGGTTTGCAAATATTTTCTCCCATTTAATAGGTTGTCTTTGTTCTGTTGTTTCTTTCCTTTGCTGTGCATAAGCTTTTTCGTTGTATGTAGTCCCACTTGTCTATTTTTGCTTTGCTGTCCATGTTTTTGGTGTCATATTCAAGAAATCATTGCCAAAGAACAATGTCAAGAAGTATTTCTCCAATGTTTTCTTCTAGTATTTTTACAGTCTCCAATCATATGTTTAAGCCTTCAGTTCACTTTGAACTGATTTTCATGTATGGTATAAGGTAGGAGTTCAATTTCATTCTTTTGCATGTGGATATCCAGTTTTCACAACACCATTCATTGAAAAACTATCCTTTCCCAATTGTGTATTCTTGGGACCCTTGTTGAAGATATGTTGAATATATACATGTAGGTTTATTTCTGAGCTCCCTATCCTATTCCATTAGTCTATATGTCTGTCTTTATGCCAGCACCATACTGTTTTAATTACTGTAGCTTTGTAATATATTTAGAATCAGGAATTGTGATGCCTCCAGCTTTGTTCTTCTCTCTCATGGGTGTATTGTGGATCCTCATGAATTTTAGGATTGTCCTTTTTTTCAATTTCTGTAAAAAATGTCATTGGAGTTTTAATAGGATCATATTGAGTCTACAGATGGCTTTCAGTAAAATGGATATTTTATCAACATTGTCTTCTGTTCCATGAACACAGAATGCCTATTTATTTGTGTCTTCTTTAATTTCTTTCAGCAATATTTTGTAGTTTTCCATGTACCAGTCTTTCACCTCCTTGGTTAAGTTTATTCCTAAGTATTATATTCTTTCTGATGCAACTGTAAATGGGATTGTTTGCTTAATTTCTTTTTCAGAGAGGTTGTTGTTAGTGTATAGAAACACAACTTCTTTTTTGTGTTGACTTTGTATCCTACTAATTTACTGAATTCATTTATTAGATGTAAGAGCTTTTGGTGGAGTCTTTAGGGTTTTCTATACATGAGATGATGTTATCTGGAAACAGGAATAATTTTACTTCTTCCTTCCTGATTTGGAGGCATTAATTAATTAATTAAGCCTAATTGCTCTAGCTAGGACTTCCACTACTATTTTGACTAGAAGTGTTGAAAGTGGGCATCCTTCTTGTACCTGATCTTAGAGAAAAAGCTTTCAGCTTCTCCCCATTAACTATGATGTTAGCTGTGAGCCTTCCATACATGGCCTTTATTATGTTGAGGTAATTTCCTTCTATACCTTGATAGTTTTTATCATAAAAGGGTGTTGAATTGTGTCAAATGATTTTTCTGCCTCTATAAAGATGATCGTGTGATTTTTTTCCTTCATTTTGTTAGTGTGGTGTATCACATTAATTGATTTATATATATTGAACAATCCTTGTATCCCAGGGATAAATCCCACTTGGTCATGGTGTATGATCCTTTTATTGTACTGTTGAATTTTGTTTACTAGTGTTTTATTGAGGATTTTCCCATGTATTTTGTTAGGGATATTGGTCTGCAGTTTACTTTTCTTGTAGTGGAAGGCTTAATGTTGTTAAATGCCCATTCACACCCAAAGTCATCTACAGATTCAATGCAATCCAATCCAAACCCCAATGGCATTTTTTAAAGAAACAAAAAAATCAATCCTAGAATTCATGTGGAAACACAAAAGACCCATAATAGCTAAAGCAATCTTGAGGGAGAAGAACAAAGCTGGAGGCATCACAATTCCTGTTTCAAAATATACTATGAAGCTACAGTAATTAAAACAGTATGGTGCTGGCATAAAGACAGACATATAGACCAATTGAACATGAGGGAGAGCCCAGAAGAAACCCACACATATACAGTCAACATATCTTTGACAAGGCTGCCAAGAGTACACAATGGGGAAAATATAGTTTACTCAACAAATGGTTCTGTGAAAAGTGGATATCCACATGAAAAGGAACGAAATTGAACTTCTACCTTACACCATACATGAAAATCAATGCAAAGTGCACTGAAGACTTAAATGTATGACTTGAAACTGTAAAACTCCTAGAAGAAAAGAGGGAAAAATCTTGACAATGATGTCTTGGATATGATACCAAAAGCATAGGCAACAAAGCAAAAGTAGAAAAATAGGACTACATCAAACTAAAATGTTTCAGCACAGCAAAGGAAAGAAACAACAGATTAAAAATGCAATCTATGCAATGGGAGAAAATATTTGCAAACTATATATCCGATAAGGGGTTAATTTCCAAAATATATAAGATACTTCTATACTCAATAGCAAAAAAACAAATAACTTGATTAAAAATAATGGGCAAAGGACTTGCATAGACATGTACTCAAATAAGTCATATAAATGGCCAACAGGTATATAAAAAAGGACATCACTAATCATCAGGGAAATGCAAATCTAAACCATAATAAAATATCACCTCACTCCTGTTTAGAGAGCTATTATCAAAGAAACAAAAGATAATAAGTATTGGCAGGAATGTGGAGAAACTGGAACCACAGTAAACTGTCGGGAATCAAAATGATTTAGTCATTATGGAAAACATTATGGAGGTTCCTCATAAAATTAAAAATAGAACTAACATATGATCCAATAACCCACTTCTTGGTATATATCCAAAATAACTGAAATCAGGATCTTGAAGAGATATCAGTACTCTTAGCTTCATTGCAGCATTATTCCCAATAGCCATGATATGGAAACAATCTAAATGTCTGAGGATGGATAAAGGGATAAAGAAAATGTGGTATGTATTTTTGTATACATACACACACACACACACACACACACACACACACACACACATACAGGAATATTATTCAGCCCTAAAAAGGAAGGGAATTCTGCCATATGTGACAACATGGATGAATCTGGAGGACATTTGCTAATTAAAATAATGCCGTCACAGAAGGACAAATCCTGTATTTGTATGAATATGAAGCATCTAAACTAGTCAAACTCATAGATACAGAGAGCAGAATGGTGATTCTAGAGGCTGGAAGGAGGGGAAAATGGGAAGCTGCTTTTCTATAGCTATAAAGTTCCATTTACACAAGATATGAATAAGTCCTAGAGACTTGTTGTACAACAATGAGCCTATGGCTAACATTACTATATTGTGCCCTTAAAAATTTGTGAAAAGTATAGAGCTCATGGTAAGTGTTTTTGCCACTTAAAAAAAAAAAACAAGAAAGGCTGAGGTCTCCCCCAAGAGAAGAAATTTTGCCACACAGCTTCAGACTTACAAGCCCTATAGATGACAGCTTTGGCCTATGCTCATGAGTTCAAGCCTGCCCATGATCTTTGATTCCTGACTGCCTGGAGTTGCTTAGCCAGGCTTCACAATCACATAAGGCAATTCCTTATAATAAATCTCTTAATAATAATACATCTCCTATTGGTTATGCTTCTCTTGTTGAACCCTGACTGATACAATGAGTTATATTAGATTCTGTATTCTTCAACTGGAGAGTTACTTATGATAAATTATGTTTGAAAAAGCAAGTTACAGAGTAATATGTATAAAGATAAGCAAGTTGAAAAAGCAAGTTAAAGAAAAAGCAAGTTACAGAGTAATATGTATAATATAATGTATAGTATAATATAATTTTTCTAAATAAAAATAAAGTCTTATGTGTATATATGTTTATATGAGCTTAAGATTAGTACAGAAAGAGGCACACCTAATTAATACTGATTATCTCACACAGCTTAGGAGCAACAGAGAAGGAAAAAGAGTGCTAAACTTTATTATATTTCCATATGTGTTTAAACATTTATTATGACCATGTATTTATTTTATAATTAAAAAATAAAAAACATAAAAAATTATGGTAAACCCATATGACAACCATAAAACATAATAATTAAAATAGTAAATGATTTAGAGAAATGATAATGATATAATTTTTTAGTGAAAAATAAGGACATAAAATTATATCTATCCATCAAGAAGTGGCAGAAGTTGAAGGAGACAGATATAAAGATTCAGCCACCCTAGTTTTTTTTTGTTGTTGTTGTTTTTAGACACATAGAAAAAAAAAGATGGGAAGGAAATATATCAAAATGTTTACAAAAGTTATCTCTGGGTAGTATGTTCATGTGTGATTTTTAGTTTTTTTCTTGTATTTTTTGTGTTTCTTTCCCCAAAATTGCTTACAATGAAAATGATTTACTGTTATAATCAGACCAAAAACCTTAATATTTTTAAAAAGATGAACATAAGCTGTCAGGAAGTAATTTCTGGAAGCTTTTATATTGTGTGGGAACCAGAGGGAATGGTATGAATCTTCAAATTGATCTAGGGTTTGCAAAAAGCACACTAAGGCAATTCCTCTAATAGCACTAACAACCTAGACAGGGTCAGAAGTTGCTGGCGCCTGCCATTGGGAGAAGCAGCCAGTAGCATTTCTGTAATGATTCCACATTATGTCCCAAAGCAGTGCCCATAGACTGAAAGCAAATTGACTCCAATGGGACTTAAAGTGAATTATCAATATGCACTCTACCCTAAACCTGAGAAGACTAGGATAAGACTAAGCAGTGTCTTTCTGATTATCCTTCCTTGCCTCTGGACCATTTCAATCGTTAACACTTCAGATAGGAGAATACATTTGCACCAGGGCTCAAATGGTAGGCCCATTTTTCTAGAGGCAGTTTCTACCAACTTGAACATACAGGTGTTTTAAGGTATAATTCTCCTCCCTTATAAGTGAGTCAAAACCAGAAATTCTAGTGTCTTCTCATGAACTTTCAATGCCTGGCTGTTTGGTATTTTTATGCCAGAAAGGCAGGACCATGAGTAAGAGACCAGATAGTGCTTTGTAAACCACAAAGCTAAAGCCTAAATCCCACAGTTGGAAAGCAGCATAAAAAGTATCTCTACCAGCTATATTCCCTTTGGAAAGGAAAACAACTTATTTCAAGCCAAAGAGTATAGTTTAGTATGATTCTAAATCATGCAAGTGGTCATGGTTTTAGACCCTGTTATATTTTCTATAATTTACTTTAAAAGACTTTCATAAAGAGTGCATGATATACACATGCACATTAATTTTAATCTATACTCTAGGGGCATTTAGTTAACATCTAAAATGCCCTAATCTGGAATATACACTCAAGAGGAGCAGTTCAGTCACCTTAATGCAGGAGGCCTAATTAGCCTAATACATGTTAAAAATGAATTTTCACTGATAAAAAAAGAATGCTGTGCAAGATGTGCCCTGGCCACAAAAGTCTTACAGGCACTTTAGCCCTCACAAGAACTAGGTATAAGAATTCAGTGAACCCTACAGCCTATACATACACTTCAGAAGGAAGCCTGAAGTTTAAGATTGAAAATGGGTACTATATTTTGGCCCTTGTCAGAGGATTTTGTCACTAGACTCTGACTAGGAACTTAGCTGAATCCTATATGTTACCAAATCTGCCTCGACTAACCTAACCTTTTTACAGAAGATGCTGTTTGTTATGTATCTAAGGACAGAGTTGGGACTTCACTGAAAATGCAGAACAGGCTCTATGACTGCTTTTGTGTTTGTTTGCTAATAAATTTTTGTATGTTTGGGAGAATAGAGCCTGAGGTTTTATTTCAGTGTAATAATCTTATCTAGTAATGAGAATGTAGGGGAGACCAACCTCTATCACTTAACCTTGACTAATAGAAACTATTGGTATCTACCAAAAATAACCTAATAATAGGGGACCACCAAAGTGGATTAGGTTAGTTTGCAACAAAAATCTTCTCTGCCTCTGAAAAAATGAAAACTAATTTAACTCACTATGTTCTTCATAGCCATATTCTTCTTTCTCCTCTCAGGTCACTTACCGATTTTTTCATCTTCCTGCACCATTTTCCTCTCTTCTCTGAAAGCCCTGAGCCAGCGTATCTTCTCCTCCAACTTCTTGGCAAAGAATAGGTGAATCTCCTCAGTTTCCTTGTTATGAAGCTTGAAGGCATTTTTCATGCTGACATTGAAGTCATCATCTCTGCCATCTTCAATGTCAACTACCTCATATTTATCCATATCAATGCGGCCTTTGTAGTACAGGATGTCTCTCCGGATCAGGTCCTAGGTAGCAAGAAAGAGAAGGCTTTTTGTTGAAGGTATGTGGAGAGTGGGTACCAGGAGACTCGGCACATGGGTGTAGCAGGATGCTAACGTTGCCATTGTTCTGGAGTATCAATGAGGGGTGGTTTGGTCTAAATTTGGGCAGGTTAGCTTAGTGTATGACACTAATAGTTGGTTAACTAGATGCTCTTAGAGAAAGCCTCTGGCTTACATCCATAGGGTTTGTCTCAGACCTCAGCCTCAATCCATGTATGTGTTTGCAAGACTGCTGATGGGAAGTAGGAAGCAGTAAGTCACACAAGCACAGTTAGCAAGGGCTTTTCCTCTTTCACAATATTTGCAAGCCTTCCAGAAGTATGAAATGAATTGGTTGGTTGCGTGCAGTATACTCAGGAATCCAAGCAAGCCAATGAGACTTACATATCAGAGGGGAGATGAGTGATAATAGTAGCTAGGTGGCCACAGGCTGCTGGCCAGGAAAGATTACTTAGGGAAGGTTGAACATTTAGCACTCTGGGGAGTTTTGGAGAAGGCCTAGTCTAGCAGGAGAAATGGGGGGAAAGTGAATATAAAGCTTCATATATTGGCATGGATGAATCTCACAAATCTTATTCTGTGAGAAAAATAAAAGTTGTAGTTGGATACAAATAGTATATTTCCTATCTGTTATGATTTTTGTTTTGTTCTTGGGTACGCAGAAGTAATCCCAATTCTCAGTCCATGAGACACTCATCATTACTCAATGCATAGTGCTCTGATTTCTCTATTTATTTACTTACTTACTTACTTTTAATGATGTATTAACTTTTGGTGAACCCACTGCTCATTCCAAAAGCTACGACGCCAAGGCAACCTCCATATTGAATCACATGCTCATCATTCCCCTGGTTTCTTTTCTATATAGCTTTATCTCATCTATATCTATTCCATTTATATAAGGTTTAAAAACATACAAAACAATGCCATCTAATGTTTAGGCATACATACATATGTACAATAATTATGTAAAAATATACAACAATGATACATGCCAAATTCAAGAGAGTACAGAGAGGAGAATGGGGACAAGTGAGAAAGAAGGAAAAGGAAGGGAAGAAAAGAGGGAGAGGATAAAGACTGTATTTGTAATGATTTATTTCTTAAGTTGGATAGTAAGTGCTCATTATATTGTTTTTATATCTTTTTGAATATCAAGAATTTCATAAGTTAAAAAAAGAAAAACAGAGAGGTGGATGAAATGACCTGTGGGTCTGTGGAATGTAAGGTCTGATAAGTAACTGTCTCACAATGGTCTTTCAGCCCCTCCTCCTCTCAGCACTGCCCTCAGCTTCCCTTGAAAACACACCTACTGCTGCATGTGATGTGGCTGAGTCTGTCCAAGGAGGGCCCCAGTGAGCCCTGCTCTGACAGATGTCTTCTACTAGTAGCAGGGGGCCTTTCTGGCCAACTCTCCCTCCTCTCTGCTTATATTTGGCCTTCTAGACTATCTGATAGAGTCAGAAATGTTCATTAATTTTTATTACCATTACATGGTCTGGTTAAACTATTCCCATTTTACTGAATTGTCTGACATGCCTCACAGTCCGCAGCTGCAGGTTACCTGCAAAGAATTTGCCTTTGGCCACTCACATTCCCAGTCCTAACTCTTCACACTGCATGGTAAACTCCACTTTTCTGTAGGGCTGGGGAAGGCTGTCTTTAAGGATTCCCAGCATAGCTCTATCAATCTCAAAGCCCCAGGCTGGGAAATACAGGTGTTGATAAATTGCTTTGCAAAAAATAACAATCATGGTGTTCTTCTTCCTTTCATAGTGATTATGCATATAAATAGGCTTTTGAGTACAGATGGGTTCTGATCTGTTGGGTAACCTTGGCATCAAGTTTATAGGAGAGAGAGGTCTGCTGTATGGAGTGGGACAATGTAGCTCCAAGCTTGTTTCAGAGCCTGGATTCCTTTCACCATGCTCAAAGTGGACAAGCTCAGTCCTGCCAAAAGGATGTGGTGGCGCCCATGCGCTGACTTCCATAATCCCCAGGAACACTTTGTGAAACATATGCATAAAAAGTAGGCCCTGTCAGGCTAATATAACTACAAAAGCAGAACAAGCTGAGGAGAATGGATCAATGTAAACTACTTTGATCTTGTAAAGTCTTGAAACCTGCCTTACAATACATAATACAAATACACACAGACCTGGACCACACAGCTAATAGGTGGGTGTCCACCTGGCTAGAACATGGGCAGGCTCAACCTCCCTCTATTCCTAACTTCAGCCTGCAGCTTCCTTTCCCTCTGAGTTGGAACATCATAATCATTGTTAGCCTTAAAAATCTTTACTAGTTTCCAAAAATGGAAAGAATGTATACGATCTTGGAGGTAAATTTAAAGCATCAACTGAACCTCCTATTGTTTCTTTAGGTATTTAACGATAATAAGGAAAGAGAAAGAATTCAATGTTTGTGGCACGGGAGCAGGGCTAGAGGGATGTATCATTAAAATTCTCCCTTTGCCTGCCCTTTCTGGCTCCCCAGCGTTGAATGTGAGTTTTCAGGCATCAGATTAGTCATAAAGCCAAGTGTAGAAATGTGATAGGAATGATTAAGAATGATCCACTGTTCAGAAAATCCAACCAGAAAGGGTAGCTAAGGCCACCAAGCAGCATGGAATGGTGGAAATAACATGAGTTAGAGCCTGAAGTTCTGAGTTTGAATCCTAGCTGCTTAACCAACTAGCTGTGTTGTACTGGGCAAATGAATTAACCTCACTGAGCCTCGATTTCCTCAACTATAAAACTAGGAGAGTCATTCTCACCTTGTAAAATTGTAAAGCTCAAATCTAAACATTCAGTTTCCAGGTCATGAGGCCAGCCTTGTCTGATAAACATGGTGCTGAGCTTTCTTTCTTCTAGATCAGTGTTTCATAGCTCTTTAAAACTCCTTTTGATAAATCTAAAAATCCCACTGCCTCCTTTAATTCATTTAAACTTTCAAAATAAGTTAAATATTGTGACTGAAAAAAAAACAGCAAAAGTAATTCTGAATATTTTAAAATTTACATAGCTACCCCACTGTCTCTGGAAATTCCATATACCCTTTCAGTGTAGGGGTGGTGGTAGTGGTGGATGGCAAATACTGTTTGCCACTCACTCACCAAAATCACAGATCTATACTTAGGTTCACACTAACATCCCCTCTCTGCCCCCAAAGAAGCCTCCTATTTCAATCCTTCCAGCCTTCAAGATCAAAGTCATACATTCTTCTTCCTCAAAGCAGCCTTCCCTGATTGCACCATCCAGCTCAAGTTACTATGGTTTTCCTTTTTTGAATGCTAGCACTGACTATGAAGACCCTTATACAATTGGCACTCAGTTACCACACTAGTGAATTTGCATTAGTTCTGTTTTACAGCTTTTAATTTTTTCTGTCCATTCAGGCTGTGCCCAGCACTGAGCCTTCCTTGGTCTTTCCTCACTTAGGAGTTATCCAGGGAAGGACAGCTGATAAAGTTTCAGAGGTTTTTCTGCTCAGCTTCTACACATAACAAGGGGGCAAAGCCCTCCTGAGCCCTAGTTACCTGTGGTACTACTGGGACCAGAATGCCCAAATGCCAATTGTTAATTGTGGCCTGAGTGCTTTCAAAGGGACATGGTGAATAGGTGCTCATCACAGATGCTATTTGGGTCATCACAAGTTATCTGCCTAAATGGGATTGTTTCTAATAGGATGGCAGCCTTCCTCCATTTCCTTTCCACTCATCCAAGTTGGAGGAGATTAAGGGAGCTAGTGCTTCTCTAGTAGGGCCCTGGCAGTCTGCAGCCAAAGCACTCTGGCCCTGGCCCTGGCTCTAGCCATAGCCCCAACAAGGAGTCCACCCCTGTCCCTCACATTACATGACTGAAACAGCTGGGAGCTGTTTGAATTTGGCCTCACTGGGTATTCATGGGGTTTAATAAAACACTGCAGGACATTTTATACAAATGACAGATGCTACAATCTGGAGAATGCAACTCTTCAGGACTGCAGACTGCCTCACTTGCTTGTCAGTAAGGTTCTCCCTAGCTCTTTAGAGGGGGCCCTGGCTACTCACCCCTAGCCTGACAACCTGGTTTTATCTCAGATACTAGGGAAGGCACATGGTGCTGGGACTGGATTTGTCTTTATCATTATTGTATTCCAGCATCTACAGTACATACTTAATAATAACAAAATAATAACAACAACAATGGCAACAGTGAACACTTAACCAACATATATTATGTGCCAGACATTATTCTAAATGCTTTGCATTTCCCCCCAGCTTTACTGAGGTATAATTGACAAAACTGTATATATTTAAGGAGTAATATGTGATGTTTTGATATATGTATGCATTATGAAATGATCACCACAATCAAGCTAATTAACATATCCATCATCTCACATAGTTACCTTTTTTTTTTTGTGATGAGAACACTTCAGATCTATTTTCTTAGCAAATTTCAATTATACAATACAGTGTTGCTAACTATAGTCACCATTTGTACATTAGCTCTCCAGAAGTTATTTGTCCTACATAACCGAAAGTTTTTACCCTTTTTACCCAACATATCCCTATTTCTGCCACCCCCATGAGTCCATGGCAACCACCATTCTACTCTCTACCTTTATGAGTTGGCCTGTTTCAGATTCCATATATAAGTGAGATAATACGGTATTTGTCTTTCTCTGTCTTATTTTATTTAGCATAGTGTCCTCCAGGTTCATCCATGTTGTTGGATATGGCAGAATTTCCTTAGTTTTTAATGCTGAATAATATTACATTGTGTGTGTGTGTGTGTGTGTGTGTGTGTGTGTGTGTGTGTGTATGACGTTTTCTTTATGTGTTCATCCATTGGCAGCTACACTTTGCATTTATTAACTTAAATCATTCTCACAACAATCCTACAAGTTAGGTTCTGGTATAACCCGATTTTATGAGGAACTGTGGACATAGAGCAGTTAAGAAACCTGCTGAGGAATAAAAGCTACCATTTATGGCACTGCTGGGCTTTGAGACTAGGCTATCTGGCTCTAAAAATCTGTGCTTGTTTTAACCATTGTGTATACTGCCTCCCGATAAAAATGTGCTGAATGAATGATTAGTAACACTGCATATACAGTAATCAATGGCTAATATTTATTAAGTTTACTATGTGCCAGGCACTGCAACTGTACTGTCTCATTTACCCCTCACAATCTCCCTTCCATGTAGATACTATTATGGTTCCCATTTTGCAAATGAGGGGATAATAAAAGGCACAGAGAATTTGTCCAAGGTCACACAACTGATGGGAAAAAGGAAATTGGTGGCCTCTTGTCTGGCCCTAGAACCCATGCTCTTGACATTATACTTTACTACTTCCCAATACTTCAGGTGATTCTCCTCAAAGCCTCCTGAGATGAATTCTGTCATCAGCCTGATTTGACACTGATAAAAATAAGGAGTTAAAGAACTGGCCCAAAGTTAGACAAATTAGTAAGAGACAAAGTCTAGGACTCAGGTGTCCTGGTTTTACAACCCCTGGTTTTAAAGCAGAAATCTTCTTTCTGCTCTATTCCGTCACTGATGCTACTGTTGCATTCCTGAGTTGTCCTGAATGGCTCATTCTCCAAGTCTGGCCCTTTAGTGCACAAAGAAATGGTCCAAATGCAGAAAGTTCCATGAATAGAAGAAATCCTCTCTCCAGCATCTTTATACTCTGTTTAGTTCTGATTCTCCCAGTATATGGTGAAAGTGACATAAATACTGAGCAGCTATGACACAGGGGACAACAGAGCATGTCCAGACTGGCACAATTGATGATAAATGGGGAAAAGGCTGTTAGAGGCAACTGCAGTGTTGTAGGAATATTGGCGGATGATTGATTGAAGAGAGGTAAAAGGGGCTCTCCTCTCTTCCTCAGTAAAAAGTGAAAGGGAAGAAATGAAAAAAGAGATAAATTCCCCAAAGCAACAAAGTAATGTTCAATATAATCATCTCAGGAGGAAAATAACAAAATACATTATTAACCAAAATAGCAGGGCAATAAGATTCAGGGGAGCAGAGACATTAAGGACACCATAAAGGACAAGAAGAAAGAGAAAAAAGAGTCTTATCAGGTTTTACAAAAGAAAAGTGACAAACAAAGAGGGAAGCGGCAAAAATTAAAGAAAGGATCACATACTTAGAAGCCACTGGTGTCATTTCACACCTACTATAATGGTCACTTAAAAAGTATCTTCATATATATATTCACACACATACATGCACACTCTGAAACAAGCTACAATTTCTTCAAGCTGTTCTAAGTGGTACATGCAATCCCAACTTCCAATGTGCAAAATGGGGAAGTTTTGGCTTAACTTATTGGGAATTAAGAGAATCTTAAGACTGGATGAGAATTTAGTAACTGGGCCAAATGATCTCAGGGATCAGATGGGTCTATCAATCTCTCATACTATTTCTGGCAGGAAATCATCTAGCACATTTGGGGTTACATCTAGTGACAGAGACCTCACTATCTTACAAGGCTGCTTAGTTATTTATTGGGGTGGGAGAAGACTAAGATTAACAAATACCCACTAGGTGTCAGGCCCTCTATCAGGCATTTTACATGCATTGACTTCATTTAGTCTTCACAACAATCCTGTAGAGTAGTTATTATCTTCATTTTACAGATGATAAAGTGAAGGTGGAGAAAGTGAAGTCATTTGCTTGAAGTCATGTAGTTAGTGAGCACTGGAACTAATGAGCCCAAAATTGTCTGAACATAAATTTTACGCTTTTCTACCACTCCACATTGCTTCTATCTGCAAGGAAACTGAAGAAAATCTGAAGTGCCAGGGTGAAATCCTGATATCTTCTGTCTAGTGCAACCCTCTCATCAACTAGTCTAGTTACTGGCAAGATAGAAGCTGGATTTTATGTGACATGACCTGCTCTTAGGAAACCAATGGAGAGTCCCTGTCACTGTACCTCCTTTTAAATGTTCACAACTCTTTAATAATCTATTATAGGAGGGACTGTAAAGATGGCAGAGGAGTAAGATGTGGCGATCACCTTCCTTCCCACAAATACATCAAAATACATCTACATTGTGGAACAACTCCTACAGAACACCAATTGAATGCTGGCAAAAGACCTCAGACTTCCCAAAAGGCAAGGAACTCCCAAGGTACCTGGGTAGGGCAAAAGAAAAAGCAGATACAAAAGAATAGGGATGGGACCTGCACCTCTGTGAAGGAGCTTGAAGGAGGAAAAGTTTCCACACACTAGGAAGTCCCTTCACTAGCTGAGATGGGAGGTGGGTGGGGGGGAAGCTTCAGAGCCATGGAGGAGAACACAGCAACAGGGGTGCGGAGGGCAAGGCAGAGAGAGTCCCACACAGAGGATCGGTGCCGACCAGCACTCACCAGCCTGAGAGGCTTGTCTGCTCACCAGCCAGGGTGGGTGGGGCTGGGAGCTGAGGCTTGGGCTTTGGACATCAGAACCCAGAGAGAGAACTGGGGTTGGCTGCGTGAACACAACGTGAAGGGGGCTGGTGCTCCACAACTAGCCAGGAGGGTGTCTGGGAAAAAGTCTGGAACTGCCTAAGATGCAAGGGAACATTGTTTCAGGATGAGCAAGGAGAAGGGATTCAGAGCACCACCTAAACCAGCTCCAGAGATTGGCGCAAGCCACGGCTATCAGCTCGGACACCAGAGATGGGCATGAAATGCTAAGGCTGCTGCTGTAGCCACCAAGAAACCTATGTGCAAGCACAGGTCACTATCCACACTTCCCCTCAGGGAGCCTGGGCAGCCTGCCACTGCCAGGGTTCTGGGATCCAGAGAAAACTTCCCTGGGGGAACACACAGCATGCATCAGGCTGTTGCCATGTCCCACAAGCCTCTGATGCCACAGGCTTGTGCTGCATTCTGTACCCCTCCCTCCCTTGGCCTGAGTGAGCCAGAGCTCCCTAATAAGCTGCTACTTTAACCCCATCCTGGCTGGGTGGGGAACAGACACCCTCAGGTAACCTATGCGCAGAGGCGGGGCCAAATACAAAGCTGAACCACAGGAGCTGTGCAAACAAAGAAGAGAAAGGGAAATCTCTCCCAGCAGCCTCAGGAGCAGCAGATTAAATCTCCACAATCACCCTCATGTACCCTGCATCTGTGGAACACCTGAATAGACAACAAATCATCCAAAAATTGAGGTGGTGGACTTTGGGAACAACTGTAGACTTGGGGTTTGCTTTCTGCATCTAATTTGTTTCTGGTTTTATGTTTATTTTAGGTTAGTATTTAGAGCTAATTATCATTGGTAGATTTGTTTATTGATTTGGTTGTTCTCTTCATTTTTTTGCATATATATTTTTTCCTTTTTCTCTTTTTGTGACTATGTATGTGCATGCTTCATTGTGTGATTTTGTCTGTATAGACTTGCTTTTACCATTTGTCCTAGGGTTCTGTCTGTTGGGATATTTTCTTTTTTTGCATAAATTTTAGCACTTGTTATCATTGATGGATTTGTTTTTTGGTTTGCTTGTTCTCTTCTTTCTTTCTTCTTTTATATTACTTTTTTAAAATAATATTTTTTTATTTTAATAACAATATATTTTTTTCTTTCTTCCTTTTTCTCCCTTTCCTTCTGAGCCAAGTGGCTGACAGGGTCTTGGTGCTCGGGCTGGGTGTCAGGCCTGAGCCTCTGAGGTGGGAGAGCTGAGTTCAGCACACTGGCCCACCAGAGAACTTCCAGCCCCACGTAATATAAAAAAGCGAAAGTTTTCACAGAGATCTCCATCTCAACACTAAGACCCAGATCCACTCAACAACCAGCAAGTTACAGTGCTGGACACTCTATGCCAAACAACTAGTAAGACAGGAACACAACCCCACTCACTAGCAGAGAGGCTGCCTAAAATCATAGTAAGGTCACAGACACCAAAAATCACACCATTGGACGTGGTCTTGCCCACCAGAAAGACAAGATACAGTCTCACCCACCACAAGACATGCACCAGTCCCCTACACCAGGAATCCTACACAACCCACTCAAGCAAACTTACTCACTGAGGGCAGACACCAAAAACAACAGGAACTACGAAACTGCAGCATGCAAAAAAGAGACCCCAAACACACTAAGTTAAGCAAAATGAGAAGACAGAGAAATACACAGCAGATGAAGGAGCAAAGTAAAACCTCACCAGACCAAAAAATGAAGAGGAAATAGGCAGTTTACCTGAAAAAGAATTCAGAGTAATGATAGTAAAGATGATCCAAAAGCTTGAAAATAAAATGGAAAAAATACAAGAAATATTTACCAAGGACCTAGAAGAACTAAAGAGCTAACAAACAATGATGAACAACACAATAAATGAAATTAAAAATCCTCTAGAAGGAATGAATAGCAGAATAATTGAGGTAGAAGAACGGATAAGTGACCTGGAAGATAAAAGAGTGGAAATAACTACTGCAGAGCAGAATAAAGAAAAAAGAATGAAAAGAATTGAGGACAGGGAACATATGTATATGTATAGCTGATTCACTTTGTTATAAAGCAGAAACTAACACACCACTGTAAAGCAAATATACTCCAATAAAGATGTAAAAAAAAAAAAGAATTGAGGACAGTCTCAGAGACCTCTGAGACAACATTATCACACCAACTTTTGTATTACAGGGGTCTCAGAAGAAGAGAAAAAGAACGGGACTGAGAAAATATGTGAAGAGATTATAGTTGAAAACTTCCCTAATATGGAAAAGGAAATAGTCAGTCAAGTCCAGGAAATGCATAGAGTCCCATACAGGGTAAATTCAAGAAGAAACACAGCAAGACACATATTAATCAAACTAACGAAAATTAAATACAAAGAAAATATATTAAGATCAGCAAGGGAAAAACAACAAATAACATACAAGGAAACCCCCATAACGTTAACAGCTGATCATTCAGCAGAAACTCTGCAAGCCAGAAGGGAGTTGCAGGACATATTTAATAAATTGATGAAAGAGGAAAACCTACAATCAAGATTACTCTACCCACCAAGGATCTCATTCAGATTCAATGGAGAAATTAAAAACTTTACAGAGAGGCAAAAGTGAAGAGAATTCTTCACTAAACCAGCTTTACAAAAATGCTAAAGGAACTTCTCTAGGCAGGAAACACAAAAGAAGGAAAACACCTACAATAACAAAGCCAAAACAATTAAGAAAATGGTAATAGGAGGATACATATAGATAACTACCTTAAATGTACAAGGATTAAATGCTCCAAGGAAAAGACATAGAGTGGATGAATGGATACAAAAACAAGACCCGTATATATGCTGTCTACAAGACACCCACTTCAGACCTAGGGACACATACACACTGAAAGTGAGGGGATGGAAAAAGATATTCCATGCAAATGCAAATCAAAACAAAGCTGAAGTAGCAATTCTCATATAAGACAAAATAGACTTTAAAATAAAGACTATTACAAGAAACAAGGACACTACATAATGATCAAGGTATTAATCCAAGAAGAAGATATAGCAATTGTAAATACATATGCAGCAAATATAGGAGCACCTCAATACATAAGGCAAATGCTAACAGCCTTAAAAATGGAAACCGACAGTAACACAGTTATAGTGGGGGACTTTAACACCCCACTTTCACCAATGGTCAGATCATGCAAAATGAAAATAAATAAGGAAACACAGCTTTAAATGATACATTAAACAAGATGGACTTAAATTATATTTATAGGACATTCCATCCAAAAACAACAAAACACACTTTCTTCTCAAGTGCTCGTGGAATATTCTCCAGGATAGATCATACCGTGGGTCACAAATCAAGCCTTGATAAATTTCAGAATATTGAAACTGTATCAAGTATCTTTTCCAACCACAATGCTATGAGACTAGATATTAATTACAGGAAAAAATCTGTAAAAAATATAAACACATGGAGGCTAAACAATACACTACTAAATAACCAAGAGATCACTGAAGAAATCAAAGAGGAAATCAAAAAATACTTAGAAAAAAATGACAATGAAAACATGATGACCCAAAACCTTTGGGATGCAGCAAAAGCAGTCTGAAGAGGGAAGTTTATAGCAATATAATCCTACCTCAAGAAACAAGAAAAAAATCCTCAACAAAACACAAGCAAACAGAATCCAAGAGCACATTAAAGGGACCATACACCATGATCAATGGGGTTCATCTCAGGAATGCAAGGATTCTTCAATATATGCAGATCAATCAATGTGATACACAATATTAAAGAACTGAAGGATAAAAACCATATGATCATCTCAATACATGCAGAAAAAGCTTTTCAGAAATTTCAACACCCATTTATGATAAAAACACTCCAGAAAGTAGGCATAAAGGGAACTTACCTCAACATATAAAGGCCATATATGAAAAACCTACAGCCAGCATCGTTCTCAATGGTAAAAAACTGAAACCATTTCCACTAAGATCAGGAACAAGACAAGGTTGCCCACTCTCACCACTATTATGCAACACAGTATTGGAAGTTTTAGCCACAGCAATCAGTGAAAAAAAAGAAATAAAAGGAATCCAAATCGGAAAAAGAAGAACTAAAACTGTCACTGTTTGCACATGACATGATACTATACATAGAGAATCCTAAAGATGCTACCAGAAAACTACTAGAGCTAGTCAATGAATTTAGTAAAGTAGCAGGATACAATATATATGCACAGTAATCACTTGCATTCCTAGACACTAATGATGAAAAATCTGAAAGAGAAAATAAGGAAACACTCTCATTTCCCACTGCAACAAAACGAATAAAATACCTAGGAATAAGCCTAACTAAGGAGACAAAAGACATGTATGAAGAAAACTATAAGACACTGATGAAATAAATTAAAGATGATACAAACAGATGGAGAGATATACCGTGTTCTTGGATTGGAAGAATCAAAATTGTGAAAACGACTATACTACCCAAAGCAATCTACAGATTCAATGCAATCCTTATCAAACGACCTATGGCATTTTTCACAGAACTGGAACAAAAAATTTCTCAATTTGTATGGAAACACAAAAGACCCCGAATAGCCAAAGCAATCTTGAGAAAGAAAAACAGTGCTGGAAGAATCAGGCTCCCTGGCTTCAGACTATACTACAAAGCTACAGTAATCAAGACAGTATGGTACTGGCACAAAAACAGAAAGATAGATCAATGAAACAGGATAGAAATCCCAGAGATAAACCCACGCACATATGGTCACCTCACATTTGATAAAGGAGGCAAGAATATACAATGGAGAAAAGACAGCCTCTTCAATAAGTCGTGCTGGGAAAACTGGACAGCTACATATAAAATAATGATATTCGAACACTCCCTAACACCATGCACAAAAATAAACACTAAATGGATTAAAGACCTAAATGTAAGAGCAGACACTATAAAACACTTAGAGGAAAACATAGGCAGAACACTCTATGACATAAATCACAGCAACATCCTTTTTGACCCACCTCCTTGAGAAATAGAAATAAAAATAAACAAGTGGGACCTAATGAATCTTAAAAGCTTTGCACAGCAAAGGAAACCATAAACAACATGAAAAGACAACCCTCAGAATGGGAGAAAATATTTGCAAATGAAGCAACTGACAAAGGATTAACCTCCAAAATATACAAGCTACTCATGCATCTCAATATCAAAAAACAACCCAATCCAAAAATGGGCAGAAGACCTAACTAGACATTTCTCCAAAGAAGATATACAGATTGCCAACAAACATATGAAAGGATGCTCAACATCACTAATCGTTAGAGAAATGCAAATCAAAAGTACAGTGAGATATCACCTCACACCAGTCAGAATGGCCATCATCAAAAAATCTACAAACAATAAATGCTAGAGAGGGTGTGGAGAAAAGGCAATCCTCTTGCACTGTTTGTGGCAATGTAAATTGATACAACCACTATGGAGAACAGTATGGAGGTTCCTTAAAAAACTGAAAATATTACTACCATATGACCCAGCTATCCCACTACTGGGCATATACTCTGAGAAAACCATAATTCAAAAAGGGTCATGTAGTACAATTCTCATTGCCGCACTATTTACAATAGCCCGGACATGGAAGCAACGTAAGTGTCCATCGACAGATGAATGGATAAAGAAGATGTGGCACATATATACAATGGCATATTACTCAGCAATAGAAAGAAACAAAATCGAGTTATTTGCGGTGAGGTGGATGGACTTAGAGACTGTCATACAGAGTGAAGTAAGTCAGAAAGAGGCAAACAAATACCGTAGGCTAACACATATATGTGGAATAAAAAAAAAATTCGGTTCTGAAGAACTTAGGGGCAGGACAGGAATAAAGACGCAGACATAGAGAATGGAATTAAGGACACGGGGAGTGGGAAAGGTAAGTTGGGACGAAGTGAGGGAGTAGCATTGACATATATACATTACCAAATGTAAAATAGATAGCTAGTGGGAAGCAGGTGCATTGCACAGGGAGATCAGCTTGGTGTTTTGTGTCCCCCTAGAAGGGTGGGATAGGGAGGGTGGGAGGCAGACACAAGAGGGAGGCCATATGGGGATATATGTATACATATAGCTGATTCACTTTGTTATACAGCAGAAACTGACACACCATTGTAAAGCATTTATACTCCAATAAAGATGTTAAAAAGTATCTATTATAGAATTCTGACAAGCTCAATGACAATAATGACATAGAGGTTACTAATGAAGAATTTGGAGTCAGCTTGCCTGGATGCAATTCCTGACTCCATTGCTCACTAGACATAATATCACCTTGGGCAAATTATATAACTTCTCTGTACCTCACTTTACATATATTTAAAATGGGAAAAATAATAGTACCTACGTCATGGGTTTGTTGTAAGGATTAAATTGAGTTAATGAATGTAAAGGCCTTAGAACAGAATCATAGAGGTGCACAGTAAATGTTGATTCATTATTATTTTATTGTCAATCTGTATTTCCTAGAATCTTTTATATTTTGAAAACTGGTACATTTTCCCATCTATAGTGTTGTCATAGATCTCCTGTAACTCATTACTCCGTTGAGTTTACCTACAGCAATTCTGCTGAGGACATCTGAGTATTATTTCATTGCCCAGTGATGTATGTATTTTTAAATTACATTACACTTAAATTCCATTAGTCTACAAGCTCTAAGAAGGCAGAGCTGACTGGCACAGAGCAGGGGTTCAATAATTATAGCATGAAAGAATGAATTCAGAGCACTGAAGTGCTTTCTTACAACCTCAGATACCTTAGGTTTAAATTCCCCCTCAACAGGTTTATGCTCTTTTTCCCTTGACAGAGGTTTTAAGTTCCTGTGTTAATAGTAAATTATTTGTCCCTAGAAGGGAGTTGCCAGACTACAGTCTCTTTTTCCCTTGACAGAGAGGTTTTAAGTTCCTGTGTTAATAGTAAATTATTTGTCCCTTGAAGAGAGTTGCCAGACTACAGACTATCACTTCTTTTTTCTTCTTTTTTTTTGAAAAGATATTTTTAAATCATTGATATTGTCTTAGAATCTTTAAAAACTAACTTTGACTCATTGTAAGATTCATGAAACTAATCTTTGTCACTCCTATTAAATATCCTATACATATAAAATATTACATATGAATATCCACTTGCTACAGGCCCATGTTTTGTCCTCCTTTTTATATATGAACTCATCAGAAAGCTTTATGCAGCCACATTTGATTACGTAGCTTTCTTGTCCCCTTTCTTCCCTGTAAAAAGGATTACTGTGCTTTGGAGCCTCCTTTTTAACTCTGTGCCTGAGGTGAGTGTCTTACTCGCCCAGCTCTAGTCCTGGCCCTTTTCCTCTGTAGATTTCCTTTGCCAAAGGATTCTTCATATCCAGGAAGATTTATCCATTTCTTCCAGCTCTACCTCAAGAGGAAAGGCTTTCATAGCAATGGCAAGAGGTCCCTCAACCATCCAGCAGACCAAAGACCTTGTCTCTTTCTATACCTTATTTTGGTGCCATGGTCATTTCTCAAACGTTTACTCCCAGGGCTTCCCTGGTGGTTGAGAGTCCACCTGTCGATGCAGGGGACACGGGTTCGTGCCCCGGTCCAGGAAAATCCCACATGCCGCGGAGCGGCTAGGACCGTGAGCAATGGCCGCTGAGCCTGCGCGTCAGAGCCTGTGCTCTGCAACGGGAGAGGTCACAACAGTGGGAGGCCCGCGTACCGAAAAAAAAAAAAATTACTCCCTATTGCTGAATAGAAAGGCCTATTGCAGGTACCAAATAGAAATCCTCAACCATAGCCTCAACACAAACATCAGATTTAGTTTTAATAGGCTTTGAAAAATCAAACTGTAGCTTCTCATGCTCTGAGAAACCAGAGTCAAGAAGGCCCAGGTATATGGATAGCTTTTTTCTGGAAGGGGAGGTCATGGTTCTTGCTAGAACAAGAAGGCTCCCATTGGAAGAAAGCTATGCTAGCTTCAAGGTTTCTCTTGTTTTTGTCATCCTTTTTGCCTGCTACACCCTGCCCGCTTGGCTGGCTTGGCTTCTGGTTTCTCCTTAATCACTGGCTTCTACTAGCTGGCCTGGAGCTGACTCTCATTCCATTTTAGTTTTCTGCTGTCCCCTGGCTCCTAAAATTAGCTCACTGTCCATGTTGTTTCTTCCCTTTATTTCTAGCCTTTGCCTCACTATTTTGTGTTCTGGCTCCTGGCCGTGTCTCCTATAGCTACTACTTTGCAGAGCTGAGTTTCACATTTTCCTTAAAGTAATCTCAGCCTTAGCTGACAGATGCTTAAATTAACAGGGTGTGAGTGGTGGGCAACGCTAAAATAAACCAGCTTCCTAATCTCTTTTCTGTGTCTCTCTACAACTGGTTGTTCTGAGTGTAAGCATGGCTCAGTGGGAAGAATGAGCACATGCCTATTGGTGACATGACTGATATGCTGAGAATTTCCTTGGCTACATAAGTTAACCCTCAAAAATCCTGCCTCCTGATTTGATGGACGTCTAAGGAAGAGTTGGGGGTAGATAATAAGAAGGCTGGGTGTTTGGCCAATTTCCAGATTCATAAAAGTTCTCTCTTCCAGGGCCAGGTCCAGACCAAGGCAGTAATTTTCTCCATTAACTAGTGAGCTATCAGTTCTAGAGCTGGCACTTAAAGCTTATTCTCAAATATTGAGGCAGTTTGACTTGAAACTCAATTTGTTCCCTCAATCCACTGTCAAAGGCAAATAGCCAGAGATTTAATGCAAGATGTGGTATACACAGAGAACAGGGGGCTTAAAAACAAATGTGTGGTTCCTGTTCCACGCTGGAAAAGATGACAGTGTTTAACCTGGTGCTTCATGATTTAGTATTCCCTTTCAGAGGTATTTGCTACTTAGTGAGGAAGAGAACAAAGGGAATGGCTTATGGAGAAAGAGCCAAGGGTAGGATGGTGAATTTAAAAAGTCACTTTAGTGCTTCCCTGGTGGCGCAGTGGTTGGGAGTCCGCCTGCAGATGCGGGGACGCACATTCGTGCCCTGGTCCGGGAAGATCCCACATGCTGCGGAGCGGCTGGGCCTGTGATCCATGGCCGCTGAGCCTGCGCGTCCGGAGCCTGTGCTCCACAACAGGAGAGGCCACGACAGTGAGAGGCCCGCATACCGCAAAATAAATAAATAAATAAAAAGTCACTTTAAGCATTCTTTGGTTTTCCCCTCCTCTTTTACTTTCCCTGGTCCCAAATTCTCCCCAGCCAGTCCCTGGAACTAAAAGTGATCTGAACTCCCTATCCTAAGGGAGGAGGTGGAGGAAACAGTATCCCATCAGGAGGAATCAGGCTGAGAACATATGCCATCCTCCTGCCTGCCAAGGAGAAGATACCAAGAAACAAACACTCATGCTGAGTTAATCACAAGAGCAAGACCTTTTCTCAAATGGATTACAGAGAAGGGAGGGTAAAGAAGAGCACAGCTGAGAGTTATAGGGATGTGACACAACTTGTATAGGAAATGGGTAGGGGAACAGGGAAAATTCCTGTATCACAAAGGTAAGGCACCTTACCTGTAAGAGTAAAGTAGGAGGTCCCTTGTTGGTTCCTAGGGCAGTAAGGGGCCAGATGGTCAAAGCCATTAGAGTAGAAATGAGGGGAGGTGCTCAGGGAAGCCACTTATTCACCAACTGGGATAGAAATATTTCAATATTTTTCACAACTGGTGCAAATCAGCAGGCTATCAGCTCTGGGTCGAAAAGAGTGAGAAAGATCGCCATGAAGGGCAGGAGGGAAAAGTGTATAAAAGATACCAACACAAACTTTACCAATTTCAGAATTTCACTGCCCATAAGCCAGTCCTGCTTGTGATATTCATGCCATACCAGTGATCCTGATATGGAATTGCTGCCAATATATTGTCTTGTTTTTGCCCAGCAGGGTTAGCCCACTTTGTTGGGAACTGGGGATGATGGAGAGGAAGGGTGTGGTGCCCCCTGGGGTGCCCATATCCCTCAGGGAAGAAAGGGGTGGGGTTACCTTCTTGCAGAGGACCATCTGGTGGTCAAACAGGAAGAAGACCCGTTGCTGGTTGCGGCCGTAGGGCTGGTAGATCCACGCCATCTCCCCAGTGTAGATCAGCTCCGAGCTCCTGTCTAGGATGTCCTCGCCCTGGGAAGGACATGTGATAGTGAGAGGCAGCCAGGCAGGAGGGATGGCCCCTTCACTTGCCTGGAGGCACCTAGAGCTCGGCATAGGCTGGGACAGGAGGAGGACAGAAAGGGCCCGGTGAGGAAGAAAGGATGGAGGGAGGAACCTCTGGGAATCTCTGAAAGGCTCCATGAGCTATAAAGACCCATACTCTTGTTTACCCTGAGGCCAAATGAGCCCCACTACCCAGGACTGCTATAGTCCTTCTTTGCCAGTTGCTCTCTGGCCCTAGAGGCACCAGCTGCCATGAGGTGTCTGTCTATCTGTCTCTCTCTCTCTTATTCTCCCTCTCTCTTTTTCTCTAAATCTCTCTTTCTGCCCCAATCTTTCATCCTAGTTCTAGACTTTTAGTCTCTTTCTTGTACCTGAAGAGTAAAGCCTGAGCAGGTGCTAGAAGTCTCTCTGCTTCCCAGACAAGTAAAACAAGACAGGGAAGGACAAGAAGGAGATGATGTTTGAAGGAGAGAAAGAGAATCCATTCACCCTCTCAAAATTGTTTTTCCTTCCTTTCTCAGTTCATTAAAATCACTGATTAAACAGGAAATTTCATCACCTTGGTCTGTTATCCAGAAAGCCTGAATAACTTGCTTATATTTCTTGCTATGTAGAATCAGACACACACACCAAAAACACCGAACATCTAGCTAATTCTATTCTACAGAGTTTCCAAGGGCCTCTTATTTATGGGAACTCTGATATGTGGGGGTCTATGTCAGATGCCAAGCCAGACTTGGCCCTGTTATCGAGGAGCTTACATGTCAGCAAAGGAGTCTAATATAGGTATGCTCAGAACTCATGGAATGCAAGGCAAACCATGGGGACAAAAAGAAGTGGCCCCCTGACTCAGGAGAATTAATACTTATTGAGCACCTACAGGGATCAGACATTGTGCTACATACTTTCACTCTGTCTCTTCTGAGCATCACAGTAGCCCTGGGAGGTAGATAGTCTTGCTGTCATCTTTATAGTCTGAGGTACAAAGAAGTCAAGTGATCAGCCACAGTCACCCAGCTAGTTAGCCAAAGATCCACAATCCAACCACAAGTCTGCAGCTCCAGAGAGTGTGCTCACTTTTGCCACTATGTTATACTGTCTCTACGCCAAAAAGTCACTGGAGAGTCAGTCCCTTCCTCTCTCTGGGTCTCAGTTTTCCAGCTGTTAAATGAGGTATGTGAGGATGATCTCTAAGGTCTTAGCACTGATACTCTAATGCTAAGGTCTCAGCCTTGTACTGAAAAGCTTCAAGTCAACTTTAGAGATGGGGGTTCCCGCATCTCCCCAGAAACAATCAGAGGTAAACAGTCTAGGCAGGGCAGTGGCCCAAAGAGAAGGGTATCAGGAAATTGTATTCTTGAGCATATCACTTTTTTTTCAGTCTAAGGGATGGAAAGAAAAAGGGGAGCTCAATGGAAATATTTTCTAATAATACAACCTCAAAAAGAAAGCTCAACTTGAGGACACAGGGAGGGGGAAGGGTAAGCTGGGATGAAGTGAGAGAGTGGCATGGACATATATACTCTACCAAATGTAAAATAGCTAGTGGGAAGCAGTCACATAGCACAGGGAGATCAGCTTGGTGCTTTATGACCACCTAGAGGGGTGGGATAGGGAGGGTGGGAGGGAGATGCAAGAGGGAGGAGATATGGGGACATATGTATATGTATAGCTGATTCACTTTGTTATAAAGCAGAAACTAACACACCACTGTAAAGCAATTATACTCCAATAAAGATGTTAAAAAAAAAAAAAAGAAAGCTCAGAGATACTAGTGTGACTCCAGACTACACCTCAAGGGTTCCCTGGAACTTTGGTAAACACTCCTCCTTGAGGGGCCCACATACTAGCACAGAACTTCTGGAGGCCCAGTGCTAGGAGAAGAATCCCTCAGAGTGTGGGGGTCATGCAAGGTTTTCCTGTTGGAGGGATGGGAAGCTGAACATGGTACCAGTCGGCCATGCCCCACCTTGAGGCAGGCCAGGAAGATGTACTATAGTCCATTTTGAATATGTATGAAGTGAAAGAACGCTATAAAAGGGGCCAATGCTATACAAAGATGGCCAGTATGACTTTTAAAGGCACAACTTGCTAAGCTGAGAATGATCAGACCAGGAGGACTACTCAGTGGCATCTGGTCTACACACAGCACCAGCTAGGAGCAACCCAATTCTATCAATTCTGTTTTAAGTACTTGCCATAAAATGCCACTTGATGCCACTCTACCAAGAAAAAAAAAAACTTGAAAAAATACACCTCTATGCTCACCAAGGTGATTGTTGTCAGTTAACTCATCTTCTCTGTTCCTCAGTTTCCTCATCTTTAAAATGATGATAACATTACCAACCTCATTTGGCTGTGGTAAGGATTATATAAGTTAACATATATAAAGTGTTTACAAAAGTACACATCACACTGTAAGCTCCATATAGTGATAGTTATTACCTTGATTATTACTGTGTACCCTAAATCCTGTGCCACATATTCCTATTAATACTCACAACCCAATAAGGGATGTAGTGCTATTTGTCCCCAAACCAGTGTCAGAGAAATTGGAAGTAATATGCCGAAAGTGGCAGAATCCAAGAGAGAGTCGCTCAAAAGTCCATGTTCTAAACCATCAAACCACAGCAAAATAATGATCCCTTAATGGAAAAAGCAGCTGCTTTGGAAATTTCTAAGGTAAGAACCTCAAAGACTTCAGTTCTGGGCCCAGTGCTGCCATCAACTCATTTCCTTCAGAAGTAGCTTAATCACAATCTGTTTCCTCATTTAGACAATGGGGCTAATTCAAAGGTTCCTGTTTGACTCAAATCACATGGCTGCTTGAGAACATGAAATAAGCTCATGTAAGGTAGAGGGACCTCTCAGAGTTTAGAGCAATCAGACTTTGCCCTCTCTGCCCCACTGCACTACACAGTTCTTTGCCTTGACCCCTCAAGTGCAATCTCTTCCCACCTCCCACTCCTCCACATGCCTTCTGTTCTCTTCCATTCTTCCAGAATTTTGCTCACACTGTTTTCTCTGCCTGGAACATACTTGCCCTCACTGGATAGTCAAGGCTACATCTCATTCATTTCAATATCCCAATGCCCAGCACCTCATTCTAATTATAGGCTGATTATCTGATGTAGGGTTGTGCCCTGAGCACATCAAGGGAGAGGACAAAGGAAATGCTACCCTTCTCAGAGTTTATATTCAATTCTGCCTGCTAGGAGGAAAGCAGGGAAATAACAAATCTATCCCTCCACATTTGATCTCCTGGTCCAAAGAGTATGCCTCATCAAGCCATTTAGCTTTAAAAAGATGTTTTTGCTGCTGTCATCACGTTGGGCTTTTGTGTTTTCTCCAACTTCTTTGGATTCAAACGTCCAATGGTAAACTGGAACATGCTATTGAGTATTATACAACCAGGCTATGGGGGAAGGGTGCTATGAGGAGGAAATCACAACAACACACAATCAAGTTCTCAAATATGAGCTGCAAACTTGGGATCCTGGTAAAAATCTCCAGAAAAAAAAAAAGATATAAAAGAAGCTGTCAGGGTTACAGCTACATGTAAAAGAATGAAATTAGAACACTTCCTAACACCATACACAACAATAAACTCAAAATGGATTAAAGACCTAAATGTAAGGCCAGACACTATCAAACTCTTAGAGGAAAACATAGGCAGAACACTCTATGACATAAATCACAGCAAGATCCTTTTTGAACCACCTCCTACAGAAATGGAAATAAAAATAAACAAATGGGACCTAATGAAACTTAAAAGCTTTTGCACATCAAAGGATACCATAAACAAGAGGAAAAGACAACCCTCAGAATGGGAGAAAATATTTGCAAATGAAGCAACTGACAAAGGATCACTCTCCAAAACTTACAAGCAGCTCATGTAACTCAATAACAAAAAAACAAACAACCCAATTCAAAAATGGGCAGAAGACCTAAAGAGACATTTCTCCAAAGAAGATATACAGATTGCCAACAAACACATGAAAGAATACTCAACATCACTAATCATTACAGAAATGCAAATCAAAACTACAATAAGGTATCACCTCACACCAGTCAGAATGGCCATCATCAAAAAATCTACAAACAATAAATGCTGGAGAGGGTGTGGAGAAAAGGGAACCCTCTTGCACTGTTGGTGGGAATGTAAATTGATATAGCCACTATGGAGAACAGTATGCCGGTTCCTTATAAAACTAAAAATAGAACTACCATATGACACAGCAATCCCCCTACTGGGCATATACCCTGAGAAAACCATAATTCCAAAAGAGTCATGTACCACAATGTTCATTGCAGCAATATTTACAATAGCCAAGAAATGGAAGCAACCTAAGTGTCCATCAACAGATGAAGAATGGATGAAGAAGATGTGGCACATATATACAATGCAATATTACTCAGCTATAAGAAGAAATGAAATTGAATTATTTGTAGTGAGGTGGATGGACCTAGAGTCTGTCATACAGAGTGAAGTAAGTCAGAAAGAGAAAAATAAATTCCATATGCTAACACATATATATGGAATCTAAAAAAACTCAAAATGGTTCTGATGAACCTACGGGCAG
This sequence comes from Grampus griseus, assembly GCF_964374135.1. Taxonomy (NCBI): domain Eukaryota; kingdom Metazoa; phylum Chordata; class Mammalia; order Artiodactyla; family Delphinidae; genus Grampus; species Grampus griseus. The sequence continues at coordinate 52,150,597 of NC_138999.1, forward strand.
GACAGGAATACAGAAGCAGATGTAGAGAATGGACTTGAGGACATAGGGAGGGGGAAGAGTAAGCTGGGACAAAGTGAGACAGTAGCACTAACATATATACACTCCCAAATGTAAAATAGATAGCTAGTGGAAAGCAGCTGCATCGTACAGGGAGATCAGCTCGGTGCTTTGTGACCACCTTGAAGCGAGGGATAGAGAGGGCGGTAGGGAGGCAAAAGAGGGTGGGGATATGTGGATATACGTATTCATAGAGCCGATTCACTTTGTTATACACAGAAACTAACACACCATTGTAAAGCAATTATACTCCAATAAATTTGTTTTAAAAAATCTTGCAAAAATAAAAAATAAAGAACAATTAAAGAATGGAAAAAAACAAAATAAGCTGTCAGGGATATGTTCCTTCCCCTTACCTTCAAGTGGATCTAATGCATGTGAAGGGTAGCAATGTGAGAGCATAAACAAACATCAGCATCAGAGATAGAAATTTCCTAGAAACTGCAATTCGTGAGAACATGTTCTTCTTCCTGATGCTCCCCTAAGCTGATTGAAGGTACTTATTATTATTTAGAGGTATAGGTGGTACTTTCACTCATCCACTGATTTTTTAGAAGCCCTAGGGGGTAGGGCAGAGCATGGGGGACTCCATGAACTCTAGTACACATAGGCTGGCAGGGAGCAAGGATGGAAACTGGAGGTGGGCAAATAAATCCAAAATGTTCATTGAATAAGCTGAGGGCCGGTAACGTGTGGTTACAGTACAAGGTCTCCTGCTCTCTAGCAAAATGCTCTGATTTACTGAGCAGGCACCAATTGCCGGTGTGGTACTAACTCTCCACCCTCTTTCGTAATTCCTTTTCAAGGGAGATTAAGTTGTGAAGGTTTCTTCTATGATTCTTGTTTTTTCTTTAAATTAATTTATGTTTTTAAACATCTTTATTGGAGTATAATTCCTTTACAATGGTGTGTTAGTTTCTGCTGTATAACAAAGTGAATTAGCAATACATATATATATATATATATATATATATATATATCCCCATATCTCCTCCCTCTTGCGTCTGGCTCCCACTCTCCCTATCCGACCCCTCTAGGTGGTCACAAAGCACCGAGCTGATCTCCCTGTGCCATGTGGCCACTTCCCACTAACAATCTACTTTATATTTGGTAGTGTATATATGTAAATGCCACTCTCTCACTTCGTCCCAGCTTACCCATCCCCCTTCCCGTGTCCTCAGTCCATTTTCTACATCTGCGTCTTTATTTCTGACCTGTCCCTAGGTTCGTCAGAACAACTTTTCTTCTTATTTTTGGTTTCCATACATATGTGCTAGCATACAGTATTTGTTTTTCTCTTTCTGAGTTACTTCACTCTGTATGACAGACTCTAGGTCCATCCACCTCACTACAAATAACTCAATTTCATTTCTTTTTATGGCTGAGTAATATTCCATTGTATATATGTACCACATCTTCTTTATCCATTCATCTGTTGATGGACACTTAGGTTGCTTCCATGTCCTGGCTATTGTAAATAGAGCTGCAATGAACATTGTGGTACATGACTCTTTTGGAATTATGGTTTTCTTAGGGTACATGCCCAGTAGTGGGATTGCTGTATCATAAGGCAGTTCTCTTCTTAGTTTTTTAAGGAACCTCCATACTGTTATCCATAGTGGCTGTATCAATTTACATTCCCACCAACAGTGCAAGAGGGTTCCCTTTTCTCCACACCCTCTCCAGCATTTATTGTTTGTAGATTTTTTGATGATGGCCATTCTGACTGGTGTGAGGTGATACCTCATTGTAGTTTTGATTTGCATTTCTGTAATGATTAGTGATGTTGAGCATTCTTTCATATGTTTGTTGGCAATCTGTATATCTTCTTTGCAGAAATGTCTATTTAGGTCTTCTGCCTATTCTTGGATAGGGTTGTTTGTTTTTTTGATGTTGAGCTGCATGTGCTGCTTGTAAATTTTGGAGGTTAATTCTTTGTCAGTTGCTTCATTTGCAAATATTTTCTCCCATTCTGAGGGTTGTCTTTTCCTCTTGTTTATGGTGTCCTTTGATGTGCAAAAGCTTTTAAGTTTCACTAGGTCCCATTTGTTTATTTATTTTTTTATTTCCATTTCTGTAGGAGGTGGCTCAAAAAGGATCTTGCTGTGATTTATGTCATAGAGTGTTCTGCCTATGTTTTCCTCTAAGAATTTTATAGTGTCTGCTCTTATATTTAGGTCTTTAATCCATTTTGAGTTTATTTTTGTGTATGGTGTTAGGGAGTGCTGTAATTTCATTCTTTTACATGTAGCTGTCCAGTTTTCCCAGCACCACTTATTGAAGAGGCTGTCTTTTCTCCATTGTATATTCCTGCCTCCTTTATCAAAAATAAGGTGACCATAGGTGCATGGGTTTACCTCTGGCTTTCTATCCTGTTCTATTGAACTATATTTCTGTTTCTGTGCCAGTACTGTGCTGTCTTGATTAGTGTACCTTTGTAGTATTGTCTGAAGTCAAGGAGCCTGATTCCTCCAGCTTCGTTTTTCTTTCTCAAGATTGCTTTGGCTATTCAGGGTCTTTTGTGTTTCCATACAAAGTGAGATTTTTTTTGTCCTACTTCTGTGAAAAGTGCCACTGGTAGTTTCATAGGGATTGCATTGAATCTGTAGATTGCTTTGGGTAGTAGTCATTTTCACAGTATTGATTCTTCCAATCCAAGAACATTGTACATCTCTCCAACTGTTTGTATCATCTTTAATTTCTTTCATCAGTGTCTTACAGTTTTCTGCATACATGTCTTCTGTCTCCTTAGGTAGGTTTATTCCCAGGTATTTATTATTTTTGGTACTATGGTAAGTGGGAGTGTTTCCTCAATTTATCTTTCAGATTTTTCATCATAGTGTATAGGAATGCAAGAGATTTCTGTGCATTAATTTTGTATCCTGCTACTTTACCAAGTTCATTGATTAGCTCTAGTAGTTTTCTGGTAGCATCTTTAGGATTCTCTATGTATAGTATCATGTCATCTGCAAACAGTGACAGTTTTACTTCTTCTTTTCCGATTTGAATTCCTTTTATTTGTTTTTCTTCTGATTGCTGTGGCTAAAACTTCCAAAACTATGTTGAATAACAGTGGTGAGAGTGGAAAACTTTCTCTTGTTCCTGATCTTACAGGAAATGGTTTCAGTGTTTCACCATTGAGAACTATGTTGGCTGTGGGTTTGTCATATATGGCCTTTATTATGTTGAGGTAACTTCCCTATATGCCTACTTTCTGGAAGGTTTTTTATCATAAATGGGTGTTGAATTTTGTGAAAAGCTTTTTCTGCATCTATTGAGATGATCATATGGTTTTTCTCCTTCAAATTGTTAATACAGTTTATCACATTGATTGATTTGTGTATATTGAAGAATCCTTGCATTCCTGGGATAATGCCCACTTGATCATGGTGTATGAACTTTTTAATGTGCTGTTGGATTCTGCTTGCTAGTATTTTGTTGAGAATTTTTGCATATATATTCATCAGTGATATTGGCCTGAATTTTTATTCTTTGTGACATCTTTGTCTGGTTTTGGTATCAGGGTGACTTTGGGAGTGTTCCTCCATCTTCTATACTTTGGAAGAATTTGAAAAGGATAGGTTTTAGCTGTTCTCTAAATGTTTGATCAAATTTGCCTGTGAAGCCATCTGTTCCTGGGCTTTTGTTTGTTGGAAGATTTTTATTCACCATCTCAATTTTAGTGCTCGTGATTGGTCTGCTTATATTTTCAATTTCTTCCTGGTTCAGCCTCAGAAGGTTGCACTTGTCTAAGGAATTTTCCATATCTTCCTGGTTGTCCATTTTATTGGCATTTAGTGGCCTGCAGTAATCTCTCATGATCCTTTGCATTTCTGCAATGCCAGCTGTTACTTCTCCTTTTTCATTTGTAATTCTGTTGATTTGAGTCTTCTACCTTTTCTTCTTGATGAGTCTGGCTAATTGATTATCAATTTCGTTTATCTTCTGAAAGAACAAGCTTTTAGTTTTACTGATATTTGCTATCATTTCCTTCATTTCTTCTTCATTTATTTCTGACCTAATCTTTATGATTTCTTTACTTCTGCTATCTTTGGGTTATTTTTTTGTTTTTCTTTCTCTAATTGCTTTTTGTGTAAGGTTAGGTTGTTTATTTGAGATGATTCTTGTTTCTTGAGGTAGGATTGTATTGCTATAAGCTTCCCTCTTAGAACTGCTTTTGCTGCATCCCAAGAGTTTTGGGTCATTGTGTTTTCATTGTCATCTGTTTCTAGGTATTTTTTGATATTGTCTTTGATTTCTTCAGTGATCTCTTGGTTATTTAGTAGTGTATTGTTTAGCCTCCATGTGTTTGTAGTTTTTATAGGTTTTTTTCCCTGTAATTGATATCTAATCTCATAGCATTGTGGTTGGAAAAGATACTTGATGCAATTTCAATTTTCTTAACTTATCAAGGGTTGATTTGTGACCCAAGATATGATCTATCCTGGAGAATGTTCCATGAGCTCTTGATAAGAAACTGTATTCTGTTGTTTTTCATTGGAATGTCCTATAAATATCAGTTAAGTCCGTCTTGTTTAGAATATCATTTAAAGTTTGTGTTTCCCTATTAATTTTCATTTTGGATGATATGTCCGTTGGTGAAAGTGGGGTGTTAAAGTCCCCTACTATGATTGTGTTACTGTCGATTTCCGGTTTTATGGCTGTTAGCATTTGCCTTATGTATTGAGGTGCTCCTATGTTGGGTGCATCAATATTTACAGTTGTTATACCTTCTTTTTGGAATGATCCAATGATCATTATGTAGTGTCCTTCTTTGTCTCTTGTAATAGTCTTTATTTTAAAGTCTATTTTGTCTGATATGAGAATTACTACTCCAGCTTTCTTTTGATTTCCATTTACATGGAATATTTTTTTCCATCCCCTCACTTATTGTCTGTATGAGTCCCTAGGTCTGATGTGGGTCTCTTGTAGACAGCGTATATACGGGTCTTATTTTTGTATCCATTCAGCCAGTCTATGTGTTGTGTTTGGAACATTTAATGCATTTACATTTAAGGTAGTTATCGATATGTATGTTCCTAATAACATTTTCCTAATTGTTTGGGGTTCGTTATTGTATATTTTTCCCTTCTCCTGTGTTTCCTGCATAGAGAATTTCCTTCAGCATTTGTTGTAAATCCAGTTTGCTGGTTCTGAATTCTCTTAAGTTTTGCTTGTCTGTAAAGTTTTTAATTTCTCCTTCAAATCTGAGTGATATCCTTGCTGTGTAATCTTGGTTGTAGGTTTTTCCCTTTCATCACTTTAAATATGTCCTGCCACTCCCTTCTGGCTTGCAGAGTTTCTGCTGAAAGATCAGCTGTTAACTTTATGGGGATTCCCTTGTATGTTATTTGTTGCTTTTGCCTTGCTGCTTTTAATATTTTTCCCTGTATTTAATTTTTGATAGTTTGATTAATATGTGTGTTGACATGTTTTTCCTTGAATTTATCCTGTATTGGACTCTATGTGCTTCCTGGACTTGATTGACTATTTCCTTTCCCATATTAGGGAAGTTTTCAACTATAATCTCTTCAAAAATTTTCTTAGTCCTGTTCTTTCTCTCTTCTTCTTCTGTGACCCCTATAATTTGAATGTTGGTGCGGTAATGTTGTCCCAGAGGTCTCTGAGACTGTCCTCAGTTCTTTTCATTCTTTTTTCTTTATTCTGCTCTGCAGTAGTTATTTCCACTCTTTCACCTTCCACATCATTTATCCATTCTTCTGCCTCAGTTATTCTGCTACTGATTCCTTCTAGAGAATATTTTTATTTCGTTTATTGTGTTTCTCATCATTGTTTGCTCTTCAGTTCTTCTAGGTTCTTGTTAAATGTTTCTTGTATTTTCTCCATTCCTTTTTCAAGATTTTGGATCATCTTTACTATCATTATGATGAATTCTTTTTCAGCTAGGTTGCCTATTTCCTCTTCATTTGTTTGGTGTGGTGGGTTTTTACCTTGCTCCTTTGTTTGCTGTGTTTTTCCCTGTGTTTTCATTTTGCTTAACTTACTGTGTTTGGGGTCTCATTTTTGCAGGCTGGAGGTTCGTAGTTCCCACTGTTTTTGTTGTCTGTGCCCAGTGGTTAAGGTTGGTTCAGTGGGTTGTTTCGGCTTCCTGGTAAGGGTCTGGCACCTGTGTTCTGGTGGATGAGACTGGATCTTGTCTTTTGGTGGGCGGGACCATGTCCAGTGGTGGGTTTTGCGGTGTTTTGACATTTGCATGATATTAGGCAGCCTCTTTGCTATTGGGTGGGGTTGTGTTCCTGTCTTGCTAGTTTTTTGGCATAGGTTGTCCAGCACTGTAGCTTGCTGGTCATTGAGTGGAGCTGGGTCTTAGCATTGAGATGGAGATCTATGGGAGAGCTTTTGCTGTTTGATATTATGTGGAGCTAGGAGGTCTCTGGTGGACCAATGTCCTAAACTCAGCTCTCTGTACTCGGAGGTACAGGACTGATATGTGGCTGGAGTACCTAGACTGTTTCAGCCACACATCTAGAAGAAAAGGTAGAAAGAAAGAAAGAAAGAAAGAAAGAAAGAAAGAAAGAAAGAAAGAAAGAAAGAAAGAAAGAAAGAAAGAAAGAAAGAAAGAAAGAAAGAAAGAAAGAAAGAAAGAAAGGAAGGAAGGAAGGAAGGAAGGAAGGAAGGAAGGAAGGGAAGAAGAAGGAAATAAAAAAGAAAAAAGGGAAAAATAAAATAAAGTTACTAAAATAAAAAATTTAAAAATTATAAAAATTTAAAAATTATTAAAATTAAAATAATATAAAAATTATTTAAAAAATGGAGAGACCAAACCCTGGGGAAAATGGTAAAAGCAAAGCTATACACACAAAATCACCCAAAGAAGCATACACATACACACTCAGAAAAGGAGAAAAAGAAAAAAAATATAGATATTTATATATATAAAAAAAAGAAGAGAGAAACCAAATCAATAAATGAATCTACCACTGATAATAAACTTTTAATACTAAACTAAGATAAACGTAAAACCAGACACAAATTAGATGTAGAAAGTGAACCCCAAGTTTGCAGTTGCTCCCAAAGTCCGGCACTTCAATTTCGGGCTGATTCGTTGTCTATTCAGGTATTCCGTGTATGCAGGGTACATTAAGATGATTGTCGAGATTTAATCCACTGCTCCTGAGGCCGCTGGGAGAAAATTCCCTTTCTCTTCTTTGTTTGCACAGCTCCTGGGGTTCAGCTTTTAATTTGGCCCTGCCTCTGCGTGTATGTCGCCTGAGGGCATCTGTTCTTTGCTCAGACAGGAAGGGGCTAAAGTAGCAGTTGATTAGAAGGCTCTGGCTCACTCAGCCCAGCGGGAGAGGGAGGGGTATGAAATGCAGCGCGAGTCTGCAGCGGCAGAGGCTGGTGTGACATTGCAACAGCCTGAGGCATGCCATGTTTTCTCCCGTGGATGTTGTCCCTGGATCACGGGACCCTGGCAGTGGTGGGCTGCACAGTCTCCTGGGAGGGATTGTGTGGATAGTGACTGGTGCTTGCACACAGGCTTCTTGGTGGCTGCATCAGCAGCCTTAGCATTTCATGCTCATCTCTGGTGTCCATGCTGATAGGCGTGGCTCGCACGCAGCGCTGGAGTTTGTTTAGGCAGTGCTCTGAATCCTCTCTCCTCGTGCACCCTGAAACAATGGTCTCTAGCCTCTTAGGCAGTTCCAGACATTTTCCTGGACTCCCTCCTGGCTAGCTGTGCCGCACTAGCCCCCTTCAGGCTGTGTTCATGCAGCCAACACCAGTCCTCTCCCTGGGATCCGACCTCCGAATCCATAGCCTCAGCTCCCAGCCCCCACCCGCCCTGGCTGGTGAGCAGACAAGCCTCTCAGGCTGGTGCGTGCTGGTTGGCACTTATCCTCTGTGTGGGAATCTCTTCACTTTGCTCTCTGCACCCTTGCTGCTGTGCTCTCCTCCATGGCTCCAAAGCTTCCCCCGCCACACCCCATCTCCACCAGTAAAGGAGTTTCCTAGTATGTGAAAACTTTTCCTCCTTCACTCCTCCCTCCCAGAGGTGTCGGTCCCATCCCTATTCTTTTGTCTCTGTTTTTTTCTGTTTTCTTCTGCCCTACCCAGGTACGTGGGGAATTTCTTTACTTTTGGGAAGTCTGAGGTCTTCTGCTAACATTCAGTAGGAGTTGTTTCACATGTAGATGTATTTCAAATGTATTTGTGGGGAGGAAGGTGATCTCCATGTCTTACTCCTCCGCCATCTTGAAGGTCTCCTGACTCTTCTTTTTCATTTGACAAATCAAACTGAAATTATTATGTAGATGCTTTTGATACCCACCCTGTTTATTCAAACATGTGGAGGAGGCAAGTGAGTGGCAGAGAGAGCAAAGCACTGCTTCATTTTCTTGATTTGCAAGGCTTGTCCACAGCTGCACCCACCAAGCTGGCAGGACTTCTTTCTGAATGTCCAACTGCTTGGGTAGGTGGAACATAGAAAAAACCTATACCAGGGAATCAGTGAGGTTGAGCCACCCAAGCCAATAGCCAACCAGCCATGGAATGGACATATCCTATTGCTTTCTGTGGGAGGCTCCCCAGCACTCATCTACCTTTAGCCTTACCGGGAGTTGGACTTCCCCCCAAGGCAGTCTTACTCTCTTGCTTAGATATGGACACTTTACTGCAGAAACAAGTCCCTGCAATATCATAAAGGGAAGCAACTGGGCTGTAGGAAGCAGAAGGCTGGAAGAGTATGTGGTGCAGCAGTGTAAAGAACATCCCCCAGGGAATCTGGAGACTAGATTCAAGTTTTAGTTTTGTCATTGACTTGCTGTTTGGCCTCAGTCAGGAATAGGCTTCTCAGACTTCCACCATCATTACAAGGTTTGCATGTGTGCACGTGTGTGTGCGCACACACATGTGCATAAACATGGCCAGAGATGTTCTTTGGGGAGTTCCCTAAAAGACCTACTGACTCTGACATTTTAGAAATATTTAAGACTAGATATGGCACACTTGATCGAAACTTTGGTCCTGGCCTCTGAAATGTACCCATCAGGCCTTGCTAAAGAAAATGCTTCATAGAGGGCAAACCTTCTGAAGCTGGTCAGTTGCACAGTGACCTCAGAGTCTGAAAAGTTAACCACAAGGAATTTTTCTTCTTACTAACTTAAATAAAGAAGGACTTTGTCAAGCAGGGTTGTGTGGGCTTGGATGAGATTAGAGGACCAGTCAATCATGCTAACAAAGGAGGCAGAAAGTAACTGCCTCCTATTCGAAAGACTTTCCTTTGTTTCCCAACCCCCAACTATAGACAAACACAAATAAAATTCCTTCTGAGATGCTGAGTCTTTAAATCATAGTTCAGTGCTTTCATGTTAGGTGTTAGTGAAGCTCCCTGAACAGGCCAAAGAATTTTAAGCTATTCTTGGTCTCCCATGGCCCCAGCTGCAGGGACTGGAGGCCAAGAGCCCATGGAGGAATTAGAAGGTCTTCCAGGTATTGGGAAGGGGAAAATTGTTTCAGGGAATAGAAAGACAACTGCTGCTGGGAACATCCTATTACAGAGAATCCCCACAGGGGTAGAGAAAAAGAGGCCTGCTAATCAGCCACAGTTTCAGAGTGCCTGAGAATTAGTGATCTTTCTAGAGGTCATTTGATCCAGCCCTCTTATCAGGAAACTATCCAAAGCAAACCAGACACAGGGGAAGGAGAATCCATGATTTCCTAATAAGTCTGTGCCAGTGCTGTTTTCTTCTTATGAGCAAGAAGATCTCTTTATATAGATTCCTTCCTCTCCTTGCATCTCAAAGAATCACTGCTGTTTTCTACTCTGTATGGGGACATTATCCTTCAAATAAGACTCAAAAATATGCCAGCTGCTCAGAACTGTGGACATTTCCAGCCATGTACATTAAAGAGGAACAGAAGTAGCAGAATAAAGGAAAGATGACTTTTTCTGGACATTGGTTAAGTAACTGTAAGGCTGTTTCATTCCCTTGGAATGTGCTAAACTATATGACAAGTTAGAGAGCTACTAGCTCTCAAATTACAAGAAATTATACCTGTGTGGAGGCCAGAGGAATGGGGAGCTGACTCAACTTCTACACTATGATCATGAAGCTTAAGATTGCCACCTCCTCCCTGGTAGCATGTCCTGCCTCTCCTATCTTGGTTATATTAGCTGTGGACTGTCAGATTTCATAACTTGGGTCTGAGAGATAAATGTGAAATGTCATTACTCCTGGTTCTCTTGATGGGCACAAGAGAGAAACAATAAATAGTGTACTTAACACACAGGTACCTGTGAGGCCTTAAAGTTCACAGCTCTTTTTTCTGTTTAACAGACACCTCAGGAACTTCAACAGAGCAGTGGCATAAGAGGCAAAAGCTCCATTTATTTGTTAGGCTGTGTATATCCTCTGAAAGTTAGCATCTCAGAAGACAATGCTTTAGTGAAGGTTTTCTGAGTTCAGAGAAGTCGTGGCCAATTCCAATAGAATGGAAGGCTCAGGGATTATTTTTATAAGCAGATAATTAAAAAATAGAATTTGGCCTGTCAGTTGGGCAGGGATGATGGTTGTGGCCTGAAGTGTGCAGGCTTGGATAGAACTAGTAGATATGTCAGGGTGAGGTGATCTCACCAAGAGGAAAAGAAGAAGTATGTTGGCTGGCCTGCATCAGAGAACCAACCTTGCACTCTGTGTCTGGGAGTGAATTAGTACCTATTACTCCTCATCCAAGTGTTCATCTGGTGGTGATAAAATTCCAGGACTTGAAAGAGCTTTGAAAGGCTACTGAGTCAACCCAATTATTTCTTAGAAACACCCAAATAGATGAATCTTTCCTTTCCTAATGAAATATTGCAACCGAGATTTCTCCAACCTTCTTAGAAAGCTATTCAAGTACACAACACCTCTTATTAGCAGGAAGTTTTGCCTTGGCTCTAATCTAAATCCTTTCTGATGCTCTTCAAATATAATTACTCTTTGCTCATCTTTGGCTAAGATGTGAGGTTCTGGCTAAGGTATTCAGACTCTCCAATGTCCCTGTTAGTAAGGGTCCTACCTCCCAGTCTAGGACAGAGGCCTGCCACTGGGCAATCTTGTCAATATTCTCCAAGCGCCGCTTGCGTTCATTGATCTGCTGAGTCACATTTCTCATGACAGCCAGAGCAGCTGCCACATACCTGTAGTCACTGTGAAGACACAAAATTACAAGTTGGATGAGTCAATGTGCCATTGAACCAATGTGCTGGGTGCCAACACTAACATCCATTCTCCTCTTCCTACTTAGCAAGAGAGCCCGGATTTTAGATAGAATCCATGCCACATGGTACAAAAGACTACATTTTCTATCCTTCTTTACAGTAAGAGGTGACTTATATGATCAAGTTCTGTCCAGTGATATGTAAATAGAAATGTTGGGTAGAACTTTTGAAAAACTACCTTTAAGGAAAACAGCATGCCCTTCTTTGGTCCTTACTTAAACCTGACGCTTAAGAATATTTAGATGTGATGGCTGAAGTTCTAGCAACCATCTTAGACCATAAGGACAAGGTCCATACTCCTAAGGATAGGATAAGAGAAAACTGGAAGGAGTCTCTGATAATCATGGAGCCAGCAAGGCAGCCATAAACTGCCTACCTGCAGGCGTTTTCTCTATGAAAGAGAAACAGACTCATCTTTGCTATGCCATTATTTTTGTACCTATCTGATACAACCAGCCAAGGATGAGGAAGGGAGCCTCACACATGGCATGGTCCAGAGAACTTTACCATCTGTTCTAGCACCTATTTCTAGGGAACTCTGCCCAAAGTCACTGTAAAATAACATCCAAACCTTTCCTCCTATACAATATAGAGATAGGATGTAGCATTGTGGTTAAGAACAGAGACTGGAGCCAGACTCCTTGAACACAAACCCTAGTTTAGTCACTGACTAGTGGTGTGGCCTTTGACAAGTCTCATTCTCCTTCTCAGTGACTCAGTTTCCTCATCTGTAAAATGGGGAGAATTATAGTAGAATTTGCTGAAGTTTTAATAATCCATGAAAACTGTTTTACTCTTGGCTCACAGCAAATGTCTGCAGTATTATTAATATAAAACAAACATTTCTCTAGTATAGACATTATATGGGTTGTCTCTCAAAACCTCTAACTCCAGAAGTACAATCCTAGGCCCCATTTTCCTGGGACTTTGGATGGCCCACTTGTTGAAGTTTATACCATCCTGCCCAGTTTTCTCTGTTTGTCTGATCTAATTTCCAGTCAAATGGCTCCTGTGAAAAGAAGATTGAAAGTTAGATCCCAGACATTTGGTGGAATAATTAGTTGAGAAGGCAGGAGGATGAGTTACAGTTCAGTCTTAACAAACTTTTCCTTAGAGAAGCTGAACATGCTTTGTGGTCACTAACATGCTCACTGTCCCTGCACCAATTTGAAAGAAGAGAAGAGAAAAAGAAGAGCAGAGCAACTGTCTTTTTCTTCCCTAATACATTGAGGTGTGGGGTGGTGGACCAATCATAGGAACAGAAGAAAGGGAGTTCTAACTGCTAGGGCAGATGAGACACAGCACCTCCTCTTAGCTGGCCTCCCTGGCTCCAGTCTGTTCTCTGCACACCTGCCAGACCATAGTCTTCAAACGTTACTACATTTTATCACCTACAGTGACAGGATACTCAGTACAAATCCTAACCAGTCTATTCTGTCTCAAGACAACTCTGTTAACACACACACACACACACACACACACACACACACACACACACACCCCAAAACCTCTTTATCCTGAGCCTTAATGAATGTTAGCTGTTACCAGTTTTTCTTGTGGATCTCACTTCTGACTCATACTGAACTTATGATCAACCAATACTTCTTAAATTTCTTTAAAATATGCTGTCTAGAAGCTGTATGTCTCTCAGTCTGTCCTTGAATTGTTGATTTCTTAGACCAAACTACAGAATATTACATTTGTTTCTGTTACATTTCATTCTTTTACAGTTACTTGCTCCAACCTGTGGGGGAGTTATTGTGCTCTGTAAAACTGTCAAAGTTTTTCCCTGGCAAGACTATCTGAGCTTGCCATTTAGAAGCAAGGTAGGGTAATGACAGAAGGGGTGGTTGCAATGCAGAAGTTGCTGACGTAAATAAGCACCCCTGTTCTTTAGGTCCTTTTTCTGTCTCCCATGCTATTCCTCCCTGATTTGAGAGCATCAGGAAAATGCCTTAAGCCACTTTCTAGGAGGTAAAGCATAGAGTTACACTGTCAAATATGGTATCCACTAGCCACATTTAATTAGAATTAAATAAAAATTTAGTTCTTTAGTTGCATCAGCTACATTTCTCAGTACTCAATAGCCATATGTGGCCAGTGTCTACTATATTAAACCACAGAGATATGGAACATTTACATCACTGTACAAAGTCCTATTGGACAGTGCTGGCATGAGAATGCTTATTACCTCTGCCTGACCCCATGTACTACTTAGCCATGAATTTATCACTGCCACTGTGCCATACTGTCAGTCAACCTTTGCCATTTTTAGCTGGCTGCCTTTCTCATGATGGTTAGAGGGGGGTATGTCACCATCTCTAACCTTCCCCACTAGCTTTAGGAGTGGGTGAGAGAAAAAAGTAAATAGCTGTGGTCTAGCCTGAACCCTGCTCAGAGCCCTCAGGCTTCCAGATGAGGTCTGAGCCCAGCACCCTAGTGAGGAGACTGACTGAACCAAGATTGTCTTGTTCCAGGCAGGTCAGCTAACCTCCCTCTCGTAGTCTTTCTTCTTAGCAGCTTAAGCAAGGTTGGGTGGGGGGGTGGGGACATGTCACCCTTCTGTAAACAATGGTAGTATTATTCTCCATTTACCACTCTCTATCCACCTAATCTTCTCCCTCAGGGACTACTCTGCCTGCTTGCATTTCAGACCTACCTATCTGAACACCTATCAACCTAAGTCTTCAACCTGGCATTAGCCTCTAATTGCCTTCAAACCCAAGCTACTTTGGCATGCATCACAGGAGCTATCACCTTGATAAAGCTTTCTGAGGCCTGCAAGAAGGAGTGGCCCATGGCCTGGGGATAGTGCTAGGCCCAATGGGTCACCCCAAATGAGGACAGGGATTGATGTAGCCTGCGACTGCCTGAGCCATTCTCTCAGCACCCCTGAGCCTAGGGGTAGAAGGAGAGGGGACCAGAGACCCAGAGGATAAGAAGGCCTTGATGCAGGGGTTCCACTCACAAGGTGAAGGTGCACAGGAATGGGAAATCCCAGGGAGATATGCTATCTTGTTGGCTCCCACTAAACCCAAAAGGCCCTGGGGTTGCTTTGGTCTAAAAGACAAACATAATTTTTGGCTGTGCTTTAAAATTGGTCCTTGGGGGGCTCTTAAAAACATTTATGTAAATACATAATTTACCTAGTTAATATCATCAGTCCACAAGTATAATTTTTAGAGCAGACACTCAGGAGTTGGTGGGAGATGAGCTGTGATATAAAAACATTTGAGAATCACTCTTTAAATATACTGGTTTTAAAACCACTGGTCTGAAAGCAGCTCCACTGAGATTTAGGTGCAATAGTGGCTGCTTCTGGCCACTTAGCACCTTGAAGTATTCCTGTGGAGGTCATTTAGATTCATTACAACATGGGATGGCAGAACTAGAAAAGGCCTTCCAGACTGGCTAGTACAATGGCTCACAAATCTTCCTTGGCATGAAAATCACGTGGAGCGCTCTTTAAAAAGTTAGGTTCCCAGACCACTGTCCATACTTTGTGTCCCTGCTTTGCCACAGACTTGCTCTTTGTCATTTTCCCTTTCTGGGACTCAGTCTGTCTAGCCATAGAATGAATAAGTCTGACTAGAAGACCTTCCTCTAAGGCCCTTTCCATTTTAGGTGCCATAAATGTTTTCCATTTTTATTTTTAAAATATTAAGATATTTTAGTTGGGGTTCTTTAACATCCTATTAGCTCTCACAGGTTTTCTCCTTAGAAAACTTGGGACTCAGTTTTGGCAATGGGCTGTATTAAATATTTTAAGTGAGATTTAGTCACCTCCAAATTTCATGTCTAATTAGTACTCCCACTATTCCCCAGCTAGTAAACAGACTCAGGGAGAAGGGAACAGAGTCCTCCTTTGCAAGGTCCTTCTACACCTGCCTCGCTCACAGCCAACAGAACAAGGAAGGCAGAGTTACCACTGGTGGTGTTACTCATACAAAGGGAGAGTCCACTGCTACTACATTTGGTTTCAAATCTGAAATCTGTCCAGGGCTTCAGACCACTGAAGCACATAACCCATGATATGCTAAAGAACAACATCAACTTAAAAATGAACCTAGGGATTGGCCTAGAAGCTTGACATAAAAAAAACCAACCGACGCATACCGATGGCCTTATGCAACTAGGTCTGGAAGTCAGATCCAAGGAAACCAGGCAGTGGAGCCAAATGAAAGTACGAAGCAGGCCTGATGAGAAGCAAGCAGAAACTAAGGGAAATTGAGCAAAGGCCTTCTTTATTCTTATAGTGATCAATCAGGAAGAGAGCTGAGAGCTGGGGCAATAAACCTAAGGTCACGGATTTAATACCAATTAAAAGCAGGCTATAAATAGGCTGGGGGCTCTAGGTTATGAAGCAAAGCACATGAAAAAATAGGGGATGGTTCACTGTAGACCATTCCCATTGTTGGAGATGACTCCCAGCATATACCTTACTAATAGAGGGTTAGGAGTGTCATTTCCATTCAGAGAAAGATAAGCTCCTTCATCCTTTTTGGGTTGGTTTTCTTGAAAATACTGAAAAACTTTGAGAAAACTTCAGGGGAAGTCTCAAGTCTATTTTCCCCCAGTCATGCTGTGTGTCTAAGGGGAAGGTACAGTTGGGATGAGGCAGAGGAGGGTGTAAAAGACTAAAGAAGACCAGGGGTGTAGCCTTTCAGAAGAAATCTAAGGTCAGTACAAGTAGGGCAGTCTGTTACCAGGATATTTGACTCTATTGAGCAGAGTAGAATAAACAGTTGATTCACTTGGCTGAACTCAGGACTAAGGACCAGGCTATAAGCTCCCTGAAGGTAGTGTCTAAGTGGTACAATAATGATGAACACTGATTTTGTGTATATATTGATTTATAAGTTTATAAGCCACTGATAAGCATTGTCTCACTTTATATACACAACAGTCTTCAGAGGTAAGCAAGAATATGTCATCATCCCATTGTGTATATAAGCTAACAGAAATTCAGAAAAGGCAAGAGGACATACATTCTCAATAAGGATTAACATGTAGAGGAGGCTCTCTCCTTCACTCCTGCCTCCCTCAATCCCTTACCTATGGTCCTGGGCGGTATACTTGAGGAGCTCAGCCAACTGTAAGGGATACTTGCAGATCTTCTGCACTGGCGTCAAAAGGAAACCATCAATGGCAATGTCAATCATCTGCTGCAAGAGGCGACAGGCCTCAAAAAAGTGCTGGTAGCGGCTGTCCTTCATCAGTTTGGAGAGCTCCATACAGGCGTCCAGGTGGTTGTTACAGTACTCAGAGTATATCCAGAATCCATCTTGCTGTGAGCAGAGGAAAGATAGAGAGAAAGGGAAAGGCTACTGAGAACTCCAAAAGAAGTTCTGGAGAAATGGGAAAACAGACCCTCTACTTATGTAGAAATATAAAAATGATAATGTCAATCTTTCCTACATTGATTCATAATTTAATAATAAAGAAATTATTTGGGAATTAGACAACCTGTAAAAATTCATATATAAAAATAAATAAAAGAGACCTTCAAGATGGTGGAGGAGTGAGACATGGAGATCATCTTCCTCCACACAAATACATCAAAAATACATCTACATGTGAAACAACTCCTACAGAACACCTACTGAATGCTGGCAGAAGAGCTCAGACTTCCCAAAATGCAAAAAATTCCCCATGTTCTTGGGCAGGGCAAAAGAAAAAAGAAAAAACAGAGACAAAAGAATAGGGATGGGACCTGCACCACTGGGAGGGAGCTGTGAATGAGGAAAAGTTTGCACACACTAGGAAGCCCCTTCACTGGTGGGAACAGGTTGGGGAAAAGCTTCAGAGCCATGGAGGAGAGTGCAGAAACAGGGGTGCAGAAGGGAAAGTGGAGAGATTCCCGCACAGAGGATCAGTGCCAACCAGCACTCACCAGCCTAAGATGCTTGTCTGCTCACTCATTGGGGTGGGTGGGAGCTGAGAGCTGAGGTTCAGGCTTCGGAGGTCAGACCTCAGGGAAAGGACTGGGGTTGGCTGTGTGAAGACAGCCTGAAGTGGACTAGTGTACCACAGCTAGCCAGGAAGGAGTCTGGGAAAATGTCTGGATCAGATGGAGAGGCAAGAGACCACTGTTTTGGGGTGTGCGAGGAGAGGGGATTCCTGCTCCTTGTGCCCACAGAGGGCAGAGCACCACCTAAATGAGCTCCAGAGACAGGAGTGAGCCACAGCTATCAGATTGGACCACAGAGATGGGCATGGACCGTTAACACTGCCACCACTGCCACCAAGAATCCTTTGTGTAAGTGCAGGTCACTACCCACACTTCCATGGATACCCATGCAGCAAACCATGGCCAGGGTCCCATGATCCAGGGACAACTTCCCTGGTAGAACACATGGTGCACCACAGGCTGTTGCAATGTCATGTCAGCCTCTGGTGCTGCAGGCTCACCCCCACATTCTAATTCTGACTACCATACTTTTCCCTCTCCCTGGCTGGAGTGAGCAACAGAGCCCTAATCAGCTGCTGCTTGAACTCACTCCTGTCTGGGTGGGGAACAGACACCTGAGGGTGGCCTACATGCAGAGGCAGGGCCAAAACCAAAGCTGAATCCCAGGAGCTGTGCGAACAAAGAAGAGAAAGGGAAATTTCTCCATGCATCCTCAGGAGCAGTGGATTATATCCCCACAATCAACTTGATAAAACCCTGCATCTGTGGAGTAGCTGAATAGACAACAAATGTTCCCAAAATTGAGGTGGTAGACTTTGGGAGAAACTGTAGACTTGGGGTTTGCTTTCTAAGTCTGATTTGTTTTTGGTTTTATGTTTCTCTTAGTTTAGTTTTAAGTGCTTGTTATCACTGGTGGATTTGTTTATTGGTTTGGTTGTTACCTTCCTTTATTTTAAATTTTTAAAATATTTTTATTTTTAATTTTTCCCCCTTTTTCTCTTTTTGTAAATGCATGTATGTATGTATCTTTGTATGATTTGGTCTCTTTAGGTTTGATATCATTTGTCCTAGGGTTCTGTCTGGTAGTTTTGTTTTGTTTTCTTTTTCTGCTCTTGTTGTTTTTTGGTTGTTTGTCTGTTTTTTATGAGTGTGTGTGTGTGTGTGTGTGTGTGTGTGTGTGTTTGCGTGCACACATGGGTACGTTTCTTTGTCTGATTTTGTCTGTTTAGTTTTGTTTTTACCATTTGGTTTGGGGTTCTATCTGTTCGTTCTTTTTTTTCCTTCCTTTACTTCCAAGCTGTGTGGCTGGCACGATTTTGGTGCTCCAGCTGGATGACGGGCATGA
This sequence comes from Grampus griseus, assembly GCF_964374135.1. Taxonomy (NCBI): domain Eukaryota; kingdom Metazoa; phylum Chordata; class Mammalia; order Artiodactyla; family Delphinidae; genus Grampus; species Grampus griseus. The sequence continues at coordinate 52,169,131 of NC_138999.1, forward strand.
GCCTCTGAGGTGGGAGAGCCAAGTCCAGGATATTGGACCACCAGAGACCTCCCAGCCCCATGTAATATCAATAAGCAAGAGCTCTCCCAGAGACTTCATCAACACTAAGACCCATTCCACCCAATGGCCAGCAAGCTCTGGTGCTGGATGCCTCACAGCAAACAACTTGCAAGACAGGAACAAAAACCCACCAATTAGCAGAGAGGCTGCCTAAAGTCATGCTAAGTTGACAGACACCACAAAACACCACACTGGATGTGGCCCTGCACACCAGAGAAACAAGATCCATCTCCACCAACCAGAAGAAATGCACCAGTCCCATCCACCAGGAAGCCTACATAAGCAAATAAACCAATCTCACCCACTGGGGGCAAAACAAAAATAATGGGAACTACAAAGCTGAGGAAAAGGAGAGCCAAAACACACTAAGTTAAACAAAATGAGAAGACAGAGAAATATGAAGCAGATGAAGGAGCAAGGCAAAAACCCAGCAGAACAAACAAATGAAGAGGAAATAGGCAGTCTACCTGAAAAACAATTAAGAGTAATGATAGTAAAGATGATCCAAAATCTCAGAAATAGAATAGAGAAAATACAAGAAGTGTTTAACAAGGACCTAGAAGAACTCAAGAGCAAACAAACAGTGATGAAGAACACAAACAAAGAAAGGAAAAATACTCTAGAAGGAATCAATAGCAGAATAACTGAGGCAGAAGAATGGATAGGTGAGCTGGAAGATAGAATACTGCAAATACCTGTGGCAGAGCAGAATAAAGAAAAAAGAATGAACAGACACTTCTGGGGCAACATTAAATGCAACAAAATTCAAATTATAGGGGTCCCAGAAGAAGAACACAAAAAGAAAGTGTCTGAGAAAATATCTGAAGAGACTATAGTCGAAAACTTCCCTAACATGGGAAAGGAAATAGTCAATCAAGTCCTGGAAGAGCAGAGAGTCCCATACAGGATAAATCCAAGAAACATGGCAAGACACATATTAAGGAAACAATCAAAAATTAAATACAAACCAAAAATATTAGAAGCAGCAAGGGAAAAGCAAAAAATAACATACAAGGGAATCCCCATAAGCTTAACAACTGATCTTTCAGCAGAAATTCTGCAAGCCAGAAGGGAGTGGCAGGACATATTAAAAGTGATGAAAGGGAAAAACCTACAACCAAGATTATTCTACCCAGCAAGGATCTCATTCAGATTTGATGGCAAAATTAAAACTTTTACAGACTAGCAAAACTTAAGAGAATTCAGCACAATCAAACCAGCTGTACAAAAAATGCTAAAGCAACTTCTCTAGGCAGGAAACACAAGAGAAGGAAAAGACTTACAAAAAAATAATTAAGAAAATGGTAATAGGAACATATATATCGATAATTACCTTAAATGTAAGTGGATTAAATTCTCCAACCAAAGGACACAAAATGGCTGAATGGATACAAGAACAAGACGTGTGTAAATGCTGTCTACAAGCAACCCACTTCAGACCTAGGGACACATACAGACTGAAAGTGATGGGATGGAAAAAGATATTCCATGCAAATAGAAATCAAAGGAAATCTGGCATACCAATACTCATAACAGACAAAATAGACTTTAAAATAAAGACTATTACAAGAGACAAAAAAGGACACTACATAATGATCAAGGGATCAATCCAAGAGAAGATATAACAAGTGTAAATATTTATGCACCCAACATAGGAGCACCTCAATAAATAAGGCAAATGCTAACAGCCATAAAAGGGGAAACTGAAAGTAACACAATCATACTGGGGACTTTAACACCCCACTTTCACAAATGGACAGATAATCCAAACTGAAAATAAATAAGGAAACACAAGCTTTAAATGATACACTTAACAAGATGGAATTAATTGATATTTATAGAACATTCCACCCCAAAACAACAGAATACACTTTCTTTTCAAGTGCTCATGGAACATTCTCCAGGATAGATCATATCTTGGGACACAAATCAAGCCTTGGTAAATTTCAGAAAATTGAAATCGTATCAAGTATCTTTTCCAACCACAGTGCTATGAGACTAGATATCAATTACAGTGAAAACACTGTAAAAAATACAAACACAGGAAGGCTAAACAATACACTACTAAATAACCAAGAGATCACAGAAGAAATCAAAGAGGAAATCAAAAAATACCTAGAAACAAGTGACAATGAAAACACATTGACCCAAAACCTATGGGATGCCACAAAAGCAGTTTTTAAGAAGGAAGTTTACAGCAATACAATCTTAACTCAAGAAAAAAGAAAATCTCAAATAAACAACCTAACTTTACACCTAAAGCAATGAGAGAAAGAAGAACAACAAAAAAACGTTAGCAGAAGGAAAGAAATCATATAGATCACATGAGAAATAAATGAAAAGGAAATGAAGGAAACTACTGTTTCAATATATGCAAGTCAATCAACGTGATACACCATATTAACAAATTAAAGGATAAAAATCAAATATCAATAAAACTAAAAGCTGATTCTTTGAGAAGGTAAAATTGACATACCAGTAGCCAGACTCATCAAGAAAAAAAGAAAGGACAAGACTCAAAGCAACCAAATTAGAAATGAAAAAGAAGTAACAACTGACACTGTGGAAATAAAAGGGATCATGAGATACTACTACAAGCAACTATATGCAAATAAAATACACAGCCTGGAAGAAATGGTAAAATTCTTAGAAAAGTACAAGCTTCCAAGACTGAACTAGGAAGAAATAAAAAACATGAAGAGACAAATCACAAGCACTATAATTGAAATTGTGATTAAAAATCTTCCAACAAACAAAAGCATAGGGCCAAAAGGCTTCACAGGTGAATTCTATCAAATGCTTAGAGAAGAGTTAACACATATTCTTCTCAAACTCTCCCAAAATATAGCAGAGGGAGGAACACTCCCACACTCATTCAATAGGGCACCATCACTCTGACACCAAAAACAGACAAAGATGTCACAAAAAAAGAAAACTACAGGGCAATATCACTGAACAACATAGATGCAAAAATCCACCATAAAATACTAGCAAACAGAATCCAACAGCACATTGAAAGGATCATACACCATGATCAAGTAGGGTTTATCCCTGGAATGCATGGATTCTTCAATATATGCAAATGAATCAATGTTATGCACCATATTAACAAATTGAAGAATAAAAACCATGTAATAATCTCAGTAGATGTAGAAAAGGCTTTTGACAAATATCAACACCCATTTATGATAAAAATTCTCCAGAAAGTAAGCATAGAGCGAACCTACCTCAACATAATAAAGCCATATATGACAAGCCCACAGCCAACATCGTTCTCAATGGTGAAAAACTGAAACCATTTCTTCTAAGATCTGGAAGAAGACAAGGTTGCCCACTCTCACCACTATTCAACATAGGTTTGGAAATTTTATGCATGGCAATCAGAGAAGAGAAAGAAATAAAAGGAATCCAAAATGGAAAAGAAGTAAAACAGTCACTGTTTGCAGATGCCATGATACTATACATAGAGCATCCTAAAGATGCTACTAGAAAACTACTAGAGCTAATCAATGAATTTGGTAAAGTGGCATGATACAAAATTAATGCCCAGAAGTCTCTTGTATTCCTATACACTATGATGAAAAAATTGAAAAAGAGAAATTGAGGAAACACTCCCATTTACCATTGCATCAAAAAGAATAAAATACCTAGGAATAAACCTACCTAAGGAGACAAAATACCTGTATGCAGAAAACTATAAGACACTGATAAAAGAAATTAAAGATGATACAAACAGATGGAGAGATATACCGTGTTCTTGGATTGGAAGAATCCACATTGTGAAAATGACTGCACAACTCAAAGCAATCTACAGATTCAATGCAATCCTTAAACTACCAATGGCATTTTTCACAGAAGTAGAACAAAAAAAATTCTCAATTTGAATGGAAACACAAAAGACCCTGAATAGCCAAAGGAATCTTGAGAAAGAAAAATGGAGCTGGAGGAATCAGGCTCTCCTACTTCAGACTATACTACAAAGCTATAGTAATCAAGACAGTATAGTACTGGCACAAAAACAGAAATATAGATCAAAGGAACAGGATAGAAATCCAGAGATAAACCCATGCATCTATGGTCACCTTATTTTTGATAAAGAAGGCAAGAATATACAGTGCAGAAAAGATAGCCTCTTCAGTAAGTGTTGCTGGGAAAACTGGACAGCTACATGTAAAAGAATGAAATTAGAGCACTCCCCAACACCAGACACAACAATAAACTCAAAATGTATTAAAGACCTATATGTAAGGCCAGACACTATAAAACTCTTAGAGGAAAACATAGGCAGAACACTCTATGACACAAATCACAGCAAGATCCTTTTTGACCCACCTCCTAGAGAAATGTAAATAACAACAAAAATAAAGAAATGGGGCCTAATGAAATTTAGAAGCATTTGCACAGCAAAGGAAAACATAAACAAGACGAAAAGACATCCCTAAGAATGGGAGAAAATATTTGCAAATGAAGCAACTGACAAAGGATTAATCTCCAAAATTTACAAGCAGCTCATGAAGCTCAATAGCAAAGAAACAAAAAACCCAATTCCAAAATGGGCAGAAGAGCTAAATAGACATTTCTCCAAAGAAGATATACAGATTGCCAACAAACACGTGAAAGAATGCTCAACATCACTAATCATCACAGAAATGTAAATCAAAACTACAATGAGGTATCACCTCACACCAGTCAGAATGGCCATTATCAAAAAATCTACAAACAATAAATGCTGGAGAGGGTGTGGAGAAAAGAGAATCCTCTTGCACTGTTGGTGGGAGTGTGAATTGATACAGCCAGTATGGAGAACAGTATGGAGGTTCCTTAAGAAACTAAAAAGAGAACTACCATATGACCCAGCAGTCCCACTACTGGGCATATACCCTGAGAAAACCATAATTCAAAAAGAGTCATGCAGCACAATGTTCATTGCAGCTCTATTTACAATAGCCTGGACATGGAAGCAACCTAAATGTCCATCAACAGATGGATGGATAAAGATGTGGCACAAATATACAATGGAACATTACTCAGCCATAAAAAGAAGCGAAATTGAGTTATTTGTAGGGAGGTGGATGGACCTAGAGTCTGTCATACAGAGTGAAGTAAGTCAGAAAGAGAAAAACAAATACCATATGCTAACACATATTTGGAATCTAAAAAAAAAAAAAAGAGTCATGAAGAACATAGGGGCAGAACGGGAATAAAGATGCAGACCTACTAGAGAATGGACTTGAGGATACAGGTAGGGGACGGGTAAGCTGGGACAAAGTGAGGGAGTGGCATGGACATATATACACTACCAAATGTAAAACCAATAGGTAGTGGGACGCAGCCGCATAGCACAGGGAGATCTGCTCGGTGCTTTGTGATCACCTAGAGGGGTGGGATAGTGAGGGTGGGAGGGAGGGAGACACAAGAGGGAAGAGATATGGGGTTATATGTATTTGTATAGCTGATTCACTTTGTTATATAGCAGAAACTAACACACCATTGTAAAGCAATTATACACCAATAAAGATGTTTTTAAAAAAATTATATAAACCATAAATGCTGGAGAGGGTGTGGAGAAAAGGAAACCCTCTTGAACTATTGGTGGGAATGTAAATTTATATAGCTACTATGGAAAACAGTAAGGAGGTTCCTTAAGAAACTTAAAATAGAACTACCATATGACCCAGCAATCCTACTACTGGGCATATACCCTGAGAAAACCATAATTCAAAGACTCATGTACCACAATGTTGATTGCAGCTCTATTTACAATAGCCAGGACATGGAAGCAACCTAAGTGTCCATTGGGAGATGAATGGGTAAAGAAGATGTGGCACATATATACAATGGAATATTAATCAGCCATAAGAAGAAACAAAATTGAATTATTTGTAGTGAGGTAGATGGACCTATGGTCTGTCATACAGAGTGAAGTATGTCAGAAAGTGAAAAACAAATACTGTATTCTAACACATATATATGGAATCTAAAGGAAAAAAAAGGTTCTAATGAACCTAGGGGCAGGACAGGAATAAAGATGCAGACATAGAGAATGGACTTGATGATACGTGGTGGGGAAGGTTCAGCTGGGACGAAGTGAGAGTGTAGCATTGACATATATACACTACCAAAAGCAAAATAGGTAGCTAGTGGGAAGCAGCTGCATAGCACAGGGAGATCAGCTCCGTGCTTTGTGACCACCTAGAGGGGTGGGATAGGGAGGGTGGCAGGGAGGCTCAAGAAGGAGGTGATATGGTGATATATGTATACATGTAGCTGATTCACTTTGTTATACAGCAGAAACTAACACACCATTGTAAAGCAATTATACTCCAATAAAGATGTTTAAAAAAATAAATATATAAGTAGGAAAAGCTGGTAAATTCTCTAAAGGAAGGGTAATGAGAGATGACTGGCCCTGAAAATAGTAAAACACAAGTGGCAAAAAATTATGGCACTGGATCATAAAAAGTGATAGTCAGAGGTTCTATTTCTGGTAGCGGCAGACTAAATAGTTTTAGAAAATCTTACCACTGAGAATAGTTAGAAAAGATTGAAAAATATAATAAATTTCTGTTTGAAAGAATCACATCATCCAGAGCCTCAAATTGTCTCCATAGAATGTTCCTTAGGAAATACACTTTGGACTATTCAGGGGTAAAGATTACTGATGTATGCAAGTTAAACACAAATGACTGAAGAAAAAACATATACGTGTATATATGTGTACGTGTGTTTGTTTGTGTGTGTGTGTGTATGTGTGTAAATGTAGAGAGAGGGGAGGAGGGGTTAGGAGAGGGTGAGCACATTCAAGTGATTCATCAAAATCAGTAGAATGCTTTTTTTTTTTAATTGGGATATAGTTGTTTCACAATGTTCTGTTAGTTTCTACTGCACAGTGAAGTGGAGTTTCCTGTGATATACAGCAAGTTCTCATTAGTTATCTATTTTATACATATTAGTGTATATATGTCAATCCCAATTCCCCAATTCATCCCACCACCATCTTCCCCCTGCTTTCTCCCCTTGGTGTCCATATGTTAGTTCTCTACATCTGTGTCTCTATTTCTGCCTTGCAAACCGGTTCATCTGTACCATTTTTCTAGATTCCACATATATGTGTTAATATACAGTATTTGTTTTTCCGTTTCTGACTAACTTCACTCTGTATGACAGTCTCTAGGTCCATCCACGTCTCTACAAATGACCCAATTTCCTTCCTTTTTATCGCGAGTAATATTCCGTTGTATATATGTACCATATCTTCTTTATCCATTCGTCTGTTGATGGGCATTTATGTTGCTTCCATGATCTGGTTATTGTAAATAGTGCTGCAAGGAACATTGGGGTGCATGTGTCTTTTTGAGTTATTTTCTCAGGGTATATGCCCAGTTGTGGGATTGCTGGGTCATATGGTATCAAAAAAACAAACAACCCAATCAAAAGATGGGCAGAAGACCTAAGTAGATATTACTCCAAAGAAGATATACAGATGGCCAAAAGGCACATGAAAAGATGCTCAACATCACTAATTATTAGAGAAATGCAAATCAAAATTACAATAAGGTATCACCTCACACCGTTTAGAATGGGCATCATCAGAAAATCTACAATAAATGCTGGAGAGTGTATGGAGAAAAGGGAATCCTCTTGCACTGTTGGTGGGAATGTAAATTGATACAGCCACTATGGAGAACAGTATGGAGGTTCCTTAGAAAACTAAAAAATAGAATGTTAATATTAGGTGAATCTGGGTAAATGGTATACAGGCATCCTTCATTTCATTGCACTTCACTTTACTGCACTTCACATTGTTTTTACAAGTTGAAGTTTGGGACAATCCTGGTTGAGCAAGTCTATTGGCGCCATTCTTCCAACAGCATTTGCTCACGTCATGTCTCTATGCCACATTTTGGCAATTCTTGGAATGTTTCAAGCTTTTTCACTATTACTATATTTGTTATGGTAATCTGTGATCAGTGATCTTTGATGTTAATGTTGTAATTGCTTGAGGGTGATACAAACCTCACCCAGGTAAGAAGGTGAATTCAGTGTATAAATGTTGTGTATTCTGACTGCTCCACTGTTCCTCCATCTCTCTCCCACTCCTTGGGGCTCACTATTACTTGAGACACAATATTGAAGTTAAGCCAATTAATAACATTACAATGGCCTCTAGTGTTCAAGTGAGAGGAAGCGACACATGTCTCGCACTTTAAATCAAAAGCTAGAATAATTAAACTTAGTGAGGAAGGTATGATAAAAGCCGAGATAGGCTAAAAGTTAGGCCTCTTGTGCCAAACAGCCAAGCTGTGAAGGCAAGGGAAAAGTTCTTGAAGGAAATTAAAAGTGCTACTCCAGTTAACACACAAATGATAAGAAATTGAAACAGCCTTATTGCTGATATGGAGAAAGTTTTAGTTGTCTGGATAGAAGATCAAACCAGCCACAATATTCCCCTAAGTCAAAGCCTAATCCAGAACAAGAATCTAACTCTCTTCAATTCTACAAAGGCTGAAAGAGGTGAGGAAGCTGCAGAGAAAAGAGTGAAGCTAGCAGAGGTTGGTTCATGAGGTCTAAGGAAAGAAGCCATCTCCATAACATAAAAGTGCAAGGTGAAGCAGCAAGTGCTAATGTAGAAGCTGCAGCAAGTTATCTAGAAGATCTAGCTAAGATAATAAAGGAAGGTGGCTACACTAAACAACAGATTTTCAGTGTAGGCAAAACAGCCTTCCATAAAAAGAAGATGCCCTCTAAGATGTTCACAGCTAGAGAGGAAGTCAGTGACTGGCTTCAAAGCTTAAAAGGGCAGGCTGGGGCTTCTCTGGTGGCGCAGTGGTTTAGAGTCCGCCTGCTGATGCAGGGGACACGGGTTTGTGCCCCAGTTCAGGAAGATCCCACATGCCGCGGAGCGGCTGGGCCCGTGAGCCGTGGCCGCTGAGCCTGTGCGTCCGGAGCCTGTGCTCCGCAATGGGAGAGGCCACAACAGTGAGAGGCCCGCGTACCACAAAAAAAAAAAAAAAAAAAAAAAAAAAAAAAAAAGGCAGGCTGACTATTTTGTTAGGAGCTAATGCAGCTGGTTGATTTTAAATTGAAGCTAGTGCTAATTTACCATTCCGAAAATCCTGAGGCCTTTAAGAATTATGTTAAATCTACTCTGCCTGTGCTCTATAGATGGAACAACAAAGCCTGGATGACAGCAAATCTGTTTACAACAACATGATTTACTGAAAATTTTAGGTCCCCTGTTGAGACTTACTGCTTAGAAAAAAATTCTTTGCAAAATATTACTGCTCATTGACAATTCACCTGGTCACCCAAGAGCTCTGATGGAGATGTACAATGAGATTAATGTTATCATGCCTGCTAACACAGCCCATGGATCAAAGAGTAATTTTGACTTTTAAGTCTTATGATTAAGAAATACATTTTTAAGGCTATAGCTCCCATAGACAGTGATTCCTCTGATGGATCTAGACAAAGCAAATTGAAAACCTTCTGGGAAGGATTCACCATTCTAGGTGCCATTAAGAACATTCGTGATTCATGGGAAGAGGTCAAAATACCAACGTTAACAGGAGTTCAGAAGAAGTTGATTCCAACCCTCATGGATGACTTTGAAAAGTTCAAGATTTCAGTGGAGGAAGTAATTGCAGATGTAGTGGAAATAGCAAGAGAAGTAGAATTAGGAGTGGAGGCTGAAGATGTGACTGAATTGCTGCAATCTCATGGTAAAACTTTAATGGATGAGAAGTTGCTTATTACAGATGAGCAAAGAAAGAGGTTTCTGAAGATGGAATCAACTTCTGGTGAAGATGCTGTGAAGATAGTTGAAATGACAACAAAAGGTTTAGAATATTAAATAAACTCAGTTTCTAAAACAGTGGCAGAGTTTGAGAGAATTTCCATTTTGAAAGAAATTCTGCTGTGGGTAAAGTACTGTCAAACAGCGGTGCATGCTACAGAGAAATCATTCATGAAAGGAAAAATCAATTGACAGCAAACTTCATTGTTTTATTTTAAGAAATTGCCACAGTTACCCCAACCTTCAGCAACTAACACCCTGATCAGCAGCTATCAATGTCAAGGCAAGATCCTCCACCAGCAAAAAGATTATGACTTGCTGAAGGCTCAGATGGTGGTTAGCATTTTTCAGCAACAAAGTATTTTTAAGTAAGGCATATATATTGTTTTTGAGACATAATGCCTTGCACACTTAATAGACAACAGCATAATGTAAACATAACTTTTATATGCACTGGGAAACCAAAAAATTTGTGTGGTTCACTTTATTGTGGTGGTCTGGAACCAAACCTACATCTCTGAGGTATGCCTGTATGGGTACCCTTTATACTGTTCTTATTTTTTTAGCTTTTCTGTAAGTTTGAAATTATTTCCAAGTTTTACAAAAATCTCTACAATTTTTTATATACATTGTTCAGTACTCATTCAAAAATAATGTGGTGTGGGCTTCCCTGGTGGCGCAGCAGTTGAGAGTCCACCTGCCGATGCAGGGGACACAGGTTTGTGCCCTGGTCTGGGAAGATCCCGCGTGCCGTGGAGCGGCTGGGGCCATGAGCCATGGCCGCTGAGCCTGTGCGTCTGGAGCCTGTGCTCCACAACGGGAGAGGCCCACGTACCACCAAAAAAAAAATAATAAAAAAAAAATAACCTGGTGCATGAGAATATAAGACATGAGCAAAACCTAAGAGAAATAATAGAAAATAGAAATTGGTAGACCAAAAATATCAAGATGGAATTATTACACATGGACTTAAAAAAACTATTATTAAAGAAAACTAAATAGGCAAGCCATACATATCAAAAGAAATCAGAAAAACACATACCTAATAAAGAACCTGCATCAATGTATAAAAAAATACTAGAACTTAATAATAAAAAGACAAGTAACCTAATTTTAAAAATCAGGCAAAATAGTACAGTAAAAGGATGATACACCATGATTAGGAGGGACTTATCCCAATCCAATTCACCATGTTAACAGATTAAAGGAGAAAAAACATATGATTATTTCAATAATTTCAATAAGCATTTGATAAAATACATTTATGATAAAAGCCATCAGCAAACCAGGATTAGAAAGAAACTTCCCCAATGTGATAAAGGGTGATCGTGAAAAACTTAAAGTTAATATCATTCTTAATAGTAAATGCTGAATTTTTGTCCCTAAAAATCAGGTACAAAACAAAAGATGCCTGCTCTTACCACTTCTAGTTAACACTGTAGTGAAGGTCTTGGCTAGTCCAATAAGAGAAGCAAAGGAAATAGGAGTCATACAGATTGAAAAAGAATAAATAAAACTGCCTTTATTTAGAAATGACATGATTGTATATGTATACAATCCTAAGGAATCTAAAAAAAAAAAAATAGACCCAATTATTGAATTCAATAATGTGCCAGGATTCAAAGTCAATACAGTTGGCCCTCCATATTGGCAGGTTCTGCATCTGTGGATTCAACCACTGCAGATGGAAAATATTCAGAAAATAAATCTAGAAAGTTCCAAAAAGCAAAACTTTGTTTTGCATGCCAGTAAAAATTTATATAGCATTTACATTTTATTTACAACCATTTACATAATATTTACATTGCATTAAGTATAATAAGTAATCTAGAGATGATTTAAAGTATATGGGAGTATGTGCATAGGTTATATGCAAATATTATACCATTTTATATAAGGGTCTTGAGCATCTGTGGATTTTGGTATCTGCAGGGTGTCCTGGAACACATCTCCTGCAGATACTGAGGGACAGCTGTAAAAAAAAAATGAGTTGCATTTCTATATCATAGCAACAAACTATAGGAAATTGAAATAAAAATACAATTTATAAAGCAGCAAAAAATTAATTACTTAGAAATCAATTTTAAAAAATAAGATCAAGACCTATACAAGTGAAAACTAGAAACAATGCTGGGAAATTTAATGTAATCCTAATCAAAATGCTGGAAGAATTCTTTTTTGTTGTTGTTATCCTTGCTTTTTGGTAGAACTAAGCAAGCTGATTCTTCCCACCACCCCCCCAGTTTTATCCAGAAATAATTCACAAACATCACTGTATAAGTTTAAGGTGTACAGCAAGATGGCTTGCTTTACATATATTGTGAAATGATTACCACAATGTTTATTTAACTTCCATCATCTCATATAGATAAAATAAAAAGAAGAGAACAAAATTCTCCTTGTGATAAGATAAATTTATATAGAAATAGAAATCACCTAAAATAGCCAAAATTGTTTTGAAAAAGTATGAATTTGAAGGACTTTACCTGCTTTCAAGACTTGCTATGAAGCTACATTATTCAAGACAGTGAGACAAAAAAATTGTAACTATGTATGGTAATAGATGTTAACTAGACTTACTGTGGTGATCATTTCACAATATATATAAATATTAAATTATTATGTTGTACACCTGAAACTGATATAATGCTATATGACAATTATATCTCAATTAAAACAAGAAGAAAACACAGTGTGGTATTACTATATAAATAGTCACATAGATCACTGGAACAGAATAGTGTTCCTAAGAATAGAACTACACATATATGATCAATTGATTTTTGACAAAGATGCCCAGGTAATTCAATGGAGAAATTAATAGTTTTTTCAACAAAGGTGCTGGAATGACTGAATATCCACATGGAAGCAAATTAACCTTGAACCTTATTTTGCACCATATATAAAAAGTACCTCAAAAATGATCATAGCCTAAATATAAGAAATAAAACTACATAATTTCTATAAGAAAACAGTAGAAAAGCTTTGTGACTTTGGGTTAGGCAAAGATTTCTTAAATAAGAAACAAAAAAACATGAATCATGAAAAAGTAATAAATTGAATTTCAACAAAATTAAAAGTTTATGCTTTTCAAAGACAATGTTAAGAAAAAATGAAAGACTAAGCCACGACTGAGAAAACCTTTGAAAATCACATATATGACCAAGGACTTGCAAACAGAATACAGAAATAACGCTTGGAACTAAATAGTAAGAAAACAGACAACCCACATGGGCAAAAGACAAGGACACTTCACCAAAGGTTTTATACAGATGGCAAATAAGCACATGAAAAAAATGCTCAATACCATTAGCCATTAGGGAAATGCAAACTAAACCCACAATGAAATGCCACTATGCACCTATTAGAATGCCTAAAATTAAAAATACTGATAATACCAAGTGCTGACAACCATGTGGAACAACTGCAACCCTTATATATTAGAAGTGAGAATGCAAAATGATACAGTAACTTTGGAAAACAGTTTGGCAGTATCTTATAAAATTAAACAAATACCTATAATGCAACCCAGTAATCCCACAGATGGAAACAACCTAGTAAACAACCCAGATGTCCTGGAATGAACTGGTGAATGAGTGGTATATCCACACAATGGAATTATCGCTAAGCAATAAAAAGAAAAATAACCAACTACTAATACATGCAAAAATATGGATGGATATCAAAGAAATTAAGTGAAAGAAGCTAAACAAAATATCACTATTGCATTATTCCAATTATATGACATTCTAAAAAAACAAAATTATGGTGACAGAATGCAGATCAGTGTTTGCCAAGGGCAAGGGTGAGAGCAAAGACTGACAACAAGGGGAGAACATTAGAACTTGATGAAGTGATAGAGATGTTCCATATCTTGATTACGGTGGTAGTTACACAACTATATGCACCTGTCAAAACCCATCGAAGTAGACATTTGGTGAATTTTATTGTTTGTAAATTATACCTAAACCAAGATGATAAAGAATGAAATCCTAAAAAAAAATAAATCCTAGAACTGAATTAAAAGAGGGTAAACAATCTAATATTTTTTAAAAAGCAAACTAATACATAAAGAAGGATAATACACCATGATTAGGTGGGGTTTATCCCAGCAATACAATGTTCATTTAACATACGAAAATTATTCAAACCAAATTCACCACATTAACAGATTACAGTGTAAAAGTATATGATCATTTTAATAGATTAGTGGTTCTTTTTTGTCCCTCGGTAAAGTTGACAATGTCTGGAGACATTTTGGGTTGTCACAACTAGGAGGTTGCTACTGGCCTCCAGTAGATAGAGACCAGGAATGCTGTTAAACACCCTACAATGCACAGGGTAGACTCCAATTGAGAATCACTATTCCATATTCTACTTTCCCAGCTCAAGACTATATTTATATTTACACACATTGCTATTGGGTACATACAACTAGTCTCTTGTTCCTTGCTATATAATACCTTACAGTAAGCATCCCCCATTATGTTTCTCATCCATACCCTGGTGATAAATACCTAAGTTGTTTCTAACTGCACTCCACCACACACAACACTGCCATGCAATCAACAGCCTTGTAAATGTTCCCTCGTGGACCTCTATGAGAATTTCTCTGTGATATATATTCATGAATGGAACCCAAGATCATACACATGCTTAACTTTGATAAATACTACCCAGGTGCTTTCTGGAATGGCTGAACCAGTTTAATACTGTGCAAAAAAGAGTTAATATATCAGGCCTGAGACTGCTATCCCTAAAAAGGCCTGCTTGAAAGGTTGGCCCTTGGCTGGCATCTTGGAACTTGGATCTCAAGAGATTTTTCACCATTCCCTGACGAGAGTGGCTCACTGTGCCTAAACTATTTGTATGAACAATGTGGTTTATGCAGAATACTTGCTTTCCTTCTGGGAGTCTGGAATTTTGGTACATGCTAGGCAGAGGGTGCCTACATGACCAGCCACCCATAGAAATCTTGGGCACTGAGTCCCTAATAATTTTCCCTGGTGGACAACATTTCAAAAGTGTTGTCACAACTCATTGCAAGGGGAATTAAGTGCATCCTGTATGACTCCACTGGGAGAGGACTCTTGGAAACTTACACTTGGTTTCCTTCACACTTTGCCCCATGTGCCTTTTCCTTTTGCTGATTTTGCTTTGTATCCTTTAGTTGTATTAAATCACAACCATGAGTATGACTATATGCTGAGTCCCGGGACTTGTAGCAAATCACTGAACATATGGGTGGCCTTAGGGTTATCCCCCCACTACACATTCCCATAGTAAAAGCAGGAGAATTTGCAAGAAAACTTACTCTTAGTTGCACACTTTCATGTGTCATTTGAATTTTATACCATGTGCATGTATTATCTCTTTAAAAATAAATACTTTATAAAACGGGGGAGAAGAGTTGTCAAAACAACTAGGTCACCTGTGAATAAGACACAAAAGATATTAGAGAACCACAGAGGTATAAAGTGAAACCTTCTTAAATCCATGTGAGGAAGCCCAAAGACGGTAAGGAACTTACCCAAAGTTACCCAGACAATCATTATAGACAGGACTCACATCCTCACTTCCCTGTTTCCTAGTGTTCCTTCCTCTAAATCATGTAGCCCCTTTTCCTACACTTGTCACTTCCCCTACCCTAGTGTTCTCCCTTAAATGCCTTGCAGGGGTCTAGTTTCATGCTGACCATGGTCTCTCCTTTCTCAGATTCCTGGAATATATGAATATGTTCAGAGTCCCTCCCAAAGCACTGGGTCCCATGGAAACTGAGCCCCATAGGAGCAGAGAAGAGAAGTTGAAGAAAAATCCTACTGATAATTATCTGGAAGGAGAAAAAAAAGGCATGGAGAACAGTAAAGAAGAAGAGTCCTTGGACAAATCACAGTACCTTCCTAAGTCCTCATACTCTAGCAAGGGGATGAACATCAGGGTCAGAGAGGAATCCATCCCCTACCATGGGGCAAAGCAACTGAGCAGAACCAAATAGCTCAGAGACTCCTTCCATGGCTTCCAAACATCTCTCAAAACCCTCCCCAAAGGGGAAGATGCTTACGTGCTCCAGGAAGCAGGGTCCTATCTCGCTGAGGTGGGGGTCATCATTGTTGTACTGTTTCTCCAGGTCTCTTACGAAGCCCATCTGAAACCTGTAGATGTCTTCAATGTTCCCAAAGATCACCTTCAGTTGCTCATCACTGAACATGTCCCTTCTCTTCCGGCATTGCTTCAGGTAGCCCTGCAGACAAAGCAAAAGCCCAGGTTGAGGATGCCCTTCACTCCCTGGGGGCTTTACCACTTCCTGAGCATTTGGGAGCCTTATTTCAGTATCATGAAGTAGACAGGGAATAACCATTTACACTTTTCATACAAGAAGATTGGGGTTTAAAGAAGGAAGTCACTCCACCAGTGAATAATTAGGAAAGATGGATCTCAAGCAAAGGTCTTCAGACTGCAGACTCCAGAGCATAGAGCCTTTTATGACAAGGACCCCCAAAAGTCATAGGACCCTTTATCAGAATCTGGTTAAACACAAACATTTTCACTTGCTTTAGTAGTGAGTTACTGGTTTAGCTGGATTGATTCACAACTCTAATGTTTTATTTCTTATAGGACCAATCCAAAAGGTCAGGTAGGAAAACTTCCCAAAAGGGAACAGGAATTGACAAAACCAAACCATTCTTTAAAGTGGGTGTCTTAGCCATCTAAGGTAGCTGGCTAGGAGAGAGAGTTTGGATGAGCTTAGCCAGCAAGTTCACAAGTGGCCAGGCATGTTGTTTTTAACAGGGTAAGTATTTAGGACACATTTGTGAATAAATGGATGAATTAATACAGCTAGCCACTGATGAAGGAAGAATCAATGAAAGAGATTCTTGGTCTGATAAGAGAGCACCGAGATAACACAATCAGACTCAGGACACATTGTAAGTCAGGGCAAAAGAAACCAAACACAGTGTTCCGTTCTAAAACTACTGGTGTAGATTTTTAACTAATGGCCACTGTCCTCATTAGAAATCATTAGCATGTGAAAATGTTCCGGTGAGAATGAATTATGGTCAATTGCTTTCATCCAAAAGCTAAATGTGACTATTATAACACTTGTTGGGCCCCTAATGAGGAGCATTTATGGTGAATGACTTATCACTTCTGGTCCTAACTCCATTTTGTCTCCTCTAACACAGCTTGCAATGAAGTCATTTAGGCATACTCCAGGAAGATCCTCATCCCTGGCTTCAATGCCCTTTACCAACCCCTACCAAAATCTCACTTACCTTAGCTCTTCTTACCCTCCAATTCAGCCATCAATGAGTGTCTTTAAAACAGTTTGCAAATTAATAATTTGTGCCAATAATGTGTTGACATTTATTTATACTACTATTTATTGTTGTTTTGATTCGCATTTCTCTAATGATTAGTGATGTTGAGCATTCATTCATGGGTTTGTTGGCAATCTGTACATCTTCTTTTGAGAAATGTCTATTTAGGACTTCTGCCCATTTTTGGATTTTTTTTTTTTTTGATATTGAGTTGCATGAGCTGCCTATAAATTTTGGAGGTTAATCCATTGTCAGTTGCTTCATTTGCAAATATCTTCTCCCATTCTGAGGGTTGTCTTTTCATCTTGTTTCTGGTTTCCTTTGTTGTGCAAATCTTTTAAGTTTCATTAGGTCCCATTTGTTTATTTTTGTTTTTATTTCCGTTTCTCTAGCAGGTGGGTCAAAAAGGTTCTTTCTGTGATTTATGTCATAAAGTGTTCCGCCTATGCTTTGCTCTAAGAGTTTTATACTGTCTGGCCTTACATTTAGGTCTTTAATACATTTTTAGTTTATTTTTCTGTATGGTGTTAGGGAGTGTTCTAATTTCATTCTGTTACATGTAGCTGTCCAGTTTTCTAAGCACCAATTACTGAAGAGGCTGTCTTTTCTCCACTGTATATTCTTGAATCCTTTATCAAAAATAAGGTGACCATAGGTGCGTGGGTTAATCTCTGGGCTTTCTATCCTGTTCTACTGATCTATATAGCTGTTTTACTGCCAGCACCATACTGTCTTGTTTACTGTAGCTTTGTAGTATTGTCTGAAGTCAGGGAGCCTGATTCCTCCAGGTATGTTTTTCGTTCTCAAGATTGCTTTGACTATGTGGAGTTTTTGTGTTTCCACATAAATTGTGAAATTTTTTGTTCTAGTTTTGTGAAAAATGCCATTGGTACTTTGATAGAGATTGCACTGAATCTGTAGATTGCTTTGGGTAGTATAGTCATTTTCACAATGTTGATTCTTCCAATCCAAGAACATGGTATATCTCTCCATCTGTTGGTATCATCTTTAATTTCTTTCATCAGTGTCTTATATTTTTCTGCATACAGGTCTTTTGTCTCCTTAGGTAGGTTCATTCCTAGCTATTTTTTAATTTTCATTGCAATGATATATGGGATTGTTTCCTTAACTTCTCTTTCAGATTTTTCATCATTAGTGTAAAGGAATGCAAGAGATTTCTGTGCATTAATTTTGTATCCTGCTACATTACCAAATTCATTGATTAACTCTAGTAGTTTTCTGGTAGCATCTTTAGGATTCTCTCTATATAGTATCATGTCATCTGCAAAGAGTGACAGCTTTACTTCTTCTTTTCCGATTTGGATTCCTTTTATTTCTTTTTCTTCTCTAACTGCTGTGGGTAAGACTTCCAAAGCTATGTTGAACAATAGTGGTGAGAGTGGAAAACCTTGTCTTCTTCCTCATCTTAATGGAAATGGTTTCAGTTTTCACCATTGAGAATGAAGTTGGCTGTGGGTTTGTCATATACAGCCCTTATTAGGTTGAGATAAGTTACCTCTATGCCTACTTTCTGGAGAATTTTTATCATAAATGGGTGTTGAAGTTTGTTGAAATCGTTTCCTGCATCTATTAAGATAATCACATGGTTTTTCTCCTTCAGTTTTTTAATATGGTTTGTCACACTGATTGATTTGCGTATATTGAAGAATCTTTCCATGCCTGGGATAAACCCCACTTGATTATGGTGTATGATCCTTTTAATAGGCTGTTAGATTCTGTTTGCTAGTATTTTGTTGTGGATTTTTGCATCTATGTTCATCAGTGATATTGGCCTGTAGTTTTCTTTCCTTGTGACATCTTTCTCTGGTTTCAATATCAGGGTGATGCTGGCCTCATAGCTTGGGAGTGTTCCTCTCTCTGTTATACTTTGGAAGAGTTTGAGAAGGATACGTATTAGCTCTTCTCTAAATGTTTGAATAGATTCTGCCTGTGAAGCCATCTGGTCCTGGGCTTTTGTTTTTCGGAAGATTTTAAATCACAGTCTCCATTTCAGTGCTTGTGATATGTGTTTATATTTTCTATTTCTTCCAGGTTCAGTCTTAGAAGGTTGTGCTTTTCTAAGAAATTGTCCATTTCTTCCAGGCTGTCCATTTTATTGGCATATAGTTGCTTGTAGTAGTCTCTCATAATCCTTTGTATTTCCACAGTGTCAGTTGTTACTTCTCCGTTTTCATTTCTAATTCTATTGCTTTGCATCTTTTCCCTTTTTCCCTTGATGACTCTGGCTAATGGTTTATCAATTTTGCTTATCTTCTCAAAGAACCAGCTTTGGGTTTTATTGATCTTTGCTACTGTTTCCTTCATTTCTTTTTCATTTATTTCTGATCTGATCTTTATGATTTCTTTCCTTCTGCTAACTTTGGGGGTTTTTGTTCTTCTTTCTCTGATTGCTTTAGGTATAAGGGTAGCTTGTTTATTTGAGATGTTTCTTGTTTCTTGAGGTAGGATTGTATGGCTATAAACTCCCCTTTTAGAACTTCTTTTGCTGCATCCCATAGGTTTTGGGTTGTCATGTTTTCATTGTCATTTGTTTCTAGGTATTTTTTGATTTCCTCTTTAATTTCTTCACTGATCTCTTGGTTATTTAGTAGTGTATTGTTTAGCCTCCATGTATTAACAAACTTTTTTCCTGTAATTGATATCTAGTCTCATAGCATTGTGGTCAGAAAAGATACTTGATACAATTTCAATTTTTGTAAATGTACCAATGCTTGATTTGTGACCCAAGATATGCTCTATCCTGCAGACTGTTCCATGAGCACATGAGAAGAAAGTTTATTCTGTTGTTGTTGGATGGAATGTCCTATAAATATCAATTAAGTCCATCTTGTTTAATGTATCATTTAAAGTTTGTGTTTCCTTATTTGTTTTCATTTTGGATGATCTGTCCATTGGTGTAAGTGTGGTGTTACAGTCCCCTACTATGATTGCATTACTGTTGATTTCCCCTTTTATGGCTGTTAGCATTTGCCTTACATATTGATGTGCTCCTATGTTGGGTTCATCAATATTTACAGTTGTTATATCTTCCTCTTGGATTGATCCCTTGATAATTATGTAGTGTTCTTCTTAGTCTCTTGTAATAGTATTTATTTTAAAGCCTATTTTGTCTGACATGAGAATTGCTATACCAGCTTTCTTTTGATTTGCATTTGCATGGAATATCTTTTTCCATCCCCTCACTTTCAGTATGTGTGTGTCCCTAGGTCTGAAGTGGCTCTCTTGTAGACAGTATATATATGGCTCTTGTTTTTGTATCCATTCAGCCAGTCTATGCCTTTTGGTTGGATAATTTAATCCATTTACATTTAAGGTAGCTGTTGGTATGTATGCTCCTATTACCATTTTCTTAATTGCTTTGGGTTTGTTATTGTAGGCCTTTTCTTTCTCTTGTGTTTCCTGCCTAGAGAAGTTCCTTTAGCATTTGTTGTAAACTGGTTTGGTGGTGTTGAATTCTCTTAGCTTTTGCTTGTCTTTAAAGGTTTTAATTTTTTTGTCGAATCTGAATGAGATCCTTGGTGGGTAGAGTAATCTTGGTTGTAGGTCTTTCCATTTCATCATTTTAAATATGTCCTGCCACTCCCTTCTGGCTTACAGAGTTTCTGCTGAAAGGTCAGCTGTTAACCTTATGGGGATTCCCTTGTATGTTATTTGCTGTTTTTCCCTTTTAATGTTTTTTCTTTGTATTTAATTTTTGACAGTTTGACTAATATGTTTTTTGGCATGTTGCTCCTTGGATTTATCCTGTATGGGACTCTCTGTGCTTCCGGGACTTGACTGACTATTTCCTTTCCCATATTAGGGAAGTTTTCAACTATAATCTTTTCATATATTTTCTCAGTCCCTTTCTTTTTCTCTTCTTCTGTGACCCCTGTAATTTGAATGTTGTTGCATTTAAAGTTGTCCTGGAGGTCTCTGTGACTGTCTTCAATTCATTTCATTCTTTTTTCTTTATTCTGCTCTGCAGTAGTTATTTCCACTATTTTATCTTCCATGTCACTTATCCGTTCTTCTGCCTCAGTTATTCTGCTATTGCTTCCTTCTAGAGAATTTTTAATTTCATTTATTGTGTTGTTCACCATTGTTTGTTTGCTGTTTAGTTCTTCTAGGTCCTTGTTAAACATTTCTTGTATTTTTTCTATTCTATTTCCAAGATTTTGGATATCTTTACTGTCACTATCCTGAATTCTTTTTCAGGCATACTGTCTATTTCCTCTTCATTTGTTTGGTCTGATGTGTTTTTACCTTGTTCCTTCATCTGCTGTGTGTTTCTCTGTCTTCTCATTTTGCTTATCTTACTGTGTTTGGTGTCTCCTTTTCACAGGCTGCAGGTTTGTAGTTCCTGTTGTTTTTGGTGTCTGCCCCCAGTGGCTATGGTTGGTTCAGTGGGTAGTGTAGGCTTACTGGTGGAGGGGCCTAGTGCCTGTGTTGTGGTGGATGAGGCTGGATCTTGTCTTTCTGGTGGGCAGATCCACTTCTGGTGGTGTGTTTTGGGGTATCTGTCACCTTTTATGATTTTAGGCAGCCTCTATGCTAATGGGTGGGGTTGTGTTCCTGTCTTGCTAGTTGTGTGGTATAGGGTGCCCAGCAATGTAGCTTGCTGGTCATTGCATGGAGCTGTGTCTTAGCATTGAGATGGATATCTCTGGAAGAACTTTCGCCATTTGATATTACATGGAGCTAGGAGGTCTCTGGTGGACCAATGTCCTGAGCTCAGCTCTCCCACCTCAGAGGTACAGGCCTGACACCCAGCCAGAGCACTAAGACCCTGTCAACCACACAGCTCAGAAGAAAAGGGAGAAAAGAGAAAGAAAGGAAAAAAAGAAAATAAAATGAAATAAAGTTATCACAATAAAAATAAAAAGTAATTAAAAAAAGAAGGAAGAGAGCAACCAAACCAAAAATCACATCCACCAATGATAACAAGTGCTAAAAACTATACTAAAAAAAAAGCAGACAGGCAGAACCCTAGGACAAAGGTTAAAAGCAAAGCTATACAGACAAAATCACATAAAGAAGCATATACATACACACTCACAAAAAGTGAAAAAGGAACAAATTATATATGTGTGTATATATATATATATATATATATATATATATATATATATAAAAGGTGGAAGAGAACAACCAAATCAATAAAGAAATCTATCAATGATAATAAACTCTAAATACTAAACTAAGATAAACCTAAAGTCAGGAACAAATTAGATGCAGAAAGCAAACCCCAAGTCTACAGTCGCTCCCAAAGTCCACCGCCTCACTTTTGGGATTATTCATTGTCTATTCAGGTATTCCAGAGATGCAGGGTACATCAAGTTGACTGTGGAGATTTAAAGCACTGGTCCTGAGGCTGCTGGGAGAAATAACCCTTTCTCTTCTTTGTTCACACAGCTCCTGGGGTGCAGCTTTGGATTTGGCTCCGCCTCTGCATGTAGGTCGCCTGAGGATATCTGTTCTTTGCTCAGACTGGATGGGGTTAAAGTAGTAGCTTATTAGGGGGCTCTGGCTCACTCAAGCTGGGGGGAGGGAGGGGTACGTAATGCGGGGCTAGCCTGCAGCAGCAGAGGCCTGTGTGACGTTGCACCAGCCTGAGGTGTGCCGTGTGTTCTCCCTGGGAAGTCGTCCCTGGATCATGGGACCCTGGCAGCAGTGGGCTGCAAAGGTTCCTGGGAGAGGAGTTGTGGATAGTGACCTTTGCTTGCACACAGGCTTCTTGGTGGCTGCAGTAGCAGGCTTAGAATTTCATGCCCATCTCTGGTGTCTGCACTGATAGCCGTGGCTTGCGCCCGTCTCTGGAGTTCATTTAGGCGGTGCTCTGAATCCCCTCTCCTCGTGCTCCCCGAAACAATGTTCTCTTGCCTCTCAGGCAGTTCCAGACTTTTTCCTGTACTCCAATCAGTCTAGCTGTGGTGCACTAGCCCCCTTCAGGCTGTGTTCATGCAGCCAACCCCAGTCCTCTCCCTGGGATCTGACCTCCGAAGCCCGAGCCTCAGCTCCCATCCCCCACCAGCTCCAGCGGGTGAGCAGACAAGCCTCTTGGGCTGGTGAGTGCTGGTCAGCACCCATCTTCTTTTCTGGAATCTCTCCACTTGGCCCTCTGCACCCCTGTTGCTGCACTCTCCTCTGTGGCTCCGAAACTTACCCCCCGGCACGCCCTGTCCCCATCAGTGAAGGTGCTTCCTAGTGTGTGGAAACTGTTCCTCCTTCACAGCTCCCTCCAACAGGTGCAGGTCCTGTCCCTATTCTTTTGTCTCTGTTTTTTCTTTTTTCTTTTGCTCTACCCAGGTACGTGGGGAGTTTCTTGCCTTTTGGGAAGTCTGATGTCTTCTGCCAGCGTTCAGTAGGTGTTCTGTAGGAGTTGTTCCACATGTAGATGTATTTCTGATGTATTTGTGGGGAGGAAGGTGATCTCCATGTGTTACTCCTCCACCATCTGAAGGTCTCCCCCCAAGGGCATATAAGTTAAGATGAGTTGGCAGTGGAATATGACTGCCAAAAAAAAAAAAAAAAAAAACTAATGTCATTTTCAGTTAGGGATGAAGAAGAAACAGATTGAGAGGGTGGAATGAGAAGTCATAGGAAGGTAATCACACCCCTGCAGGGGAGCAGCATTCAATTCTGAGCCCTATTTTCAGAGGAACATGGAGTAAAGGATACAGAGACAGTGGGAAGTCAGCAGGGTAGAGAGATCCCTGAAAAGCAACACCATGAAGAATGGTAGAAGGAACCAGGGCTGTTTGTCCTGGAGAAGAGAAGACTCAGAAGACCTCTGAAGGCCTATTACAGGGCATAGGGAGCAGAAGGGGTCTATAGATATTACTGTTAAGCATGCTTCAAATGCCCTCTAACTACATCTGCACGGTAAAAGAGAATAGGGTGATATGGCAGTGGGTGTAAACTGATTGAACAGAGGTAGTTTTTGAGAGCCTCACCTGTCCTAGGAGTAAAGTGGGCATGAGTATGAAGGCATTACAGTAGGCGTTATCAAATCAATCACAAAAGGCATGAATTAGCCCTGGGACTGCCATGGTAATAGGCAAGGAAGGTTGACTATTTATTTCACTCTGTTTCAAAACCCATGAGGGTTGATTTAAGTCTAGATCTAATGCATTGAGCTATTGGATTGGCCAAAATGTGCCTTCGGTTTTTAAGTAAAAATAAAAGACACATTTTTCATTTTCCCCAAGAACTACTGAACAATGTATTCACCCTTTTGTTCCACTACCACCTGCCATTTTTCAGACAACTTCGTAATTCTATCTTCCCAAATCTTTTTATCTTTTTGAGCAAAGAACTGTTCCAGGTGCCTCTTACAGTCTTCCAGGGAATTGAAATTTTATCCATTAAGAGAATTTTGTAAAGACAAAAACAAATGCAAATCCAAAGGTGTAATGTCTGGTGAATTTGGCAGATGAATCAGAACTTCCCAGCCAAGCTGTAACAGGTTTTGCCTGGTCATCAAAGAAACAAGAGGTCTTGCATTATCCTGATAGACGATTATGCATTTTCTGTTGACTAATTCTGGATGCTTTTTTTGTCGAGCGCTGCTTTCAGTTGGTCTAACTAGGAGCAGTACTTGGAATTAATCGTTTGGCTTTCTGGAAGGAGCTCATAATAGAGGACTCCCTTTTAATCCCACCATATACACAACGTCACCTTCTTTGGATGAAGACCAGCCTTTGGTGTGGTTGGTGGTGTTTCATTTCACTTGCCCCACGATCTCTTCCATTCCACATTATTGTACAGTATCCACTTTTCATTGCCTGTCACAATTTGTTTTAAAAATGGAACATTTTCATTATGTTAAGTAGAGAATCACAAGCAGAAATATGGTCAAGAAGGTTTTTTTCACTTAACTTATGTGGAACCCAAACATCAAAGCGATTATAACATAACCAAGCTGGTGCAAATGATTTTCAATGCTTGATTTGTATATTTTGAGTATGTCGGCTATCTCCCACGTGGTATAATGTTGATTATTCTCAATTAATGTCTCGATTTGATCGCTATTAACTTCAACTGGTCCACCTGACCATGGAGCTTCATCCAGCAAGAAATCACCAGCACAAAATTTCACAAACCATTTTTGACACGTTCAATCAGTCACAGCAACTTTTCCATACACTGCAAAAATCTTTGCGTGTTTCAGTTGCGTTTTTACCTTTCTTGGAATAATAAAGCATAATATGCCAAAAATGTTGCTTTTTTTCTTCCATCTTCAATATTAAAATGGCCACACAAAAATTCACCAATTTTGATGTCTTTTTTAAAATGTACACTGATATGACAGCTATCACATACATTCTAACAAAATTGTTTCAAATTATGTTAAAGACAACTAAGTGCTACTAGAGCCATCTTATGGATAAAACGAACGAACCTTTTGCCCAAACCAATAGAATTAATGCCTTGATATGGGATACAAATTGACCCCATGACCTCCAGGGAAGATTCCAAAGATCGCAGGGAAATAAGGTGGATCAAAGAACCTCTGGATCACCTAGGGTTTGAAAAACCCTTTAGGGAAAGGCTCTTGCAAGTCTGGACTTCAGTGTCCCCATCTCTAAAATGCATATATCAGAAAAGATTTCCAGGGCCCCATTCAGCTCTTGACTCTCTAGAGATATCATGTACTGTTTTGCCTGGAAGCCTAAGACCTGACAGGGGACCTGATAAACGTCTTGAAAATAATTTTAATAAAACTAGGGAATGATGACCATGGTTGTTCTGTTCACAGCTGTATCTCTAGAGTTTAATATAGTACCTGGCATATAGTTGCTGCTCAATAGATATATGTTGAATAACTGCAAAATGACTAGCTCTTCTCATGCTAATGATGACAAAAGGTAAGTTAGCAGCAGAATTCTTAAATTGTTAGTTTTCTTTTCTTCTTTTATTCAGGATGTCTTTTTTTCAAATTAAACAAAACCATTAAAAAATAAGAGGATGACAGGAAGAAGACTATTTGCAACTTGGAAAACTGACAAGGGATTAATATCTGGAATATACAAGGAACTCCTATAAATCAGCAAGAAAAATATGAGAAACAATGGGAAAATGGGCAAAGGATGGGAACAGGGCCTTGAATGTCCAGGTGGTATAGATAGGTAGGGCCTAGAGCAGCCAGAAATCCCTGGGCTGGTCACTTCAGGCCAATGAGCTGCCTCATCCTTTTACTTTAGTATGCTATACAAATATTACTGTTTTATACAATGTATTATTTTCGATGTATACACCAAGATGTAAAGACCATTGGAAATCATCAGAATAGGCAATTAACAGAAAGAAAAAAAAACAGTAAGTTTGAAAACTCCAGGCTTAAACATATCAAATGCAAATGTCTTGAAGCTATAGTATGATAAACTCTATTAGACCTAGGAAGAATTTCTTGATGGTGAAGGGTATAAGACAGTAATACGAATGACTGAGGAAAGCTAGTTCCAGCTTTTCTGGACGCATTTGAGGACAGAATTTATTTCATAGATATCAGATGACTGAGATGATCTTCCTCAGAGAGGCAGATGAGGCAACTTTATAAGGCATATTTAACTTTGCTTGCCCTGTGTCTCAGTCTCCCTGATCATAATATTATTTCTAAGATTACAAGAGGTAATATCACCAATCATTGGTCAAGGTGACCTAGAATTAAGCCAGTACTCTTTTATCCCACTGTCTGGATTTAGAAAGAAGAATGTCATCTTTTCAGAGAACTCATTAAAAAATATATTTTCTTTTACTGGCTTCACTGAATAACTTTGATAAAAATAACTCTATTTCCTACTTCCTCATTTGTAAAATGAAGGTATTGTAACTTAAATGTTTGTGAGGCATTTTCTGTTCCCAGGAGTAATTAATAAATGAATGAATGAATAAATAAATAAATTAATAAATATTTTCTAATAGATAGTGACTTTTTCCTATACTGAATGCAGTATTAAGTGATCTCCCTTAACCTACAGAAAGAGTAGATTATGCCTTGTTAACACATTCATGCCTGAGTAAGACATTCCTCCATGGGTATCAAGGAGGAAATGGCAAAACATGCAGAATCATGGATCACTACCACAGCGTTCTTTAGTGAAAGCATACCTAGATCTCACAGAATCAGAGAAAGTAAGAGTCAGACAACACTTAAAGAGCAACTCTACCAACCTGCTAATTTTAGAGTTGGGGAACAAGGTCCAGGATGGAAAAGATTCACCTGACATTCCTCAGTCAGTTTGTGACTAAGGTGGGACCTGAACCTGGAACTCCCAATTCTGGTTTTGATATTCTTCTTATAAATCATATTGTTCCTCATAGATTTTGGTTTAGGTAACACAACCCTGAGCTAAAATACTGCCTTCTGGCCCATCAAGACACAGCTTTCTCTACCCTTCTTTTGCTCTAGCTAAACGTTCCTTTGACGTCTGTGGTTGAAGGATGGGACAAAGAGATACTTCCCATTCCCATTTAAACTCTTAGCTTCAGCATCAAGAATAATAAAGAGATATGAAACTTGCAGAACACCAACAAAAGCTTTGCTTAGGTTGGCTAGCTTAGGCAAGTCCTCAAAACAGGGTCATAGCACTCTCTCTTTTGGAAGGATAAATACTTGCATTGCTGTTCTGAGCCCATGCCCTGTAGGAAGAGGCCAAGATGTTTGGTAGTTGGGAACAAAATCCTTCTAAGACTAAGACTCCCACTGGGTCAGTGCCTGAGAACTCTGGGAAAGTAATTTTGCCTATTAGAGACTCAGACTGTTGATCTAGAAAATAGGAATAACAATAACAACCTATTTCCTGTCTGAAAATCAAATGGCATAAGATGTGAATGTACTTTGCCAAAATAGTACATGCATGTGAGCACTTATATTTAATTCCAACTTCCAAAAGTAGTTATTGAGCATCTACCATCTGCCAAGCACTGTGCTAGATGTTGAGGATGTATCAGTAAATCAATAAAAAAAAAAACCTTTCCCTCATGGAATTTACTTTCTAGTAGGGGAGAAAGGAAATAAACAAAACATAAAAGCAAAATATATAATAAGTCAGAAAGCAGTAAGTGCAATGGAGAAAAATAAAACAAGATAGTACATGGTTACAATTTTAGATAGAATAGTCAGGGAAGGTCTCAAGGCGATGATATTTGAGTGAAGCCTTGAAGGAGGTGAGAAATGGAGCCACATAGACATTTGAGGGAATAGTGATTTAGGCAGAAGGGAAAGCCAGTGGAAAGGCTATGAGGGGGGAGTGTGTCAGGCCTTTTTAAGGAACAGCAATTAGGCCATGTGGCTAAAGTAGTGAGAGCATGTGGGAAAAGAGCAAGAGATGAAGTCACAGAGGTAAGGAAGGGTTGATCACACAGGGCTTTGTAAGTAATAATGGGAATTTTGGCTTTTACTCAGGAAGGAAATGTGAGCCATTGGAAAGTTTTAAGCAGAGGAGTGATATGAAGGACTTAGGTATTGATACCATCCCTTGGCTGCTGGGTAAAGACCAGACTGTACTAACTTGTATTATAGACCTTATGACATTATAAGATAGCTATCATTTAAAAAAGTTTTTTATTGAGGTATAGTTGATTTACAATGTTGTGTTAGTTTCAGGTGTACAGCAAAGTGAATCTGTTATACATATACATATATCCACTCTTTTTCAGCTTCTTTTCCCATATAGGCCATTACAGAATATTGAGTAGAGTTCCCTGTGCTATACAGTAGGTCCTTATTAGTTATCTATTCTATTAGTAGTGTGTATGTGTCAATCCCAATCTTCCAATTTATCCATCCCCTGCCTTACCCTGCAGTAACCATAAATGTATTTTGTACACCTGTAACTCTATTTCTGTTTTGTAGATAAGTTCATTTGTAGCCTTTTTTAAGATTCTACATACAAGTGATATCATATGTTGTTTCTCTTTCTCTGTCTGACTTACTTCACTCAGTATGACAATCTCTAGGTCCATCCATGTTGCTGTGAATGGCATTATTTCTTTCCTATGGCTGAGTAATATTCCATTTATATATGTACCACATCTTCTTTATCCATTCCTCTGTTGATGGACATTTAGGTTGCTTCCATGTCCTGCTATTATAAATAGTGTAAGATAGCTATCATTTTACAGCAGTGCTCCTCAAACTTTAATATGTATTGTAAGTCAAATGTGAACCTTGTTAAAATGTAGAGTTGAATTCAGGTCTGGAGTGGAATTAAAGATTCTGCATTTCTAACCAGCTCCCAGGTGATTCAGATGCTATTGGTCTAAGGCAGAACAGTTTGAGTGTAGGAGCTATGTCCAAGGCCTAGCATGGAGCAGAACTCCACTAAATGTTTGTGGAATGAATGACATATCAGCGGTTTGATGCCCAATGCCACGTAACATATTCGAGAGGGTAATTAAAAAATATATCAACCATTTGTATGGAGGTAGGAGGAACAGAAAAAGATAAAAGAGAGACAATGATGGATAGGTGAATAGATGAAAAGGGAAGGAAGAAAAGGAAAACTACCTTTTCCCAAATACTTACAATATTAGATTTACTTCATTTCCTCAATAAAGTTAAGAGGTTGGTAAAATGAAGCCTACTGGACAAGTCATAAAATCAAAGGTTAGAGGAGTTAAGAGGCACCTTCAAGGCCACAGGGTTAATTAGTGACTAAGTTAAGATGTGAAAGCCAGCACTCCATGTCCACAGAGCCCTTGTTCTTTCTACCCTACCTTACTGCCTTGGGGAAGGGGGAGGAGATAACCTTTAACCTGTCTGGAAGGGGTGAAAAAATGAATTTAGGTGAAGAAAGTTAAGGCCCAAAGTCCATGGTCTTGATCTTTTCAGAGCTGCACTGTCCGATGTGGTTGCTATTAGTCACGTGTGGCTATTTAAATTAAAATGAAATAAAATTTAAAATTCCATTTCTCAGTCATACTAGCCACATCTCAAGTGCTCAACAGCCACAGATATCTGATCAGTGGCTACTGTAATGGAGACTGCAGATACAGAACATTTTCATCACTGCAGGAAGCACTGCTTCCTATTAGGCAGCACTGCTCTAAAGAAACAAGAACTTTGAAAAATGTCAGAGCTATACCATTGATTACAGAGTGGGTCCTGGACCTAATCAGTAGGGCTGGAGGACAGAAAGTAGGACCTGATCTCTTATCTGGAATAAAGGGGATGAAAATATTCAAGGTAGAGTTTTTCACTGGGTCAAGCATAACGCTATAGTGTGTGTGTGTGAGAGAGAGGGAGGGGGGGAGAGAAATCCTTCTAAAACATTATTTTCTCTATCTCTCATTGGTTTTCTCATACCGTTTAGTAAAAGGTCCTTCGAAAATGCCAACTTGTCTCTGCTGGACTCAAGGCAGTGTGAGAAAAAAAAGGTTCTCATCCTCACTCAGGTCAGAAAGATGGAAGGGATGGAGTTAGACAATGTGGAGCCACAGTCCCTGGAGGGCAGAGTGGCATAGTGGAAGACAAGTATTACCAGGGATACTTGCAAAACATAGAGATTTCCGTGTTTTATCCCAGGCTGAGAATTCACAACTTTGCGTGGGGGGTGGGGTCAAAGAGGGCTGGAATCTGCATGCTTAACAAGCTAGCCCAGGGACTTCGGTGCACACTCAAGTTTGTAAACCACTGGCTTGGCAGGAAATGTGTTTTGCTGTAATGAAGTCAGGCCCTTACATGGGGTGGCAACAACTGGATCAGAAAACAAGAGGATAGGGATAGAGTTTCCGGCAGAGGGGACAGAGGGAGGCAGAGAGAGAGGGTGGGGAGAGGGAATATGAATATGAAAGTTAGACAGACAGGTAGATAGCAAAAAGGGGAGAAATAAACAGAGAGACTGAGAAACCCCAAGGGAGGAGTCTCACCCACAGAACAGAATCTACAAGGTTAGTCAAGCTGTGTTTCCTAATATCTTGGGATTTTCACAGGTACGGCCCAGGAAGCTTGTCATTTCTTCATGGAAGTGCCCTCTACCCCACCCTGAGTGCCCTCACATGCACCATCATAGCTGGGCCTACCTCACAAATGTCCTTTAGGTGCTTGATGTAATGACGCTCGGTGCTCATGATCTCATTGATTACGTTGGCTCGCATCTGGTCCCGGTTTTGGAGTGGCCGGCCCAGACAAAGGCAGTCTGAGTTGGGGTCCAGGTGCCCATTCTGAACGTCACTGGGCCCTTCCTCCACCCCATCCTCCTGGTTCACCCAGAGCTGTAGAGGCAGGCAGAAGAAGAATAACAGGTCAGCTTCCTTCTTTGAGAAGTTTTCAGACAAGAAGAAAAAGGACAAACTAAATTATTCAGGTATTCAGAGAACCTTCAATCAGAGCCCTATTAAACTGAATGCCTGGCCTGGGTCTAGGGTGACTTGCTGGTCCTAGGCATGAGTCTATTCCTCTCTAGGCCTATGGTGACCTATCCATAAAATGGAGGGTGGAGAAGAGTAGGACTAAACCATCTATAAGTGTCTTCCTGGCTAGGAAGGTTTCAGAGGAGAAAAGAGTTATGGCAAGCAGAACTCATTCATGCTGGAGCATATCTAGGCAACACAGCTGTGTCAAAAAATATGTATTAAATTACACATCTTGGGAGGAGAGGTGTCCAAGATAGTGACATAGGAATACCCTTAGCTCACCTCCTACCATAGACACACCAAATCTACACCTATATAGAGAGCAATTCTTGAGGGCTGATTGAACAGCCATTGCACATAAAATGACCAGATAGAAATGAGAGGTAAAGGTGGAGACATGGTATATGTGGGAACCACACCTCTGTAGTAGCAATTTGCAGTAGGGATAGGTATTGCTGGGGGGCATAGGCACAGACTCACCTACCTTGGGAAACAGGAAAAACATAAAACCCAGCAGGTTAAAGAGCAGACTCACAGACTTAGAAAACAAACTTATGGTTACTGGGGGGAAGCGTTGGGGAGAGGGATAGATTGGGAGTTTGGGATTGACATGTACACAATGCTGTATTTAAAATAGATAACCAACAAGGACCTACTGTATAGCACAGGGAACTCTGCTCAATATTCTGTAATAACTTAAATGGGAAAAGAATTTGGAAAAGAATAGATACATGTTTATGTATAACTCAATCACTTTGCTATATACCTGAAACTAATGCAACACTGTTAATCAAATATACTCCAACATAAAATAAAAATTAAAAAAATAAAAATAAAATAAAGAGCACCTAGACTGTATAGTAATGAAAATTCATTTACTAACACTAGAACTTCTGCCAAATGGGCAAATAACTGCTGGAACCCCCAGAGGCAGTGCAACTAAGGAACACAAACAGAAATCTTTCTGTGCAGCTGCACAAGCCGCAGATTAAATCCCCGAGATCAGCTTGGTAAATCCTGTGTCTGTGGAATACCTGAATGGACGAGTGGTCCCACAACAGAGACTGGTCTAGGCTTCCTAGGAGTGGACTATGGGAGGTAAGTAAACGTGGGAGTCGGGCCAGGTCAGAGTGTGAGCTGGCCCCACAGTGCCCACAGCAGGTCCAGAGACCCACCTATAGGTATTGGAGGGCTTCCAGGGGAGGTGGAGATTGGCTCTGGCTCACTGGGGGAGCAAGGACGCTAACAGAGGAGGCCCCAGGAAAATATGATTATTACTATTATTCATTTTTGTTTGTTTCATTTTATTCAGTTGTTGGTGGTGTTGCATTTATTATTTTTTCTTTTATTTTTAATTAAAAAGTTTTAAAGATATATGTTAATTTTTCTATTTTTAATTTACTTTTTTGTTGTGTTAGAGTTTTTTTCTTGTGTTCTTTGTTTTTTATTTATTTTTATTTTTTTGATTGTTTTATGTGTATATTTTATGTTTTTTTGCATTATTTGTTTGCTCTATATTTTTATTTTTAATTTTTTGTTTATGTTAGTTTAGTCCTAACTGTTCTCATTTTTAAATTCTTTTGTTTCTTTGTTCTATTGGTATTTTTATTTATTTTTTTCTTTATTTGTGTGTGTGTGTTGTATTGTTGTTGCTCTGCTGTAGGTTCGAGGTAGTTTTTGCTATTATTTTTAACATCTTTATTGGAGTATAATTGCCTTACAATGTTGTATTAGTTTCTACTGTATAACAAAGGGAATCAGCTATATGCATACATATATCCCCATATCCCCTCCCTCTTGCGTCTCCCTCTGTCATTCCCTATCCCACCACTGTAGGTGGTCACAAATCACAGAGCAGATCTCCCTGTGCTATGCGGTGGCTTCCCAATAACTATCAATTTTACATTTGGTAGCATATATATGTCAATGCTACCCTCTCACTTCGTCCCAGCTTACCTTTCCCACTCCCTGTGTCCTCAAGTCCTGTGTCTGCATCTTTATTCCTGTCCTGCCCCTAGGTTCATCAGAATTGTTTTTTTTAAATCCATATATACGTGTTAGCATACGGTACTTGTTTTTCTCTTTCTGACTTACTTCACTCTGTATGACAGACTCTAGGTCCACCCACCTCACTGCAAATAACTCAATTTCATTTCCTTTTATGGCTGAGTAATATTCTATTGTATATATGTGCCACATCTTCTTTATCCATTCATCTGTTGATGGACATTTAGGTTGCTTCCATGTCCTGGCTATTGTAAATAGAGCTGCAATGAACATTGTGGTACATGACTCTTTTTGAATTATGGTATTCTCACAGTGTATGCCCAGTAGTGGGATTGCTGGGTCATATGGTAGTTCTATTTTTAGTTTTTTAAGGAACCTCCATACTGTTCTCCACAGTCATGTATCAATTTACATTCCCACCAACAGTGCAAGAGGCTTCTCTTTTCTCCACACCCTCTCCAGCATTTATTGTTTGTGGATTTTTTGATGATGGCCATTCTGATTGGTGTGAGGTGATACCTCATTGTAGTTTTGATTTGTATTTCTCTAATGATTAGTGATGTTGAGCATTCTTTCATATGTTTGTTGGTAATCTGTATATCTTCTTTGGAGAAACGTCTATTAAGGTCTTCTGCCCATTTTTGGATGGGGTTGTTTTATTGATATTGAGTGGGATGAGCTGCTTGTATATTTCAGAGATTAACCCTTTGTCAGTTGTTTGGTTTGCAACAATTTTCTCCCATTCTAAGGGTTGTCTTTTTGTCTTGTTCATGGTTTCCTCTGCTGTGCAAAAGCTTTTAAGTTTCATTAGGTCCAATTTGTTTATTTTTGTTTCAATTTCCATTTCTCTAGGAGGTGGGGTGGGTCAAAGAGTCTCTTGCTGTGATTTATGTCATAGAGTGTTCTGCCTATGTTTTCCTCTAAGAGTTTGAGAGTGTCTGGCATTACATTTAGGTCTTTAATCCATTTTGAGTTTATTTTTGTGTATGGTGTTAGGAAGTGTTCTAATTTCATTCTTTTACATGTAGTTCTCGAGTTTTCCCAGGGCCACTTAAGGAAGAGGCTGTCTTTTTTACATTGTATATTCTTGCCTCCTTTATCAAAGATAAGGTGACCATATGTGTGTGGGTTTATCTCTGGGCTTTCTATACTGTTCCATTTAACTATATTTCTATTTTTTGTGCCAGTACCATACTGTCTTGATTACCATAGCTTTGTAGGATAGTCTGAAGTCAGGGAGCCTGATTCCTCCAGCTCCATTTTTCTTTCTCAAGATTGCTTTGGCTATTCAGGGTCTTTTTGTTTCCATACAAGTTGTAAAATTTTCCATCCTAGTTCTGTGAAAAATGTTATTCGTATTTTGATAGGGATTGCATTGAATCTGTAGATTGCTTTAGGTAGTACAGTCATTTTCACAATGTTGATTCTTCCAGTGCAAGAATATGGTATATCTCTCCATCTGTTTGTATTATCTTTAATTTCTTTCATCAGTTTCTTACAGTTTCTTTGTATAGGTCATTTGTCTCCTTAGGTAGGTTTATTCCTAGGTATTTTATTCTTTTTGTTGCAGTGGTAAATTGGAGTGTTTTCTTAATTTCTCTTTCAGATTTTTTGTCATTACTGTATAGGAATGCAAGAGACTTCTGTGCATTAATTTCATATTCTTCTACTATACCAAATTCATTGATTAGTTCTAGTAGTTTTCTGGTAGCATCCTTAATATTCTCTAGGTATAGTATCATGTCATCTGCAAACAGTGACGGTTTTACTTCTTTTACGATTTGGAATCCTTTTATTCCTTTTTCTTCTCTGATGGCAGTGCCTAAAACTTCATAAACTATGGTGAATAATAGTGGTGAGAGTGGGCAACCTTGTCTTGTTCCTGATCTCAGGGGAAATTGTTTCAGTTTTTCACCATTGAGAAAGCTGTTTGCTGTGTGTTTGTCATATATAGCCTTTATTATGTTGAGGAGGTTCCCTCTATGCCCACATTCTGGAGAGTTTTTATCATAAGTGGGTGTTGAATATTGTCGAAAGCTATTTCTACATTTATTGAGATTATCACATGGATTTATCTTTCAATGTGTTAATATGCTGAATCACAATGATTGATTTGCTTATATTGAAGAATCCTTGCATTCCTGGTATAAATGTCACTTGATCCTGCTGTGTGATCCTTCTAATGTGCTGTTGGATTCTGTTTGCTAGTATTGTGTTGAGGATTTCTGAATCTATGTTCATCAGTGATATTGGCCTATAGTTTTCTTTTTTTGTGACATCTTTGTCTGGTTTTGGTATCAGGGTGATGGTGGCCTCATAGAATGAATTTGGGAGGGTTCCTCCCTCTGCTATATTTTACAAGAGTTTGAGAAGGATACGTGTTAGCTCTTCTCTAAATATTCGATAGAATTCACCTGTGAAGCCATCTGGCCTTGGGCTTTTGTTTGTTGGAAGATTTTTGCTCACAGTTTCGATTTCAGCGCTTGTGATCGGTGTGTTCATATTTTCTATTTTTCCTGGTTCAGTCTCGGAAGGTATTACTTTTCTAAGAATTTTTCCATTTCTGCCAGGTTTTTCATTTTATTGGCATATAGTTGCTTGTAGTAATCTCATGATCCTTTATATTTCTGCAGTGTCAGTTGTTCCTTCATTTTCATTTCTAATTCTGTTGATTTGAGTCTTCTTTTCTGTGTGTGATGAGTCTGGCTATACGTTTATGAATTCTTTTTTTCCCAAAGAATCAGCTTTATGTTTACTGATTTTTGCTATTTTTCCCTTCATTTCTTTTCATTTCTGATCTGATCTTTATGATTTCTTTCCTTCTGCAAACTTTGTTTTTTTTTAATTTTTGTTCTTCTTTCTCTAATTGCTTTAGGTGTAAGGTTAGGCTGTTTATTTGAGATTTTTCTTGTTTCTTGAGCTGAGATTTTATTGCTATAAACTTCCCTATAGAACTCTTTTGCTACATCCCGCAGGTTTTGGGTCATCGTGCTTCACTGTTATTTGTTTCTGGGTATTTGTTGATTTCCTCTTTGATTTCTTCAGTGATCTCTTGGTTATTTAGTAGTGTATTTTTAGCCTCCATGTGTTTGTAATTTTTACAGTTTTTTTCTTGCAGTTAATATCTAGTCTCATAGTGTCGTGGGCTGTAAGCATACTTGATACAAATTCAAATTTTCTTAAATTAACCAAGGCTTGATTTGTGATCCAAGATATGATCTATTCTGGACAATATTCCATGACCACTTGACAAGAAAGTGTATTCTGTAATTTTTGTATGGCATGTCTTATAAATATCAATTAAGTCCATCTGGTCTAATGTGTCATTTAAAGCTTGTGTTTCCTTATTTATTTTCATTTTGGATGATCTGTCCACTGTTGAAAGTGGGGTTAAAGTGCCCCACTATTTTTGTGTTACTGTTGATTTCCCCTTTTTGACTGTTAGCATTTGCCTATGTATTGAAGTACTCCTATGTTGAGTGCATAAATATTTACAATGGTTATAACTTCTTCTTGGATTGATCCCTTGATCATTATGTAGTGTCCTTCTTTGTCTATTTAATAGTCTTTATTTTAAAGTCTATTTTGTCTGATATGAGAATTGCTACTCCAGCTTTCTTTTGATTTCCATTTGCATGGAATATCTTTTTCTATCCCCTCGCCGAGTGGTATTACATGGGGCCAGGAGATTAGTGGTGGTCCAATGACCTGGACTCGGCTCCCCACCTCGCAGGTTCAGGCCCAACACCCAGCTGGAGCACCAAGACCCTGCCAGCCACATGGCTCAGAAGAAAAGGAAGAAAAACAAACAAACAGATATAACCCCAAACTACATAGTAATAGCAATACTAAACAGACAAAATCACACAAAGAAACATACACACATGGAATAGCTTCAAGATGGTGGAAGACTAAGACATGGAAATAACCTTCCTCCCCACAAATACATCAGAAATAAATCTCCATGTGGAATAACTCCTACAGAACACCTACTGAACACTGGCAGAAGTCCTCAGACTTTTCAAAATGCAAGAAACTCCTCACATACCTGGGTAGGGGAAAAGAAAAATGAAAAAAAACAGAGACAAAATAATACGGACAGGACCAGCACCTCTGGGAAGGAGGTTGAAGGAGGAAAAGTTTCCACACACTAGGAAGCTCCTTCACTGACTGAGAATGGGGCTGGGTGGGGGGAGGGGAACTTTGGAGCCAGGGAGGAGAGCTCAGCAACAGGGGTGAAGAGGACAAATTGGAGAGATTCCTGCGCAAATGATCCCTGGTGACCTGCACTCACAAGCCTAAGAGGCTTTTCTGCTCACCCGCCAGGGTAGGTGGGGGCTGGGAGCTGAGGCTCAGGCTTTGGAGGTAGGACCCCAGGGAGAGGACTGGGGTTGGCTGCATGAATACAGCCGGAAGGGGGCTGGTGCTCCACAGTAGGCCAGGAGGGAGTCCGGGGAAAAGTATGGAACTGCCAAAGAGGCAAGGGATCATTGTTTTGCCAGGCGCGAGGAGAGAGGATTCAGAGCACCACCTAAACCAGCTACAGAGTCAGGCACATGCCATGGCTATCAGTGTGGACACCAGAGATTGGCATGAAATGATAAGGCTGCTGCTGCAGCCACCAAGAAGCCTGTGTGCAAGCACTGGTCACTATCCATAGTTCCCCTTCCAGGAGCCTGTGCAGCCCACCACTGCCAGAGTCCCGTGATCCAGAGATGATTTCTCCAGAAAAGCACAGAGTGTGAATTGTCATGCTAGCCTCTGATGCCACAGACTTACACCCAATTTCGTACCCCTCCCTCCCATGGCCTGAGTGAGCCAGACCCCCTAATCAGCTACTATTTTAACCCCGTCCTATCTGTGTGGGGAACAGATGCCTCAGGCGACCTGCATGCAGAGGCAGGACCAAATCCAAAGCTGAACCCCAGGAGCTGTGCTAACAAAGAAGAAAAAGGGAAACCTACCCCAGTAGCCTTTGGAGCAGTGGATTAAAACTCCACAATCACCTTGATGTACCCTGCATCTGTGAAATAGCTGAACAGATGATGAATCATCCCAAAATTGAGGCGGTGGACATTGGAAGCAACTGTAGACCTGGAGTTTGCTTTCTCCATCTAATTTGTTTCTGGCTTTATGTTTATTTTAGTTTAGTATTTAGAGTTTATTATCATTGATAGACTGGTTTATTGATCTCGTTGCTCTCTTCCTTTTTTTAAAATATATATATTTTTTCTTTTTTCTATTTTTGGGAGTGTGTAGGTGCATGCTTCTTCATGTGATTTTGTCTGTATAGCTTTGCTTTTACAATTTGTCCTAGTTTCTGTCTGAAGTGTGTTTTCTTTCTTTTTTTTTTTTTTTTTTTTTTTTCTGTACGTGGGCCTCTCACTGCTGTGGCCTCTCCCATTGCAGAGCACAGGCCCCGGACGCACAGGCTCACCGGCCATGGCTCACAGGCCCAGCTGCTCTGCGGCATGTGGGATCCTCCTGGACCGGGGCACAAACCCACTTCCCCTGCATCGGCAGGTGGACTCTCAACCACTGCGCCACCAGGGAAGCCCCTTTCTTTTTTAAAAAAAAATATTTTAGCACTTGTTATCATTGGTGGATTTGTTTTATCGTTTGTTTGTTTTCTTCTTTCTTTTTTTAATATTTTTTATTTTACTTCTTTCTTTCTTTCTTTTCTTTTCTTTCTTTCCTTTTATCTCACTTTACTTCTGAGCCATGCGGCTGACAGGGTATTGGTGGTCTGGCCGGGTATCAGGCCTGTGCCTCTGAGGTGGGACAGCCGAGTTCAGGACATTGGTCCACCAGAGACCTCCCATCACCACATAATATCAAACAGCGAAAGCTCTCCCAGAGATATCCACCTCAACGCTAAGACCCCACTCCACTCAATAACCAGCAAGCTACAGGGTTGGACACCCTATGCCAAACAACTAGGAAGCAGGAACACAACCCCACCCATTAGCAGAGAAGCTACCTAAAATCATAATAAGATCAGAGACACGAACACACAAAACCGGATGTGGTCCTACCCACGAGAAAGACAAGATCCAGCCTCATCCACCAGAACACAGGCACCAGGCCCCTCCAATAGGAAGCCTACATAACACACTGAAGCAACATTGGCCACTGGGGGCAGACACCAAAAACAACAATGATTATGAACCTGAAGCCTGAAAAAAGGAGACCACAAACACAGTAAGTTAAGGAAAATAGAAGCCAGAGGAACACACAGCAGATGAAGAACCAAGGTAAAATCCCACCAGACCAAACAAATGAAGGGAAAGTAGTCAGTCTACCTGAAAAAGAATTCATGGTAATCATAGTAAAAATGGTTCAAAATCTTGGAAATAGAATGGTGAAAATATAAGAAATGTTTAACGAGAATCTAGAAAAAATAAGGACCAAACAAACAAAGATGAACAACACAATAAAAGAAATTAAAAATCCACTAGAAGGAATCAATAGCAGAATAACTGTGGCAGAAGAATGGATAAGTGACATTGAAGATAAAATAGTAGAAATATATACTGCAGAACAGAATAAAGAAAAAAGAATTGAGGACAGTCTCAGTGACCCCTGGGACAACACGAAATGCACCAACTAGCGAATTATAGGGGTGCCAGAGGAAAAGAAGGGGACTAAGAAAATATTGGAAGAGATTATAGTTGAAAACTTCCCTAATATGGGAAGGAAATAATTAATCATGTCCAGGAAGCACAAAGAGTCCCATACAGGATAAATTCAAGAAGAAACACGTCAAGACACATAATACTCAAAGTATCAAAAATTAAATACGAAGAAAAAATATGAAAAGCAGCAAGGGAAAAACAATAATAACATACAACGGAATCCCCATAAGGTTAACAGCTGATCTTTCAGCAAAAGCTCTGCAAGCCAGAAGGGAGTGGCAGGACATATTTAAAGTGATGAAATGGAAAAACCTACAACCAAGATTACTCTCCCCACCAAGGATCTCATTCAGATTCAATGGAGAAATTAAAATATTTACAAAGAAGCAAAGCTAAGAGAATTCAGCACCACCAAACCAGCTTTACAACAAATACTAAAGGAACTTCTGTAGGCAGGAAATGCAAGAAAAGGAAAAGACCTACAATAACAAACCCAAAACAATTAAGAAAATGGTAATAGGAACATTCATATTGATAACTACCTTAAATGTAAATAGATGAAATGCTCCAACAAAAAGACATAGACTGGCTAAATGGATACAAGAACAACACCTGTATATATACTGTCTATAAGAGACACACTTCCGACCTAGGGACACATACATACTGAAACTGAGGGGATGGAAAAAGATATTCCATACAAAGGGAAATCAAAAGAAAGCAGGTGTAGCAATTCTCACATCAGACACAATAGACTTTAAAATAAAGTCTACTTCAAGAGACAAAGAAGGACAGTACATAATGATCAAGGGATCAATCCAAGAAGAAGATACACCAATTGTAAATACACATGCACCCAATATAGGAGCACCTGAATACATAAGGCAAATGCTAACAACCAAAAGGGGGAAATGAACAGTAACACAATAATTGTAGGGGACTTTAACACCCCACTTTCACTAATGAACAGATCATCCATAATGAAAATAAATAAGGAAATACAAGCTTTAAATGTTACATTAAACATGCTGAAATTAAGTGATATTTATAGGACATTCCATCCAAAAACAACTGAATACACTTTCTCCTCAAGTGCTCATGGAACATTCTGCAGGATAGATCATATCTTGGGTCACAAAACAAGCCTAGGTAAATTTTAAAAATACTGAAATCTTATCCTGTATCTTTTCTGACCACAGCACTATGAGACTCGATATCAATTACAGGAAAAAAATTGTAAAAAATACAAATACATGGAGGCTAAACAATACACTACTTAATACACAAGAGATCACAAGAAATCAAAGAGGAAATCAAAAAATACCTAGAAACAAATGACAATGAAAACACAATGACCCAAAACTGATGGGACGAAGCAAAAGAAGTTCTAAGAGGGATGTTTATAGAAATACAATCCTACCTCAGAAAACAAGAAACATCTCAAATGAACAACCTAACCTTCACCTCACGCAATTAGAGAAAGTAGAACAAGAAAAACTCAAAGTTAGCAGAAGGAAAGAAATCATAAAGATCAGATGAGAAATAAATGAGAAAGAAATGAAGGAAACAATAGCTAAGATCAATAAAACAAAAAGCTTGTTCTTTGAGAAGATAAACAAACTTAATAAAATATTACCCAGACTCATCAAGAAAAAAGGTAGAAGACTCAAATCAACAGATTTACAAATGAAAAAGGAGAAGGAACAACGAACACTGCAGAAATACAAAGGATCATGAGAGTTTACAACAAGCAACTATATGCCAATAAAATGGAAAAGCTGGAAGAAATGGACAATTTCTTAGAAAAGCACAAACTTCTGAGACTGAATCAGGAAGAAATAGAAAATATAAACAGACCAATCACAAGCACTGCAATTGAGACTTTGATTAAAAATCTTGCAGCAAACAAAAGTCCATGACCAGACGGCTTCACAAGCGAATTCTATCAAACATTTAGAGAAGAGCTAACACCTATACTTCTCAAAATCTTCCAAAATATAGCAGAGGGAGGAACACTCCCAAACACATTCTACGAGGCTACAATCACCCTGATGCCAAAACCAGACAAAGATGTCACAAAGAAAGAAAACTACAGACCAGTATCACTGATGAACATAGATGCAAAAATTGTCAACAAAACC
This sequence comes from Grampus griseus, assembly GCF_964374135.1. NCBI lineage: Eukaryota > Metazoa > Chordata > Mammalia > Artiodactyla > Delphinidae > Grampus > Grampus griseus. Next base: position 52,211,450 of record NC_138999.1, read on the forward strand.
GTAGCAAACAGCATCCAACAGCACATTAAAAGTATCATACACCATGATCAAGTGGGGTTTATCCCAGGAATAAAAGGAGTCTTCAGTATACACAACTCAATCGATGTTATAAGGCACTTTAAACAAATTGAAGGACAAAAACCATATGATCATCCCAATAGATATAGAAAAAGCTTTCGACAAAATTCAACACCCATTTATGATAAAAATCCTCCATAAAGTAGGCATAGTGGGAACTTACCTCAACATAATAAAGACCATGTATGCCAAACCCACAGCCAGCATCATTCTCAATGGTGAAAAAGTGAAACCATTTCCACTAAGATCAGGAATAAGACAAGGTTGCCTATTCTTACTACTATTATTCAGCATAGTTTGGGAAGTTTTAGCCACAGCCATCAGAGAAGAAAAAGAAATAAAAGAATCCAAATTGCAAAAGAAGAAGTAAATCTATCACTATTTGCAGATGACATGATATTATAAATAGAGAGTCCTAAAGATGCTACCAGAAAACCAGTAGAGCTACTCAATGATTTTGGTAAAGTATCAGGATACAAAATTAATACACAGAAATCTCTTGCATTCCTATACACTAATGATGAAAAATATGAAAGAGAAATTAAAGAAACACTCCCATTTACCATCTCAACAAAAAGAATAAAATACCTAGGAATAAACCTACCTATGAATACAACAGATCTTTATACAGAAAACTATAAGACACTGATGAATGAAATTAAATATGATACAAACAGATGGAAAGATATACCATGTTCTTGCATTGGAAAAATCAACATTGTGAAAATGACCATACTACCCAAAACACTCTACAGATTCAATGCAATCCATATCAAATTACCAATGACAGTTTTCACAGAACTAGAACAAAAATTTTCACAATTTCTATGGAAACACCGAAGACACAGAATAGCTGAAGCAATCTTGTGAAAGAAATATGGAGCTGGAAGAATCAGGCTCCCTGACTTCAGACTATACTACAAATCTACAGTAATCAATACAGTATGGTTCTGACACAAAAGCAGATATATAGAGCAATGGAACAGAATAGAAATCCCAGAGATAAACCCATGTACATACGGTCACTTATCTTTGATAAAAGAGGGAAGAATATACAACAGAGAAAAGACAGCCTCTTCAATAATGTGCTTGGACTATGGATAGCTACATGTAAAAGAATGAAAATAGTACACTCCCTAACACCATACAGAAAAATAAAGTCAAGATGCATTAAAGACATAAATGTAAGGTGAGAAACTATAAAACTCTTAGAGGAAAACATAGGCAGGACACTCTATGACACAAATCACAGCAAGATCCTTTTTGATCCACCTCCTAGAGAAGTGGAAATAAAAACAAAGATAAACAAATTGGACCTAATGAAACTTAAAAGCTTCTGCACAGCAAAGGAAACCATAAAGAAGATGAAAGGACAGCCCTCTGAATGGGAGAAAATATTTGCAAATGAAGCAACTGACAAAGGATTAATCTCCAAATTTTACAAGCAGCTCAGGCAGCTCAATATGAAAAAAACAAACAACCCAATCCAAAATGGGCAGAAGACCCAAATAGACATTTCTCCAAAGAAGACATACAGATTGCCAACAAACACATGAAAGGATGCTCAACATCCCTAATCATTAGAGAAATGCAGATCAAAATTATAATGAGCTATCACCTCACACTAGTCAGAATGGCCATCATCAATAAATCTACAAACAATAAATGCTGGAGAGGGTGTGGAGAAAAGGGAACCCTCTTGCACTGTTGGTGGGAATGTAAATTGATACAGCCACTATGGAGAACAGTAGGGAGGTTCCTTAAAAAACTAAAAATAGAACTACCATATGACCCAGCAATTCAACTACTGAGCATATACACCGAGAAAATCATAATTCAAAAGAGTCATGTACCACAATGTTCATTGCAGCTCTATTTACAATAACCAGGATATGGAAGCAACCTATGTGGCCATTGACAGATGAATGGAAAAACAAGATGTGGCACATATATACAATGGAATATTTCTCAGCCATAAAAATAAATGAAATTGAGTTATTTGCAGTGAGGTGTATGGACCTAGACTCTGTCATACAGAGTGAAGTAAGTCAGAAACAGAAAGACAAATACCATATGCTAACACATATATATGGAGTTTAAAAAACAAAAAAAAAGTGGTTTTGAAGAACCTAGGAGCAGGACAGGAATAAAGACGCAGACATAGAGAATGAACTTGATTACATAAGGAGGGGGAAGTGTAAGATGGACGAAGTGAGAGAGTGGCATGGACTTATATATACTACCAAATGTAAAATAGATAGCTAGTGAGAAGCAGCTGCATAGCACAGGGAGATCAGCTCAGTGCTTTGTGACCCCCTAGAAGGATGGGATAGGGAGGGTGGGTTGGAGATGCAAGAGGGAGGAAATATGGGGATATATGTTTATGTATAGCTGATTCACTTTGTTATAAAGAAGAAACTAACACACCATTGTTAAGCAATTATACTCCAATAAAGATTTTAAAAAAGAAATATACACACACTCATAAAGCTAAAAAAAACAAACAACTAAAAATTAAAAAATAACTAACAGACAGAACCCTAGGATAAATGGTAAAAGCAAACCTAAACAGAGAAGATCACACAAAGAGACATAAACATACACACTCACAAAAAGAGAATAAAGGTAAAAAATAAAAATATATTTAAAAGATAATAAATTTAAAAAGTAAAATTAAATTTAAAAAAAGGAAGATAGCAACCAAACCAATAAATAAATCCACAAATTATAACAAGCACTAAAATCTAAACTGTGATAAATGTAAAACCATAAACCAATCAGACGCAGAAAGCAAACCCAAAGGCTAAAGTTGCTCCCAAAGTCAACCGCCTCAATTTTGGGAACATTCTTTGTCTATTCAGGTATTGTTCAAATGCAGCATTTTTCAAGTTGATTGTGGGGATTTAATCTGCTTGTCCTCAGGCTGTAGGAAGTAATTCCCCCTTCTTTTCTTTGCACAGCTCCTGGGTTTCAGCTTTCGTTTTGGCCCTGCCTCTGCATTTAGGCTGCCCTCAGGCATCTATTCCCCTCACAGACTGGAGGGATTAAAGCAGCAGCTGATTAGGGCTCTATTGCTCACTCAGGCTGTATTGAGGGAGGGGGTACGGTAGTTATAATTAGAATGCAGGGAGAACCTGTGGTGGGAGAAGCCAGCATAACTTCGTCACAGCCTGAGGCACGCAGTATGTTCTCCAAGGGGAAGTTTCCCTGGATCACGGGACCCTGGCAGTGGCATGCTGCACAGGTTACCAGGGTGATGTGGGTAGTGACCTGTGCTTTCACACAGGATTCTTGGTGGCAGCAGGGGTGGTGTTAGCCATCTATGCTCATCTTTGCAGTCCGAGATGTTAGCCACATCTTGCACCCATCTCTGGAGCTTGCTTAGGTGGTACTCTGCCTTCTGTGGGCACACAGTGGGAATACTCTCTCCTTGCTCACCGCTAAACAATGGTCTCTTGCCTCTCCAGCAGGTCCAGACTTTTTCCCGGACTCCCTGCTGGCTAGCTCTAGCACACTAGCCCCCTTCAGGCCATCTTCATGCAACTAACCCTAGTCCTCTCCCTGGGGTTTGACCTGCAAAACTTGAACCTCAGGTCCCAGCCTCCACCTGTGGTGGTTGGTCAGAGATAATCATCTCAGGTTTGTGAGTGCTAGTTAGCACCGATCCTCTGTGAGGGAATCTCTCTGCTTTGCCCTCTGCACCCCTGTTGCTGCACCCTCCTCCATGGCTCCAAAGCTTCCCCCCTGGCCACTCTTCATCCCCGCCACTGAAGGGGCTCCCTAGTGTGTGGAAACTTCTCCTCTTTCACAGCTCCTTCCCAGATGTTCAGGTCCCGTCCCTGTTCTTTTTTCTCTGTTTATTTCTTTTTTCTTTTGCCCTGCCCAGGTATGTGGGGATTTTCCTCTTTTTGGAAGTCTAAGATCTTCTGCCAGCTTTCAGTAGGTGTTCTGTAGGAGTTGTTCCACATGTAGATGTATTTGTGGAGAGGAAGATGATCTCCATGTCTTAACCCTCCACCATCTTGAAGGTCCTCTCTGTTTTTGCTATTTGTCTTGGGTTTCATTTGTTTGTTTTCATTTTTTTTAATTTCATTTTTTTTCTTTTTTCTCTGGCCGCACTGTGCAGCTTATGGGCTCTTGGTTGTAGAGCCTGGGATCAGGCCTGAGCCTCCATGGTGGGAGCACTGAATCCAGGACAGTGGACCACCAAAGAATTCATGGGCACAGAGAATATTAATCAGTGTGCATGCTCCCAGAGGTATCCATATCATCACCAAGACCTGTCCCCACACAGCTGCTTGCAGGTTCCAGTGTTGGACACCTAATGCCAAACAACCAGCAAGACAGGAACACAGACCCATGCATCAGCAGACAGGCTGCATGAAGTGGTATTAAGCTCATAGACACCCCAAAACAGTTCACCTGATGTGGCCCTGGCCTTCAGAGGGAAAAGACTCAGCACCACCCACCAGAGCACAGGTAACAATCCCTCCCACCAAGAAGCCTAAACAAGCCCCTGGACCAACCTCACCCACAAAGGGGCAGATACCAGAAGCAAGAAGAGCTATGACCCTGCAGCCTGATGAAAGGAGACAATAAACACAGTAGCTTAGACAAGATTAGATAACAGAGAAATATGTTGCAAATGAAGGGGCAAGGTAAAATCCCACAAGACGAAATAAATAAAGAAGAAACAGGCAATCTACCTGAAAAAGAATTAGGGTAATGATAGGAAAGATGATCCAAGATCTCAGAAATAGAATGGAGGTTCGGGTTGAGAAGATACAAGAAATGTTTAACAAGTGCCTAGAAGAACTAAAGGACAAACAATCAGTGGTGAATAGCACAATAACTGAAATGAAAAATAAAATAGAAGGAATCAATAGCAGAAAAACTGAGGTAGAAGAATGGATAAGTGTGTTAGAAGATAGAATGGTGGAAATCACTCCCACAGAACAAAGAAAAAAGAATGAAAAGAATTGGGGACAGTCTCAGAGACCTCTGGGACAACATTAAATGCACCAACATTCGAATTATCGGGGTCCCAGAAGAAGAAGAGAAAAACAGGATCTGAGAAAATATTTGAATAGATTATAGTTGAAAACTTCCCTAACATGGGAAAGGAAATAATCAAGTCCAGAAAGAACAGAGAGTCCCATACAGGATAAACTTAAGGAGAAACATACCAAGACACATATTAATCAAACTAACAAAAAATTAAATACAAAGAAAAAACATAAAAAGCAGCAAGGGAAAAGCAACAAATGACATACATACAAGGGAATCCCCATAAGGTTATCAGCACGTTTTTCAGCAGAACCTTTGTAGGGCAGAAGAAAGTTACATAATATACTTAAACTGATGAAAGGGAAAAACCTACAACCAAGATTAATCTACCCAGCAAGGATTTAATTCAGATTTGACAGAGAAATCACACGATATACAGAAAAGCAAAAGCTAAGAGAATTCAGCACCATCATACCAGCTTTACAACAACTGTTAAAGGAAATTCCTTTAGCTCTCCAAGAGCCAAAGGAACTTCTCCAGGAGGGAAACGCAAAAGAATAAAAAGATCTACAAAAATGAAGCCACAATTAAGAAAATGACAATAGGAACATACAAATCAATAAGTACCATAAATGTAATTGGATTAAATGCTCAAACCAAAAGATACAGACTGGATGAATGGATACAAAAACAAGACCCATATATATGCTATCTACAAGAAACCCACTTCAGACCTAGGGACACATACAGACTGAGAGTAAGGGGATGGAAAAAGATATTCCATGCAAATGGGAATCAAAAGAAAGTTGGAGGAGCAATACACATATCAGACAAGATAGACTTTAAAATAAAGACTATTAAAAGAGACAAGGAAGGACACTACATAATGATCATGGGATCAAGCCAAGAAGAAGATATAACCATTGTAAATATTTATGCACCCAAACTAGGAGCACCTCTATAAATGAAGCAAATGCTAACACTTATAAAGGGGAAATCAACAGTAACACAATAATAGTGGGGGGCATTAACACCCCACTTACACCGATGGACAGATCGTCAAGACAGAAAATGAATAAGGAAACCCAAGCTTTAAATGACACAAGAGACCAAATAGACGTAATTTATATTTATGGGACATTCGAACCAAAAGTGGCAGAACACACTTTATTCTCAAGTGCTCACAGACCATTCTCCAGGATAGATCACATCCTGGGTCACAAATCAAGCCTCAGTAAATTTAAGAAAATTGAAATTGTATAAATCATCTTTTCCTACCACAATCCTATGAGATTATAAATCAATTACAGGAAAAAAAGAACTGTTAAAAATACAACCATATGGAGGCTAAACAATATGCTATGAAATAACCAAGAGATCACTGATGAAATCAGAGAGGAAATGAAAACATACATAGAGACAAATGACAATGAATACATGATGACCTAAAATGTACAGGATGCAGCAAAAGCAGTTCTAATAGGGAAGTTTACAGCAATACAATCCTACCTCAAGAAACAAGAAAAATCTCAAATAAACAACCTAACCTTACACCTAAAGCAATGAGAGAAAGAAGAACAAACAAAACCCAAAGTTAGTAGAAGGAAAGAAATCATTAATATTAGAGCAGAAACAAATGAAATAGAAATGAAGAAAACAATAGCAAAGATCAATGAAACTAAAAGCTGGTTTTTTGAGATGATAAATGAAACTGATAAACATTTAGCCAGACAGACTCATCAGGAAAAAAAAATGGAGAGGACTCAAATCAATAAAATTAGAAATGCAAAAGGAGAAGCTACAATTGACACCACAGAAATGCAAAGGATCATAAGAGACTACTACAAGAAATTATATGGCAGTAAAATGGACAACCTGGAAGAAATGGACAGTCTTAGAAAAGTACAACCTTCCAAGGCTGAGCCAGGAAGAAATAGAATATATGAAGAGACCAATCACAAATATTGAAATTGAAACTGTGATTAAAAATCTTCAAACAAACAAAAGTCCAGGCCCAGATGGCTTCACAGGAGAATTCTATCAAACATTTAGATAAGAGCTAACACAGAGCCTTTTCAAACTATTTCAAAAATCTGCAGTGGACAGAACACCCCCAATTCATTCTATGAGTCCACCATCACCCTGATACCAAAACCAGACAAGGATATAACAAAAAGAGAAAATTACAGGCCAATATCACTGATGAACATAGATGGAAAAATCCTTAACAAAACACTACCAAACCAAATCCAACAACATATTATAAGGGTCATACACCATGACCAAGTGGGATTTATCCCAGGAATGCAAGAATTCTTCAATATATGCAAATCAATCAATGTGATACACCATATTAACAAATTGACAAATAAAAACCATATGATCACCTCAATAGATGGAGAGAAAGATTTTGATAAAATTCAATACACATTTATGATAAAAACTCTCCAGAAAGTGAGTCCAGAGGACATATCATTCTTATAGGTGAAAAACTGAAAGCACTTCCTCTAAGATCAGGAAAAAGACAAGGGTGTCCATTCTCACCACTATTATTCAACATAGTTTTGGAAGTTCTATCCATGGCAATCAGAAAAGGAAAAGAAATAAAAGGAATCCAAATTGGAAAAAACGAAGTAAAACTGTCACTGTTTGCAGATGACATGATACTATACATAGAGAATCCTAAAGATGCCACCAGAAAACTACTAGAGTTAATCAATGAATTTGGTAAAGTAGCAGGATACAAAATTAATGCACAGAAATATGTGACATTCCTATATACTAATGATGAAAAATCTGAAAATGAAATCAAGAAAACACTCCCATTTACCATTGCAACAAAAATTGTAAAATATCAAGGAATAAACCCACGTAAGGAGGCAAAAGACCTGTATGCAGAAAACTATAAGATACTGATGAAAGAAATGAAAGACAGTACAAACAGATGGAGAGATATACCATGTTCTTGAACTGGAAGAATCGATACTGTGAAAATGACTATACTACCCAAAGCAGTCTACAGATTCAATGCAAACCCTATGAAATTACCAATGGAATTTTTCACAGAACTAGAGCAAAAAATTACATTTTGTATGGTAACACACAACAACCCGAATAGACAAAGGATTCTTGAGAAAAGTGGAGCTGGAGGAACTAGGCTATGTGCCTTCAGACTATATTACAAAGCCAAAGTAATCAAGACAGTATGGTGCTAGCACAAAAACAGAAATATAGATCAATGGAACAGGATAGAAAGCCCCCAGATAAATATACACACCTACTAATCTTTGACAAAGGAGTCAAGAATATACAATGGAGAACAGACAGTCTCTTTAATAAGTGGTGCTGGGAACTCTGGACAGTTACATGTAAAAGAATGAAATTAGAACACTCCATAACGTGATACAAAAAAATGAAAACAAAAATGGGTTAAAGACCTATATGTAACACCTGACAGTATTAAACTCTTAGAGGAAAACATTGGCAGAACACTTTATGACATAAATTGCAGCAAGATCTTTTTGACCTACTTCCTAGAGTAATGAAAATAAAAATAATAAATAAACAAATGCAACCGAATTCAACTTAAAAGCTTTTGCACAGCAAAGAAAACCATAAACAAGATGAAAAGACAAGCCTCAGAATGGGAGAAAACAGTTGCAAATGAAGCAACTAACAAAGGATTAATCTCCAAAATATACCAGTGGCTCATGCAGTTCAATATCAAAAAAACAAATACAACCCTATCAAAAAATGGGCAGGGGCTTCCCTGGTGACACAGTGGTTGACAGTCTGCCTGCCGATGGAGGGGACACGGGTTTGTGCCCCAGTCAGGGAAGATCCCACATGCCACAGAGTGGCTGGGCCTGTGAGCCATGGCCACTGAGCCTGCACGTCCAGAGCCTGTGCTCCGCAATGGGAGAGGCCACAACAGTGAGATGCCCGTGTACGGCGAAAAAAAAGAAAAAAGAAAAAAAACACAACATGCAGATGGCCATAAAACACATGAAAATATGCTCAACATCACTCATTATTATAGAAATGCAAATCAAAACTACAATGAGGTGCCACTTCCCACTGGTCAGAACAGCCATTACCAAAAAATCTACAAACAATAAATGTTGGAGAGGGTATGGAGAAATGGGAACGCTCATGCACTATTGATGGGAATGTAGACTGAGAGAGCCACAGTGGAAAAGAGTATGGAGGTTCCAAAAAAAACTAAAAATAGAACTACCATATGACCCAGCAATCCCACTACTGGGAATACACACTGCGAAAACCACAATTCAAAAAGACACATGCATGCCAAAGTTCACTGCAACTCTATTTACAATAACCAGGACATGGAAGCAACCTAAATGTCCATCAACAGAGGAATCAATAAAGAAGATGTGGTACATCTATACAATGGAATATTACTCAGCCATAAAAAGGAACAAAATTTGGTCATTTGTAGAGACATGGATGGACCTAGAGAGGGTCATACAGAGTGAAGTAATTCAGAAAGAGAAAAACAAATATTGTATATTAATGCATATATGTGGAATCTAGAAAAATGGCATAGATGACCCTCTTTGCAAAGTAGAAACAGAGACACAGAGGTAGAGAGCAAATGTATGGACACCGAGGTGGAAAGGGGGATGGGAGGAATTGAGAAATTGAGATTGACACGTATACACTATTGATATTATGTGTAGAATTGATAATTACAGCCAATATCGTCCTCAATGGTGAAAAACTGAAAGCATTTCCACTAAGATCAGGAACAAGACAAGGTTGCCCACTCTCACCACTCTTATTCAACATAGTTTTGGAAGTTTCAGCCACAGCAATCAGAAAAGAAAAGGAAATAAAAGGAATTCAAATCAGAAAAGAAGAAGTAAAGCTGTCACTGTTTGCAGATGACATGATACTATACATAGAGAATCCTAAAAATGCTACCAGAAAACTACTAGAGCTAATCAATGAATTTGGTAAAGTAGCAGGATACAAAATTAATGCACAGAAATCTCTGGCATTCCTATACACTAATGATGAAAAATCTGAAAGTGAAATCAAGAAAACACTCCCATTTACCACTGCAACAAAAAGAATAAAATATCTAGGAATAAACCAACCTAAGGAGACAAAAGACCTGCATGCAGAAAATTATAAGACATGGATGAAAGAAATTAAAGATGATACAAATAGATGGAGAGATATACCAGGTTCCTGGATTGGAAGAATCAACATTGTGAAAGTGACTATACTACCCAAAGCAGTCTACAGATTCAATGCAATCCCTATCAAACTACCACTGGCATTTTTCACAGAACTAGAACAAAAAATTTCACAATTTGTATGGAAACACAAAAGACCCCGAATAGCCAAAGCAATCTTGAAAATGAAAAGTGGAGCTGGAGGAATCAGGCTCCCTGACTTCAGACTATACTACAAAGCTACAGTAATCAAGACAGTATGGTAGTGGCACTAAAACAGAAAGATAGATCAATGGAACAGGATAGAAAGCCCAGAGATAAACCCACACACATATGGTCACCTTATCTTTGATAAAGGAAGCAGCAATGTACAGTGGAGAAAGGACAGCCTCTTCAATAAGTGGTGCTGGGAAAACTGGACAGGTACAAGTAAAAGTATGAGATTAGATCACTCCATAACACCATACACAAAAATAAGCTCAAAATGGATTAAAGACCTAAATGTAAGGCCAGAAACTATCAAACTCTTAGAGGAAAACATAGGCAGAACACTCTATGACATAAATCACAGCAAGATCCTTTTTGACTCACTTCCTAGAGAAATGGAAATAAAAACAAAAATAAACAAATTGGACCTAATGAAACTTCAAAGCTTTTGCACAGCAAAGGAAACCATAAACAAGACCAAAAGACAACCCTCAGAATGGGAGAAAATATTTGCAAATGAAGCAACTGACAAAGGGTTAACCTCCAAAATTTATAAGCAGCTCATGCAGCTCAATAACAAAAAAACAAACAATCCAATCCAAAAATGGGCAAAAGACTTAAATAGACATTTCTCCAAAGAAGATATACAGACTGCCAACAAACACATGAAAGAATGCTCAACATGGCGTGCACCTGGCGAGCGATGGCGCCGGATGCGGGCGCCCCGGGATAGCGCGGGCTAGGTGGCGGCGCCCGGCTGGGGCAGCAATGGAGCTCCTTCGGCTGCTGCTCCTGGCTGTGTTGGCGTCGGAACCGGCGGCGGCCGCCGGAGCCGAGACCGTCGGGAACTCCAGCGAGGACTCTCCTTCCCAATGCCTCGGGAACAGGCACTGACAAAGGACTGGTTTTCATTCTTAAACCAGAGCAGAGTATATGCACTTGGCACTTGGAGACTTCAGACCCTGAGCCTGTCCAAAATGTGGCCATTCCACTCTCCTACTCGGAAAGCGATCCTATCCCTGGTGGTTGTAATTTGGAGTTTGATTTAGATATCGATTCCAACATTTACCTGGAGTATAATTTCTTTGAAACAACTATCAAATTTGCTCCAGCAAACCTAGGTCATGCGAGAGGCACAGATGCTCCGCCGTGTGACGTCAAGATAGGCCAGGACTCCAGGTGGAGGTTACAGTATGACGTCTATCAGTATTTTTTGCCGGAGAACGACCTCACTGAAGAGGCATTGCTAAGGCACCTGCAGAGGATGGCCGAGGTGCCTCAGGTGCAGGCCAATGCTCTCAAGGTGGTTACCCTAACAGCTGATGATAAGACAAGTGTTTCTTTCTCCTCCCTCCGTGGACAAGGTGTCATTTACAACGTCATCGTTAGGGATCCATTTCTAAATACGTCTGCAGCTTACGTCCCTGCTCACACGTACGCTTGCAGCTTTGAGGCAGGGGAGGATAATTGTTCTTCCCTTGGAAGAGTATCTACCAAAGTGTTCTTCACTCTTTTTGCCCTGCTTGGTCTCTTCATCTGTTTCTTTGGACACAGATTCTGGAAAACAGAACTATTCTTTATAGGCTTTATCTTCATGGGATTCTTCTTTTATATACTGATTACAAGACTGACACCTATTAAGTATGATGTCCGCCTGGTTCTGACAGCCGTTGCCGGAAGTGTCGGTGGGATTTTCTTGGTCGCTGCTTGGTGGCGATTTGGAATCCTCGTGCTCTGCATGCTGTGTGTTGGACTGGTGCTGGGGTTCCTTGTCTCATCAGTGACTTTCTTCACTCCACTGGGAAACCTAAAGATTTTCCGTGATGACTCAGTGTTCTGGGTGACCTTCTCTTGTATAGCTATTCTCATTCCAGTGGTTTTCATGGGCTGCCTAAGAATACTGAACATACTGAGTTGTGGATTCATTGGCTCCTATTCGGTGGTCTTGGCCGTTGACAGTTACTTGTACACAAGCCTTTCCTACATCACTTTGAACGTACTGAAGAGAGTGCTCCACGTGGATTTCCGCAGAGCTTTCATAAATGTGCCTTTTCAAACGAATGACTTTATTATCCTGGCAGTATGGGGCATGCTGGCTGTAAGTGGAATTACGTTACAGATTCGAAGAGAAAGAGGGCAACCGTTTTTCCCTCCCCACCCATACAAGTTATGGAAGCGAGAGCGTGAGCGCAGAGTGACGAACATCCTGGACCCCAGCTACCACATCCCTCCGCTGAGAGAGAGGCTCTACAGCCGATTAGCCCAGATCAAAGAGCTCTTTCAGAAGGAACAGCCAGCCGGTGAAAGAACGCCCCTGCTTCTGTAGATGCGGAGGGCTTGGTCAGTGCAATCTTGAAGTACAACCCAGGTACCGCCTCAGATTGGGTGTTGCTGCCTTGTTGCTTCAGCAGTCTCTGGGGCAAGTCTGCTAAGAAACCAGCTTCTGTGTCCGTGCTTTGTACAGTATTGTGGTCTCCTTACTGATACAGGGTATACCAGGGAGATGACAGTAATTCTAAGTGAGAGGGAGAAAGATGGCCAAAAAGTTGGTGGTAGGGAGGTTCTTCCTTATTATAAAATACGTAAGGAGTTACCTTTTGGTTTACAAATATATGTCAACTTATTCCATTAAATAGATACACTTAAAAAAAAAAAGGAACTTGAAAACAGTGGTTCTCTTGTAAAGCCCTGGTGTTTTTTTGTTTTTTTTAATAACACCTTGAACAATTCTGTCACCTGAGTCTGTCCAAACTCGGGGGCCAGGGCATGGAGAGTGGTTTAATTTAAGGGTTGGATTGAACTTTTATTTGTCACTGTGTTTGGAGCTTTGGGAATTTGAAACTGGGCCTTTGAACTTCGGAGTACAAAACAGGGAAAACTAACTTATTTTCTTACTAATAGCAGTCTGATTACTTAGTTGCATCTTTCTTAGTATTATATATTATCAAAAAGTACCCTTCTTTTGTTTATGGTAAAATACATATTTACTGTATCGATCATTTTTTAAGTATATAGTTCAGTAGGTACCCCTCGTCTTTGCCTTTTATTGCTTAAAATGGTACTTTAAATAGCTAAATTATTCCAATTATTTGAAAGTAGCTCCATTTATATAGATAACAGAGCTTTTATATGGATGATTTATTTATATTCCAGATTAAAAAATGGCCTTTTTTTTTCTTTCAAGACCTTTTAAAATAGTGTTGACAGCTGATCTCTAATTGAAACGGCATTCGATGACGTATGAATTGTTTTATTTTTAGGAGACAGATTGGCTCCTAGCTTCATCCATAATCCCATTAATAGGGAAACCTTTAAAAAATTTGCATTTTGTAGTTCTTTCTGCTAAATTAGTTGTTAGAGCATTGGCACAGTTTCAGAAAATCTGTGCATGAAGCCTTTGTTTGTCCTGTCTGTGTTGTAAAGCGCTGAGGAGGGCGTCAGAAAGGACTCAGGTGTTTAATAGAGCTGCTTTCAGTGACTTGGACTCTGTAAGGAGAGTCCCTTCAGTTTTGACTTTGTTCCACCACGAGAAAGCGCCCGATGCCCTGGGCTGCATCCCTTCTCCTCACGGCCTTTTAACTGTCAGAGCCTCTGCTGAGGAGGTTCTGTCTTGCATTGAGAGCTGGGGACTCTGACGTGCCTGAGTGGCCTTGAGGTCGGTTGTGGTTGTTGCATTCCCATTTGTAAGTTAACCGCTGTTTAAATGATGCTGCTTTTCAGAGGTTTTCAATGGACAGTAGGTTTCTGAAGTTTCGGGTAACTGGAAAATTTTCAACTTTCGCTCTTAAAAGTGTTCTGGTAAGGTTGAAACAAAATGAAAAAATGTATGCTAATCATTTCTTGCATTGAAAAATTATACACAGGTGTTTGTTTACTATTTATTTTGTAATCTTCACTGTTTATATAACTTCAAAAACACTTAAACTTGAAGAAAAATGTGTTTTCTTAATAATTCGCTGTAGGGATTCTGGATTCTGCTGTATTGTTGTAAATTCTAACAAAGTTATATGGAATATGTGTGAATTTTTCCCTATACCATCAAAATGCACTGACAGTAAAGAGTATAAAGACAAAACACACTTTCTTGGAGGGGGGAGACATATTGTTTAAAATTTTTCATGATAATTTTTTTTTGTGAGTAATAAGTCAGTTCGTATAATTTTTTAATAATAAATACCTATTTTGAAAAAAAAAAAGAATGCTCAACATCATTAGTCGTTAGAGAAATGCAACTCAAAACTACAATGAGATATCATCTCACACCAGTCAGAATGGCCATCATCAAAAAATCTAGAAACAATAAATACTGGAAAGGGTGTGGAGAAAAGGGAACACTCTTGCACTACTGGTGGGAAGGTGAATTGATACAGCCACTATGGAGAACAGTATGGAGTTTCCTTAAAAAACTACAAATAGAACTACCATATGACCCAGCAATCCCACTACTGGGCATATACCCTGAGAAAACCATAATTCAAAAAGAGTCATGTACCAAAATGTTCATTGCAGCTCTATTTACAATAGCCTGGAGATGGAAACAACCTAAGTGTCCCTCACTGGATGAATGGATAAAGAAGATGGGGCACATATATACAATGGAATATTACTCAGCCATAAAAAGAAATGAAATTGAGGTGCATAGACCTAGAGTCTGTCATTCAGAGTGAAGTAAGTCAGAAAGAGAAAGACAAATTCTGTATGCTAACACATATATATGGAATTTAAGAAAAAAAAAAGGCATGAAGAACCTAGGGGTAAGACAGGAATAATGACACAGACCTACTAGAGAATGGACTTGAGGATATGTGGAGCGGGAAGGGTGAGCTATGACAAAGTGAGAGAGAGGCATGGATATATATACACTACCAAACATAAAGTAGTTAGCTAGTGGGAAGCAGTCACATAGCACAGGGAGATCAGCTCGGTGCTTTGTGACCGTCTGGAGGGATAGGGAGGGTGGGAGGGAGGGAGATGCAAGAGGGAAGAGATATGGGAACATATGTATATGTATAACTGATTCACTTTGTTATAAAGCAGAAACTAACACACCATTGTAAAGCAATTATACTCCAATAAAGATGTAAAAAAAAATAATTGATAACTAGTGAGAACATACTGTATGGAACAGAGAACTCTATTTTATGTACAGTGGTGACATAAATGGAAAGGGAATCCAAAAAAGAGCAGCTATATGTATATGTATAGCTGATTCATTTTTCTGTACAGTAGAAACTAACTCAACATTTTAAAGCAACCATACTCCAATAAAAATTAATTAAGAAAAAAGAACCAATGGGCCAATGTAAAAATCAAAGATGAAAATTTAAAAATACCTTGAGGGCTTCCCTGGTGGCACAGTGGTTGAGAGTCTGCCTGCCGATGCAGGGGACATGGTTTCGTGCCCGGGTCTGGGACGATCCCACATGCTGCAGAGCAGCTAGGCCTGTGAGCCATGGCCACTGAGCCTGCACGTCTGGAGCCTGTGCTCCACAATGGGAGAGGCCACAACAATGAGAGGCCCATGTACCACAAGAAAAATAATACAATAAGAAAATTATAAAAATACCTTGAAACAAATAAAAATGGAAACACAACTGTACAAAATATATGGGATGAAGCAAAAAAGTGTTCTAAGAGTGAAGTTCATACTGATCCAAGCAATAAATTCTCAAATAAACAACCTAACCTACCAGCTAAAGGAATTAGAAAAATAAGAACAAATCCCAAAGTCAGCAGATGGAAGAAAATAATAAAGATCAAGCAGAAATAAATGAAATAGAGATTTAAAAAATAGAAAACATCAATGGAACTAAAAGCTGTTTTTTTGAAAAAATAAACAAAATAGACAAATCTTTAGCCAGAGTGATCAAGAAAAAAAAAGAAGGCACAAATAAATAAAATCATAAATAAAAGAAGAGAAAATACAACTGACATCACAGAAATGCAAAGAATCATATGAGAATACTATGATCAATTATATACCAACAAATTAGACAACCTAGAAGAAATGGATAAATTTCTAGAAACGTATTACCTTTCAAGACAGAATCATAAAGAAATAGAGAATCTGAATAGACTGATTACTAGTAACAAAATTGATTCAGTAATTTTCAAAACTCCCAAAAAGCAACTCCAAATCCAGATGGCTTCACAGGTGATTTCTATAAAACATTTAAGGAAGAGTTAATCACTATCCTTCTCAAATTATTCCAAAAAATTAAAGAGGAAGGATCACATCCAAACTCATTTTATGTGGCCAGCTTTACCCTGATAGTAAAACCAGACAAAGATACCACACAGACACACGTGTGCATGTGAGCACCCACATCCACACACAAATTACTTGCCCCAATCCCTGGTGAACGTAGATGTAAAAATCCTCTACAAAATATTACAAACTGAATTCAACTTTACATTAGAAGGATTATACACCATGATTAAGTGGAATTCATTCCAGGGATGCAAAAAGGTTTTGAAATTTGTAAATCAATGTGATACATCATATAAACAAAAAGAAAAAGAAAAATTATATGATCATTTCAGTGGATGCAGAAAATCATTTGGGGTACACCTGAAACTACTACAACATTGTTAATCCACTATATTTCAACATAAAATAAAAATGACAAAAAAATTTGGTTTTGATGTTGACAAAATTCATTATCATTTTAACATAAAAACTCTCAACAATGTGGGTATAGAGGGAACATACCTCAACATAATAAAGGCAATATATGACAAACCTACAGCTCACAAAATATTCAATGGTTAAAAGCTGAAAACTTTCCCTCTAAGATCAGGAACACAACCAAAAAAAGCAACACTTGATGTTTTACTCAACATAGTATTGGAAGTCCTAGCTACAGCAGTTAAGCAAGAGAAAGAAATGAAAAGTATCCAAACTGGAAACAAAGAAGTAAAAATATCATTATTTGCAGATGACATGATACTATATATAGAAAACCCCAAAGACTTCAGTAAAAATCTCTTAGAATCAATAAATGAATTCAGTAAAGTTGCAAGATACAAAATTAACACACAGAAATCTGTTGCATTTCTATAAACTAATAACAAATTTTAAGAAAGTGAAATGAAGGAAACAATCCCATTAACAATTCCATCTAAAAGAATAAAATACCTAGGAATAAATTTATCAAAGGAGATGAAAGACCGCCTGTACTCTAAACACTATAAGCCATTGAGGAAACTGAAGACAACACAAATAACTGGAAATATATACTATGCTCATGCATTGAAAGAATCATTATCATTAAAATGCCATACTATCCTAAGCAATCTACAGATTCAATGCAATCCTTATCACATACCAATGACATTTTTCACAGAACTAGAACAAATAATCCTAAATATTGTATGTAACCACAAAAGACCCCAAATAGCCAAAGCAATCTTGAGAAAGAAGAACAAAGCTCAATGTGTCAAGCTCCCAGACTTGAAACTATACAACAAAGCTATAGTAAACAAAACACTATGATACAGGCATGAAAACAGACACAAAAATCAATAGAACAGAAGTGAGAGTCCAGAAATAAACCCATGCTCATATGGTCCACTAATCTATGACACAAAGTCAAGAATATATAATAAGGAAAAGACAATCTTTTCAATAAATGGTGTTTGGTAAACTGGATGGCTTCATGCAAAAGAATGAAACTGGACCACCTTCTTATAGCATATACAAAAATAAACTCAAAATTGATTAAAGCCTTAAACATTAGACCTAAACCCATAAAACTTCTAGAAGAAAATAGGCAGTACATTCCTTGCATTGGACTTAGAAAGATTTTTTTGGATATGTCTCCTCAGGCAAGGGAAACAAAACCAAAAATAAACAAATCAGACTACATCAAACTATAAAGCTTTTTCACAGCAAAGGACTCTACCAAAAAAATGAAAAAGGAGAAGATGTCTGCAAACAGTACACCTGATAAAGGGCCAATTTCCAAAATATAAAAAGAACTCATATAAATAAGCAGAATTCAAAGATGTCTGCCCTTCAAGGTTTCCCACATCCATGGTGTACATGCCCTGAATAATCCATGTGACTCTGAATAGAACAGATTTTGTCATAACCATAATAACCAATCATAACCATGATTAGGTTATGTTATATTACATGGTTGGCTCTAAGAAAGTAAGATTATCCAGTTGGGCCTGACATAATCGTATGAGTCTTTAATGGAAGACAGTTTTCCAGCATGAAGTTTCCTCAAACAATTAAAACTAGAACTACCATACAATTCAGCAACTGTGCTTCTGGGTATTTATTGGAAGAAAACAAAAACACTAGTTCAAAAAGATATATGCATCCCTATGTTCACTGCAGCATTATTTACAATAGCCAAGATTTGGAAGCAACCTAAATGGCTGGGTAAACCAGCCTCTGCAGAACATCTGAATGGACAATTAATGTTCCCACAAGTGAGACCACTCTAGTTTTAGCAACTGTGGACTTTGGGGGCACGTACATGTGGGAGTTAGGTCAGGTCAGAGTCTCAGGTACTCCACAGTGCTCACTGAGTCCAGAGACCTAACAAGACGTCTTGGAGGACCTCCTAGGGAGGCTGGGGATGGCTGTGTCTCAATGTATGGGCAAGGATGCTGATAGCGGAGGCCTCAGGGAAGTTTTGTTTTTTAATTTATTTTTTAAGTTTTAAATATAATTTTTATTCTTTAATTTTTATTTTATTTTGTATTGTTATTTTTGTTTTTGTTGTTTTTTAGCTTTTTAAATTTTTTTCTATTTTGTTTTTCTCTTTTTTATGTTTTGTGTCATTTTTGTGTGTTTGCTTTCCGTTTTCATTGCTTCTTTTAGTTTGTTTTTGTTTTATTTTTTGCCTTTTGTTTTAGTTAGTTTTGTTTTTACTGTTTGTTTTGGTTTTTGGATTTTTTGTTTGATTGTTTTCTTGATTTTGGGTTTTCATTTTTTCTTTGATTGTCTTTGTTTTTATTATTTGTCTTTGTTTTTCTGCTTGTTTGTTTTGTTTTCTTTTCTTTATTGGCCATGTCACACAGCTTGCAGGGTCTTGGTTCCCCAGCTGGGGGTCAAGCCTGGGTCCCCGTCATGGGAGCACCAAGTCCAGGCTGCTGGACCACCAGAGAATTCCCACTCCAGGGAATATTAATCTGCATGAGCTCTCCTGGAGGTACCCATCTTGGCACCAAGACCCGGCTCCACCCACAGCCTGCAAGCTCCAGTGCTGGATGCCTCGGCCCAAACAACCAGCAAGATAGAAACACAACCCCACCCATCAGCAGACAGGTTGTCTAAAGTTGTACTAAGCTTACAGACACCCAAAACACACTCCGTGACATGGCCCTGACTGCTGGAGGGACAAGACCCAGCTCCACCCACCAGAGCACAGGCACCAATCCCTCCCACCAGGAAGCCTACATAAGCCCCTGGACCAACCTCACCCACCAAGGGGCAGACACCAGAAGCAAGAGGAACTACGACCATGCAGCCTGCAGAAAGGAGACCATAAACAGTAAGTTAGACAAAATGGGACAACAGATAAATATGTTGCAGATGAAGGAGCAAGGTAAAAACCTATAAGACCAAATAAATAAAGAGGATATAGGCAACCTACCTGAAAAAGAGTTCAGAATAATGATAGTAAAGATGATCTAAGATCTTAGAAATAGAATGGAGGCATGGATCAAGAAGATACAAGAAATGCTTAATAAGGACCTAGAAGAACTAAAGAAAAAACAAAGTGATGAATAATAAAATAACTGAAATGAAAAACACACTAGAAGGAATCAATAGCAGAATAATTGAGGCAGAAGAACAGATAAGTGATGTGGAAATCACTACTACAGAACAGAAAAAAAGAATGAAAAGAAATGAGGACAGTATCAGAGACTTCTAGGACATTAAAGCATCAACATTCGAATTATAGGGGTCCCCAAAGAAGAAGAGAAAGAGAAAGGGTCTGAGAAAATATCTGAAGAGATTACAGTTGAAAACTTCCCTAATGTAGAAAAGGAAATAGTCACCCAAGTCCAGGAAGTGCAGAGTCCCATACAGGATAAACCCAAGGAGAAACACACCAACATACATATTAATCAAACTACCAAAAATTACATACAAAGAAAAAATATTAAAAGCAAAAAGGGAAAAGCAACAAATAACATATAAGGGAATCCCCATAAGTTAACAGCTGATTTATCAGCAGAAACTGCATATCAGAAGGGAGTGGCATGAAATATTTAAAGTGATGAATGGGAGAAACCAACAACAAAGAATACTCTCCCCAACAAGGTTCTCATTCAGATTCGATAGAGAAATCAAAAACTTTACAGGCAGGTAAAGCCAAGAGAATTCAGCAACACCAAATCAGCTTTGCAACAAATGCTAAGGGAACTTGTCTAGGTGGGAAATACAAGAGAAGAAAAAGAGCTACAGAAAGAAACCCAAAACAATTAAGAAAATGGCAGTAGGAACATATATATCAATAATTACCTTAAATGTAAATGGATTAAATGCTCCAACCAAAAGACACAGACTGGCCAAATGGATACAAAAACATGACCTGTATATATACGGTCTACAAAAGACCCACTTCAGACCTAGGGACACATACAGACTGAAGGTGAAGGGATGGAAAAATTTATTCCATGCAAATAGAAATCAAAAGAAAGGGCTTCCCTGGTGGCGCAGTGGTTGAGAGTCCACCTGCCAATGCAGGGGACATGGGTTTGTGCCCTGGTCCAGGAAGATCCCACATGCCATGGAGCGGCTGGGCCTGTGAGCCATGGCTGCTGAGCCTGCGCATCCGGAGCCTGTTCTCTGCAATGGGAGAGGCCACAACAGTGAGAGGCCCGCATACCGCAAAAAAAAAAAAAAAGCTGGAGTAGCAATATCAGACAAAAATAGACTTTAAAATAAAGACTGTTACAAGAGACAAGGAAGGACACTACATAATGATCAAGTGATCAATCCAAGAAGAAGACATAACAATTGTAAATATATATTCACCCAAAATAGGTGCACTTCGATATATAAAGCAAATGCTAACAGCCATAAAAGGGAAAATTGACAGTAACACAACAATAGTGGGGGACGTTAATGTCCTACTTACACCAATGGATAGATCATCCAGAGAGAAAATTAATAAGGAAACACAAGCCTTAAATGACACATTAGACCACACAGACTTAACTGATATTTATAGGAAATTCCATCCGAAAGCAGCAGAATGCACTTTCTTCTCAAGTGCACACAAAACATTCACCAGGATAAATCATATCTTGGGTCACAAATTAAGCCTTGGTAAATTTAAGAAAATTAAAATCATATCAAGGGCTTCCCTGGTGGTATAGTGGTTGAGAGTCCACCTGCCATAGCAGGGGACACGGGTTCGTGCCCCGGTCCGGGTAGACCGCTCATGCCATGAAGCGGCTAGGCCTGTGAGCCATGGCTGCTGAGCCTGTGCGTACAGAGCCTGTGCTCCACAATGGGAGAGGCCACAACAGTGAGAGGCCCGCACACCGCAAAAAAAAAAAAAAAAAAAAAAAGAAATAAAAAGAAAAAAACATCATATCAAGCATCTTTTCTGACCAGAACACTATGAGATTATAGGAAAAAAAAATGTAACAAACACATGGAGGCTGCACAATATGTTACAAAATAATCAATGGATCACTGAAGAAATCAAAAAGGAAAAAAACACCTAGAGAAAGAGAAAAACAAATATTGTATATTAATGCATATATGTGGAATCTAGAAAAATGGTACAGATGAACCAGTTTGCAAGGCAGAAAGCGAGACAGATGTAGAGAACAAATGTATGGACACCAAGGGGGGAAAAGGGGGCCTGGAAGTTTTGGGAGATTGGGATTGACATATATACACTAATACACATAAAATAGATAACTAAAGAGTATCTGCTGTATATCACAGGGAACTTTATTTCACTTCGCTGTACAGTAGAAACTAACACAACATTATAAAACAACTATAACCCAATAAAAATAAATAAAATCTCAAATAAACAACCTATCCTTACACCTAAAGAAACTAGAGAAAGAAGAACAAGCAAACCCCAGAGTTAGAAGAAGGAAAGAAATCATAAAGATTAGAGCAGAAATAAATGAAATAGAGATGAAGAAAACAATAGCAAAGATCAATGAAACTAAAAGCTCGTTCTTTGAGAAGATAAACAAAATTGATAAAACTTTAGCCAGAGTCATCAAGAAAAAAAGGGAGAGGATTCAAATCAATAAAATTAGAACTGAAAAAGTAGAAGTTACAATGGACACCACAGAAATACAAAGGATCATAAAAGATTACTACAAGCAACTATATGCTAATAATTGGACAACCTGGAAGAAATGGACAAATTCTTAGAAAAGTACAACCTTCCAAGACTGAACTAGGAAGGAATAGAAAATATGAACAGACCAACCACGAGTACTGAAATTGAACCTGTGATTTAAAAACTCCCAACAAACAAAAGTCCAGGACCAGATGGGTTCACAGGAGAATTCTATCAAACATTTTAGAGAAGAGTTAACACCCACCCTTCTGAAACTCTTCCAAAAATTGCAGAGGAAGGAACACTCCTAAGCTCGTTCTATGAGGCCACCATCACCCTGATACCAAAACCAGAAAAAGATATTACAAAAATGCAAAATTACAGGCCAATATCACTGATGAACATAGATGGAAAAATCCTCAACAAAATACTAGCAAACAAAATTGAACAACACATTGAAAGGATCATACACCCTTATCAAGTGGGATTTATCCCAGGGATGGAAGGATTCTTCAATATTCATAAATCATTCAATGTGATACACCACATTATCAAATTGAAAAATTCAAACCATATGATCATCTCAGTAGATGCAGAAAAAGCTTCTGACAAAGTTCAACACTCAGTTCTAATAAAAACCTCTCCAGAAAGTGGGCATAGAGGGAACATATCTCAACATAATAAAGGCCATATATGACAAAACCACAGGTAACATCATACTCAACTGTGAAAAGCTGAAACCATTCCTTCTAAGATCAGGAACAAGAGAAGGATGTCTAGTTTCACCACTTTTAGTCAATGTAGTTTTGGAAGTCCTAGCCATGGCAATCAGAGAAGAAAAGAAATAAAAGTAATCCAAATTGGAAAAGAAGCAAAACTGTCACTGCTTTCAGATGACACGGTACTATTCAGAGAAAATCCTAAAGGTGCCACCAGAAAACTACTAGAGCACATCAATGAATTCAGTAAAGTTGTAGTATACAAAATTAATACACAGAAATCTCTTGCATTCCTATACACTAACAATGAAAGATCAGAAAGAGAAATTAATGAAACAATCCCATTTACCATCCTATCAAAAAAAAAATATATACCTCGGAATAAACTTACCTAAGGAAGCAAAATACCTGTACTCTGAAAACTATAAGACACTGGTGAAAGAAATCAAAGATAACACAAACAGATGGAAAGATATACCATGTTCTTGTATTGGAAGAATCAATATTGTCAAAATTACCCTACTACCCAAGGCAATATATAGATGCAATGCCATCCCTCTCAAATTATCAAAGACATTTTTCACAGAACTGGAACAAAATATTTTAAAATTTGTATGGAATCACAGAAGACCCTGAATAGCCAAAGCAATCTTGAGAAAGAAGAACAGAGTAGGAGTAATGAGGCTTCCTTACTTTGGACTATAGTAGAAAACTACAGTCATCAAAACAGTCTGGTACTGGCACAAAGATAGGCTTATAGATCAATGGAACAGGATAGAAACAAACCCATGCTCCTATGGTCAATTTATCTATGACAAAGGGGACAAATATATATGATGGAGAAAAGACAATATCTTCAATAAGTGGTGATGGGAAAACTGGACAGCTCCCTGTAAAGGAATGAAATTAGCACATTCTCTAACACCATACACAAAATAAACTCAAAATGGATTAAAGACTGGAAACCATAAATCTCTTAGAGGAAAGCCTAGGCAGAACAGTCTCTGACATAAATCACAGCAAGATCATTTTTGATCCAGCTCCTACAGTAATGAAAATAAAAACAAAAATAAACAAAAGGGACATAAGTAAACTTAAAACCTTCCTCACAGAAAAGAAAATCATAAACAAAATGAAAAAACAACTCTCAGAATGAGAAAAAATATTTGCAAATGAATCAACTGGACAAGGGATTAATCTCCAAAATATACAAACAGCTCATGCAGCTCAATATCAAAAAAACAAACAAGCCAATCCCAAAATGGGCAGAAGACCTAAATAAACATTTCTCCAAAGAAGATATACAGATTGCCAACAAACACATGAAAGGATGCTCAACATCATTAATCATTAGAGAAATGCAAATCAAAACTACAATGAGTATCACCTCACACTGGTCAGAATGGCCATCATCAAAGAACCTACAAACAATAAATGCTGGAGAGGGTGTGGAGAAAAGGGAACCCTCCTACTCTATTGGTGGGAATGCAAACTGGTGCAGCCACTGTGGAGAACAGTATGAAGATTTCTTCAAAAACTGAAAATATGGGCTTCCCTGGTGGCACAGTGGTTGAGAGTCCGCCTGCCGATGCAGGAGTCGCGGGTTTGTGCCCTGGTCCTGGAAGATCCCATATGCCGCGGAGCGGCTGGGCCCGTGAGCCATGGCCGCTGAGCCTGCGTGTCCGGAGCCTGTGCTCCGCAACGGGAGAGGCCACAACAGTGAGTGGCCCACGTACTGCAAAAAAAAAAAAAAAAAAAAAAAAAAACCTGAAAATAGAGCTACCATATGATCCACCAATCCCACTCCTGGGCATATATCTGAAGGAAACCATAATTCAAAAAGATACATGCACCTCAATGCTCATTGCAGCACTGTTTACAATAGCCAGGACATGGAAGCATCCTAAATGTCCAATAACAGAAGAATGGATAAAGAAGATGTTGTACATATATACAATGGAATATTACTCAGCCATAAAAAAGAGCAAAATAATGCCATTTGTAGTCACATGCATGGACCTAGAGATTCTCATACTGAGTGAAGTAAGTCAGACAGAGAAAGACAAATATCATATGATATCACTTATATGTGGAATATAAAAATGGGGTACAAATGAAGTTATCTGCAAAACAGAAATAGAGTTACTGATGTAAAAAGTAAACTTATGGTTACTGGGGGGTAAGTGGGGGAGGGATAAATTGGAAGATTGGGATTGACATATATACACTACTATATATAGAATAGATAACTAATAAAGACCTACTGTATAGCACAGGGAACTCTACTCAATACTCTGTAATGGCCTATATGGGAAAAGCAGCTGAAAAAGAGTGGATATATGTATATGTATAACGGATTCACTTAACTGTACACCTGAAACTAACACAAGGTTGTAAATCAATTATACCCCAATAAAAACTTTTTTTCAAGTCTTGCCATTTGCAACAACATTGATGAACCTAGAAGTTATTATGCTATGTGAAATAAGTCAGACAGAGATAAACAAATACTATATGATTTTACTTATATGTGGAATCTAAAAAACAAATGAACAGACAAAACAAAACAGAAATTGACTAATAAATACAGAGAACATATTGGTGGTTGGCAGAGGGGAGATAGGTGGGGGGGACAGACAAAATTAATAAATAGTATTAAGAAGTACAAACTTCCAACTATAAAGTAAATAAGTCATGGGGATATAATGTACACATAGGGAATATAGTCAATAATAATGTAACAACTTTGTATGGTGATGGACTGTAACTGGTCTTAATGCAGGGATCATTTCATAATGTATAAAAATATAGAATCACTATACTGTACACCTGAAACTTAATAATGTATACTAATTATAATTCAATTTTTGAAAAGCTATACATCTTGGGTTCCACATCTGGATTATTGTCAAACACACCTATATGCTTGGAGACCAAAGTTAGATACTAGAGTGGGCATCTCAATACAGGGCCTTCAGTGTAGATTTCCATCAAATGTAAAAATAATCTTTACATTTTGACCGTAAAACTCCTTGGTTATGTAACGATCTTTACTTCCTGAAAGTTGCAGTGGAGATGGCAGAATGTTCCCACACTACATAATAGCAACAGCTTTTTTGTGTGTGTGTGGTACGCGGGCCTATCACTGTTGTGGCCTCTCCCGTTGTGGAGCACAGGCTCCGGATGCGCAGGCTCAGCGGCCATGGCTCACGGGCCCAGCCGCTCCACGGCATGTGGGATCTTCCCGGACTGGGGCACAAACCCGTGTCCCCTGCATCGGCAGGCGGACTCTCAACCATTGCACCACCAGGGAAGCCCTAGCAACAGCTTTTGACTGAGCACTTACTATATATCAGTCACTATGCTAAGAGCTTTCAATGAACTATATGATTTAGTCCTGCAGGCAGGTACGTTAGTACCACCATTTCACAGAAGAGGAGACTGAGCCTCAGAAAAGTGACAGAATTTGTCCCAAGCCACACAGTTAGGAAGCAGAGGACCTGGAATAGGGGCCAGGCAGTCTGACTCCAGAGCCTGTATTCTTAACCACTGTGCTAGTGCCTTTGTACTTCTGGTTCTAAGGGAGAGAGAATTCGGCCCAAAGTGAACTGAGAATTGTTAGAATTACCAGAAATGGGTATAGTTGATAGAGATTGAGATTGTTCATTCCAAATCATGAAGGTAAAGGGATGCAGGAAAAATCTTTGGCAAGGGTGGTTGAGATTTCTCTGGGTTTATGATGATGACTTCGCTTAAATCTGGGAGATGGCTCATTTCATCCCAGGCTTAGGAAGGAGGAAAACCAGATGCAGGGAGAAAAGGAAGGGTGGGACCCTAGGAAGAATGGTTAAAATCTGCCAGGGGAATTAGCCAAAGAGCTTGTCAGTTGTGTCAATATCCTTAATCAACAATCCATCTATCCCCTCCATACCCCCCCAGCTTTTCCCACACTCCTGCCTCAAGAAACTGAGATTAAGCAATTTAGATGCATCCCTATTTCTGCCACTAGAAAAGCCTGTTAGTGGGTGGTCTTAGGGGACAGAGGCATTGGATGAAGCTAGAGGGACAGCAGTTACTTCCCTACTCTGTGTATTCTCCCCTCTCCCTCTGCCTCAGAGTAGGGAGCATGGTTACCACCTAGTAACCTAGGGATGTCACTAGCATATAGTCTACTTATTTTCCACAGGCCACAGCAAGTAGGGCTCACTCAACTTTAAAATACATTTTGCATACACAGCTAAGTGTTCAAAACTGTATCTACACCCAGAACCTATCAACTTCTGCAAATGCTCTATTGAAAATCTTTCCAGCTTCCAAAGGTCAGCTTTATATCTTTGAGATGCTAATAGCTTCCATTTAATAAAATCAATAGTCAGTAATGTGGGAGGATTACTTAAGGAACAGGTCTGTTCAAAAGTGATCCTTTTTTGGCATTGAAACAAACACATTATATACATCATGCTACCTACTTATGACAATAAAAGCCTCATCCTCTAATAATCCATTAGCTTTTCCCAGCTTCTCACAAAGCAAGCTAAGTCGTGCTATGAAAAGGGCACCATGGGTAGGCCTTTAAGAGATAAGAATCATTTCTTTTCTTCTCAGAAGTTTAAGAAAAGTCACATAAAAATGTTGGCTTTTGGATGGTTTGAATGAAGTGACTCTTTGGAACAGTTCAAGTGGGAAGGAGCAGAGGATATTAGCAGGGGAGGGCATGAGGGGAAGTCAAGGCAAGATAAAAATCATATTTAGCTTCAAGCCATACTCCAAATAACAATGAGAGGGCAGGAAGGCAACTGCAACCCAGTAGATGCAGATTCCTCACACAGAACTTGGTGGAGGAATCCATTCTGGCTAGATCATTCATAACAATCTTCTCAGAAGACAAAACCTTTATTTACTACATTGCAACAACCCCAGAAGCCCAATACTTGGGTTAAGTTGCTGCCTTAATCTAAAAGGACAACTGGCAGATTCATTCATTCATTAAATCTGTTAAGTGCTTACTGTGTACCAGATACTGGAGATACAGCAGCAACAGAAAAACATCTCTGCCTTTTATGGAGCTGACATTCGAGGGTAGATGTTTCTTAGCCTGGAAAAATGTGTCAGGTAAGACCCAATTATTGTGCCCCCTACCAGGACCAGGGTCTCATCAAAGATCCCCTGAGTGGGAGGCTATGGCTTTCTGGTCTAACCTCTAAGTCCTCTGCTCTTGAAAGCATCCCTGTTCTATGTAGATAAAGGCCCTTTTCTGCTTGCACATCAAAGTCCATTGATGAAGGTCAGCCCATGAGCTCATCTTCTCTGGGTGTGATGAGTACCCAGAGTATCATATCAATTCGCTGCTCAACAACTTGTGCAGGGTGTTCACAAGTGTGACATCAATACACTATTCATCAACACTGCAATGAGCACACATGGGCTCCTGGGTGACAACTAAGAAGATAGTAAGTAAAAGAAGATAGACAATGCCCTGAACCTGGTAAATTGGAAGGCTTTCTTGGAAGTCCTTTCAGAGTACTTGAAGCCTGTTTCCTTCAGCCTTCATTGAACTCTAAGCAAGCCTGTGTGAATGTAATTCAATTTAACAAATATCTATTTTGAACTTATTCTGTGCCTAACCACTATGAGTGACATGGGGTAAGAAAGATAACTGACTCTTCCCTCTTCCCTCAGTTCTAGAGAGTGTTTTCCAAATCAGAAAAGATCTCTGATCCTCATCACTTCCTTTTCCATTTCCACTGATTTGGCCCTCACTTCCTGGGTGATTTCCCTGGGTGATCACCTAGCTCTAATCCCTCCCCACACACCACTATCAGGCCAGATTCCTTGACCAACACTTTGATTGGCTACTCTCACACCCCCAAATTCTCAATAGCTCCCAATTGCCAAGTCCAAATCTCTCACCCTGGAATTCAAACATTACAATAATCTGGCTTCAGTCTACATTTCCGTCCTTACCTTCTACTATGCCCCTTCAGAACTACTGGGCTCTTCTCAAACTGTTCTTTCTGTCCAGAAATATTCCCAACTATGATTTTAATCCCATACTTGAACATGGAAATAATATAGTCCAGAGGCTTTCAACTGCTTCAGCAACTATAGACCAACATCTCAACTTCTTAATAAAGAAACTGGAGCCCATAGAGAAGAAATGACTACCAGGGAGTTAGCAAGATACCTAGATTGCCATTTTTATATGTCTTTTTATTTTTTATGTATCTTCCATTTTTTCTGGTTTTTTAAGTTATACAGTTGGTAGAGGAATACATTTGTTTTGTAAAAAGTTAAAATAGAAAAAGGGGAGAAGACTCCAATTATTAAAATCAGGAATAAAAGAGGAAATATTAATACCAATCTAGCAGAAATAAAAAATATTCAAGGAAATACTATGAACATACCAACAAATTAGATAACCTGATAAAATGGACAAATTCCTAGAAAGACACAAACGACACAAACTACAGAAACTGACTCAAGAAGAAATAGAAAATCTGAATAGACCTACGACAAGTGAAGAGGTTGCATTAGTAATCAAAAACTTCCCACATGGGAAAAACTCAGGACCAGATGGCATCACTAGTGAATTTTACCAGACATTTATAGAAGAATTAACATCAAACTTTCACAAGCCCTTCCAAAAAATAGAAATGTAGAAATTTTCAAGAAAATACTTTGCAAATCAAATCCATTAGCACTTGAAAAAAATCCTTCACCTTACCAGATGGGATTGATCCCAGAAATGCAAGGTTGGTTCAACATAAAAATCAGTCACTACACTATAACATATTAATGAAATAAATGTTAAAAAAAAACACATGATCATCTCAATAGACATAGAAAAAGCATTTGGCAAAATCCAACACACTTTCATGGTAAAAAAACACACAAAACACTCAACAAATTAGGAATAGAAAAGAACTTCCTCAAACTGATGATGGATATGTATAAAAAAAACATAGTTAATATACTTAATGGTGAAAGACTGAATGCTTTCATCTTACAATCAAGAACGAACATCACTTCTATGTAACATTTGTACTGAAGATTCTGACTAGAGTAATTGGGAAAAAAGAAACAAAAAGGCATTCAGATTAGAAAGCAAAATAAAACTATTCACACATGACATGTTGGTATATAAAAATTCTTAAGGAATCCACACACAAAACAACCCCTTTTATAACTAATAAATGAGTTCACAGTGTTACAGGATACAAGATCAATATACAAAAGTCAATTGTATTTCTATACACTGGTGATAAACCATCTGAAAATGAAATTAAGAAAACAATCACATTTAAGTAGCATCAGAAAGAACAAAATACTCAGGAATACATTTAACAAAAGAACAGCAGGACTTGTACACTGAAAACTGCAAAACATTGTTGAAAGAAAGTAAAGGAGACCTAACTAAATAGAAAGATACTTCATATTCATGGACTGAGAGATTTCACATTGTTAAGGTGGTAATACTCTGCAAAATGATTTAGATTCAATACAATCCCTATCAAAAGTCTCAGCTTGCTTCTTTGCAGAAATTGACAAGCTGATTCCAAATTTCATATGGAAATTCAGGAGATCCAAAGTAACCAAAACATTTTGAAAAAGAAGAACAAAGTTGGAAGACTCATACTTCCTGGTTTCAAAATTTACCACAAACCCTTAATAACCAAAGAGTGTGGTACTGTCACAAGAATAGACATAAAGATTAATGGAATAGCTGAAAGTTCAGAAATATACCATACATTTATACTGAATTAAGATTTTTTCAAAGTTGTCAAGACAATTCAAGGGGGAGAGTATAATCTTTTCAACAAATGGTGCTGGGAAAATGGTATAGCTACATGCAAAACAATAAATTTGTACTTATACCTCACACTATATATAAAAATTAATGCAAAATGGATCAAAGAACTAAATATCAGAGGTAAAATTATAAAACACTTCAAAGGAAACTCAGAAGCAAATTTTCATGACCTTGGATTAGACTAGTTTCTTATACGTGACACTTAAAGCACAAGTAACCAAAGGGAAAAAATATAAATTAGGCTTCATCAAAATTAAAAACTTTTGTATTATAAATAAGAACATCAAGAAAGTGAAACAGGTGCTTCCCTGGTGGCACAGTGGTTAAGAACCTGCCTGTCAACACAGGGGACACAGGTTCGAGCCCTGGTCCGGGAAGATCCCACATGCTGCGGAGCAACTAAGCCCATGTGCCACAACTACTGAGCCTGCACTCTAGAGCCTGTGAGCTACAACTACTGAGCCCATGTGCCACAACTACTGAAGCCCGTGTGCCCAGAGCCCATGCTCCACAACAAGAGAAGCCACTGCAATGAGAAGCCTGCGCACCACAAGGAAAAGTAGCCCCCACTCGCCACAACTCGAGAAAGCTTGCGTGCAGCAATGAGGACCCAATGCAGCCAAGAATAAATAAATAAAATTTTTTTTAAAAAAAGAAAGTTAAACAACCCACAGAATAGGAGAAAATATTTGCATATCTTATATCTGATAAGGATCTAGTAACCAGAATATCTAGAACTCAACAATAAAAAGGCAAATAACCCACTTAAAATGGGCAAAGCATCTGAATAGACATTTCTCCAACGAAGATATATAAATAGCAATAAACACATAAAAAGATACTCAACACCATTAGCCATCAGGGAAATACAAATCAAAATCTCAATGAGATACCAATTCACACCCACTCGGATGGCTGTAATAAAAAAGAAAGGACAATAATATGTATTGATGGGAATGTGGAGAAACTGGAACCCTCATATACTGCTGGTAGGAATATAAAATGGTATAGCCACTGTGGAAAACATTTTGGCAGTTCCTCAAAAAGTTAAACACATAGTTACCATATAATCTAGCAATTCTATTTCTAGGTACATACTCAAGAGAACTGCAGACATATGTTCACACAAAAACTTATATGCAAATGTTCATAATAGCATTATTCATAATAGCCAAAAAGTGAAAACAATCTAAATGTTCATTAACTGATAAATGGATAAGCCAAAACATGGTGTACATATATATATATATATATACATACGTATATATACATATTTATGTGTATATATATTAAATTGTACACTTTAAAATGCTAACTTTTTGCATGTACATTACATCTTTATAAAATAAATAAAAAGTTAAGACAGTCTAGATAAGGTGAAATTTCCCCTTTGACTACTCTCCATCCTAGTTATTTTCCACCTTTCCTGAGGAAACCATGGTTATGGTTTTTGGGTGTAATCCTTGCTGATCTTTTTTAATGCCTTTATATAAATATTTACACGCTACAGTGGATTCATCACTGTTCCATATGTTAAACTGATGTTCACTCATCCCTTGGTACACATTCTTCAGCATTTTTAGTAGCCCTTCCCTCAAAATTGATTAGAAGTTCTTAAAGAAGAAGTGCTATCACATCCATTCCATAGTTCTCTCAGTTCCTGTCATGATGTCTTAGCACCTGTGAATAGTTCTATAAAGGCTCGAGCAGTGTCATAGGAAGCCAGCCTACCCCTGGATCTAGCAGTATGATATTTCTGAGAAGAAAATGGGTAAGCGATATTGTCTAAATGTCACTTCAATATTTCCAAAGTCCAAATCTAGCCAGCTAGAGAGGAATGAAAAGTGAGCCATCCTCTGAGAAAGTGAAGGGTTACTGCCAGTCACATTAAATAATAGAATCTCAGAGCAGTTGAATCAGAGGAGTTACAAAGGAAGTGGAAGGTTGGCCAGTCCATACCACCACCTGACCCCTAATCAATACATAAACTCCCTTGACAACATCTGCTGCCGGCAATTTCCCAGCCCATCTGCTTAAACACAACCAGTGATGAGGAGATCACTATCTCCCAAGGCAGCCCTTTCCTTTTCCAGATAACTAATCATGAGCAGAACCCTCTAATCTGCTCCTATTTTATGAAGGCATCAGTCAAATAGCCCAGCAAACACTGCAAAAAAGGCAAAACATAGACAAGGGAATTAGATTGGAGGAAATAAAGTCTCCTATAATAACAAAGTCCTCCTATAATAACAAAACGTCCTTCTCTACCACTATAGTTAAGCAATAGCAATGTGTGGTTGCAAAGGTGGATGTAGAGATCTAAAAGAAACCTGGTTTGCTGCAGGCACAGCTCCCACTTTTTGCACACACATTCCCATTTCTGTTCTTAACTCTCAGACCCAGCTTCCAGGAAAATCAAGTATGCTTAGAGATTCCTGAACATGCATGCCAAGAAGCATTTAGCACTCCTACCTGGCACAAAGCCAGTCAGCATGGCGGGTACAGTCAAGCACAGAAAGCATTCCTTTGCCTCTCAGGGGAAAGAGATTTAATAACTGTCACTAATTACATGAAAGATCATTATAAGAAGGCTGCTAACACATTGTTTTCCTTTCCCAGCATAGACACATTGAGCAATAATGAGCTTAAACCAAAGCAATGAAGATTTTGGCTACACATCAGACAAAAAGAAGGAAGGAGGAGGAGGGGGAGAGAAGGAGAAAGGAAAGGAAAAGATATGAGACAAGACCTGTGTAGATATCCTGTATCAGCATTCAAGGCCAACTATCAGCATGTTAGAATGGGCCTGGCCCTCTGAGTTCCATTCCTCCCCAACAAAGAACCATCATATCAGTCAGGCCACTCTTTCCAGTCATTCCAACACATCCTACTTATTCTCACCTCTACCTCTGTATCCTTCTAATGGCTGCCCTCTACCATCTGTACAAGAAGCCTTCCCCTACTCTTTTCTATCATTCCTCTCTTGTCCCTGGCTTCCCTGAAAGAACAGTGCCTTCCCACAAACTCTCTTATTTAGGCTTCAAAACAGCCCTGTAAGGCAGACAAAGCAGCCTTTATTATTCCCACACTGTACTTCAGAAATCCAAGGCCATACTGTATAACACAGGGAACTCTACTCAATACTCTGTAATAACCTATATGGGAAAAGATTCTGAAAAAGGAATCGATATATATATCCATATATATATATATATATATGCTTGACTTTGGTGTACACCTGAAACTAATACAACACTGTAAATCTACTATACTCCAATAAAAATTAAAAGGAAAAAAAAGAAATGCAAGGCCAGAGAAGGTGATGCCTCACAGTGAACAGGTGGCAGTCAGGACTGAAGCAAGGTCTCAAGACTCTTGGGCCAAAGTTAGGAGAGACAATCTATGACAGTACTGAAGGGTACAGATGTGGGAATCTGGGTTGAAGTTCTGGCTCTACAACTGCCTTGATGAGTAATTGTAGAATAAGTTACTTAAACCTCTCTGATCCTCTGTTTCCTCATCTATAAAATACAGAGAATAATATCAATCTACCTCATGGGGGCTGTTGTGAAGATTAAATAAGGTAATGCACGTAAAACCCTTAGAACAGCTCCTGGCAAGGTGTCAAATATTAGATGTTATTATTATTATCCTCTAAGTTGGTACCATTTTCTCCTAGAAACACAAGGCAACACGGCATCTGAGAAAAATTTTTCTCTCTAGTGAGGAAAGGGATATCAGAGGTGCTTTTGTAATTACCCTCATAAATTCCACAAGTCTCTCACATTCCAAATGCCAGTTCCTTGACAGCCAGACACTAAACAGTCCTCACCAAAGGGAGATTAAATCTGGGTTGAAAATGTTGATGTCCCTTGCTTCCTAAGGTGAGAGCTCAAGCCAGAATGGGGGTGGGGTAGGGTGGAGGGAAGCCCTTTATAGATGACATAGTTTCCCTGCCAGTCAAGAAAACCAGATGCCTTTGGCAAAGTTGGTAGATGCCAAATCAATATATAAAAGTTAACTGCATTTCTGTAAATTAGCAAATATCATATAGGAAGAAAAGATGATTTTACAAAAATATCATTTATAATCTTAAACAACATATAATTCCTAAAAGTAAATCTAAGAAAATATACATAGGCCCTTTATGATGAAGACTATTAAGCTTTTTTGAAAGATATTACAGCTGAAATAGAGAGTAAAACCATGTTTTTAGATAGTCTCAATATTGTAAAAATGTCAATTCCCCTTATCTTGACCTAGTGACTAAATTTATCCATACAAAAATCTCAATAGGGATTTTGGAACACTAAGAAGCTCATTATAAAATGTATAAATAAATAAAGGAAGAAGAATAGCTAATACACACCTGAAAAAATCAAGGTGAGATGAATTACAAACATATAATAAAACTATAGTAATATAGATAAGCTAACTAGAAAGTACCAAAAGCTCAAATATATATGAGAACATGACTCATGAAAGATCTGGCTTTTTGAATTATTGAGAAAATAAAGATATGTCCAACAAAAGGAATAAAATAAAATCAGATCTTTTCTTCACACCATATATAATAAATTCCCACGGGATTAAATATTTATAATTAAAAACAAAACTATAAAAACTTTCAGAAAACAATTTAGAGGAATGGCTTTATAGACTTGGAGTAGAAAAAATTTCTTAAATAAGAAAAAAAACATAAACAAGAAAGAAATTAATTAATTTGACCACTTTTAGTAAGAACTTCTCTCCAAAAGGTTATCATAAATAAAGTGAAAAGACAAGCTATAAACTGGGAGATGTTTACACAAATGATTATTCTCCAAAATGTGCAAAAAAGGCCTTTAAAAATAATTAAAGAAAGACCAACAACCCAAAAGAAAAAAGTAGAAAAATCTTAACACACATGTCACTAATGAGGAATTATGAATGGCTCACAAACATATGAAAATATGCTCCATCTGTTTAGAAATAGGAAAAATGAGATATGAGATGATATTTTACAGCCATCAGATTTGCATTCATTAAAAATTTGACAATAAGAGTGTGAAAGATGTGGGGGAGGAAAAGAAAACTAGATGTCTATGACAGAAATCTTATTTAAATAAATAGCTGAAAACTTTCCAAATCTGGGGAAAGGTATGGACATCCAGGCACATGAAAGTTCAAAGGTCCCCAAACAGGTTGAACCAAAGGAAGACGTCACTGAGACACATTATAATAAAAATGTCAAAAATCAAAGACAAAGAAATAATCTTGAAAGTGCAAAAGAAGCCCATCACATACAAAAAAAAAAGAAAAACAATAAGTTTAAGGATAAGTGGATTTCTCAGCAGAAACTTTGCAGATGAGGAAGGTAAGATGATGTTCTCAAAACACTGAAAGAAAAATATTGCCAACCAAGAATACTTTACCTGGCAAAGCTATCAAAAACATTTGAAGGAGAGATAAAGACATTCCCAGACAAACAAAAGTGGAAGGAGTTCATCACCACACCTGTCTTATAAGAAATGCTAAAGGGAGTTATTCAAGGCAAAAAGAGAGAACGCTGACTAGTAACATGAAATCATGTGAAAGTATAAAACTCACAGGTAAAGGTAAATATATCGTTAAACTAAGTATTCAAATATTGTAATATAGTGCTGTGTAAATCATTTAACTTTAGTATAAAGGCTAAACAACAAAATAATTATAAGTACCTATAGCTACAATATTTTGTTAATGGATTCACAGTATAAGAAGATGTAAAGCATGATATCAAAAACATAAAAGGTATATGTTAAGCTATTGTATGTGGACAAATTTAAGTTGATATCAGCTTAAAATAGACTGTTATAACAATAAGATGTTTTGTTTAAGTCTTATGATAAACACAAAGCAACACCTATAGTAGATATACAAAATATAAAGAGAAAGGAATCTAAGCGTATCAGTATAGAAAATCATCAAACCATTAAGGAAGAGAGCAAGAGAGGAAGAAAGGGAAAAAATCTATAAAACATGAAGAAAACAATTAACAAGTTGCCAATAGTAAGTACTATCAATAACTACTTTAAATGAAAATGGACTAAAATCTCAAATTGAAAGGCATAGAGTGGCTGCATGAATACAATACAATACCTGACTGTATGCTGCCTACAAGAGGTTCAATTCAGCTTTAAGGATATACAAAAGCCAAAAGTGAAGATATGGAAAAAGATATTCCATGCAAATGGAAATCAAAGAGAGAAGGAGTAGATATACCTATATCAAACAAATTGATATTAAGTCAAACTGTAATAAGAGATAAAGAAGGTCATCATATAATCATAAAGGGGTTAATTCATGAAGAGGAATAACAATGGTAAATATATATGCACCCACATCAGAGCACCTAAATATATGAAGCAAACATTAACAAATCTGAAGGAAGCAATAGCAATACAATAATAGTTAGGGACTTTAATATCCAAGTTTCAACAATTTATAGATCATCTGGGCACAAAACCAATAAGAAAACATTGGACCTGAATGACACTTTGGACCAAATGTATCTAACAGACATATACAGAACATTCTATCCAACAGCAGCAGAAAACACATACTTCTCAAGTGCTCATGGAACATTCTCCAGGATAGACCATATGTTAGGCCACAAAAGAAGTCTTAACCAATTTAAGTAGACTGAAGTCATATAAACTATCTTTTCCAACCACAATGGTAAGAAACTAGAAATCAGTAGCAGGGAAACCTGGAAAATTCACAAGTATGTGAAGAGTGAACATCATGCTACTGAATAATCAATGGAGCAAAGAAGAAGTCAAAAGAGAAATAATTTTTTAAAAACTTGAAACAAACAAAAATTGGCATACAACATACTAAAACATATGGGATGCAGCAAAAGCAGTTCCAAGAAAGAAGTTTATAGAAATAAATGTCTACATTAAGAAAAAAGAAAGATCTCAAATTAATAATCTTACTTACACCACAAGGAACTAGGAAAAGAAGAACAATCTCAGCCCAAAGTTAGTAGAAGGAAGAAAATAACAAAAATCAGAGTAGAAATAAGTGAAATAGAAACTAGAAAGAAAAAAGAAAAGATCAATAAAACTAAGAATTGGTTTCCTAAAAGATAAATAAAATTGACAAACCTTTAGCTCTAGCTAAAGAAAAAAAGAGAAAACTCATATAAATAAAATCAGAAATGAAACAGGGGACATTACAACAGATACCACAGAAACACAAAGGATCACTGAGTACACTGTGGACAATTATAAACCAACAAACTGGACAACCTAGAGAAAATGGATAAATTCCTAGAAACATAAAATCTACCAAGACTGAATCATGGAGAAATAGAATATTTCTCAAAGAACAAAGAAAAGAAAAGAACAAAGAAAAATCAAGGACGAGATAGCTTCTCTGGTGAATTCTACCAAACATTTAAAGAATAAATACCAACTCTTCTGAAAATCTTCCCCAAAAAATGAAGAAGAGGGAACACTTCCAAACACATTTTACAAAGCCAGCATTACTCTGCTACCAAAATCAGACAAGGACACTATAACAAATGAAACTTACAGGCCAATATCCACAATGAACACAGATGGAAAAATCCTCAACAAAATACTAAAAAAAAAAAAAGAATTCCACGGTACATTAAAAGGATTATACACCATGAAAAAGTCATATTTACCCCTGAGATGCAAGGGTGATTCAATATACCCAAATCAATACATGTGATTTACTACATTAACAAAATGAAGGATAAAAAATGAATCATTTCAATAGATGCAGAAACAAGCATTTGACAAATAAAAGTTATACATGGCAAATCCATAGCTAACCTAATACTCAGTGGTGAAAAACTGAAAGCTTTTATTCTGTGATCAGAAAGAAGATAAAGGTGTCCACTCTAACCACTTTTATTCAGTATAGTACTGGAAGCTCTAGCCAGGGCAATTAGGCAAGAAAATGAAATTAAAGGCATCCAAATTGGAAAGGAAGAAGTAAACCTAGAGGGGTGGGATAGGGAGGGTGGGAGGGAGGGAAATGCAAGAGGGAAGAGATATGGGGACATATGTATATGTATAACTGATTCACTTTGTTATAAAGCAGAAACTGACACACCAGTGTAAAGCAATTATACTCTAATAAAAATGTTAAAAAAAGAAGTAAACCAGTCTCTGTTTGCAGATGACATGATCTTATATATAGAAAACCCTAAAGACACTATCAAAAATACTGTTAAAACTAATAAAGGAATTCAGTAAAGATGGAGGATACAAAATCAACAAACAAAAATTATATGTACTTCTATACACTAACAGTAACCTAGCTAAAAAAGACATTAAGAAAACAATTCCATTTACAATAGCATCAGTAAGAATAAAATGCTCAGGAAAAAATGTAACTGAAGTTAAAGATCTGTACACTGAAAACTATAAAACATGGATGAAAGAAATCAAAGAAGACACAAATAAATGGTAAGATACCTCATGCTCCCTCATGGGTTACAGGAATTAATATTGTTAAAATGTCCAGTTTACCCAAAGCAATCTACAGATTCAATGAAATTCCTATAAAAATTCTAATGACTTTTTTTACAGAAGTAGAAAAACAATCCTAAAATTTGCATATGACCACAAAAGACCCCACATAGCTAAAGTAATCTTGAGTAGGAAAAATAATGCTGGAGGCATCACACTCCCTGACTTTGAACTATAATACAAAGCTATATTAATCAAAACAGTATAGTGTTGGCAAAAAAGAACAGACACATGGATTAATGGAACAGGAAGGTTCAGAGATCAACCATGCATATATTGTCAACTAATTTTCAACAAAGGTACCAAGAATACACAACAGGGAAAGGATAGTCTCTTAAATAAAAGGTGCTGGGAAAACTGAATACGCAATGTGAAAGAAAGAAACTGGACTCTTATCTTACATTGTATACAAAAATCATCTCAAAATAGATTAAAGAATTAAACATAAGACCTAAACCATGAAACTCCTAGGTGAAAACATAGGGGAACATCTCCTTGACACTGGTCTTGGCAATGATATTTTGGAATATTTTTTCTAATTATTTTATTTTATTATTTTTTAAACATCTTTATTGGAGTATAATTGTTTTACAGTGGTGTGTTAGTTTCTGCTTTATAACAAAGTGAATCAGCTATACATATACATATATCCCCAATATCTCCTCCCTCTTGCTTCTCCCTCCCACCCTCCCTATCCCACCCCTCCAGGTGGTCACAAAGCAACTGTGTTTTTAGTGTCAGGTGCTTTGAGCTGATCTCCCTGTGCTATGTGGCTGCTTCCCACTAGCTATCTATTTTACATTTGGTAGTGTATATATGTCCATGCCACTCTCTCACTTCATCCCAGCTTGGAATTGACACTAAAACCACAGGTAACAAAAGCAAAAATAAACAAGTGGGACTACATCAAACTAAAAACTTTCTATACAACAAAGGAAACAATCAATAAAATAAAAGGTAACCTATGTAATGGGAGAAAATATATCTCATAATGGGTTAATATCCAACATATATAAGTAACTCAATACAACTCAAAGGCAAAACCACAAATAGCCTGATTTTAAAATGGGCATAGAACGTGAATAGATATTTTTCCAAAGAAAACATACAAATGGTCAACAGGTATAAGAAAAGATGCTCAACATCACTAATCATCAGGTCAGGGAAGTGAAAATCAATACCACGACAAGATATCACCTCACACATGTTAGGAAAGCTATTACCAAAAAGTCAAAAGATAACAAGTGTTGGTAAGGATGTGGAGAAAAGGGAGCCCTTTTGGTGGGAATGTAAATTGGCACAGTCATTATGGAAAACGGATTCGCAGTAACTCAGAAAACTAAGAATGTAACTTCTGGGTATATTTCCAAGGGATACAAAATCCCTGTCTCAAAGAGAAATCTGCAGTTTCATGTTCAATACAGCTTTAGTCAAAGTAACCAAGATATGGAAACAATATAAATGTCAGTCGATAGATGAATGGATAAAGAAAATGTGATATATATATACTCTCACAGATTTGCTGAGAGTAGATCTCAAGTGTTCTTACCAGAAAAAAAAGAGTTAACTATATGTAATAGTCACTTCACAATGTCTACATATATCAATACATCATGTTGTACACATTAAATATATACAATTTTTATTTGTCAAAAATAATTTTTAAAAGAATGTTTAAAATTTTTCAAGTCAAATTAAGTATTCTTAAATGTTTTAAATAATTTAAATAGTATAATATTCAATATGTATATATTCAAATCTGTATTTAATAGTATAACTGTTACCAGAAAAACCTAGATGCCTCTGACACCAACTATACTTCCACTCTACCCCTAAGTCTTCTCCTTGTGTTTATTTTCATGGGCTCATCACCTGCTTAGACCTTGATAGAATTTAGGTTTGTATTAGTCAAATAGCCACAAAAGGAATACTTGGATCAGTTAAACCAAACCACCCAGAATTTACTTCTAAACTGTTGTGTGCAGGGCCCTGTGCCCTGGGGATGGGGAGGGAGGCAGATGAATAACCAACAAGTAATGTGTAGATGTATAGATATTAACTGACTCTGCCAGAACCTTTAGAAGTTCACTTTTCTCTGAAATCTACTCATCTCCCCAGAAAGGTCACAATATTTGATAGACATTCAGAAAAGCTATTTCAGGGTGGTGACCTGGCAAAATACTAGCTTTGGAGTCAGACGTGTTATGTTGTCTAGGCTATACCACTTGCTACTCTACCGGTAGGGTCTCACTCACTATCTGATCCTGTAAAACTGTACCAGTGCCCCAAATCTGGCCTGCTCCTTGTTTAG
Source organism: Grampus griseus (assembly GCF_964374135.1). Lineage (NCBI taxonomy): Eukaryota > Metazoa > Chordata > Mammalia > Artiodactyla > Delphinidae > Grampus > Grampus griseus. The sequence goes on from NC_138999.1 coordinate 52,253,592, forward strand.
GGTTCTCCTGCAATATCTGCCTTGTATTTCTAACCTCTTCTAGTTCCTATCCAGGCTGAAGTATTCTCCTGTGGCTACTCATATGCCTCTTCCTTCCTACTACTGAACTACTGAACCACATCCCTTCCTTAACAATCCTCTGCCTATTACCGGCTGACCTGTGTACAAATGTTATAGAGTCCAGGGGCTGTGGCAAGGGAGAAATGGGGAATGACTGCTAATGAGTATGGGTTTCTTTTGGGGGTGATGAAAAATTTCTGGAACTAGATAGTGGTGATGGTTTTACAGCATTCTAAATGTACTGAGCTGTACACTTTAAAATGGTATTTTATATACATTTTAAAATGGTTATGTGTATTTTACGTCAATATTTAAAAGTATAGAGTATTGATTAAAGGGTTCTTGGAGTTTATCTAGTCTAACCTCTCCATCTTCTAAGGGAGAAAACTGAGACCTGGGAAAGAGAAAGGACTTGACTAAGGTCACAGAACTTAAGCAAGTCATTTTCCTCCTGTATAAGTTTTCATATCTACTATCACACTCTTGTAGGATGGGCTCCAGGTCTAAAGTACTTCTGTACCTCCTCAGTACCACTTGATGATCATCTGTTGGAGGAATTAATTTATAACTAAGCACTTCATTCTACAGATGAGAAAACCATTATTAGTTCATTGCACACTGCCTGCCTCTGGATTCCCAGTCACCTTATTGGAGCACAGCCAACAACTCTATGCTGGACCCACTAATACCAACCACTTGCCATGGCAACAAGGCCACCCTCTGTCTGCAGCCTACTGACACTGCACTCTCCCTACTGGGCTGTACTTTCCCCCAGTGTGTACAGTTGGAAGGGTCCTCACTCATCTCACACCCTCAGCCAATCCCAACACACATGGGAAGGTGAACTTCTAGGACCTGGCCTCAGTTTAAGTTTACCTGACTGTACTGCAACTTCAGGGGTACTGCTGGCCCTGTCTCATGTGTAACACCATTATTAACTGTGCTCATAACAGTAAGCTATGCTTACCTAATATGTAACTGAATATGGGCATGATTCTACTTCACACATGGGCCTCAGGCCCAAGCTCCACTACCTTAATAAGCTTATCAAAACAACTAAAGAGCTGGACTAATGGGCAGAATTTACAGGTCTAATATTATGGTTCTTTTCTGTAATACATCGTACAAAAGATGAATAGCAAAGTGTTCCACTATTTATTCTCTAATAAATGAGGACTAACTGCTGATGTACAGCCCCAGTAACATTATTATGCCTATTGGTAGAAGCCAGAGCAGCCAAGAATGTATAGTTACATATTTGGAAGGCTCATTAGTTAGCTTTGAGAGTCTGGCAATATCAGCATGTCCAGGCTTCCATGTGGCCCATGTCCTCACACAAGTGGCTGAATGGGGTGGAACAGAGTCTTGAGTGCCCAAATGGTCTCGGCATAGCTAGATACACTTAGGAGTAGCAGGAAGCTGATGCAGGGGACAGGACAAAAGCCCAGAGGCCTGGAGAACAATAGAGGCTTAGCAGACCTCATCTCACGCTTCAGAACTCTGAAAGGCCGCAGATAGGTAGAGGGTCAGTGTATTCCCAGGGGATGGGGGCGTATAACAAGGACACTACTTCTACTATTAATTCTGAAAGTTTGCTACTAATATCATGAATATTATTATTGAGTACTTCCTAATGTGTCAGAACCTATTATCAGTACTTTTCTTGCATAATTCTGTTTAGTTCTCACAACAACTTAATGAGGTAGGTACTATTATATCATCAAATTACAGATGAGGTCACTGAAACACAGAAAGTACATGTGACTTGCCCATAACTACATTATTGTTAATAAATGGGAAGGCTATGATTTTAATCCAGAAAGATTATCTGCAGAGCTAGTGCTCTTAGCCACTTATACCTTCTCATGAGTAGGAGTTCTAGCAAGACAGATTTCAGTTCAACCTAAGGACAAACTCTCTCAGAACTGTCCTGAACTACAACCAGTGGTCTGAAGATGTAGGAAGCCACCTAACAGTGGAGGTATAAAAGCAGAGACTGAATGACCACTTGGGAAGCAGGGATATTTTAGGCGCATTCAAACATCAGCAAGGAGGCTGAACTAGATGACTTTTAAAATCTCCCCAAGACCTAAAATTTCCTGGCTATGTGAGTCAACAACAACTGCTCACAGGCCATTTTAAGAAGAATCAACAAATCCAGGCCTTTTGGCTGGATCCAATCCAACAAAGTCCAATCAAACACAAACTTAAGCCAAAATGACCTTCCTTATGCAGGGCCCAGGGCCCATGGACCAAGGGTCACAGAGAATGACTCTTAGAGCCTTAATAAGAACAATACACTGATAACATACTGATGCTGAAGGCTTTTCATTGATGATCCATGTTAGCAAATAAAAGGCTCATAAGACATATTATTAGTACAAGTGAGATTCAGGGAGAATATTTATGCTGTTTAAAAGAAAATCCTGTTTACAAGCATCTTCAAACAGAGCAAAAACTCCTAGTAGGCAATGTGGTGTCACAGAAACAACACTGAGCTAACAACCTGAAGGGCTAATTTACAGATCTGGTTCTGCTTTGCGACTTTAACTTGCTACAGAACCTTAGATAGGTCATGTCCCATCTTGGAGCCTCAGTTCCCTCATCTCCTGTCTGCAATGGGGATGAGAAGGGCTAATGATGAGAGGCTTTTGTGAGACAGGATATGTCAAGTGATCTCATAAAGGTTTAAAGAAAGTCCTTAACTAATGAAAGGAATTATCATAAAAAACAGGTTTCTTCATTATGACATCTGTTTAGCTAGTAAAAGTAATGAGAGGATGTGATTCCAGGCTGGGGAAGTATTCTTTTTAATTGAGCTTTGCTAGAACTGTGGAGAGTCTGGTAGTAAGGAGGGGCTCAAAAAACACTCGGTTGTAATAGCAGTAATGCTGAGAGTGATGAAAATACTTCCAGACTTTCTTTCCCTCTTTCCCTTTCCATCCCTTCCCTCTCCTTCCCTCCTCTTCCCTCCCCCGTGGGCTCACTCTACTCCTTCATCCCCCACCCTCTGTCCCTGTCATGATTCAGTTCCTATCTTGTATTTAGCAAAGCCAAGAAAGCTGATGAAGTTATTTTACTGTTCAGAGGCAATTTCATCTTCTAGGTCTTCTGCTCCTGGGCGGGGGGCAGTGGGTGGGTGGTGGGATGGGTGGTTGTGAAGTGGTGATGGTGGAAGGAAAGGAGAGGTAGGAAAGTTAGTTACCCCAAATGTCTTCTTCAACTATTATTAACAAAGAACTCCAGGCCCCCACCACCTCAAATGGATTTCTCCTTGTATAATTGCGTCTTCTACAAGCAAAGGGGAAAAAAGCAAAGTGAAACAAGAAAACTGGTCATTTATGAAGTAGAAAAGGCCTTCCTTTCACCTTTAAGGAAGTCACCTGAAATTATGATAGGCTTTGGTTTTGCCTTCTCCAGCACCATCCCTACAGAAGGATCAAGGGGAAAGCACCTTAGATGTGCCACTTTAGATGTTCTGTTATATAAAAAATCCTACCTTCAGCTTTCCTCTCAATGCCTTAATACCTCATCCAAAGACAGCCATGTCAGTCCAATGTCTTATGTGAGGAAACAGAAATTAATCTAAGTGAATATGCCTGTCAGCTCTAGTTGTTTCTATTCCAAAGCTGGAGGGTTGTATTTGTGGATGGGGTAGGGGAATGAGGCAGGGAATAGTCTCCAATCTGCCCCAATCAAGAAAGAGAAATGGAGGCTAGAAGTAAAGCTCTTGGAAAAATAATAAAGTCCAAAGGGAAGAGAATGGTTTGGTCAGTTGTCCCTATGTTATATAACTCCATTGGATGGCATCTCATGACTATTGAGTGTTCTGAGTTCAGTCAGTCAATGCAAGAACCTAAGGGAGGCAGCCCCATCTTGAACCAGTAAGTGCTGCCCAGGGGTTCGAATTCTAGCTCTTTGAGGCTGGCAGAGATTCAGTACTCATCCTAGTCCTGGCATATTGTGGTCCCAACCCAGCCTGCACCTGAGTTTGGTACTTACTTGGGACAGCAGCTCACCTGACCAGATGCACTGCTCTGGAGAACAAGTTGTTTCAATAACTGAAGATTGGTAAGACCAAGTAAGAGAAGGGAAGATAAGAGAGAAACACGTACACTCTAAAGCCAAACTTCGTATACTTGGAGATTTCACAGCTACTCTAAGATGTTTCCAGATCACTCTGAGGAGGTCAAGTAAGGGAAAGGCTGGCCCTTGCAGAGTCATAAAGAGGTCTGGAGACTAGCAGCCTAGATAATATTGCCAACAAACCTGGTTCTTAGCCGGGGTTACTTTGGCCCTAGGCTAGTCCGGAAACTTGCCATCAGTAAGTAGGATCTAAGAATCCTTTCATCTTGGAACTGGAACTGGAGGACAAATAAGAGCCAAAAGAGAACTGCCAGGGCCAAGCTATCATGAGCAGGTGGCCTTGACAGTACCAGGGACATTCCTTTGCTCGGTAGCTTCCTTCTTCACTGATCTGACCCTCTGCCTTACTTGTGGTCTCTCCCCTTCAAGAAAGCCAACCCAATCTTCAAGCTTCCCTCAGGGTAAAAGCAAGTCTAATCTCTCATGGGGGCATAGACTTCAGAGTTGCTAAAGTCCTTTCACATGAACTTTTGAGCCCCACAATGGTCATGGGGAATGCAGAAGGCACTGGATTGTGAGCCCCCAAGAAGCTTAGGCTTTAGGTACTACTCTGAGTGGCCTGGGTCTCTGAAGAAAATAGTTTCTCTTTGCTCTGGTTTTCAGCTATAACCTCTGCCCTGCTCTACTAGCCTTAGAACTCTCTATATGAGAGAGGGCAAATTGCGCCATATCAAACTGTAGCATGCTATTCAAATATTAGGGTCTGATATTTAAGGAATATCAGGGCTCACTGCCCCGTTTTACAGGTGAGAAAAATAAAACGTTTGAAGATATGAAGAAATTATTTTAAAGATCACACTGCTCACAAGTATTTGAATATAAGATGTGAAGTCAGTTCTATCTGATTCTCAGACCAGTGCCCCAGAATTCAAAATAGTTCCTAAGGGGCATGAAGTCCCTGTGGAGGACCAGCTAGCTCCAAGCAAATGGAGGTGCTAAGTACGTATGTTTGCAGCTCTCCCTTTCCATGGTATTTTGTGTTTCTTTCCACCTTTTTCCCTCATCTACCGTTTTTTTTTTTTTGTTTGTTTGTTTTTGGGTTTTGGTTTCGCTTACTTCATTTCCTTGCTTCCTTCATGGTCCCTTCTCTCCTCCAAATCATTCTCAGGCAAAAGTTTGATATCAATAATTAACACTTCAGTATGAATAGGCTGAAGCCTTTTCCTCTCTTCTCTGGAGTCTGGATCCTAAAGCAAAGTTGTAATTATAAAATGAAAGGCGATTAATTGGGTTATTTGTTTTTTGATATTGGATTAATCTCCAAAATATGCAAACAGCTCATGCAGCTCAATATCAAAAAACAAATAACCCAGTCAAAAAATGGGGGGCGGGCTTCCCTGGGGGCGCAGTGGTTGAGAGTCCGCTTGCCGACGCAGGGGACACGGGTTTGTGACCCGGTCCGGGAGGATCTCACGTGCCGCGGAGCGGCTGGGCCCGTGAGCCACGGCCGCTGGGCCTGCGCGTCCGGAGCCTGTGCTCCACAACTGGAGAGGCCGCGGCAGTGAGAGGCCCGTGTACCGCAAAAAAAAAAAAAAAAAAATGGGTGGAAGATCCAAATAGACATTTCTCTAAAGAAGACATACAGATGGCCAAAAAGCATATGAAAAGATGCTCACGCTAATTATTAGAGAAATGCAAATCAAAACTACAATGGGGTACTACCTCACACGAGTAAGAATGGCCATCATCCAAAAATCTACAAACAAAAAATGCTGGAGAGGGTATGGAGAAAAGGGAACCTTCTTGCACTGTTGGTGGGAATGTAAATTAATACAGCCACTATGGAGAACAGTATGGAGGTTCCTTAAAAAACTAAAAATAGAACTACCATATGACCCAGAAATCCCACTCCTGGGCATATACCATAATTCAAAAAGATTCATGCACCCCAGTGTTCATTGCAGCACTATTTACACTAGACAAGATATGGAAACAACCTAAATGTCCATCAACAGACGAATGGATAAAGAAGATGTGGTACATATATACAGTGCAATACTGCTCAGCCATAAAAAAAGAACAAAATAATGCCATTGGCAGCCACATGGAATGACCTAGAGATTCTCATACTGAGTGAAGTCAAACAGAAAAAGACAAATATATGATATTGCTTATATGTAGAATCTAAAAAAAGGGGTACAAATGAACTTATTTACAAAACAGAAGTAGAGTCATAGATGTAGAAAACTTATGGTTACCAGGGGATGAGGGGAGAGGGATAAATTGGGAGATTGGGATTGACATATACTCACTACTATATATAAAATAGAAGGACCTGCTGTATAGCACAGGGAACTCTATTCAATACTCTGTAATGGCCTATATGGGAAAAGAATCTAAACAAAAAGAGTAAATATATGTATAACTGATTCATTTTGCTGTACACCTGAAACTAACACAACATCATAAATCAACTATACTCCAATAAAATTTTAAAAATTTAAAAAACTAAAATAAAATGAAAGGCTCTGATTCCTAATAAAGAGCATCCTGGCTTTAGAGAAATAGTGGGAGAGATATATTTAAGGAGATGAGCCTGGGGCCTGGATATTTATACCTCAGGAATCTCCCTACTCAATTGACACAGGTAGCTCTGTAGAGATCAAAAACAAACTGTCTCTTAATTTAGAGTGTAGCTGCTCAAAGGACAGGAGGACACAGCTTCTGAGCTGAACTGCTTCTTTACACAACCTTGTGTCATCTTCCTCGTGGTACCCACTGGCTGGTGCCTCACAGAAACAGCCTTACCACCTGGGGATGGGGTGTTACCACCCTCTACTCAATAGCTGTAGTGCAAAGCCAAATCCTTTCTTCTCCACTGGAAAGCTCCATCAAACCAATCTGATATACTATTCTAACTGGATGCAGGCACTTAACAGATGATCTTGGTTATACAATCATGGAAGAAGCTCAAACTGGTGCAGACAGGGTCTTTAGAAACCACCTGGTCCAATTCTCTGAACTGTTAGTTGAGACTGAGGCCCAGAAAAGAAAGGTCCCTGCCTGACATCCCCGAGAGAATAAGCAGCAGAGTTGGCCCTTAAACTCAGATCTCTGACTTCCCAGCCCAATGCTCCTGCTACCTTCACTGTGTTCTTCTTGTGTGGAAATCTCTAAAGTGTTTCCTCTCTCTATCCCCAAGGAGCTTTATCATTCCCTATTCCTCCACAGAGAAGTCCTCCTGTTCAACACACACAAACTGATCTTTGATACACCTACATAGCACATTTCCAGTAGAGAAGGGCCACCCAATCTTAAAAGGCTAGAAAAATTTCTGGCCAAAGCTCCCTATTCATATGCCTCTCCTGCCCTCTTAGCATCATTCACCTACTCTTTCACTCCTCTAAGGCAAAAGCCTCAACAAAGGTCACCTTGCAACTCAGATCTCACTGGATCTGAGTTCTAATCCTAGTCAAGGCAAGGGAAGGATAGTTTTAGGTCCCTTAACCTAAGTACTGACATGCTCAACTGATCAGTCCAGTCCACCATACTCAGAGAATACCATTCTCAGTGAGGGAGTCTGGTTTCTTGCTTAAGGCCCTGGCCTACTTTGCTTTGTCCCTGTCCTATTGTAGAAGAGAAAATGTCTCTGAAAGGCAATGGTACCTATTTGTATTTAGGCCAGGAGGTATCAGACTCCATTGCTGGCTGGATCTCTAACAGGAATGGTACACACAAGGCCTGAGCCCTCAGACCCTTTGCCTGTGGCTCATATCCTAGAGATTGGCAACCAGTCTTCATGTCCTCCAGAAATGATCACCCTGAGTTAATCTAAGGGATCAAACCCATTCTGGGAACAGAATTAAAGAAAAAAATGTCAATTCTCTCATTCAGCACTAAGGCATTCCCAAATCAAGTTCTTCAGAGAAGACTCACTTCTGAAAACCAAAAAAGAAACCCATGGGCATCTGAGTATGGTTTTTATGGTGACTCTCTAATAAGCAGGACAAGGTTCCTGGGAGGAGGCCTCTCAAGATGCCAGACATCCTCAGCCCTTGTCTACCTGGCTCAAGGTTGTAGCTTTGCTAAGTGCTGGACAGTCACTTTTGTTCAAAGATTAGTAAATACTGGTAAGGAGATAGTAACAGCAGTAGTAATAATAAGAAGAAAAAGATAAGAGGTTTACCCTGACTCATAATTACATCAATAATGACAGAAAATGAAATATATGCATATACAAATATATATATACACAATTATCATGATTTTCCAAAATGTCATACTTCCCAAAGAGCCTCAGAAACAGACCTTATCTCCAAGCACTCAATCAGTCATGGTCTTTCTCTCCTCAAGTCATCAAGATCACCAAGATAGTGTAGACATGGTACCAGGGAGGCCCAAACTGATCCCTAAATGAACCTAGGGGTTAGCTACACAGAGAAAAACAGACCCTAGGCCTCAGATCATAGTCTTAAACTCAGGCAGCCAACCAAATTTCCAATTCATGTTATGGATCAAGAGCAAGGCCTTGGAAGGAAAGCTCCATCATGAAGGGAACAATTCAGAGTGACTTCTACTGGTGCCAGCTCTTAAATATCATCTGCCTAGTGCAAAAAGCCACATGCTTAAAGAAATTGGCTTAGACTACAACATAAGGGCTAACAGCCTTAATCAAGGAAGTAGTCTAGGCTTTGCTGACAGATGCCCGCCAGGTTCGCCAAAGTCCAGGATAATTTAATTATAATCCTGCCTGGAGGCTGGGGGATAGACTGTATGACCCTCATGGTTGTTTTCAATTTGGAGATTCTGAGAGAGACCTACAGGGTGACCTACTTGAATATGGAGGAAATCACCTGGGTCAGGCACCAGCCATATTTAAGGTTATCTCTGAGCTGGGTGACTCCATATTAAAAAAAAAAAAGAAAATTCCCCACCAATTAGATAAAGGATGTACTGGATAATGTCATCCAAAGTGTGTACATAGTGAGAAGCCATTAAGATGGATCATGTGAATGCAAATGAGTGCTAATAATACCGTTTTAAACTCTAGTATGAAGGAGAGAAATTTCTGTAATCCAGGGAGAAATGTCCTCCCTGCTAATGTCATCCTCAATTCACAGATCCTGTAATGAGTCAACTCTAGCATCACAAATAAGACTTTCTGCATAGATGGTTAAGGCTAGAGGTCTTTGTCCACCTGAAGCTTGAATGGATAAAACAAGGGCTGGCATGTCTGAACTCATCTCAAGAAATCAAAACACAGTTGCCATTAGCCTGAAATGGGAGGTAGGTCCTCAAGTGTTAACAGTCTTGTTAGCAGCCCATGCATACCTTTTCCTGACTGTTCTGTAGCCCAGAAAGCACAGGATTAAGATTCAAGAGGGGGTAACATCACTAAAAGTGGCAGATTAGGATGCACAAAGAATCAGGCCCTCTACTGAAACAACCTTTAGCTGGCAAAGACTGACAGACCAACTTTTTCAGAATTCTGGAATCTAATTCAAAACTTACAGGAACCAAGGAACCCTTTTATAAAAAAATTTTATTGGAGTATAGTTGATTTACAATGTTGTGTTAGTTTCAGGTGTACAGCAAAGTTCATCAGTTATACATATACATGCATCCACTTTGTTTTAGATTCTTTTCCCATATAGGTCAATACAGAGTATTGAGTAGAGTTCCCTGTGCTATATAGTAGGTCCTTACTAGTTACCTATTTTATATATAGCAGTGTTTATATGTCAATCCCAATCTTCCAATTTATCCCTCTTGATGCAGAAAAGAATGGCTAAAATTTGGTAAGAGAATTTTGAAGCATTTTTGCTAATTTGTCTACCGTTCCTGATTCCCCAGCAGCTAAGAGAAAGGTGGCCCACATTCCTCCTGCAGGTTGCTGATGCCAAGGGACTAAAGACCTTGTTTTTAAAATGTTGTGGCTGTGTGTTTTGATCTGTTTGGTCCTTGAGGGCTAGGCACAGAGACTGGCCTTTGTCTTGTACCCCCCACCCCCTAAGGCTAAATTGGCTTTAGAGGTTGTGACTGCCTCTGTTGAAAGACTTAAAGACATACACTGCCCCTGTCCACCCAGGGCAAGGGATAGTAGAAGGGGCAAGCAGCAAATGAATCCAATACCACAGGAAGGAAGAGACTGAGGAAAAAGTTTCTTGGGAGAATAAAGACTTAGAAGGGCCACTGTGCATACGGAGGAAGTCAGAGTGAAACACACATGCCCCAGACCAGATGCATGCTCAGAAAAAGGCTGAGCAGATTGTAGGCTTGCACTTCTGGAGAATCTGCAGGTTCCATGAAATCAGGAGAGTAGGAGAAGAAGACTAAGGCAGAGCTGTGGGCAGTCTGGATTAGTGTTGAAGGAATGCCCCAGCTCTGAGCCAAGTTGCAAAGACCAGGATAGTAGTTTGTTTGTTTTGGCTCCAAGTATCTAAAAGCAATCCCTGTCAGGTCACTGGCTGACCAATGACATAATGGAATAGAGATTTCCATTACCACACATGACAAAGAAGGCAGTCTTTGCAAAAAAAAAAAAAAAAAAGATTTGGAAAAGTCACTAAACAAATGGACAACTGTATCCCTCAACAAACAACAGCAAAAAACTCTGGGGAAGGAGGAGAATCTTATTTCCAGAGTTATCACACTATAATATTCAAAATGCCCAGTTTTCAACACAAAATTACAAGGCATACAAAGAAACAGGACATTATGGCCCATTCATAGGAAAACAGTAAACTGACAGAAACCATACCTGAAGAAGTCTAGACATTGTACTTACTAGACAAAGACTTTAAATCACCTGTCTAAAGTAAGATTCAGGAGGCCTGGGTTCAAGTACTAGCTTTGTCACTAATTCCCTACATGAGTGAGAAAGTCAATTGCATTCTCTGAGCCCATGTTTCCTCAGGATTTATAAAATGAAGAAATTAGGATGAGCAGTGGTCACAAGCTGGGGTTACAATTTAGCCTGCTGATATGTTCAGTTTATTCTTCACAGTGTTTCTTTTAAAAATGTGAATTACTGGTCAACATTTCAAAAATATGAATAAAATCCAATTCCTGGCTTTTCTTGAAAAATCTGGAAGATCTGAGTTCACTGGACTTCCCTACTTCCTATAACCTATCCCACCAATGAGAACCATCCAAGTCACTTTTGCTCCCTTTATATAGGGCATAGATTTCCCAGCTGGATACAGGCTCCCACTTAACCCTGGTACCAGACTGCTTTACTCATGTAAGTTACCTGCCTGGCCCTGTAAACATCTAAGTCAGCTACTCCTGGCCAAGATGGGTCTTTCCAGCTGTAAATCTATTGTGAGTAGGGTTTCATACAGGTGAAAAACTTTCCCCAAGTGCAAACAAAAATAGACACTATATAATTAAAAGCCAAGTAACACTCTGGAGCAGTGGGTTTCTCTATGAACAGTAGAGGTTTAATTTCTGTTACATCTAATCTGTACAACTGTAAGGAATGATGGTAGTGACCTGATTAGCTCATCCTTTCATCTCCTGCATCCACGTAGTCCAGAAACCAGGGAAATCTAGAATTTGAAGAAACAAGGACAATATGTTCTGATGGCATCTGAGTAGGCTCTTTATTTTCTGAACAAACCCATATCTTGTCCCTCAGGCCTCACCTACCACTGACAATAGCAGGTTGTCATGTATTCTGTACAGAGCCTGCCCTCAAGTGGGTAGTAAGCTGTCCCCAGGCCATGGCCCAAAGTCAGAGCAAAGGCCAATTTTTACATGGTGATAAAAGAAATGGACCTGGGGCTTCCCTGGTGGTGCAGTGGTTGAGAGTCCGCCTGCCAATGCAGGGGACACAGGTTCGTGCCCCAGTCTGGGAAGATCCTACATGCAGCGGAGCGGCTGGGCCCGTGAGCCATGGCCACTGAGCCTGCTTGTCCGGAGCCTGTGCTCCACAGCGGGAGAGGCCACAACAGTGAGAGGCCCGCATACCGCAAAAAAAAAAAAGAAATGGACCTGAATGATTTGGAGTTAGGGCCAGCATGCGAAAGGAGGGCCACCACAGGAATGGGATTTTCTACTTAGAGACACAATCATATCCCAGCAGTCTGCTCTCAGCTCCCAAAGGGGAAACTGGCCCAGGAAAGCAGCTGAAGATGTCAACAGTTAGATGTGAGGACTAATATTCAGCAAGCTGTAATTCACTTAACCTGACCATTTGCTGGGAAGGTAAATCAACTCCTGTATTGCTCCTGTGAAGTCATATTCCCAGTACAGAAGAAAGAGACTTTCAGAACACACACAATACATGTATATACATACAGAATGAAATTCTGAACAACAGGAGAGGCAGATATTTGACTGAATAGAAGATACATAAACCCAGCAATTTCTTGTACAGTAACCAAAGTGGTATCACACTTCCTATTTACAGGTATCCAGCATACCTCAGGTTACAAAGGATTTTTAAAAGACTTAATTATCCCCATTTTACAAGGAGGAAAACTGGGCTTCAAAGATGTACAGGAAGCTGCTCAAGCTGCATACTCAGCAGACTGAGGCAAGAATCTGGGTTTCTCAGATTCCACATTGGTTTTAAACCTGATTAACAACAGGTATGGCTAGCTTGGATAGAACGCATTAAGCACCCTGGATTATCCATCCTAGGGCTGGGATGTTCACACAGCAATGAGTCTTCCAGACAGGAAGTGGAGATGCTCCACTATGTCAGCGACCAATTTGGTCCAGTGATACACAAAGGTGTCCGGTTGGTATAGAGTTAGGAGGAAAGTCTTTTCTTTGCCATTATACTTTCATGTTATATGTCAAATAACCTAAGGATGATATTCTCAAGGAGCTACTGAATCTTAGCTCAGGATGAGTCTGGATAAACAAGGGAACTATACAACATATAGGTACAGCCTCTCAGGAAACCACCTATCTACCTACCAATAACATCAGTACTAATGAAGATTCAACAGTTCAGTGTGACTCATCGCTATGTCTTACCTAGACATTGTCAGAGCTTGAATAGATTCTAGAGAATGCTTCAGAGGTGAAGGAGAAACTAAAAGCAAATTATCATATGTCAAATGTTTTAGAGAGCCAAATTAGAACTCAGGTCTCTCATTTTCTAATATATCTAGCACTGCCTGCACAATACCATTCTATCCTCAACCAAAATCAGTGTAGAAGAATGGAAATAGCAATTCTACTTTTAAATATCTACTAGAAAAGCCTACATAACTTCCATCATTCAGTTCCTTGAGGAACACACAATCTTACCAGAAATGTAAACCTACACATAAATGCTCATTCATGAGAATTGAAAGGTCTAACTTGGAGTCAATTTTCACATCATTCATGCAACAGTTTAACCCCATTTCTTTTTACTGGTGACACCACAACAGCTGGCCACTAAGGTTGCATGGTACTCTCCTTTAGAGATCTGAAGACCATTCAACTATTACTTAAAAAAAAAAAAAGGTTTGCAATGATCAAATGCTCGTTCTGAATACAATCTGAGGCAACATGGAATGCTATCTTAGTTCCTCAAAGAATAAACACTGGTAAAATAGAATAGAATAGAATAGAATATTGGAGCTGGTATAATAGAATATTGGAGCTCTAATTTATGATTTAGGCTCTGTCATTAATGCTCCTGGTCTACTGTCACAGTTCTCAGTCTCGATATGTGTTATCTGATAGAGCAACTAGCCACATATGGCTAATGAACACTTGAAATGTGACCAGTATGAATTGAGATGTGTATAGAAACACATCAGATTTCAAAGACTTAGTAAAATATATTATTAAAAAATTTATAGTGATAATATATTATATTTTATCATAATATTTTAGATATATTAGGTTAAGTAAAATACATTAAATTAATTTCACTGTATCTTTTTAACTTTTTTTAGTGTGGCTACTAGAAATTTTTAAATTATATTTGAGATTTGCATTTGTAGCTCACATTATATTTCTTTTTTAAAAAATATTTATTTATTTATTTATTTTATTTGGCTGTGTGGATCTTAGTTGCGGCATGCAGGATCTTCATTGTGGCATGTGGGATCTTTAGTTGCAGCATGAGGGCTCTTAGCTGCAGCAAGTGGGATCTAATTCCATGACCAGAGATCGAACCCAGGCCCCTGAATTGGTAGCACAGAGTCTTAACCACTGGACCACCAGGGAAGTCCCTCACATTATATTTCTATTGGACTGTACTGGCCTAGGCCAAATCGTTCTCAACATCAAAGACTGTGATTTAACTAGCCTAGAGCCTGGGTTTTAGTGTTTGTTGTTTTTTGTTTTTTTTTTAAGATTCCAAGTGAATTATTTCATTGTGAAGCCAGGATTGAGAACCACTAGGCTAGACTCTATACTATGCATGCCTGGCCCAGCCAGTGGTCTTCTCAAAGGTCAGCTTCAGCCCATCCAACAGGCTGCTTGGGCTGTGTGCTTGGAAAAACACTCCTCCTGGACTTGGATGTAGGAAAATCAATGCCAGTTCATTGATATTCTGAAGCTTGATTCTGTCATTCACCTCCTGGGGTCATTCTGCCTTGCTCAATATTTTGTCCCACCCCTTGAATTACAGTTTATTATAAAAATGACATTTCACTATAGGTGAAATACATGCAGATGTGGGTGATTTTGTCACTGGGTGCAGTTTAATCCTTCTTTTAAAGGGAGGGCCGTCAGCCTAAGACACACAAGCTGTCTGTGTACGGGGCCTCTTGTTAGTTCCAAAGGCCCATGGTTATTGATGTGTTCTTTCTAACTACCCCTGGGACCAGTTCATCAACCAACAAAGCTGAGCTTGGACACACAGCATGTGGAAACTCTGATGGAAGACTCCATATAGGTAGAGGAGAAAGGACTGGATATTTCATTAAGAAATTCTCAGGATAGAGGGGATGAGAGGCTATTTTGTCTACTTCCTTGCTTCTGAGCAGTGCCCTCACCTAAATTGCTCTAACTGGATAACAGTGCTTCCTACATTTGCAGCCCTCCAAGGAAGGAGGCCTCTTTCAACCACTATGACCAGCCTTCATACATAGACCTTATTGGAGTTAATAAGGTGGAGGTGGTGGTGGTAATGATGAGGATAATGATAATGATAAAGCAAGTTACCATTTGCTAAGTACCCACTATGTGCCAAGCACTGTGTCGGATTCTTTACTCACATAGTGATCTCATTTAATCCTCATAAAAAGTCTCCTATTCCTATTTTTCAGATGAGGAAATAAGGCTCAGGAAAGATAAAAGTCTTGCCAAAAGCCACAGAGCTAGGAGGTAGTAAAGCCGAAACTGCATCTGCATCTCAGATTATCTGATTCCAAATGCCCTGCTCCTTCCTTCATGTCACACTTCTATCCTTCTTATCCTGAGACCCTTCTCCAAGGGCCCAAGGGCCCAAGCCACTCTGATCTTTTGTTTGGGGTCAGGACTTCAGTCTTATATTACAAAAGAAACTAACAAAAGATGATAGGCTGTGGTAAGGATGGTCATAAGACATCCTGATGTGGCTTTGGTACTTGTATTGCCACAAATCTGTTTTAATGTACATTATTTAATTCACTGTGATATCCCCTGTCATGAAAGAATTGCCAACACCATTTTGCATATGGGGAAAATCAGAGCTCACAATTGCCAAACAACTGATTCTAGCTCATAACTCCAAGGATGGCCAAGAGCTGGAACACCAGGCCAATGTTCTTTCCCCATTAGCATCCTGCTAATGGGTGACCCAGAGGAAGTGGAAACTGCTAAGGAGCCCCTTCCCAAGAGCCCCTTCTTTTAACGGCCAGGTTTTTCATGGTACAATGTCAAAGGGGCCAAGGCCTTGCCAGCACTATCAAGCTGCCTGCTTCCCACCCTGGACACATCTTAGTTCCCAGCCACCTTGCAAAAAGTAAGATTTGCAATGAGTAAACTCCAACCCCTGGGAGGGTAGAGAGCCCAGAC
Source organism: Grampus griseus (assembly GCF_964374135.1). NCBI lineage: Eukaryota > Metazoa > Chordata > Mammalia > Artiodactyla > Delphinidae > Grampus > Grampus griseus. The sequence continues at coordinate 52,269,690 of NC_138999.1, forward strand.
GCTTACATTCACAGCTGTAGACAATCATAAGACAACACGCAGGGGTGTTCACACTTCCCTAAATGAGAGAAAGGAGGCAAAGGAAGCAGAGAGGAGTGGGGAGGGGAGAAAGAGGGTGGGAAGAGATCTATAAAAAGAAAGGATAAAAAAAGAGGAGGCAAGGAAAAGAAAGAAAACAGAAAAGAGAGAGAAGAAAGGTAAAATTTCACAGCAATATAGAGTTAAAAGCATCTTCAAAACCATCAAGGCAAAAAGGGAAGTGATTTGTGCAAAGTCACAGTGGGTAGAAGGTGGGAGGCAGGAGGTGGGGATTGTTAAAATAAACAAGATAAAAAAGTCTCAAAACTAGAAGGGCAAAGATTAAAGGAAGCCCGGGCCCTGGGTAGGTGACCAAACACATGGGGAAAAATGTGAGGAGTCACAAGAAGGGGAAGGAGGAGAACAAGGGCTGGTGAAGGGGAGGCCAGGGGCAAGTAGCCAAGGAGACAGGAGAGGAGAGTGAAGGCTGACACTCACCCTCACAAAGCTGGCAGGAAACCATCCCTCCTCATCGTCGATCTGGCCCCACCACCAATCCTTGTTGGAAGCATCCAAGACTTTGATGACGTCGCCAGCCTTAAATGCCAACTCCCGGTTGGCCATGGTGACGTGATCCCATACTGCCTCAGCACTAACGATGGAATCTCCAGTGATCAGCTTAGGAGACAAAATAAGAATGTGTTCAGTCCACACGTCTAGCTACCTTACTTGCCCCCCTCCCCAAATCTCTACTACTTATGGAAAAACTCACATATTAGTGATGAAGGGTAGGGTGATGGAGATGACATTGGGAGAGCAAGCTCCACTGGACTACAAGACAAATAATACTATCAACTCTCCATTAGCCAGTGGGTAGAATGACCCAGAATGTGTATATGGACTACACAGACCTCATGATTTTATCCCTACTCAAGATCTCCTTCCCTAGAGAAGAAAAAGCTCCAATCCATTCTCCTTGGTACTTCGAGGCAGCCCTGGAGCTGGAATGGGCAGAGAGTCTGAAACCAATGGCTAAAATGAGGCTCGAGCATATTTGCTATAAATTCTCTGTGCTCCTCCCCCTTTCTTCTTCTTCTTTGGAACTGTCCAATTGAGAGTTGGTGATACATTATTTAATCCTACTGTACCCCACCCTCAGGAGTTACAGACCACAGCATTCCTCACATATAATGGACCCCAGTCCTGCAGCCTCCTGTTCTCACCCACACATGATGCTATCCAGAGAGGTCATGTGTTCATAGGTATGAAAGAATATGGCGTTCTGTGATGCCTTGCTCCCAAGAAACTCGACATTGTCACAGATTCACTCAGTGATTTAAACAACCACCCTGTAAGATACACAGGGAATCTAGGTCGACTTCTACATCTGATAGATGGCAAAACTGAACCATAAGCAAGTTAAGGGGTAAGCTCAGTTTCAGTCAGCAAGGCAGGGGCTATGCACAGAGCCTAACCTTGGTCCTTAGAATTTGTGGCCAGCAGGACTTGGCTCCACATAGCGCCAGGCAGACATCTATGCCACTGCCACATAAACATACACACACATATGTTCATGACACTTGTCTATGCACAGTGATGAGGATGGGTGTTGGGGAATAGTTAGTTTCTCTCTGGCTACCATCCTGACCACTGTGTTATGTATTCTTCTTTTTCCCCTAACTGGTTCCAGCCTGTATGGGTCATCAATCTTTCTGGCATTTGGAGGAACAATTTCCAGAATAGAGAACATATGTCCTGTCAGGCAAAGGACTCAAACATTCCCTCCCCAGAACTGAATTGCTGAACATGTCCTCTAGAAGTCATCTTTTCCATTAGCCTACTTTGAGGAAGGACCCCAAAGCAATTATGGCTCCACAAGACTGAAGTCAAAACAATTTAAAGATAACAGAGACAGAATATGGAACATGCATCCTCTCACACAGGTCTGCCTTCCAACATACCAGCCAGAGAATACCCCTATGGTCATGATATTAATGCATAACACATCACACACAGGAGAAAACACACACACTGATCTTTTGACTTAGTTAGGGCATTCTGTTGGTTAGCTTCTGCATGAGGCATCCTTCATTGCTCAGGGGTCTAGCCATTGTGCCTTCTATAGAAGGCATAGAGGGAGCTCCTCAGCTTGGATGTAAAAGAGATTTCAAATAGGACCTTTTGTAATAACACATTTAAAGTACCTCATGCTTTACTGTTCACAAAGTGTTTTCCCATCTACTGCATCACTTGATCCTTACTGAATGAGCTGGATCTATTACCCATATTTTAAAGATAAGGAAACTGAGGCTCAGAGTGGTGGCCTGGTCCTTTGGCCAATCACACATGTAATAAATTATGGAGCTCAGTCTTCTGACTGTATATGCACTAATACCTATCATGCCATACTACCAATGTTTACTAATAAGCTAAAATGAACTCACAGAACTCCATTCATAATATCATAAACAAGATGGCTCCATTCTTCAACCCCAAAGAAAGAGACTTGGACAGCCACCTTCAGTTACTGGTGCCCCTGACTAAGAGGAGATTTATTTATATGTTGAATTTGCTTTCTTCCAATTACACTAAAAGTCAATATCTTCTTGTTCTGGCCTCAGTGGAGAAGAAGAATTGCTGGTCACTGACCTCAATAAAATAAGTATTTACAGAGAAGTCTCCCCTGTCCTGCCAAAGATGGGTACCAACAGGGTGCTGCTAGAGCTCGATAAGCACATACAGGCCCAACTCAGAGCACCATGAGGGCTTATAGTCTAAAGATATATCATTGACTTTTTATCAAGGGTCAAAGAGTGATCTTGGCATCACTTACCAATGCTCTGCTCAGGACTCTATCTGTGATGCTGTTTGAATTACCCTAGTCCCAGTTCTGGCTGATTCCACTGCCTGTATTTTTTCTACAGTGCAGTCTTCTTTTGAGAGACTCCATGCTTGGATTCTCCCAGCAGCACTTGGCTCATTCTTGTCCCCATTTAGTCCAGTTGACATGCCTGGGCACTCAGGTCACAAAGTCCAGCTATGCCCTGGACAAGGCCAATCCCTGGATAGGACCCAGTGGCCACAAACCAACTGGCAAGCCTGTTGTCACTGCCTACTTGGAATCAACGACAGAACTAGGCAGCACTTCAAAGATCATCACCCTTAATCCCTCATTTTATAGATCAGGTATAATATAGCAGGAGTGACTTGCCTAAGGTCACAAGATGGCCAGCCTAGTGAACCATTTTTTCCCCAACATAACACCATAGATAGAGAAGGTGGAAAAAGAACACTTGGATTTAAAACCTTGCTAAAGAAGGGATGATAAAGATGATAATATTAGCTAATATAGAGCACTAAATATATGTAAGGCACTATTCTAAGCACTTTACACACATCAACTCATTTAATCCTCACAGCAACCCTTTGAGGAAACACTATTATTATCCCTATCCTACAGACGAGGGAACTGAAGCTCTGAGAGATTAAATAATTTGCCCAAATTCAAACAGCCAATAAGTACTTAAGTCATAATTCAAATGCAGGCACAGTCTGGCTCTTATAGAGCCTCTGCTCTTATAAACTATGCTGCCTCTGAGTCTCACTTTCTTCATCTGTTAAGTGAGGATAATTCTACACCCCCACCTGATTCACAAGCTGTAAGGCACTGAACCAAGAGTTGACAGATGTGTGTGCAGATAACGAGAGAAGGGCAATCCAGAAGTGGCTCGTAGCTGTATAGGGCTCCTGTGTTCTCTAGTCACAAATGCAAGCAGGAATAAGGGAATGTTCTTCCCTATCTTCTGAGATGTTTTAAGTTTGGGCTGCTGGAAATTGGTTTTAAATCTCCCCTTTGTATACAGGATTGACTTTTAACTTGCTACAATTTTTCATAAATATGACTTTGCTCATCCATTTTCCACCCAACACTCATTGAGTGCATTCCCACTGTGTGCAGGGATCTGCTTACTGTGATTCAGCCACAGTCCTTACCTGAAGATCAAGGGCCCTTTGGGTACCAACAGTGAATGCCCTTCAAGCAGTATGCAAAGGTGGTTAAGGGCAAGCAAATCTAGCTTCCATTCTGGGCTTTGCTACTTTAGAAAGTAACAGTGACAATGGGAGGTGAAGAGTACAAGAGGAGCCACATAAATAAACCAAAATGGAACTGTCAGCATGTAAGGAGTACAATATCACAAAAGCCATGGATGAGACTTTCAAGCTATACAACCCTTGGTTTCAGTTTCTTCATGTGCAAAATGGGGATATTAATACCTGCCTCACAGGCAGAATTGTAGAGAAGGTGAACTGAGTTCTGGATGTATAGTGCCTCATACAGTGCCTGGTATACTCTGGCCTAGTACAAGACTTCAGAGGAAGGATCATGTGTGGCTATTGGACTCTAAAACAGTTTTATGGGGCACTGAAATAGGCCTTAAAGAAGAGATAAGGGAACATATATATATGTATAACTGATTCACTTTGTTATAAAGCAGAAACTAACATACCATTGTAAAGCAGTTATACCCCAATAAAGATGATAAAAAAAAGAATGGGTAGGATTGTTACAGAGTAGGGAACAAGAAAGGCATGTGAGGCAGAGTAAAGTGTCAAAGGTGAAGGCTATGGGAAATTTGATGGTAAATATGTAGTGGAGTTGGAAAGGGCTGGGAAGAGTGGGATTGAACGGCAGCTAGAAAGATGGATTGGAGACCTGTTTGAAGGTATTTAGATCTCCTTTGAGTAAAAGGAGGAGGCCAAAGTTGATTTGGCAGAGGGAGTGCAATCCTAAGTGTGATCATTAAGGCATGAGGGTAAGTTATGAGGAAATGTTGGTTTTGGAAGGTGAGAAGAGATGATAAGTTTTCTCTTTGATATGCTGAATGTTGGGGGCCAGCAGGACATGCAGGTAGATTTGAAGTTCAAGAGAGATCAAGGGAGATAGTTATACAGGTTTGGGAGTCAATGGCCCAGAAGAAATTGTAGAAACCAAGGAAGTTTGCCCTGGAAGAAAGTGCTAAGAAAGAAGGCCAGAAACGTAGGAAAACAATAATGGGAAGCAAGGAAGAGAAGAGGAGCCAGAGAAACAAACCAAAATGGAGCTGTCAGAACATAGTTAGGATACCAAGAGGTGCAATCTCATAAAAATCAAGGACAAGAGTTTCGAGTAGCAGGAGCTGATCAAATTATCAAATCGTACAGAGCTACCTATAAGAGGAAGAAAGCCAAGAAAAGTCCATTTGGGAGTGGCTATATCAAGACTTAAGTTCTTTATTTCTTGTTTATAACTGGTTTATTCACCCCCCCCCAAATTCCTAATTTCCCAACTATCCCAACTTCTTCATCTTGCAAGCCCAACAAAAAGCCAGAAGGTGGTACTGGGTTACTCCAGCAACGTACCCAAATAGCTCTTGGCCTTGGGACAGTGCTGACGTGACTTCTAAAATAATTTCCAATCCTCAGGGCATTTCGAGTACAGGACTAAATATAGGTTGGTTCTTGCTCAGACTTACCAGTGAGTGGGACATACAGTGTTCTGCATCCCCAAACCAAAGACACTTTTGGACATGAATAAGAAGATAAAGGGGGGAAGAGTCATAATATTGATATAATTCTTAAAGAAGGAATGATATCGGGCTTCCCTGGTGGTGCAGTGGTTGAGAGTCTGCCTGCCAATGCAGGGGACACGGGTTCGTGCCCCAGTCCGGGAAGATCCCACATGCCGCGGAGCAGCTAGGCCCGTGAGCCATGGCCGCTGAGCCTGTGCGTCTGGAGCCTGTGCTCCGCAACGGGAGAGACCACAACAGTTGAGAGGCCCGCGTACCGCAAAAAAAAAAAAAAAAAAAAAAAGAAGAAGGAATGATATCCAATTCGTTTTTATCTATATTTCCCAGGAATTCTAATTTCAAATATTCTATCCCATTGTCCTACCCATGTGCCCTGACTTTTAACCTGGAAATATGATCACTGTACCCTGTAGGCATTGGGAGTTTGATCTCTTAGGCTGGTCTCTGATAAACAATGAGGAATGTGCCTACAGCTAACTTGGAGTGTCCAGTGGGCCCTTTCAGGAGGAAGGAAAGAAGGCAAGGAAGAAGGGAGGAAGAAAGTAAAACAGGGAGAAAGAAAGGGAAGGAGGGAGAAAGAGAAACTTACACTTGTTGCAAACATATGCCAGGCATTGGGTAAGAGACTTTCTTTTGTGATCTTAGTCTCTATGGCTCTCCAAGGTAAGCATTAACATCCCCATTTTTACTGAAGATAACCTGTGATATTACCAAGTAGCCCACAGTTACCCAGTTAGTAGGTGGTAGAGCATATTTGAATCTCTAGCTGAGCTTATTGTATAGCTTTGCTTTTGCCCATCCCCAACGCTACCTGCCAAGATAGCAGGGAGAGAGGTCTCCCAGCTGGTTTCTCTCTCCAGGGAGACCAGCCCACCCTGTAAATGACCTAAAGCAGTAGTTCTCAATCCTCTAGAAAGCTTGTTAAAACACAGATTGCTAGGCCCCATGAGTCTCTTATTCAGTAGGTCTGAAATGGGGCTTGAGAACTTGCATTTCAGACAAGTTCCCAGGGGATGCCTACGATGCTGGTTCAGGAATCACACTTGGTGAACCACTGCCCTAGAGAATCTTTCTAGCCTAGGCTTTAGCCGTGCCTCTCCTGATGCCTCATTCTCCCAAGGATCCCCATGCCACCCCCACAGGTTGGGCTCCCTGCCTGTCTAGGAGGCATTCCTCAGTGGTTGGTATGTCTGAGAATGGGTATTTTGGGTCATGTAAGGAGGATTCCCAACGCCAGGCCTTGCCAACACAGAAATAAAGCCCTCACCAGTTTTCCAGAGCTGTACCACTTGCCTTCCCCTCCATATTCTTGCCCTCTAGCTGAGCAATACCACCCCCAAAATAGTTGTTTAATTAGCCTGGGTGGCTGCCAGAAATACTAGAATTTTAATGGCAAGAAATAGAAGAGGGAAAGGTTAAAAAAAGTGTTGTTCAGAATAGCATATGTTCCAGTTGCCATGAAAGTAGCTGAGCCAGGCCTGCATTTTGAGAAGCTTCACAAGGGGACAAGGAGGAGTATGAAGGAGTTTTGCCTTTCTGTAAGGTTTTCTCAGTTGGTACCTGCCCCCATCCTCTCAGAAGGTCCCCTCCCTCAACAGCTAGGCATGGACAAGAGCAAGATTCCTTCCTTTGTTCCCTTTAAGCACATCTAAAATAGGCTGGGATTTTATTCTCTCTCCTGAATAAACTAGATGTCCTTTTCATATGGCCTTGTAAACAGACTCTGGTTATCTTGCCCAAAGTGTTCAAGGACAACAATCTCACCCACTTCTGGAAAGATGTAAAGCAGACTGTTCCAACAACAGCGGGGAGGTACCAAAAGACTGGCTACTGGAGGAAGTTCTGCCAGTAACTCATTGAATCATCTTGGATAGGTCCATTTACCTGTCTCAGTTTCTTTATCCATCAAGCTACAGACTTGAATCAAATAGATGACTTCTGAAGTCCTTTCCAGCCCTGGCTTTCTATTGAGGGTAACACTTGAGCTTTGCAGAGGACAGGAATTTCATTATTGCAGCTTATTTCTTCTCACCCATCTTTGTGCTTGCCAGTATGCTTTCTTTGCTCTCCACTCAGGAAAATGAGAACTTGGCACTGACTAGTCCCTTCTTGAATATAACTCACTCAGGCATTGTTAGTGACACATTAAAGCACAGGCCAGTCAGACTGGCTGGGAAAACTGAGGAATGGGTTTCCCACTTTAGCCCTTGACTGCCCTATTCAAAAGTCAATGGGGACATTTACTCTTTGTTCTCTCCATGTAGCTCCTCAGATAAATCATCTTTCTCATGACATTGGCTCTTAGTACCTCCAGTTCCATATTTCCCACTACCTGTTCCACATTTCCCTGGGGGCCTGCTACTGCCTCCAATAAAACATATGTAAAACTCATAATAAGGCCTCATTCCCCTCCTTCCTCATTTTTCCCATTTCTGATAACTTTTCTGGGTGTGCTGTTTCTTTCTTCTACATGTATCTCTCTCAGATAAAACCCTTTATCTTCTATTTCAATGCCTTATCCTAGGTCTGGCCCTTATCACCTCAAGTTGCCTCCCAACTGGCCTTCCTGCTACTCACAGGTCTCTTTCCTCCTCAAGCTACTCAATAATTGTACTTCACAAAACTTCTTTGCTGGTGCCACTATCCATGCTCAAGAAGCCTCAAGAACTCTCTACTGTCAATCTCTCAAAATTCTCCTTAATTTAGCCCCATCTATGGATCCAATTCTTGTCTTGAACCTGGCAGGGACCTTCCACTCTAGTCAAACTGAGTCTCTTGCAGGCAGATAACTCCTACCTCTGTGCCTCTGATTCAGCCATTCCCTTGGCCATGGTTAAGTGTAGGGACACTGGAGCTATGCTGCCTCTTCCTTGCCGTAGGATCTTGGCCCACCTGCTCCTTAATCCTGTCTCTGATGACTCCAGCCTGTATTTTCTCTCCCTTGACTCTTTCACTAATTTCTACCTAGGATAAGAAGAAGATATTAGACAATGTGGAGTTATTCAAGTTATCAACCAGGGTGTTATTCTCCAGACTGTACACTTGTGAACAGTAAATCTAAAACATCTGCTTAATCTTTAATGAACAACATTGTTTTTAGCCTCTAAAGTTCTATGACCAGAGCCCTAAAACCAGGCAAGCTCAGAGGAAGAACACAGCAACAGAGTGAGCATTTCTGTTCAGGTTGCAAAATATTCTATGGGGCCAAAGAAATTGTTTGCATAACATGTACCAGGTGGCCTATAGGCCAATCCATTGCCGGTAGGATTTATGACCAGGCGGCTTCTGGGGTGGGCTGGTTTTTGCTGAAGATCTTCGCAGATGCTCAGTGGTCATCAGGGAAAGAAGAAGAGATGTCAGGTAAGAAAAAACAACATGAATTTAAAAAAAAAATCATAAGGATTGCTTTTTTTTCCCCTGTGACTTAATAGTTCACACTTAGCTAGTTTCAGCTTTAATCAGGGTATTGCTATCACCCATAACTAAATAATTTCATTTCTGAGCAGAATAGTTAATGCATTTAAGTGATGATGGCTCTAAATGCACTAAAAGGAAATATGCAAATACTGTCACTTTTCATGATATGATCATCTTTTTCCTAGTTTGGGCATGTGATTTGTGAGTCATTAGGCGTTGGCTTTCTTCAATATCTCATTGTACCATCCATTTTTCATTTTAATAAAATGAAGGTTGGCTTTAGCCACACCTGGGAAACATGAACCCCAGCTAGGCTGGCTTGATTTGAAAGGTGATCGTAGATGCAGGTCGCTCAGCAAGAGCAAGACAGACCACCTCATCCAGACGCCAATATGTCACAAGCCAACTCACACCTGTCAGCCACTAAAAGCTTGGGAAACCCAGGCAAGCATCTTAAGATATGAAGCCATCCAGGACATTTTGTCATTCATCACAGACTAATAACAAAGGATAACACCTCTTTCTAAACCTCTTCCAAGAGAAGTTACAAAGTGATCTCAGCTGTAACGGTGACCAAACATATGAGGTAAGGGAAGTTGCTTGTTTGGTGTAGACCTTAGCAATGGACTTTTCTGGTATGAAACTTCAGCCACTAGCTCAACCTAATGGGCCCAGGAGTTTCTGAAGTAAGACCCAGCTGCTGCCCCAAAGTTCATGACGTTAAGAGTTTGGTCTTGTTGAAGGAATAAGTCCTTTAGAGAAAATGCAGCCAACTGGGCCAAGTATTGCACAGATCAGAGAGAAGAAATGTTTCCAGACCACCAACCATGATACTGTTGGCTGGAGAAGTCTCCCATACCAGAATAGTTCCCAACCTGATAAGCATCAGCTTGCACCTTCAAAGCATCTTGGGAATAAAAGTTAGTCAAGCTGTTTTGGATTATTTTGGCACTATTCAGGTGCCTCTGATTCATTACACCAGTTTGATTTGTGGTCCCCAGACCCTCTGCTCAGAATCACCCCAGCATTTTTAACAAGGAGCCCAAGTGATTCTAAATCATATATCATACTGAGACCAAGAGTCTTTTAAACTTTCTAGAGCCAGAGTTTGAAGTACAAGAATTTCCTGTTACTGCACTGGCCCATTCAGAAGAAACCAGAATCTCTGAAACTCTGTCTCCTGGCTTCTCCTTCTTGTGTCAGCTTCCAGGCAGGCTAAGGAATTATAACAGTTTGTCTAGGAGGATTTTCCCTGTCTGCTTCAAGAGACTATCTGCACCTGCACACCCACTCCCACCCCCATCCTGACCTTCAACACTGAGGCCCCCAATGGCCCTAATGGAAAATACTTGCAGCATCTCTCTACACTACAATCTAGAAACAATTTCTTAGAGCTGTGTTCAATCTACCCAAGTCAGCTCCCAATATTTTAAGAGACAAATTATTAGCAAAAAAATTGACTCAGCAATGTACTCTCCATGAGTTGAGTCAGAAGCAATTCATCCCAAGCTGGAGGTTACTCTGACCCCAGTCTGTCTCTGCCTTGAGTCAGACTAGGCCATATCTCCAAAATATTCCTGCTCTGGGCATCATGCCCTTCTTGGACTTGCTGTGGGTACTAAGTTCCAGCCACCCATTTGGGTCTCTTGTTGCCTTCATACCTTGAAAGATGGCCAGGGCAAGCCTAGGGGATAGGAAGAGGGCTCAAAAAGCCCCAAATGCCTGAGGTGACCTAGACCCATCTTGGGCCCTGCACCTGGGTTCTTGAATTTCTTTATGTGATTCAACGGGGACCAGCCCTGGGAGCCTTAAATTTCTTTGGACTGTGACTTGAAGGCCAGCCTTGGCGTTCCTCCAAGGGGTGGGGGTGGGGCTCCTCTAGGTTTACAGAAGGGTAGGAGGAGGGGGCTAGAACTACATGAAGAATCTGTCCTCCGTGCCTCCCACATGTATAGTTCTATACTCATCAACACCACAGCCAGAGGGTGGGTGGGCAAGGCAGAGAGAAGAAGGGAAAGTAATTTTTTATCCATTTGACAGATGTCGTGTTAAAATCTTGTAGGGGAAGGAGGACTGTAGGTGGGGGGAGGAGCAGTGGAGGAGATAGGTTGGAACTAATAGTTCTAATGTTGTATTAAATGTGGCCATCTGGTCTAAGGTGATGAGAACAGGAACAGCATTTAGTAAGGCGCACTGTGACATGCTCCTATATCTGGAGAAGAGAGAGGAAAAATAAACATATTTCAATCAACTTAAACCACCTTGAAGTCTACTGAGCATGCCCACCCAGGACACAGGCTTGCAAAGGCTCTAGCCTTGGCAGGCATTCCAAGGAGAATGTAATTGTCTCCTGGGGAGTCCTTATGGCCCAAAAGAGAAATCTGCATTTAAACAGTCCATCAGAAAGTGAAAGATGGTTTCCAGTAGCTTATTGATTTCCCTCTTCTCCTTTGCTCCCTGAAAGAGAAAAGACATTGGCCAAGGCATTTAGCAGTGTTTCTGGTCCTTATCAGGAGCATTTCCTGTTCAGGGGTGGGTCATGTTTCTCCTGACAAAGTCTAGCATATTCCTGGGTTCCCAGCAGACATGAAAAATGGTGGATGAGCAGGAGTGGTCAGTGAGCATTCACTAAATCAGGCCACAGGGGACTCAAATTAGCTGAGCTGGCTCCCCTTCACACTGTGTCCTTAAAGACTACGGAAAGAGGGATGCAACATCTAAACCTAGGCTGCCAAAGAGGACACATGAGAAGCACAATCAGACCCACCCTCAGGGCCCAGGAAGGATAGCATCCGGTTTGTGTCTGCAGGAAAAGTGATTGTGCTTATAACAAAAGAACTTCAAGTAGGTCAGGCAGGCTTATATAAGAGATCCTCTGCTTGTCTGGGCTAGGTGGAGGAGGTGGGGGTGAAGAAGGGAAGGGATCCAGGGAAGCTGACTGAGGGATAAAGCATCCAGTAAGATGCTAGGGCTTGAACCAACTCTTCTTGACTCTGTCTCGGGCTCAAAAGCCTGAAAGAGTAGATTATTATACTCAGAGAAGGCCAGGATTGGAGACTCCCAAGAGCTAGCACACCTAGTTCAGTCCAACATTTTACAGATAAGAAAACTGAGGCTCTAGTAAGAGGAAGTTACCTAATGTGTCAAGTTAGTCAGCAGCAGAGCCAAGATTAGAAAATAAGCCTACAGTCTTTTAGAAGGACAGTTGTCAATTGTTTTGATTAAAAATTGTCAATTGGTTAAAAAAATAAACACCTACCCCAGTATCTAAGTGCTACTAAAGTAGTATGTGTTTTACAAAAAATCTCCACAAAAAATAGAAATTAAATGATGAGATTAACTATTTAATATATAAAGAACTTCTAATATTTTCTCCATGAGCTTCATTTTGGAAATCAGTTTTAGACATTTTCTGGTGCTCTTTCCTCCCTCTGCTCTACAGATGTCACCCCTTGAATACTACATCCAGCACCTGCCTCACGCTCCTCTCAGGGCCCCAAACAAATCTGACCCTCCCTGGAAATGAAGGGGTAAGAACACCTCAGTATGAAGGCTAGGTGGAGACACTTCCAGTATCTCCTTTATCACCAAATGTCTTTGCTAAGGAATCTGAATTTCAAATTTATACTAAAATGAAATGCTAGTGAAAAAAGTGGGATGGGAAGAATGGGCTCCAGGCTTGGCTTGATTGCTGACTTGCAGTATTGAACTTAAGCAGATATAACTCCTCCCTGAGCTAGTTGGGCTAGGTTATCTCAGATGGAAAGTTAGGGTTGTCTTTGACAGATGCTGCTGCCTTGCTTCTAAAAGCAGGTTTTGTCAAGAGACAGAAGGGAGTTGAAGGAGACATGGAAACAAGGAAGGCAGAAGAAGGAGGGGGTGGGATAAGAAAGGTCAGAAGACAAAACTTGACTATTTCAAATTTTTGTCATTGGCTACCTCTACCCAGAATAGAACTCTAGTACAGTAATGGCCTTTGGGTTCCACTGCCAGAAGGAAGAATACTGCTTTCTCCACACAGTTCAGGCCACTGGGTTCAAGCCACCTAAAGCAGCTTCCAGAAAAGAGTAAGCAGCACCCCTACCATGTGCTAAACACATTATAGTTCTAGGTTGTTTTCATATTCAATTCACATTCATAAGCTCACTAGATCCTCCCAGCAACTCTGGGAGGTAAGAAGAGTAGGGATGAGACCTCGTTTTAAAGATGAAGAAACAGGAGGTCCCTCAGGTAACGCAGGAGCAGAGGCCAGAAGAGAACCCAAATCTTCCGACTCACAGTCCAATATTTTTCTAATAATAAAAAATGGCTATAATTTACTGAGTGCTTAGTGTGTATCAGAGACAAATCTAAGTTTTTACATATACTAACTTGTTTGATCCCCATTTTAAAAATGAGAAAACCATAGTTCAGAAAGATGAAGTGATTGCTGAAGGTCATACAGGGCCAGAAGCAAAACCCAAGTAGTTTTGCTCTAGAACCAGGGCTCTTAACCTCTGTTCTCCACAGCATATCCTCATGCTCCTACAGGATCACAGAACCTTCAAGGTATAGCAAGGTATAGAACAGTGTGTATATTACCATAAAAAAGAGAAAAAAGAATATATTCATATATGTTTATATATCCATAGAACATTTCTCTGGAAGGACTCACTGATGGCCTCTGCAGAAGAAGCCAAGTGGCTGGAGGGCAGGGCTAGAGTGAGACTTTTCATTGTGTACCCTCTTGTACCTTTTGAACCATATGAATGTATTTCCTTTTCAAAAATAAAGTCATTTTTAAATGAGGTATCTAGGGTCAAGAGAGCTGAAGAAACTGTGTGGCTCCTTCTTGGCAGGGCTTTGGCGACTAACCGTTCCCTATTCACCTCTCTGGCTTCTCAAACTTGAAGAACAGAAGGTGTCTCTCTCCTTTCTTCTTCCAGTTTCCTCACCCTTGACATTGCTTGTCCAATCCCCCAGAAAGGCCAATACTGTAGTCATTATACAGATTTTAGCAGCACAAGTGAAAATAGCAACAGTTTGGGTTAGGCTCCCACAGCCAATCTGTGAATTACAGGAAAATAATGTATTAGCGGCAGGACAGATGATAAAAGACACAAAAGGCCTTCTTCCCCAAGGCCTGAGCTCCACATACTCTTCCATCTCCTTCCTCTCACCACTGTGTCTCATTGTACCTACCCACCCTTCTCCCGGGCTGAGAAAGCAAAAATAAACAAGCTAGAAAGGCTCTAGGAAATATGGCCTAGCTTGTGAGTCTGTGGTGTACAAGGAAGAGCACACTAAGGGAGAAAAAGTCAGCCTAGCTGGGTTTAAATGTCCACATCAAGGCCAGGTGAGAGTCAGCCCAGATGGTCTCAAAGGACCCTCCCAGCTTTGGTTTTTGGATTTCCACTATCATCCCTCAAGAGTTGGCAAAATACTCCACAGATCAATGCCCTTAAACATTATTTCTTCAGATACCTTTAGGCCCAACCCCTTAGGCAGGTCAGTCACACAGGGCTTCTGTACCCAGGAAGCTGTGAGGAGGTGGGGGTGGCCAAGGTAGATCAAGTGCCTTCAGGGATCCTCCTGAAGTGAATTAAATGGGCAGCACAATTCCCTCTCACAACAGCTTAGCATCTTCTCCAACGCTTCACTGCTTCCAATATGCAAGAGACAAGTAGGACATGAGCTGCTGTGGAAGGGATGACAGGTCAGTCAGTGTGCCTCTCGTGGGCAAGCAGGACACTTCTGGGCAAGGCTGGGTCCCAGAGAGCCCCCATTCCTTGCTACGTGTCAGAGACAAAGCTAAATTTTTAACATATGTTAAGTTGCCACCAGCAGCTTCCTTTTAGCACTATAATTCATTGGGTGGTAGCTTGGGGCCATAGAAAGAACACTGAATATAATCTGAAGGCATGGCTTCTAGACCTGAATCCACCACTACCTAATCCTGTATCTTCAGGCTGGTCCCTCCTTCTCTGAGACTCAGTATCCCCATCTGCAAAATGGAGACAATACTACTTTAAAAAGGGTAGGGGTAAGGAGTTGAGAAATAGACTGAAGATAAGCTCCTAGATTACCTCCAAAGTACCTGTAATCACACCCTGGTTGAACTCTTAATAATAGTAAAACATGTTCAACATTTTACAAGGCACTTTTCACATACTTTGTCACCATGAATTCTTGCACCCCACAATCCTGAAACTTAACAGTTAAGCCCATTTTACAGACCAGAAAACAGACTCAGAAGAAATTTGCCCACAATTTATGGGATGAGGAGAAATCTGAACTTGTGCTACATAGTCTAGTTCCCGACCCACCCCCTTCAACAAAGCAGGTGAAATGGCCCTGGGCACAGAACTTAGAATAAGACACTTTATCAGAGCCAGTACTGGCACTCGAGGCTACTTCCTCTGGCAGGTGGCAGGTACAGGCCATCTGAGATTGCCTTTTCTAGTTTAGGAAGGAGACCCTATTTCTGATGCTCCCCACTTTCCCTACATAGAGTTCCTGAGGAGCCAAAGCTATATGACCACCTAAATGTTGCAAACCTGTGTTCTGGGAAAGGATTGACCTGGCACTGAAAAGCATCTGTATGAGTGAGGGTGATCCAAGAATGACTCTGACCAACCTGACATCATGAGGTTGCCTCTCCCTGGCCCCCTTTTTGGCCTTTTTTCTACTGCTACTCTGTAAGTCAGGCTCAGTAGCTGGCATGCATCGAGACCAGCTTAGGGATAGGGTAAGTACAGATCTGTTGGTGAAGAACAAATACATCTGCAAAGCATTTTCTCAATTCTGAGCCTTGCCAGCGTCTGAGAGACAATACTGACGATTTTACCTATAGAACAAATAAGACTCAGACAGAGGAAGGAAACCTGAGACATACCCTAAGTGGCAGAATAGCAACTGAAATTTGTTTTTCTTGATCTCAAGTCCAAAGTTCAAAAACAGATATGAGGCTGTCACAGTCAACAGTAATCCACTGGGGCTCTGAGGTTGCTGCTCCAGGGCAGACCTGGCATATTCTAGCCACCTGTCTCACTGCTTCCCACCCTTCACCCAGATCCAGTCTAGGGCCCCCTCTTCCAGCTCCAGCCTTTGGTACTAAGGGCCAGAAAGGCCTCCCCAGGACACCCCGACCTGGTTTCTAGCTTGAGAAACTCTAAAAATAGCCCTCATTAGTGGGGCCAGATGGCCTAAGCTGGTATGCCTAGGGGCAGGGCTGTGGTCATTAAGCATGTGGCTATTCTCTCCTACCACCACTGGCCAAGGAGAGGCTGAGCCTCTGCCCCCCTTTATGCATCCTACTACTTCCCCTCACACCCTCCCACCCACAATTTAGATATACTTACTCTGGTCCAAGTTGTTACTTCATTCCCAAGAAAAACAAACTTTAATATTCAGTTACTTTAGGTTTTCTAGGATATTACTTCACAATCATATCATTCCCTAATGGTCTGTAACTACATTGGGGGATAGAGGAGCAGGCTCAAGCTTTCTGCATTGATCAGTGTCAATTTATCTTCTCCATCTGCCTGTTAACATCTCAGGGCTCAGTTCTAAGTTTTGTTTGACTGGTGGAGCCTGCTATAACACATGCTACCTTGAGTATCCATTTTATTCCTGAGCTCACTGCCCTCTGAAGCCTGATTTCAGGGATAAAGGTGCAGAGCAAAGTGATAGAGGCCCACCAGATGGGGCCAGTGCCCTGTTTTGCCCACTTGGAAGACTGAGACAGCTGGCCTTAGAATGTGTTCTGCATCAGAGAGTGTCCCATAGGGATGTGTGGGGCATGTGAGTGTGTCCCATAGGTGTGTTCAAATGTGTCTCAAGGTGGGAGAGTTGTTTGTCCATGTAAGTCGTTAGGAGTGTGTGCTTGGGGGTAGAAGTATATCTGAGTATGCATCTCAGTGTGCCCTACATGTGAGTGTACAGTTATGTTTTATATGCATCCATGTGTGTCCACAAACAAATTTGCATAAGCATGCCTCACATGTGTCTGTATATATGTACCCTACCTGTGCCAAGTGTGTGCAAGTGAGTGTGCCCTATGGTTAACTGAATGTGTGTGCTCCAAGTGTGTCAATGTGAAAGCATACCCCACATGTGTATCCCATGTGTATCCCAAATATACTGGACATATGTCTGAGTGTGTGCATCACATGTGACCTATAGTGTGTGTGTGTACATGTGGGTATGGGTAGAGGGCATGGATAGACAGCAAGACTGAACTAATTTTCCTCCTGCACAATTTGTTTCTAACAGGTGTCCTCTAAGACACTTGGATTAATCTGCTCCTAAGCAGGTCAGAGGACATGGGTTTGAATTTCATCTGTCACTTTCTGAATATGGTGTTCATAGGTGCTTTCCCCAAGAGGGTTAGCCACCACTCCATTTATCCAAGAGGCCTCAAAAATATGAGGTCTAGCAGCCAAGAATTGAACAGAGAGACAAGACAAGGATCAAGGACCAACTATGAGACTTTGGGCAAGTCCTTGACTCTCCCCAGACAGCAGGTTCCCAAGCAGTACTGTAAGGGAGTGGGCTTATGGGTTCTTCCTCATTCTCATCCAGTGACTTTCTTAGTTTAAGCATCATGGACTAACATTGGTCCCTCCCACCACCACTACCACCACTACAAAAAGACAGTGCACAGATATGTGCATATGGATTAGCACCTACAGCTGTCTCGTTCTAGCTAGGTCCCCTCTAGCTCTGGACAAGCTACTGGTTGGCTCCCTACATTTGTCATTCCACACTCATTTTTCCAGTGTCCTGAGCCACCTGGAGTAAAAGGGATAAAGTCCTAAAGGCATACAATCTTCACTAAAGCTCAGGCAAAATGAGATGGGGTTTACCCAAAGCATTCCTTCCCCATCCTTTGGGATGACTGTGGGAACTACTGATGGTACTAAGCCAGCTTTTAGGCTCAAGGCACGACCAGATAAATCTACAAAGAGAAAACCTCCAAAGAGGGCACGAAGGGCCACAGGATCTAGGGCCACTCTTCTGCATTTGGCAAGGCCTTTCATGCATCCCTGGATGATATGTGGGTGGACTTATCATAGGTCAAATAGATGTACCTGAGCTGCCTATTAGTGGTTCAGTGCCAACCTAGCCAGAGCTATATAGTGACATCTGCCTAGTTTTCTCTGCTATCTTGATTAACTTTTATAATAAGACATAGATAGAAACAAAGTGCAGAAGGCATCTTTAGAATGAACTCCTTGCCCAAGGCCATTTGGTATGGGTGGGTTGATAACAGCTAACTATATATGCTATGCTCTTTCTAGTACACCACTGCTTTTAAGAGGAAACACTGATAGTTTCAATTTACTTAGCCATAAAATGGGAAGAATTCTGGCCTTGCTCACCTCATAGAATTGTGAGAAAAGACAAATGTGGCAGGAATAAAAAACTATACAGTAGTCTTTATCTTCTTGCCCTGTCCCCGGGGCAATGAGAATTTCCCAAACAAAATGATACAGATAAAGGTGAAAAGTGCAGATTTGTTCTAATTAGGTCATTTGTCCACAGCCTTCAATTTCTAACATAACTCTTAATCATATCATGAAATCCAGTAATGCTCATCACAAATTCTAGCTAAGGACCTGGGAGCAAAGAATTGTTTTTTAATTTCCAAGTGCCTAGGTGATTCTGGCTTGATGGACTTGAAAAGGCACTAAATAAAAACACAATTAACTTTGGCTTTCTTCCACATTCCTCTTTTATCTTTTCAGGAGATAGGGAGAGAGAAAGCTAGTCTGGTATTCATAGCGCCATGTGTGGCCAGGTTGCGAGGTGGGTGGAGCTGGGGGTAAATAAAAGAAAGCTTCTTATAAAGAAAAAAAATCCCAGCTTCCCACCAATGACCCACGACATGGGCTGGGACGTAGGGATTCTATCCTTCCAAGGGAGGAAAGTAAAAGAGGCCTCCAAGTTGTAACAGAGAGAAATGAGGCACAAAGACAATGGGATTTGTTCAAGGTCACCCAGCAACTAAGTTCATATTTGCGGTTCCTCTTTATTCATGTGTAAGCCTTTCACTAACAAATCCTTTCCAGAGAGCCTACCAAGTGTCAGGCCCCTCCACTACAGCAGTCACCCAGAGATTTCAGCCTCAGAAAGTTCTCAGGGATTATCAGCCTCAATTAACAGAAAAGAAAACCAACTCATAGAGGCTAAGTGACTTGCCCAAGGTCACAGAGCTAAACAACGACAGACAACTAGTTCAGTGATCCTTTGCTTTCTATCACACCATATAGATTTCCCTTACCATCCCTGAAAGACAAGAGCAGCTTGCAAGTCTCATGGGTCCAGGAACTCACATCCTTGCAAGGCAATGCTCTAGCTCCAGTACTGCTTCAAACATACTGTGTTTCCTTGGGTGAGCCCTTTCTCATTCTGAGCCTAGTTACCTAGCCTCCAAAATGAGGGAATTGGACTCAAGACAGCTGTAACACCCCTTTTCTAGAAGATACAGCTGTCTGGAATGATTTTAAATGGCACTGTAACTTCCAGAGCTTGAGCCCAGATCAGGCAATATATGACGATACATCCCTGAGCCTCATTTTTCTCATCTGTAAAATGCAGGTAATCCCAGTTTTACCTACTTCACAGGGCCACAGAAAAGATCAAGTGAGACAATGTGAAAAACCCACTGAAAAGTTTAAGTTTAAGACAATGTGAGAGAGAGAGAGAGAGAGAGAGAGAGAGAGAGAGAGAGAGAGTCAAGAATCAAGCGAACATCCACTAGCCCCAGTTGCTTTTCTCTAAATCCAAGTAGAGAAAGTGTCTATGCATGTTTTATCCAATAAATCTTCCTGAGCCCTCCTATGCAGTTCAATCTGGATTCTCAAGACAAGCACCTCAGGTGGTTGCAAGGTCCAAAGGAAATTAATAAATCCCTCCGCTCCCTTTAGTCCCTAAACACGAAGGAGTCTAATCATTTTGCCTGTTCTGAGACTTCCCACCATGCCAGCTCTAGCAAAGCCTCTCCTAGGGATGCCTGGCTCCACCATGCCTCTTTCCCAGTGCCAAAGCACCCACTGCCCAGCCCTCCTGCCAACCAGCATGGTTCACAGAGGGAGGAGGAAGGAAGAGAGTGGGCAGAGGAGAGGCTGTGGGAGGTACAGCTAAAAGTAGATGCTGCCTTTAGGCACCACACTCTGAGGGGGTGGGGGTGGGCTCAGCACATCCTTCCTGCAGCCAGCTGGGCACGGAGGTGCATCCTTTCTCTCCTCTAATGAAGGCAGGCAGACAAAGAGATCAGAGCTGCCAGAACTATTCCCAGAGCTGACTATGGACGCACAGTGCTAGCCTCCTCTGGGCCCCGAGGGTGGATGGCTGAGCAACACTGTGCTGCTTCCAGGGCTCCCTGCCTCAGAAGAACTGATGTAGTCTGCAGGAGATTCGGTGCTCCCCCCACCCCATCTGACTGCCTGGCACCCTAAGGGCTCTGACAGGCCTGTTCCCCTTTAGGAGGTTACATAATACTCTTGTTCTCTCAGCCTCTCTGTCAGCTCTCTCTCTCCAACCGAACCTGAGAGAGCATAGAGCCAGAACACTATAGCAGAGGTAGCAGGTTATAGGGGGCAAGGGCCTGATTTGATGACTCAGGAACACAGACCCATCACTGCAACCTTGGATAAGTCCCTTTTCCCTTCAGTGCCTTAATTTTCTCACTTGTAAAACAGGAAGGGGAAAAAAAAAAAAACAGGAAGGGGAGAGGCATGCAGATCTCCAAGGTACTCTAATCTCTGCCCCTATGTGATTCTCTATGTGAATCCTGGCCACATAAATGAAAGACAACACCCCAACCTGCCTCTTACATCCAAGGTTGTCCTATCTTCCAAGTAATCTGGCTGAGCTGGGCAGATCCTTCCCCACTCTTCTAATTCTAATTCCCCTAATGAATAAGGTCTGCACTTGCAAGTCTGGAACTCTAGACTCTGTCTGCCACTTCTGTCCCAGGCCCATTTCAACCAGACAAGTTCTGCTTTTTCAGGTTTTATAGAGAAGCTACTGGCTCCAATTTCATTTGAGAACATGATTCTTCTACTAAATCTACTCCTCATTTTAGTGACATGGAAACTGAGGCCTAGTGGAGAAGGGTTTTGATCAAGTTCTGGGAGCAAGGTAGGTACAGAGCCACAGCTTGCTCTTAGGGGGCCCAAGGCCATTTTTTTCTCCTACTAAAGAACTGCCTTCCATATGCTGTCTCTCTGTCATGCATGCATAATTTCCTCTCTTCACTACTACTAACTCTCAACCTTGATGCTCAAAGACCAAATGCCCAGTTCTTGTCAGGGGCCTGAAACTAGCACAGAAGACTGATAAGAACAAGAAAGAACTGGCCTCAGACAAATCCCTCCCTTAATGTCTCCTTTTCCACCAGGTTGTCCCTTTGTTCCTTTCTTCAAAGTTTCCTCTTGAGTTCTGCTCTATGTCAGTGGTGGCTTTTCAATTCTCAGAGTCATGACCATATTCTGACCACAGAGTCCACTATGCAGCCTACACTGGAAGAACTGCAAAGATCTGCTGTCAAGAGGCCTGGGTTCTAGGCCAGAAATTACCACTTTCTGAATGTGTGACCTTGAGTAAGTCACTTAATCTTACTGTGAATCAGTTTCCTCAACTACTTCCACATTTGAGGAAAAAGCCAATGAAATAACTAGGAAACTTTATTCATTTAAATTCTTATTAACAGTAGTAGTAGTATTAATTAAATGAATGGCTACTTAAAATTCTGCAGGAAGGGGTTCTGGGGTGTCAAAGCAGCCTGCCCCTTGCCTCCTAGGCTTTCCCAGAACTATGAGGCTGGTATTTTATCTATAAGAGGCAATTCTCAATTATCCATGCAACATGTATCTTTAACAACAAATACTAAATCCCATAGTAGCATCCCCCTGACACTCAGTTCACTGTAGGGCTCCCTTCCTTGTGGGCAATCAGTGTGTGCTCAATGAATACAACCTCCAGTTCAGTTGTCCTAGAAGAAACCTAAGCTAAATATAACTAGGAAGGCAAGTCTATTACCCCCTAAAATCACCCTGTGCACTCCAAACCTGCTATAAGAGATCTTTGGATTACCTACTGGTTTTGAATAATATGCTTAATCTTTTTTTTTTTCGCTGTATGCAGGCCTCTCACTGTCGTGGCCTCTCCCGTTGCGGAGCACAGGCTCCAGACGCGCAGGCCCAGCGGCCATGGCTCACTGGCCCAGCCGCTCCGTGGCACGTGGGATCCTCCTGAACCGGGGCACGAACCTGTGTCCCCTGCATCGGCAGGCGGACTCTCAACCACTGCGCCACCAGGGAAACCCTGTTTAATCATTTTGATCATTAGTATTAATCACAAAGTAAGCACAGATCATTAAAGCTGGAAGAAATCTTTGAAGCTCTCTAATCCACCTGACTTTATTTTACAGATGAGGAAACCAAATTTCAGAGGGGAGAGGTAATTTGACCAAGGTCACCCAGAAAATGAACAGAATCTTCTGCACTACTATAGAAAATGCATAGGGACTATTTTCCTGAAAGGTTCAAACCATCTCACAGCTGATAATTTAAAATCCAAATAGGTCCTCAGACTACTCACTCTCTAGGGTTGAGTCCTCCTTTTTAAGGTGGACACAAGCCCCTAGAATTCATCAAGGCCCCCACAATCCTAGAATAAAATCTCACCATCTGTGAAGCCTGCCTATTCACGTGTGTGATAAGCCAGATTCAGGCTGAGCTGACATTTCCTTTGAACATAGCAGTCATTCTCATCCCTGGCTGAACATTCCTGTCACCTCAGGGAGCTTTTAAAAAAATATTGATGCCAGGGCCTCACCATGACCAACTCAATCAGATCTCCCCCAGAGATTTTAGGAATTGTTGTTAGTCTTGTTAACTCCCCAGGTGATTCCAATGTGCAACCAAGGCTGAGAACCACAGTGTAAATGGAAACAATTCAGCCAACCAAGAGAAACACACACAAAGAGTTTCCTAAACTGTTTGAAAACCAAATATATTCTTTTTTTTAAACATCTTTATTGGAGTATAATTGCTTTACAGTGATGTGTTAGTTTCTGCTTTATAAAAAAGTGAATCAGCTATACATATAACCAAATATTTTCTTTTAAAGCTAAATCTATGATGCCCCGCTTTTCCAAAGAGGGGAAAAGAAAGTGATACACAAAACCTACAGTTGTGGCACTGACCCTCAGGCAAATTCTGGACTCAATTAGGAAACATATGGTTTGGGGGTACTGAAAAACTTAGGGAACCCTGGAGCCTGCAACAGGATTTACCAGGGGTAAGATGCCAAGTGACTCATATTCCTTTTTTTGATAGGGTCATTGCCTTGGTAGATGATCGCTATGAAACTAGCATACATCCTGATGTCCACAAAACATACAACAAATCCATCATGCCGCATTATCCTCATGAACATGTTGACAGGATAGATGATGTTAGCACCCAGTGGATTCTGCACTGGCTGACCAGATATACACAAAACGTAACCAGCTCCAACTCCAAGAGGCAGCTCTGATGAGTTGCCAGAGGAGCTAGCATTAACCCTATTATATTAAACATTTCTTTGAATCAACAACTTGGATGATACTTATTCAGTTTTCAAATAATGCAATGCTAGAAGAGACTGCTAATCTGTTTCATGGCATTAAGGGGAAAGAAATTTAAAATGCCAAACGCTAGAATAGACCAACCAAAAAAATAAGCTTAACTGATGCAATGCTAGAAGGAACTGCTAAGTTTTGGCACAATGAAGCAAAATTTTAAAAAAAACCATAAAAGGCTAGGGTAATGGATCAACCAAACAAAATTCAATGAGTTTGGTTCAAAAAAGCCTGAAGTTTGGTTCAAAAGGCCAACTTCACAACAGCACAGAGGACTGGACTAGACAGCAAAGGCTTTGTGCCTACAGCCCAAAAGGCTCTTAACCCTGGCTGTATGTTTGAATCATCTTGGGAGCCTTAAATATAATTTTTAAAAAAAAGCTGCCTGGGACCAATCCCGTGATAATTAAATCAGAATCTCCCAGAGTGGAGACTTGGCATGGGTACTTAAAAACTCTCCAGCTGATCTGTATGTTCACTGAGGATTGAGAACCAGTAGAAGACTGCAATATTAAATATTTCACAGACAGATCAAAGTCCTTTTGTACTTGATCCTGATCAGGTGGCACCTGGAGTAGCATGATCAGTTCTGGGCAGCACATTTAAAATATATATATAGAAAAATTAGAGTTCTTTAAAAGGAAGGACAATTGTATGAAAACTGTAGTTCCTTCAAAACATTCTGTATTTTAGACTTCACCAATTCACACTGCCTTTCTCCTTGAAGATCCCAAATAGTGAGTTTTCATAAGACTAAAGGGAACTATTTGATGTATATTCAAGATTAAAAGGCAACATTTTATTGAATAAAGAATTCTGTGCAAAATTGCTATATAAATGAAAGGTATGAAAGAGCACTAAAAATGAAAGCAAGTAGCTGAGGAAGCTAGTATGACTTCAGGGGTGACTCACACTCTTCCCCTTCCACCTGACTCCATTCAGCTTCACACTAGCTGGGAACGATCAACTCTGACTCTCTCCCACTCTCCATTTGAAAGGCAGACCCACTGTCCCATCCCACCAATCTCTCTTTTACTTCTCTCATCTGTAAAACCAGGAATAACAAGTATCCCTATCCACTTCACAAGGCTGATGTGATGCTCAAAATTAGAAAAGATATGGAATTTCTCTGTAAACCCTATAGGCCCATGCACTGACAAGGGATTATTAGTATTGTCATTACTGGACTGTTTCCTGAGTCTTCTCTCTCCACTAGACCCTTCCCCCTTCTAGTTTTTCCATTCAGTACTTTGGTGCCAGGGCAAAGCACCATACCAAATACTCTTGAGTATCTATACCCACCTAATGACAGGAAATACTCTGGGTAGACATGAGAAGAGCTAAGCTTTGATCAAGGATTCCAGGAAAGCCAGAGACTCAGTTGGCCTAAACAAGTTGCAGAGCTAGAAATAAGAGCTCAAGAGTCTAAGATTCCCCACCTCCATCCCACTTCTTGGGGCAAAGCCACTGGGACTGAAGCCAGATGGTCTGTGGGAGGTCTTCTGAGGAGGCAGTTATTTTTGGAGAACAGGCTCAATTCCCAATCATGTCTCTGTCCAGAGCAAGTACTCCACAGGCCAAGGAGAGCAGAGGCCAAGATGGCAAACAGAGGCAAAAAGAAGGACATGCTTTAGCAGCATCCCTGCAACTGCCAGAGTGTTTCCTCTGATCACAGCCAAGCACTCTCAGTCTGGGCCTCACCATAGGGCAGAAGAGCACCTCACCCAAAGGCTCACTGGGATCCCTCAGGTCCCTAGCAACTTAATCACACACTCACATACACACTCACACACACACACACACACACAAACATACAAGTGGATGAGAAAATCTGAGTCAGGGCCCAAGCCCTGTTCACCAAACCAGTAATCAAACTGGCCTCTCCAATTTGCCCAGCCATCTCAGCTGGAAACTATTCAGAGACCAGCAACATAGAAACAACAATAACAAAAATAAAACAACAAAAAAAAGCAAATTCCACACTGCAGCTGGGCTGGGCAGGGTTCTCTAGCCACAAACAAAACTGGGGCACAGTGCAGAGGCAGATGTTACAGGTTCTGACAGATAGAGCCTGTCTCAGTGGGGGGTAAAGCACTGCTCAGTTTGTTCCCACCACGCTATCCCTTCACCGCCTCCCTGTGTCAGCCAAAAGGCATGGTTAGACAAAAATATTTTTCAGGGCCTGCAGACCTCCTTGCACTAAAGCTAGGCTGTGAAATGGCTCATTTAATCTTAAGGAGAAGGCGGTGACTACAGAGGGATTTGAACCCAGGAGCCTTCCAATAAACAGTCCCATGGCTGGGATGCAGCTAAGCTCTGTAGGCCTTCTGTGGATATGTTTTCTAGGTCTTTGCAGGCAATGAGGATCTTGCTCTCTATTTGTCCCCTCCCCAAAAGCACCTCTTCAAGTCCTGCTTGCCAGCTTCCCCCTTGCTCCAGAGGCGTTGGTGCCTGGACATTTAAAGTGTGGGCTCTGGAGCTCAGCAGGAGCTGAATGATGCAGGAGTTGCTAGGATACTGGTTGAGGACATTTTCTTGAATCCCCTAGTGGGGAGCTGGGAGCCAAAATTCTTGAGCTGGTAGCAAAAAGTTATCCTCTACAAAGGAGTCAGAGAGGAGGAAAGGGAACAAGGAACTTTGTCAGGAATAGTTGGGTCACATCAGAGAGGAAAAGCCCTCTTCCTTCTAACCCACTTACAGTAGGGATGGTCGGGGAGAGAGAGGAGGCTATATCAAGGGAGGTAGGAATGTCTTAGAAGGGGGAAGATGAAGAGGCAGGAAAGGAAAAAAAAAGTCAAAATGCAGAGTGTTCCACTCCTCTCAGCTGCATTTTTCATTTTCTCCCACTCTTTTCTCTTTTTGCATACCCTCAGAAGTCTGAAGTAGAAATGCCAAACCTTTAGGATTCACACAAGTAAAACGTCACCCTGCTCTCTACTCCCTAAACTCCCTTTTAGCTGCTCTAGGGTGGCCTGCCATCTGGCTAGCAGCATCCCCTTATTTGCCTAGAAATAAGTTAATTTGAAAAATATTTACCCATTTCACAAACTAAATTACTGATGAAAGGGCTCTTTCAAGCCACCCCTTTACTCTGAAGCTGTGTGTGGTAGGGGGAAAGCTGGTATGGGGGACACTCATCCATCCTGGCACCAGTCAAATCCTTATAGGCCATAGCACAAGGAGGCCTTTCAGAACTGTGAAACTGCTGTTTTTCCTCATTCCTAGCACAACCAACCCCCATCCACATTCAGGAGTGTGCACCCCTCCCCCCCCACATACACACACAGAGTAGGGTGTGCACACACACCCACCACGTACATACTGTCACACAACCTACACACATACCTTCCCAAAGGCTTTCTGCCAAGGGTCTGTCAGGCACCCAGAGGTGAAGGCTGTGGCATTTCATGACACATAATTTGTCATAAACCTGGCTCAAAGACCAGCCTTGGAGAACCCTTTCCCCCTTGGGGGAAAAAATCAAAAAGCATTCTATTGTTGTAGTCCAGTTTTCTTCCCATGTAACTAGGTAAAAAATCTCTTAGATAAAACTTAAGTTTCTCCAGATACCAGCAAACAGATATTTCCTCCCTCCCCACTCCCATCAACCCTTAATTAACATTTCATTTGCCTTTCACTTGTCTTTCCAGTTCACCAGCCTCTGATTTCAACTGCCTATGGACACCCAAAATCACAGAAGGCAAGAACATAGTCCAACCATCCCCAAATGCCAGTGTTATAGGGAATCCCAAACTTACTGAGGAGGAAAAAATTGCTCAATGTCAAACAGTCACTGAACAGAGAGGACCAAGGTCTGCAGCTGCCCATCCTAGAGCCTTTCCTCACTCTCCAACACTGTCTCAGAACAAAGTGCCCAGCTAAAATATCAGTTTACTTTAGACAATACTGTTAGAGCAAATGCAGGGAGGGATGGGGAAAGGGACTCACTAGATTCTCTTTGCAAAAAACAAGTTCTTAGTTCAACCCAGGGGCTCCCACAAAGGGACTAAAGAGTAAATAATAAGAGTGAATGCCAGCAGACTTCCCAGATCATGCTTACACCATGGTACCAACTGAATTAAAAAATCAGTTGCTCACCCACACAGAACCATTGAGAGCACACCCTGAGGCTCAAAACCTCTTCTAAAGCCATAAAACAATACTCTTTGGGTCCTGAGGTCAGGACAATTTCAAGAGCCCCCTTCACAGCCTTCAAAGTCATTTCCAAAGAGTCTGAACAACAGTACATGGAACTTGAGAGCACAATGTCAGCAGATTTGCACATCACTCATGAACAGCCGCCCACATGGGTATAGAGGGAACATGTGTGTGGATGTGTATGTGCCCTGATTCATTGCTACATGAGACATAATTGGCACTCTTTCAAGTCAGGTAAGAAACAGAATGAAGAACACCTGCCTACATCAGTGGGTGGGGGGTGAGGGGTATTATGCACGCTGGCATCAGAGACAGTTTTTTTCCTGGCTTTGCCAAGAGCTTTCTTAGGGGAAACAGAAATATACAAATAATAAGAGTAGCAATATTAACAGCAACCACCACCACTACCACCAGATACAGACATGCAAATAAGTGTCAAATTGGAATGCTGCTTTTAGCTCATGTTTTCCAGAGCTTTCATCCCATTCCATCCAGACTTTTTTTTGGGGGGGTGCTCAAAACTCTCAATTTAGCATGATACATACTTTCATTTTGTCATGGAAACCTTCTAATTAGAAAGACTTCTGATTTTAAAGAACAAACAAGGAAGCAAACAAAACCACTTTCTCATTAGCACTAGCAAGTTCTATTTAAAATGTAGTTCAAGAACATCTTTGCAAATGAGATTACCCCAAAGAGGCATATCTAAATACATTATTCCCAAGGTAGGTAGAGAGCTGGCTTTTGTTGTTTTTTGGAGGACATACAGAGAAAATCCCCAAACTCAAATTCACAGGTACAATCTTTGGGAAAAAGAACCAAACAGTTACTGTCAATGTCTTCTCTTGCTAATTCATAAAGATCAGAGAACGTTTTTATACCCCATTCCATGATTCCAAAGAAATTGACATTTAATGATTTAAAAAATGTTTTAAAGGTGGCTTCTTTCCAAATTGGAAATTGTAAACCCTGTACAGCAAATTAAGATTCAGAGAACACAGTCACCAACTGCCAGCACAACGCACCCCACCACATCACTTCCCAAATTCTCGCTTCTCATTAGAGACTGAAGAATCATTCTCCCTAAATTCATTCCTTGCATCAATTTTTCCCTCTAAACATCTAGTGCAATACTGTTTTCCCTAAGATGCCAGAAATTCATCATACTCTTCCCACAACCCCCCTTGCCCCAAACAAACCCAAATGCGCTTCTGATGGCAAGAGAGAAATTTTGACTGAAATTCTGTGATGGAATTTAAAGGTAGTTTTAAAGAAAACGAATTGACAAGACACCACAATCAGCAAAGCCATTGTGTAAGGACACAGAGCTTGCTTCATGAACGTCACATAGGTGGAGAATGCACACACACACATGCACACATAAATAGAAAGCATTTCTTTATCAACAGTTTTACTCAAGCAATAAGCAACTACACTCACAGGCATACTTAAAAGACAAGACATAACAAAAGATTTAGGGAGAGATAATATACCAACGTCATACATATCACAGCGAGGCCATGTTGAAGCTCAAAACGCTTTCCCCCCTGAGTAAGAAAGCTTGCTCTTTCTCTCCCTCTCTTTCCCTGTCTCTGTCTCTGTCTCTGTCTCTGTCTCTCTCTTTTTTTTTTTTTTTTTTTTTTTTTTTTTTTTTTTTTTTCCTTGGAGGTTCTCGGGATGAAATCAAAACGAGAGTTCGAAACAGCTCAGGTGGCTGGACTCCATTCAGCGCGTTCCCAGGAAAAACATGAGTATGACATTTACAAGCAGGAGGACTACAATCACGGCAAAAACGACTACAGTTTGCACATCCAGGGTCATGGTGCAATGCAGAACACTGTAGTGTTCCAGATGGGGGGCCGGCAGATTGGGAGATGTCAGTCTCTGTTCTGTCAGACTGTCCATACAGCCACCATGCTAGAAAGGAGAGGAGGAAGTCGGGTGGTTGGGGAAGGGCTGGGTTTGGCGCCCGAGTTTGATATGGGAGGGGGGGAAGGGGGAATGGGGACAGGGGTGCTTGCTTCCCCCCTTCTCAGAACTGAGCTGATCCTTCTTCCCTAGCTGAGAAATCTTAGCTTGCGCTGAAGTCGGCAGAGTCCAGCATTCTCTCTCGGGCGCCACGGAAAAGGCAAAATCCTGGCTTTCAAAGGGAAAGGCGGGGGGAACCAGAGCGAGGTTCTCCGGCGCCTGCTCAGTCTGTCTGTCCGGGGGTGCGTCCGTCCACCTGCCTGGCTGGCTACCGGTCAGTCTCGGTCTCCCCTACTCCTAATTCGCTCGCTTTCCTACGCTCTCTCTGCTCGCGGAGCTCCCGGCTGCCAGCCACTCTTTCGATCCCTGCCTCGCTGGCTCTCTTCCTCTCCTCTCCCCACCCCCCAATGCGAAGACTACGTTTTTATTCTCCGAGCGACTGCCGGCGCCTGCGTGAGGCACAACCCAGGCTGCTGACAGGCCCGCCGGCCAATAGCAGGTGCCGCAGAGGCGCGTTTACTCGCCGGGGGGCGGTACTTGAGCTGGCGTGCTACCCGCGGCAGCCAATCGGAGAACCCACGGTTCCCCCAGCAGGCCCGCTTCATCCAGCCCAGCTGGAGGCCCTGGCTGCCAGTTCTAGCGTGGGGGTGGGGAGCATGTTGTGGATGGGTTGATGCAGATGAGGGGAGAGAGGAGGGAAAGGATTGGGAAAGAGGGAGGGATCGGACATAAGGGGCCAAAGGGGAGAGGGCATGGCAGGGAGGGAGGAGGGAATGAGGAGAAGACCATGAGAAGCAGGAGGAAGAGAAAAGGAAAGATGGGAAGGAGAAAGAAGAAATAGGGGGATACGACGATGAAGAAAGAGAACGGTGGAGGAAAGGAAGGAAAAAGGGTGGGGAGGAGGGAAAAGGAACGGGGGAAAAAGGAATCCTTTGCAGCCACTTTGGAGCCTGGGCCAAGGAGGAAGCAACGATGCCTTTAGGCCACTGTCTAAGTATTTATAGGCTACTCACAATTAGCTATATAAGTTCAGCAAATCAGTGCTGTGTACAGAACCACAAGGACACTCAACAAATTATCCAAAATCCAATTATGTTTGTCTTTCTCTGATATCTCTGCACTTGCAGGTCAGATTTCCTTTCTTTTTTTTTTTTTTTTTTTTTTTTTGCGTTATGTGGGCCTCCCACTGTCGTGGCCTCTCTCGTTGCGGAGCACAGGCTCCGGACGTGCTGGCTTAGCGGCCATGGCTTATGGGCCTAGCCGCTTCGCGGCATGTGGGATCTTCCCGGACCGGGGCACGAACCCGTGTCCCCTGCATCGGCAGGCGGACTCTCAACCACTGCGCCACCAGGGAAGCCCAGATTTCCTTTCTTACTTATGGTTTCTTTACACTATTACCGCTTGCACTCTTCCAGCATACTGGGTACTAGGAAGAGAAGACAGCTTTGCAGTGGAAAACCCTCTACAAAACTTGCAGTCTGCTTGAAATCACTTCCCTGTTCTGTGTTGGTGACCTGGTGTCCGAAACTTGGGGAAAAGCCCTGGACTAGAGAAAGGAAGTTTTCAGATTTACTCCTAGCCCTACCTCAAGCTTGCTGTATGACTTTTGGGCAACTCCATTCCCCTCTACGGGCCTCCATCTCCCTTCTGCCACATGAGGACTTAGACCTATCTGAGAATTCAGTGAAACCTCTGAACCCTCACCTCAGAAAAAGAAAGAAAATACAGCAGGCTCCTTGGCCCTCAAAAAT
Source organism: Grampus griseus (assembly GCF_964374135.1). Taxonomy (NCBI): domain Eukaryota; kingdom Metazoa; phylum Chordata; class Mammalia; order Artiodactyla; family Delphinidae; genus Grampus; species Grampus griseus. The sequence goes on from NC_138999.1 coordinate 52,301,180, forward strand.
CCAGGACTAACTTATACAGAAGATCTCTAAGGGCCCATCTTACTCTTACATTCTAGGACTGTAAACATGAACACATAGATATTGGTGGAGAGGGGCAAGAAACTAGATTATCCAGGGATAGAACAAATTAATTTCTGGAATTTCTAGCATACTATAGACTCGAAGAGGAATGAGAATTGCTCTCTATTCTCTAGAAATCTTTGAGTCTAGGGCAGTCACCCATTTTAACTACGTGACTGGAAATTCTGAGTGAATGCAGGTCATAAGCAAAATGGCCCCTAGCCTTACAAGAGAGAATAAAACCTAAAGAAACGTTCACTTTAAAATTTTGACTCATCACATCACCTACGAATGATTTGTGCCAAAACAACAAAAAATCCTGAATCAGATCAAGCTTCTAGATCCAGCTATCAATTTATAGGCCACACAGGAGACAGAAAAACATGTTAAATTGGAATACGGGGATACAGACTGTAAAAAACTACAGGAGGTTTTTTAGCAAGTAAATAGGGAGAAAAAAGTGTGATTGATTGAGGTGAAACTTGTGTATGCGTGCATACACACACATATTTGTGACATTTATGAGATAAATGGGAATTTGAACCACCTGATAATATTAAGGAATCACTATTAATTGTAAATGATATTGTGGCTAAGTTTAACAAAAGGGGGAGAATGGGGTATATCTTTGTGACCTTGGATTTGGTAATGGTTTCTTAGATATGACATGAAAAGCACAAGCAACAAAAGAAAAAAAAATAGATAAATTGGACTTGATCAACATTAAAAAACTTCTGTGCTTTGAAGGACAATATCAAGAGTATGAAAAGAGAATCCACAGAATGGAAGAAAATACTTGCAAATTATATATCTGATAAGGGGGCTTGTATCTAGAATACATAAAGAGCTCTTACAACTCAATTATATAAAGAAAAATAACTCAATTTAAAAATTGGCAAAGGATCTGAATAGCATTTCTCCAGAGAAATAGTCAATAAGCACATGGAAAGATGCTCAATATATTAGTCATCAGGAAAATGCAAATCAAATGCAAGAAATGCAAATGAAGGATATTTACTATAGCGTATTTGTAATGGGACACCACTTTACACATGCTAGGATGGCTATAATCAAAAAGCTAGATAATAAGTGTTGGGAAGGATATGGAAAAATTGGAACCTTCATAACACTGCTGTGGGAATGTAAAATGATGAAGCCACTTTGGCTAGCAGTTCCTCAAAAACTTAAACATGGAGTTACCATTTGACCCAACAATTCCACCCTTAGGTATATACCTAAGGGAAATGAAAACATGCCCACACAAAAACTTGTACATGAACATGAATAACAGCATTGTTCACAATAGCCAAAAGATAGAAAGAACTCAAATGTCCATCACCTGGTGAATGGATAAACAAAATATGGTATATGCACACAATGGAATATTATTCAGCCATAAAAAACCCGAAGTACTGTTATATGCTAAAACATAGGTGAACTTTAAAAATATGCTAAGTGAAAGAAGCTAGACACAAAAGGCTTTTATATGATTTCATTTATATGAAATACCCATATAGTTAGGATAAATACTGTTTATTGAAGCTTTTGTTTTATTTACATATAAATATAAATGTTCTAGGTTGTGATGTAAAATATATTTCTTACAGCAGGCAATGGTCAACATAGTTTGAAAGCCACTCTTCTAGATTATGTTGAGACAGATACTGGTAATCAGGACAGTACCATAATGTAAACAATTAGAATCTTTCTCCTTGCCTTTGAAAGTGCAATCTTAGCCTTTCTCCACATCACCATCTATTGACCCTTCAACCCACTGCAGCCTGACTTTCACTCCCATCATCCCATAAGAAACTGCAACTTCTTGTGAACATAAACAAATGACCAACTTGTTGCTATATCTCATGGCCAATTTTCCATCTTTATCTTCCCTGAATTTTCTCCCTCTTGACTCCATTGATGCCTTCCTCCTTCCTGAAATGCTTCATTTGCCTTGGGGACACCATCCACATGACCTGTCTGGTTATATTGTCTTTACTTCCTGCTTGGGTTCTTCATTTAGTCATTAAGGGCATGATTTCTCAAGGTTCTTCTAATCTCAGCCCCCTTTTTTTCTCATTCCATACTTGCACTGAATGATGGACCTATCCATTCCCAAGGCTTTAACTACCTACCACCTACATTACACACTGATATACCTCCTTTCAACAAAGTTACAGGACACCAGTGGGGGAATAAAACAGATATAAGTCCTTGCCTGCAGGGAGCTTACAACTCTCTGCTGATAACTCCTAGGTAGCTCTCTTGAACTCCAGAGATGAATCTCCAGCTTCCTTCTGGACATCTCCTCCTGAATATCTCACAAGAATCTCAGACTTGATAAGTCCAAAAGTGAAGTCATCTTCTCCCACCCCTGCCAGCTTCCTCCTTCCCCTGAGATCCCTGTCCCTTAGGAATGTCACACACAGAACTAACCTAAAACCAAGGAGATATTCATAGGTCTTGCTTCTCCCTCACCTTGCTACTAGCCAACCAGTCTCTAAGTCTTGATGATTCTCTTTCTCCTTAAGGAATGTATCCTCGCTCTCTCTCCCTGCTGCCAGCACTGTGGTCTCTTGCGCAGCTCTCTCTCCCCAATTCAGCTTCTACTCTCCTGAACAAATTATCTATTTCAAAAGCAGTTCTGCTCTTATCAATTCTATGGTGGATACTATATATTGGTTGCTGTGGATCCATGCACCCCCCTTCTAGCCTGCCTCCCTATATTGCTGAAAAGCTAAAAACCAAAAACTACAACAACAACAACAACCTGTCATTTCTCAGACTCCTTTGCATCCAGTGCTCTGGATGTTATTTATTTCTGCCAATCATATGCATATGCACAATATTTGGAAGAAAAGTGATGATGCAGAAACCATACTTCTGCTGTTTCTGATGGCAGGTAGAGTGGTGGGGGTTTAGGGTTTTCTGCAGCCATGCTACATTTCCATAGGTCCCAGTATCTGGACACTGGCTTTGTGTCTTTGTACAAGCAGGGAATGAGACTTTTAAAATTATTTATTTATTTACTTATTTTGCCACTGAGGATTTGGAAGGCATAATGTTACTCTAGTCAATAGTTAAGGCAGCACAGCAAAGGAAACCATAAACAAGACCAAAAGACAATCCTCAGAATGGGAGAAAATATTTGCAAATGAAGCAACTGACAAAGGATTAATTTCCAAAATTTACAAGCAGCTCATGCAGCTCAATAACAAAAAAACAAACAAACCAACCCAAAAAATGGGCAGAAGACCTAAATAGACATTTCTCCAAAGAAGATATACAGACTGCCAACAAACACATGAAAGAATGCTCAACATCATTAAGCATTAGAGAAATGCAAATCAAAACTACAATGAGATATCATCTCACACCAGTCAGAATGGCCATCATCAAAAAATCTACAAACAATAAATGCTGGAGAGGGTGTGGACAAAAGGGAACACTCTTGCACTGCTGGTGGGAATGTGAATTGGTACAGCCACTATGGAGAACAGTATGGAGGTTCCTTAAAAAACTACAAATAGAACTACCATATGACCCAGCAATCCCACTACTGGGCATATACCCTGAGAAAACCATAATTCAAAAAGAGTCATGTACAAAAATGTTCATTGCAGCTCTATTTACAATAGCCCAGAGATGGAAACAACCTAACTGCCCATCTTCAGATGAATGCATAAAGAAGATGTGGCACATATATATGATGGAATATTACTCAGCCATAAAAAGAAATGAAATCGAGGTATTTGTAATGAGGTGGATAGACCTAGAGTCTGTCATACAGAGTGAAGTAAGTCAGAAAGAGAAAGACAAATACCGTATGCTAACACATATATATGGAATTTAAGGGAAAAAATGTCATGAAGAACCTAGGGGTAAGACAGGAATAAAGCCACAGACCTACTAGAGAACAGACTTGAGGATATGGGGAGGGGGAAGGGTGAGCTGTGACAAAGTGAGAGAGAGGCATGGACATATATACACTACCAAACGTAAGGTAGATAGCTAGTGGGAAGCAGCCACATAGCACAGGGAGATCAGCTCAGTGCTTTGTGACAGCCTGGAGGGGTGGGATAGGGAGGGGGGAGGGAGGGAGACGCAAGAGGAAAGAGATATGGGAACATATGTATATGTATAACTGATTCACTTTGTTATAAAGCAGAAACTAACACACCATTGTAAAGCAATTATACCCCAATAAAGATGTTAAAAAAAAATAGTTAAGGCAGTGGCAGATTCCTAATTCCTAGATTTCAAATCAGGTGGAGTGTTCCCAAAACTCCTGATGCCTCACCTTCCTGCTCGTGGCAGAAAAAACAGCTCCTGTGGTGTTGTTCTGGGAGTCATTCCTGGAGGCCCAGTCTAAACCTTGCCCCTTCAGCCCTTCAACAAATTTTGTAAGCACCCAACTTTCTATATTAAAACTCTGCTGAAAAAACTAGACCAATTTAATTTCTGCAGCTGAACCCTGGGTTATACAGCTCCTCTGCTCAAAGGCCTTCCATGGCTCCCCACTGCCTTTAAGGGAAATTCTGCAGCATGGTATACAATGCTTTGTCAATCTGGTGTCCTTTGCCTGACACTTAGCAGGTGCTTCATAAACATCTGTGAATGCACGAACGTCTCCTTCATCCACTTGTTTCTTCTCAGAGAAGAAACATCTTCCAACCACAGAAGGCAAGACATGATGAGACCTCAGAGAAAATGTACTCTAAACCCTCATGTTCTAGGTTAGGAAACTGAAGCCCAGAGAATGAAAGTAAGCTACACAAGATTACACAACTAATTGCTGGCAGAGCAGAAACCAAAACTCTTATTTCTTGAATCTCAAAAGTACTTCTGAGAGATTTTAGACTTTGGAACATGACATTTGATCCCAGCCTATTTGCAGTTAGCTTTCTGCATAAGGTGACCATTCAACTCTGTTCACAATTTCAAAAAATTAGATGAGGCTCCCACATTTCAAGAAGCACTGCCCCACCAACAGGTGTATCCACAGAGAGCTGACCATATGAACACAAAGCAAGAAGGCGGCCATCTGCAAGCCATGGAGAGAGGCCTCAAAAGAAACCAACCCTGCCAACACCTTGAACTCAGGCTCAGAACTGTGAGAATATACATTTCTGTTGTTTAATCACCCAGTCTGCAGTACTTTGTTGTGGCTGCCTTAGCAAACTAATGTAGAAAAGCTATCAACATCTTAGTGATCAGTTTGGCATATACTGGAATAACATTAATAGTCACTTTAATAGTTTTATTAAAATTTATTCTGGATGTCTAAAAAAAAAGGATAACCAACAAGGATCTACCGTATAGCACAGGGAACTCTGCTCAATATTCTGTAATAACCTAATTGGGAAAATAATTCGAAAAAGAATAGATACACGTATATGTATGACTGAATCACTTTGCTGTACGCGTGAAACTAACACAACATTGTTAATCAACTATACTTCAATATAAAATAAAAAGTTAAAAAATAAAAAAGCACTGCCCCAACCTCAAAGGCAGCCCTTCTGCTTGCTAAGTATCAAGGAATCACAGAATCTCTTGGTATAGCAAAACCCCAATTCCATCCTTCAATCTTTTCTGCAACATCCTCATCCAGTTTTAGGTCCAACACACACAACAATGGTGAGGTTCCTCTCTCCTAAGACAACCTGTTAGTCTTTGGGACAATCTCAGTTGGTGGAAAGTTCTTTCATCTCTTTGAGCCAGATGCTATCACTATTTCTATCACAGCCACTGCTGAGGAGCTAATCACTCCATGAGATAGTCTGGAATATAAATGTTCCCAAATTCACATTGAAATTACTATAAGCATCCAGTATATTTCTCAGGATCCAAAGGGCCCTCATTAGATAATAATAATAATAGTTAACACTTATAGAGTGCTTACTCTGAGCACTGTTCTAAGCCCTTTACATATATTAATTATTTTAATTCTCACAACAACCCTATGAGGAAGATACTATTATCTTCCTTATTTTACAGGTGAGGGGACTGAGGCATAGTGTTTAAATAACTTGCCCAAGGTCACATGGCTAGTCAGTGGCAGCGCCCAGATGCAAACCCAACCCAGTCTGGCTCTAGAGCCTATGTTTTTCAACACTATGCTGTATAAATGCCACTAGGTGACACATGTTCCACCTTCCAATAGCATCTGACATGATGTCTCCTGGGTCACAGGAATAAACTGTTTCAATGTCCTGACTGGAGTCCCAGTGGCCTGCCACCCAGGTATAAGATATCTAGGTCTTAAATATTTGCCTTCTCTCAGGGAAAAGCCAATACCTGGTTGTTCTTTGCCCCTCATGGTTCAAACAGCTCCCAAAGCCCCACTTCTATCAGGAAGCACATCCAAGGAATGCTCCACATTTTGTCCTGACCCCTACTGCTACTCGCTTATTTGCCATCCAACTCCCACCTCAGCCACCTGATAATCCCTGATATTTGCCACAGGCAGCCTGAAGATATTGAATCCTGTCTGTTCATGTTCTTGGTTACCTATATGACTAGATGCTCTTGCACATTCATGAATGTCAGCTCTGTTTAGGAGAATCAGTTCCTTGAGGACAGGAACTCTTGGATAGTTCAGTTATTCAGCACAGAGATCACCACACCCCCCAAATCAGTTAAATTCAATAAGCAGTTATTTTGACAGCTAAGGGGTACAGAGAGCCTCTCGGGAAACTTACAGTCTAGTAGGGAAAAGAGTCACAAACACACAATTTCAATGTCATACAGTAAAATATTCTAAGCACAATCAGATAATGAATAAAGTTGTTGCTGATGATTATAGAACAAATCATAGAATTTCATACTTGAAATGGGGAAAAAAAGGTTATTTCCTTCCAACCTCCCTTTGTAGGAATTCTCTCTACAGTATATGTGACGGGGTAGGGGGAGTGGAGGGGGAGGAGGAACCATCTACTTTGGGCGAGCATGGTGCTAGGTTTTTCAACATGTCATTTTATTTAATTCTTCCCAGAAGCCCGAAAAGAAGTAATTGTTATTGTTATTTTAAAGAGTAGAAAACTAAGGTTAAGAATGTTTACATCATTTGCTCATAGACATACAAGTAGGATGTAGCAATTGCAAGGTTTAAACTGAGATCTATTTCCAAAGCCCACCTTTTTTTCTCCACTCTCTCTGATGAGTTTTGTTCAGCAGCCACTGGAATATTTTCAGTAACAAAAAAGAACTCACCCTGAAACTTCCAAAGCCATTATTCATTTTGAGCTAAAATTCACTATACTATGGTTTCTGTCCATTTGTTAGAGTGCTATCCTCTGGGCAATGCAAAAAAGGTCTATCCTTCTAAGCAATAGTCTTCTTAAGTGTTTGAAGACATCTATCATGGGTTCAAACTCTTATTCCTCCTGAACGCCCACCTTACACACACACACACACACACACACACACACATTTGTTTTCCAAGATAAACATGACCATTTCTTTAAGCTCTTCCACTTATGGCATGGTTTACAGTCCCCTCCCCAGGCTGGTTGCTTGTCAGTTTGTCCACACATCCCTAAGAACACATATCCAGGTGGGAGTGACAATGGGGAGTATGGTGAAACTGTCACCTCCCTTATTCTAAACACTGGACCTTAGGAAGAGCTACCTGTGAACTCATGTTCACCTAAAATGGCTGATACTTGCATGTGCTGCTGTGCCCCCACAATGCCTTGAGAAGCTCATGGCAAAGTGAAATAAGCAGTGGAAGAAAAGCTAAAACTTTTGGATGTAAATCCAGCCTCTGCTTCTTGGTAATTGTATGACCTCAAACAAGTCCTTAAACTTCCTTAAAACTCAAAAGTCTATGACTTGTTTTCAGTTGTAACTTAAAATAAAGCATTGGTTGTTTTAAAATTTCAACAGCCTTGCCCAAGTTGTGGCAGGCCTGGAGTTGGTCCCAAGTGGGGTACTCTGAGGAAAGGGTGATGAATGATTAGCTTAAGTTAAAGAATAAAGTTGCATATAACTGTGTGGTTGTGGGGGTGGCATTTTATGGGGAAAATAAGACATAGGACTAAGAATTTGACTCTGCCTGAGGACTTTTCTCCTAGCTATCTAGAAGTTTAGCTCTAATTACATCTCTTCAAAAGGAGTCCATCCCTGACCACCCTCTCTAAAACTGAACCACACCATCACTCTCTATTCCATTATCCTGCTTTTCTTTCTAGCCCTGAAATTTTATATAATTATTGGTTTATTTGTTTATTTTCTCCCTTTATAAAGTGTAAGCTCCATGACGGTAGAGACTGTTTTGTTCATTGCTGTATCTCTAGCACCTAGAACAGTGCTTGGAATTCAATAAATATTTTTTAAATGATTAAATAACTAAATGCTAAATGAATGAATGAAGACCAAAGCACAGTCCTGCTGATTCACAATGTAGGACATAGAGGAAATGTATCATGGAATTATTCTCTGCTGTGGCCTGTGAATACCAACCTTTACACTGCCTCCCCTCCCCCAAGGGCCTTTGTTAGTCAGAACTTCTCCAAAAGGGACTGAAAGTTCCAGATACAGGCTGAGAATTTCAGGACCTCTTTGGTTTTCTGTTCCTTGTTGGCAGAAGCCATTCTAGACCGCCACTAAGAAGGAAGCCCTTCCCTCAAGAAAAATTGCCTATACCACCCTCCTGTGTCCAAAGACTGAATACATCTCTGAATAAATAACCAGGAACAGCAATCTCCTCCAGTTCCTTTGCATGCATCTATTTCAGGCCTATTTCTTTCTCTCTTTTTGGGGTGGTGGGGGAGGTGCTTATTGCAGTTCTATTTCAAGCAAACTAGTGGGTCAAACAACCTGCTTCTACTCAGGTTAGAAAAGACTGGTTGGAAAAGAGCAGCGAGTCTAAAAGCCCCTTCAGAGGAAGTACAATGCTTTCATATCAGGCTCGGTATCTTTCTGGGAAAGCCAAACCCAATAATACATCAATTCAAGGTTGGGATGGGCAATGAATGCTTCCCTGAGGACTAGTGTTTAGTTTTGGAGCCTAATCTCCTGGACAGTTCCATTTTGGGGCCTCATGACTCATTCAACCAGCTACCCTTCTGACTCCTATGTCCAAGTTTATTTATTTACAGGCTTCATTTAAACTGAAAACTGCTGAGCAGTAAGGACACTAAGCATTCATCATCAAATTAAACATGGAGTTTTGCTCAGATTAGATGCCTGACGAGCATTACATAGATAAGCAGGTAGATTGGTAGGTAGGTAGGTAGGTAGGTAGATGATAGGAATAAGTTGAAACTGCAGTAGGAGAGGAGGGGGTTAGTTCAACTAGGGAGTTTGTAAGATGCTAGATTATGTGTCAGAGGGAGTCTAAGGATTTGACTTAGGAACTGTATTTTCTGTAGAAGTCCAAGGTAGTCTAGAAGTGAGGCTCTGAGTGAAGATGTAAAGAGAGTTGGACACTACCAAAGATTGGTAAAGAAAAGATGTGTGCAGGATACACAGATGGATAGAGGCTTGTAGAGATTTGTGAGGGCCAAGATGAGACTTCTGAAGCTCTCTGTGGACTGATATGGAGAGATCTCAAAGATACATTATGTGCAAAAAAGAAATATGCAGAATTAATATGGTTACTATTATCCAAGGCAATCTACAGATTCAATTCAATCCCTATCAAAATACCAATGGCTAGGGCTTCCCTGGTGGCGCAGTGGTTGAGAGTCCGTCTGCCGATGCAGGGGACACAGGTTCGTGCCCCGGTCCGGGAAGATCCCACATGCCGTGGAGCAGCTGGGCCCGTGACCATAGCTGCTGAGCCTGTGCGTCCGGAGCCTGTGCTCCGCAACAGGCAAGGCCACCACAGTGAGAGGCCCGTGTACCACAAAAACAAACAAACAAACAAAAAAACCGATGGCATTTTTCACAGAACTAGAACAAATAATTCTAAAATTTGTATGGAAACACAAAAGACTCTAAATACCCAAAACAATCTTGAGAGAAAAAGAACAAAGCTGGAGGTATCACACTCCCTGACTTAAAACTATACTACAAAGCTACAGTCATCAAAACAGTATGGTGCTGGCATAAAAACACATACATCAATGGAATATATTGGAGAGCCCAGAAATAAGCCGACGTTTATATAGTTAATTCACCTACAACAAAGGAAGTAAGAATATACAATGGGGAAAACAACAGCCTCTTCAAAATGTTTCTGGGAAAACTAGACATTTACGTGTAAAAGAATCAAACTGGACTACTTTCTCACACCATATACCAAAATAAACTCAAAATGGATTAAAGACTTGAATGTAAGACCTAAAACCATAAAAATTTTAGAAGAAAACATAGGTGGTATGCTCTTTGGCATCAGTCTCAGCTATATTTTCTTGGAGATGTCTCCTCAGGCAAGGGAAACAAATGCAAATACAAACAAATGAGGCTACATGAAACTGAAAAGCTTTTGTGCAGTGAAGGAACTATCAACAAAACGAAAAGGCAGCCTACTGAATGGGAGAAGATATTTGTAAATTATATATCTGATAAGGGGTTAATATAAAAATATACAAAGTACTCACAAGACTCAATATCAAAAAAAAAAAAACCAACTTGATTGAAAAATGGGCAGAGGACCTAAATGGACATTTTTCCAAAGAACACATACAGATGGTTCACAGATACATGAAAAGATGCTCAACATCACTAATCATCAGGGAAATGCAAATCAAACCCACAGTGAGATATCACCTCACAGTTGTCAGAATGACTGTAGTCAAAAAGACAACAACTGACACTGTTGGCAAGGATGTGGAGAAGAGGGAATCCTTGTGCACTGTTGGTGGGAATGTAAATTGGTAAAGCCACTATAGGAAAAAGTTCCTCAAAAAATTAAAAATAGAACTTCTATGTGGCCCAGCAATTTCACTTCTGGGTATACACCCAAAGAAAAAAAAGCACTGATTTGAAGAGATATATGCACCCCTATATTCATTGCAGCATTATTTAGAAGAGCCAAGATATGGAATCAACCTAAAGTGTCCATCAATAGATGGACTGATAAAGAAAATGGGGAATATTACTCAGCCATGAAAAAATGGAATCTTGCCATTTGTGACAACATGGTTGGACCTAGAGGGTATTATGCTAAGTGAAATAAGTCAGACAGAGAAAGAAAAATACTGTATGATTTCACTTATATGTGGAATCTAAAAAACAAACAAATGAGCAAACATAACAAAACAGAAACAGACTCATAGATACAGAGAAAAAAACTGGTGATTGTCGGAGGGTGGAGAGGGGAGGGGGGAGGGGATGAGTGAAATAGGTGAGGGAGATTAAGAGGCACAAACTTTCAGTTATAAAATAAATGTCATGGTGATGTAATGTACAGCATAGTGAATATAGTCAATAATATTGTAACATTATTAAATTGTATGGTGGCAGATGGTAACTAGACTTACTGTTGTGATCACTTTGTAAAGTATAAGAATATTGGATCACTATGTTGTACACCTGAAACTAACAAAATGTTGTAAGTTGATTATACTTCAATAAAGGAAGTAAAAAGAAATATGCTGAATAGTATATAAAATGTGTGATTTTGGGGGTGAAAAAGAAAGAAAATAAGAAAATATTTTTGTATCTGCTTATATCTGCATAAAGAAATTCTGGTGAACTCTAATGGGGGAACCTGGGTGGATAGGGGTCATCCATTGTATACATATTAATAGTTTGATTTTTTAAACCATATGACTGTTCTATTCATTAAAAATTAAATTTTAAAAATGTTAAATATGCTTTGTGACCTTAATAAGCTCCCTCCCCCTTTCTCTTTCTCTCTGCTTCAATTAACCCGATTACAAAGAGCCCTACACTTAGAAGGAAGCAGTATAGCTTGAGAGTTCAGAACACAGGGATTAGAGTCAGCTTGCTGAGTTTCAACCTTAGTTCTGACAATTGCTGGTTGTATGACCTTGAGCACGTTACTTAATGTTTTTGAGTCTCACTTTTCTCATCTTTAAAATGGGGAGAATGGTATAATGCCCTGGTACTCATTCTGCCCTTCACTTTAAGCAAGCCCCAGACTCTCAGTACTGCAGTTTTCTCACATGAAAAACAGGGAGATTCTTATGGTTCTTGGTGAGGATTTAATGAGTGAATACATGTAAAGTGCTTAGAACAATGCCTGGCACATAGTAATGCTCAGTAAATGATAACAATTACTATTATTCGAGAGTTTGAATATTATCTTTGCCCCCAACTTTAGGCAAAAACTATATTTTCTGAGCCTCAGTTTCCTCATCTATAAATAGAAGAAACAAATAATGCCTACCAAAAAGATGATGAAATCATGAATTTGAAAGTGCTCTATGAATTAAAACATTTGGTTAAGAAAAGAAGAATTGTTATAGTAGAAAAAGGTGAGGGGGATACTAAATGAAGATTCTACTTATTCAATGCTCCCCACCTCACCTCCAGCATTCTGAATGAGGTCATATCTAAGCAGCAGGTGGAGGTCTTTAAAAGTCATGAGTCACTTCTGTATTAAATGTCAGAAGATTAGTCCTGGTTCCCACTTCTCTAAAGCAGAGTGGCGAAAAGGGGCTGCACACCAGTGGTTGCCACTCCATCATGAGATGCTAAATGTTTCTGTATAAGTGTTCTTATTTCTAGGAGGTGCTGAGGTTCATTGATTCCTCTGCTATCCTTAGCAGCTTCTGTGAAAGGAAAGAAAGTTGCACTCAGTCCTGAAGGCTCACTCTCCCCCCTTCATACATATAACCAGTTTATGAAGTACAAAATAAGTCACTTAAGCAGGAGTACCCATTCTCCAGATCACAGCAAACGGCACTTACAGCCTCATTTTATGATATTATCTGGTTTGCACCTCACAACAGCCCCAGAAGGCTGGCAAGGAGTGAGGGGTAATAGTTCCCACTTTACATAAGGGGAATACTCTACTTCTCAGAAGGAAAGTGACTTAGCTCTCATCACTTCGTGGGAGAATGGAAAGAACAAATAATTTAAAGCCAGAAAACCCAGTTCTTGGAAAAGTACTTTAGAATCTTTAATGTTCTATATATTTGGGATTTTTAATAAACTGTCAGGCCAGGGCCAGGACTATAACCCGAGTTTCTTGTCCTCTAGACCAGAACTCTTACTGAACTGATGATGGAAAAGAGAACAGCAAATAAGGATCAAGAAAAATTATCCCCCAAGAATAACTGCAGCTTACATTTAAATAGAACTTCACAGCTTCTTAAATAGGCCTTTTATCACATTTCAACCTCATTGCAACCTTGTGAGGGAAGTGCAGCTAGAAATAGGAAACTAAAACTTTAACCCCCCCTACACATACTTCTTATCCCTCTTCCCTGCTGTATTTTTTCTCCTTAGCACTTAGAACATAGTATATGCTTTATGGAATCATTTGCTTAGCATGTATCTGCCCTAGTAGAAAATCCATTCCACAAGGACAGAATTTTTGTCCGTTTTGTTCACCATTCAGTGTCTAGGACAGTGCCTGGTACATAGCAGATGCTCAATAAATATTATTAAGTAAGTGAATGAAATATCTATGTGGCTGTGTGCATGTGTGTGGGGGAGAGAGAGAGAGGGAGGAAGGGAGGGAGGGAGCGAGAGAGGGAGAGGGGGAGAGAGAGAGAGAGAGAGAGAGAGAGAGAGAGAGAAGGGCCCCATTTTGCATATTAGTAACCTGATATCCGGATTAGTTAAGCAATTGTCCCAGGAAGGACTTCTGAAGCTTCCCATTTCAGCCTGTTCCCTTCACCTAACTGCCTGGCTGGTTCAGGGACATCTTACCTCTGCAAAAAGGAACATTTACTGCAAATGCCTCTGCCTTTTCTATGACCAGCTTCAGGCATGGTTGGCTACAGGCAGCCTGAGGTTCTTCTCCTTCATCAGTTCACTCATCCATTCCACAAATATTCACAGGAGTGCCTGCTATGTACACAAAAGGCATTCTGCCAGGCTTCATTGACCTTTACACACCCAAATACATTTGTCTCACAAACACTCAAATGGCTTCCCTGAGTTTTCACAATCTCTGGTATTTATAATGGTGAGGGAGGAAGGGGCAAAAGTCATTTGAGTTCTCAGCATGTGGCCTGAGGGTCCTGCTCTCTTCCACAACCTACCTGGCAGTTTCATGCCTACCTCATAGGATTGTTGGGAAGATTAAACTAGATACACATGCAAAAGACTTAGAGCAGTGCAGTGCTTGGCACAAGGTGAACGCTGGCTTGGTAAATGTTAGCTATTATCCTTAAGCCCTACTGCATTCGTGATCTTATTGCTGATACCCCTTACCTCTGGAATGAAGGAGACCAAGCAAAAATCCACTCCTGGCAAGCGGGGAGAGTAACGCTCAAGGAACTACTGTAGAATTACAGATCTATTTCTCATCCTGGCTCTGTTTGAAGATAGATGTGTGGAAAAGATACTTCATCTCTCCCAGTCTTAGTTTCCCCAACTTTTAAGTATAAAGAGTGTTGTGATGCCCACATAAATTCACATATGTGAAGGTGCTTTGAAAATGCAAAATACCAAAAAAAGTGAGGGATTATTACTGTATTAAAATAATAAAGATGATTATTAATTGAACCCTTGTTATGTGAAATACACTGTACCAAGTGCTTTACATAGATTAGTTTAATATTTACAATAGTACCAATGACCAGGTACTACTATTGTTTCAGTTTCACTGATAAGTTGTGATAGTTAATTGTATGTGTCAATTTGTCTGGGCCACAATGCCCAGATATTTGGTCAACATTATTCTGGATATTTCTGTGAAGGTATTATTTTGGGTGACATCAACATTTAAATCAGTGGACTGTGGGTAAAGCAGATTATACTTCACAATGTGGGTGGGCCTCTTCTAATCAGTTGAAAACCTTAATAACACAGAGACTGACCTCCCTCTAGCAAGAAGGAATTCTGCCAGCAAACTGCCTTTGGACTCAGACTGCAACTCTTCCCAGCTTGCTGGCCTACCTTACAGATTTGGGATTTGCATCTCCACAATCACGTGAGCCAATTATTTAAAATAAATTTCTCTCCCTCTCCCTGTCTCTCTGTCACCCTCTGTGTGTGTGTGTGTTTATTTATTTATAAAGTTGACTCTTGAACAATGCAGGAGTTAAGGGCGCTGAGCAACAGCACAATTGAAAATCCACCTATAACTTTACAGACAGCCCTCCTCTGTATCCACAGTTCCACATCCATGGATCATATAGTACTGCAGTCCGTATTTTTGGGAGAAAAAAAAATTCACATATAAGTGGACACACACATTTCAAATCTGTATTGTTCAAGGGTCAACTGTGTGTGTACACACACACACACACACACACACACACACACACATATCCTGCTGATACTGTTTCTCTGGAGAACCTTGACTAATATATAAGGAAACTAAAGCTTAGAATGGTTAAATTCCTTGCCCCAAATCACACAGCTAGTCAGTGGCAGAGCCAGAAACCTAGGGGCCATCTTCCATATTTCCTCCCTGTTCTATACCTCTCTCACTCAATCCAGCATCAATTTCCATTGATTCTATCTCCAAAATTGTTGTCCAATCTGCCCTCCTCTCCTCAGCTCCAGTGACTTCATTTCTGCAGCAGTATCTCAACTGGGCTTGCCATCTCCATTTTCACCCTCCTCAATCCATTCTCTATAGCCTGCAAAAGTCAACTTCTCAGATCATAAAGCAGATCGCACCATTCTACTGCTACAAATGCTTCCTATTGTACTTAGAATAAATAGCACTTGTCAGTGCCCAGCACTATCACACACACAGCGAGCATAAATCAGTCTTCACAATAACACTATGGATAGTACCATTATTATCCCCATTTTTCAGAGGGCATAACTGAGGTACAGAAAGGTTAGGTAACATGTCCAAGGTCACTAAACTAATAAGTGGAAGAGTCAGAATTTGAATCTAGGCAGTCTGGTTGAGAGTGTGCTATTAAACACAGAGCTATACTGTCTTTGAGTATAGCTGATACACACCTTCCCTGGGCCTGCAAGCTCCCTGGGCCTACAAGGTCCCATGTGAGCTGGTCCCTGTCTGACTTTCTGCCTTCCTATCATGCCACTTGCCTCCTTTTCTGCCTGTGCTCCAGCCATACAGGCCTTCTTTCTATCCCTCAAGCATACCAAACTATCTCAACTTTAAGGACTTTGCACATGCAATTCCTGTTGCCTCTCTCAAACTCCCCACGAACTTCACTATCTCATCCTTTATTTTTTATTATAATCCAAATTTGTTAGGATTTTTCCCCTACATAGCTGACTCAACTTCAATGTCACTACCCTGGTATGTCACTACCCTGGTATGTCACTACCCTGGTATGTCACACGGGCCCTTTGACAAAATGTTTCCTCATGGCAATAGGACTTCTTAGAGCTAGCTGAATGCATTTATTTCCCCCCACTGCCTGGTTTCCATTACTGAACAGTTTAATCACTTGCAGAACTAGTCATATTCTAACACACACACACATAAAACGCCCCCCCACACCAAAAACAGCACAATGAGCAAACTTCTCAAAACAACGGGCTAAGAAGAAGCTCCTCTCATCATGTCATGGGGCTGTTTGGGGGCCTTTTTCAGTCCCTCCTCAAGCAGAGAATTCAGGAAGCCTTGGGCTGGGGTGGGAGTGATATTTCCTTGTGAATGAAATTCCTGTTGGATCTCTTGGCACTCAGAGAAGAGTAAAGTTGGGTCTCATCTTCTGAGGGCTGAATTCAGGGCAGTAGAAAAGATCATATTCTACCCACCCAAGGGTATATCCCCTCTGTACTGTTAGGAATAATAATTCTTCCCCATATGGGTAGAGAACAACAAAGTTCACACAGCCCCTTTCTGTCTACACTCACACATATGATTCTCACAGCAAACTGGGAAGATAAGTGAGACTATGTGATGGTTAATTTTATGTATCAACTTGACTGGGCCACAGGGTGCCCATACATTTGGTCAAAAATTATTCTGGGTGTTTCTTTTCTTTTTTATTTTTAATTGAAGTATAGTTGGATATGGGGATTCTTTTCCCAGTTATACTCACTTTGTGGTCTTGGGTAAAGCACCCTCCCTATCTGAGACTCAGTTTTCACAATCTATAAAATGAGTGGTATTAAAACATTTTGTGTGGGAGGTAGGGAGAACACAGAGAAAGCAAAACCCTTTTCCAAAGTCGTAAGCAACAACCTAACATATGAAGCCAAAACCCAGGTGCTCTGGATAAATCAAAAGTGGGAGACCCAAATTTCTGCCTGCCCCTGCCCCCCTCCCTTGAGGCACTGCTATGGTAACCCTAGGGCTCTGAGGCAGGGGACCTGCAAACCTTTTGTGTAAAGGGCTAAATAATAAGTATTTTAGGCTTTGCAGGTCATATGGTCTCTGTCACAACTACTCAAATCTGCCTTTGTATCATGAAGGCATAATGAGCATGGCTGTGTTCTAATAAAACTTTATTTATGGACACTGAAACTTGAATTTCATATAAATTTCCATGTAATTTCATATACGTGTATCACAAAATATTGTCCTTCTTTGAATTTTTCCCAACTATTTAGAAATGTAAAAACCATTCTTAGTTTGTGGGCTGGATTTGGCCATCAGGCTATAGTTTGCTGACCCCTGATCTAAGGAGTTAGGCTAAATTATACCCAACGTCATCCAGCTTGAACATTAAAGCTGAGGCAGCCCAGAAGCAACATGAGCACTGTAGAAAGTAAAGCCTGAAATTATACTGTTGCCATGGAAATTCCAGAAAGTAGATAACAGAGTGGACTGGGTCTGCTCAAGGGTAGGAGACTACCATAAAAAGGAGAAGGCTCAAATTCTGCTCTAACAGATCTAAACCCCTTACTTCCCCAGGCTGATCTGTATTTTAAACTACTTGGTGGTTCATCTACAGTCAGAACTTCAACTGTGACCAGTGCCTCCCAATCTTCCTCTGAGCTCAATATGTAGATCACCAACTGGCCTATTGGATATCTCCTATTTGAAGCTGTTCAAACATCTCAGACTCAACTTGGCTCAGACTATACTTGTCATTTCCCCTCTATAAATGCTCCTCCTCATTTTACATTCCCCATCTCTGTGAAGGATATCACCATCCACTTGGTCTCACAAGAAGACTGTCACTGGGGGGAAGTTAAGGGAGACTAGAGCACATCAAGTTTTGATTAATACTTCACCAGATTGATGACAGTATTTTTACTATCGGCCACATCTGTCAGGCTGTGGCTCATAGTCCAAAGCTGAGTTCAAGCCCTAAGTTTCTGCATTTCTACACTGGCACACATACATGTGGATTAACTGTAACAATAACTGCAGGTTGTCTTCCAATGGCCCCTTCTTCCTTTGAATCAGAAACCTTGCCCCTGATTGTTAGCTGTGCACATAACCAGCCAGTTTACATAACTACATTTCCAAGTTTCCCTTGCAGCTGGGAGCATCCATGTGACTCAGTTCCTACCAATTAGATGTAAGGAGAAGTATTAAATAGGACTTCCTGGAAGGCTTCTTTCAAAAGGAGGGTTAAGCCCTTTTCCTCCTCTTTTACCCTCCCTTCATGCTACCTAGAATGTGGATGTTAATGTTCTGGAGCTTCAACACCCATCTTGGATCATGGAGCAGCCTCAAGAATAAAAGCCAAATGCTAAGGATGGTGGAGCAGAGAAGTCCCTAAAGACTTTCTGAAGGTACCATATTGGCTCCGATATGCCTATATTCTGACTTATTTTATGTGAAAGAATAAAACCTGTGTGTTTTCAGCCAGTGTGAATAGATTTCTGTCATTTATACCAGAATTAAATCAACCATTAAACTTACCAGTTGTCATTGTATCTTACTTATGCAGAGATTTCCACCAACTCAAATGCTGTGGCTTTTATATAGGTAACATGAAATTTGGCATGGAATTAGTTCAAGATTCCATATTCTCCAAAGCGGTGCCATACCAAGGGTGGAGCAATAGGAGTAGGAAACCCTTAGTGCAGGCAATGAAATAGTGTACTAGCTATAGAATTTTTTTAAGACTAAAAGTCAAAGTGTACTTTTATTATCACTATGTGCCAGCAATTTTAAATAATGCCAGTAACAAAATACTCCTCCTTGAAAAAAATCTTTTGTTGGTCAAAGCTCTAAACAATTGTTGTTATTACTGAGTTTTAGTAATATATTCAATACATAAAGTTTCAAATTATTACATTTGATTACTTATCCTTTAATAATATTGTATTCTACATGGAAGTTGATTCAGAGTCGATTCAGCTGATTCCAGTTATACATTTGCCACCCTCCCACATACACACAGATTTTACATGTGTTCCCTCAGTTCATTTTACTTTGGAAAGGTTTAAGACCATTCAAGGTAGCTTTGGGTGCATTTCATGTCTGCAAATCCTTCTGGCACTATATGTTCCAGAATTTAAATAGTAGATTTGAAGTAAACAATGATAGCACTACAATTGTAAAGTCAAAGAGACAATGTAATTTATTTCAATTCTGTCATCTATGTGACCAATTGGAGTTTTTATTTGTGCTTAAAATATAAAACAGAGAAGATAATATGAACTGTAAAGTGTAGTATTTTTGTTCAATAAGTACACATTTTAGATCATATATGAGACGTTACTGAATTTGAATATCTTTAAAATTGAAGTTTATTCTTCTTTTTCATTGTTAATTATTTGAAAATTTAAAAAACAAATCAATAAAATAATTATTAGTACTGATTAGTACATGATTATTACTGAAAATAATTTTGTCACATAGAGGAGAGAGTATTAAAAATGAGCCATTCCAGATGTCACATATGTTAAGTGTATCATATCTTCAAAGTGCTAATAATATACTTAATATTCTCCAGAATCCCAGAAAGCAAGAGATTGGTTCATTGGTAATCCACACAGAATCAACCCTCAATTAGCCTCACTAGAAGCCAGGAGCCAAAAGCAGATCATTGGATCATTGACATAGACACAAAATTCCCTTGTACGCATCCACCCACTCTGTGTTCATTCTAGCTCCACACTCAGTCATTCAAGATTTGGATGGGTGGTCAGAAAGGAGAAAGACACAGACCATCTACAATGCTGACTACAGCCCTTTCATACAGATTATCATCACCCTGGTCTAAGCCACCATCGCCTCTAGCCTGGACTATTCTAAGACCCTCCTCACAGGTCTTTCCTTTGCCCCACTACAATCTATTATCCTCTTAAAATTTAAGTCAGATTATTTCCCTATCTGTTCAAAACTACCCATCTCACTCAGATTAAATGTCCCCAGGACATTGGCCTCCTTGTGTTTCTTAAACAAACCAGCTGTGCTCTCTCTCTCTCTGCTGTTTCTTATGGCTAGCACTCTCCTCACCTAAACATCCCCACAGACCTTGTTCCTTCACTTCACATCTCTGCTCAAATGTTCCTTAGTCAGAGAGGCTCTGACTGATTTATCTAATATATCATCCCAGCCCTATCTCTCCCTATTCTCTTACCAGATTTTCTTTTTCTTCTTAGAGCTTAGCATCTCCTGACATATTGTGTAGTCATTTGTGTAATTGTTTAGTGAGCTCCCTTGACCCTCAGAATGTAAGATCCATGAGAGCAGAGAATTTCTTTTTGTTCACTGCTGCCCCCAGCACCTAGATCAGTGTCAATTCATAGTAGACTCTAGGTTTTTGTTGAATTAATTAATAAGCTCAATAGATCCTATGAGATAAGTTACCTTGTCCCCATTTTATGGGTGAGAATACTGAGAATGGAAGAGGTTTGACAATTGTCAAGTGTTTCAGAGCTGAGAAGTGTAAAAGCCAGGCCCCTCAATGTCAGACTTGTGATTCTGAAACCAGCTTGCTTTCCACTCTAGGCATACTGCCTAACCCAGCACAAACTGCCATTGCAGACACAAGCTATGAATAAATACACCGAACAATTTACCATCAAAAGTGAACTCACAGTATTTTTTAACACTGTCTACTGAGATGGAGTTTATTCTGTAAAATGCCAACTGATGTTTTACTGTTCAAGGACCTTTGTGTAACATGTGACACTTGCAATCAGTTACAATAGTCAAATGTTCAACAAAAAAAACTCACTGTTATGAAGAGCTCAATCTGGATTTCAAGGGCTTTGCAAATGAAAGAACAAGGAGCAATGACCTTTTGACTAGCCATATTATAAAATTGTGGCTAAATATATACTCCTATTTTTTCCTAACAAACCACTAGTTAAATTTTACCCAACATTTACTTCTAGGACACTGAGAATCTCAGACCTGGAAGGAATTTTGGTAATCATTAATAGCCCCATTTAATAGGTGAGAAAACTGAGGCTCAAAGCACTCCTGTTAAACATCAGTGCCAAGGTTAGAAGTTTCCTGCCTTCCAGGCTATAATAGAATTTACTACTCCTATCTCTTGAATTCTGGCAAATAGTTAAATAAATGCTTTCATCATATAATATTCACTACTTCAGTCTCCTAAAAATATTATGAGATTTCTCCATCAATCTCTTTAATTAGATAGTCTCCACAAGTTTTCTGTTACTCTCTCCTTTCTCACACACAATTGGCAAAACTTCAGATTTCTCCATTAACTTAATCTGTTGTCAATGGGTGGCTCTGGACCCCTATACTACAATATATTTAGGAGAGGAAGGAGGTCTCACCTAGACCCTGCTGCTAGAAATACTAGGACTGTCATGGGTTTTATTCAGGCAAAATTCATGGCATTAGTTCATCATGAAGGAAGTCCTTTACCAAGATCATGACTCTTTGTTCCTTTCTGCCTTTATCAGCACTATTTGATGATTCTGTGT
The DNA here is from genome assembly GCF_964374135.1 of Grampus griseus. Lineage (NCBI taxonomy): Eukaryota > Metazoa > Chordata > Mammalia > Artiodactyla > Delphinidae > Grampus > Grampus griseus. The sequence goes on from NC_138999.1 coordinate 52,323,071, forward strand.
AGCACTGGAGAGGGACAATGACAGAGAGTCAGGAGACTCCTTTGCTGGACTCAGTTTTGCCTTCATGGAGCTGTGTGGCCCTGGGCAAGTCTCTCCCACTCTCTGGGTCTCAACTTTCCTGGATGGACAACAAGGATTTAAAGGTCTTTTCCTGCTCTATGGTTTTCTGGTTCTACAAACATTTGAAATAGCTTTATGGGACTCCAGGGAAAGAGGGAGATATGAGAAGAGTCTCTTGAAGTCCTGGCAAATACAAACTAAATGACTTCAAGAAACACTGAAAGAGAGGTCTAAGGAAACTGCAAGGAAGGGAAGAGGACAGCTCCTCTGAATACAGTCATAGCCCACACCAGATTCCCTGCTCCTTTCCAGAATGGGAGCAAAAAAAGGAGTTAAAGATCAATTTTTGCCCAACAGCTTCAGGCTACTTTCCTTCAGCTGTAAGTTATGGGTGGCAGTTCAGAAGTGTGGGCTGGCATTGCCATCAGTGCCTGATGACCCAACCCAACTGCCCTCCAAGACCCTCTTGCCCATGCCTCCCAGCTGAGGACAAAGGCATTGTGGCCTCCCATGCCCCAGAGTCCCTGATCAGACTTGAGCTACCCCTGGCTGAGTCAGAGAGGCATCAAGATGCAGCCACCACTTCCTCTCTGCAAAGGAAGTCATTCCAAGGTCTCCAGGTGGAGAACGGAGCATGATGGCATACAATGAACTGTTGGAGGATGATACTAAACACACACACAAGCACACACTCCTTGGATGGGGGGGGGAGCTCCCCTAACTGAATGGGGCCCAGATCCATTTCCAGGATGGCAGTTTCTGTAGCTGTCTCTCCTTGACAAAGCCCGAAGTGTGGACAGGGTGACCCCAGCCCAGGCGAGGAAGGGCTTCAGGACTCCCCCAAGCAGCTTCCCTGAGAATGGCTCTCTGGCTCGTCCCAGGAAGGGGATACACGCAGCTCTCCCATACTGCCCCCTCCACAATCCCAGGCTTTGTGACTACCCCTCCCTCCCAACCCCGTGCCATACCCCCCAATCCCCCCACCCTCCTGAGAGACTAACTGCTCCCAGAGAGCCCCTCTACCAGCCGCCTTGCCTCTCTGGTCTTCCAGGTGACCCCCCCCACTCGGGGGTGGTAAGAACGGGGACGGAGAAGGGAGGGGGCTTTCCTCGCAGGCAGGCAAGCAAGGGCTCCTAAAATGGCCACAGCAAGCTTGCTGGTATCTCAAGGACAGCGGAGAGGGCGGTGGGCAGAGACTAGGGGGCTCACTGCCTGGCGGCTGGTGAAGGAGCTGGGGGTGGGGCTAGGGGACTGAAGCTCAAGCTGGGGAAGCTGCGGTTATGTGCACTCACCATTCCCGATCCACCCCTTATCCACTGCATGGTGCTAATGAAGTCCGGCTTCTCCAAGGCCCCGGTGGCTGGCGCGGGTTGTCTCGGGCTGGCTGGGCTGGCAGGGCTGGAGCAAGCGAAAGCCCCAGCGCCCCCTCCCCCTCGCCTCCTTCACAGCCTTACAGCCCAATCCCCTTCGCTGCGGACCTCGCCTTCATTCACGTTGTTCCATCCCTGCAGGCAGGCTCTGCCTTTCTGCCCCGCAGCTCCCGAGGTGCTTGGCCTGGGGAAACGTGGGAGGGGGGCTCCCCACCGACTGCCTTTGTCCCCTGCTGAGGCTTGAGATCTGGGAGGTGGGGTGCACGGAGAGGATGTGGGTGAATAACCTCCGCCCAGGAGAAGGCAGCTGCCACCTCTGCTTGCCTCCGGCTGCGCTGGAGTTAGATGCTGTTTATTGTGGGGGTTCCCCAATTGTGTCGAGTCAGCAAAAAGTCCTTTCCAAAGTTGCCAGAGGTGTTGGGCCAGCCTTTTAAATAATAAGATCCTGCCCGAATGGAGCTATGCCAGCACTCTCCCGCTTCCCTACCTCCAGGACTCTCTCTACGTAGTCCCCTGGGGTCTTCTCTCCTAGTGCTACTCTCTTGGGGATTTCATCCTCATTATCACTTTCACTTCTCAGAGCAACCTTGTGGAGGCAGGCATTAGTATCTCCATCTTACAGATAAATAAATAAATAAATGATGGAGGAGACCTATCTAAGGTCACATAAAAAAGGTAAAGTCTCAACTTTACCCTCTGCTGCTTTCCAGGCTTCTTTTTGCTATCATTCACACACACACACACACACACACACACACACACACACACACATACCCTCAGGATTCTTCCTCACACCCTCAGGAATATAAAAGGTAGCTTGTTGATGAATGAATTTTCCATTTGCTTATTTTGCTGAGAATGAGTCAAACGAACATCAGCAAAACAGGCAAACGGAGAAACCACCCACCTCATCATGATGCCTCTAACTCTGGGCAATTCAACCCAGGCTGGCCTCTTTGCGTCTGCTGGGAGTTGATGCTGTTGGTCACATTCACACCCATTATCATTGCATATAGTCTTAAAATAACCTTGTGAGGAAGACATGACAGGGAGTGTTAATTAATTAGTCCCCTATTACAGACATGAACACTGAAGCCCTGAGATTGAAAAATATTTGCCCATGGTAGCACAACCAAACAGGACAAGAATCCAATGCTCCGGGCCCACAGGGAAGTTCAGGAAAGAAAGGGATTACAGAAAGAGGTTGCAGCTACAGCAAGAAGGAATTAGAATATGACATCAGAAAGAAGTGCCTGAAGGTGAATGGTATGAAGACATCACTGGCCCCACACACCACCTTATTGTCCTCTACTTCCTAACAAACTCTCCCCTCTTCATCCAAGCCATTGTTTTGGCCAAACAGCTGGCCAAATATCGAAGCAGCTGCCTTAATGAGCACCCTGTCCTGGGAGGGGTATACGCAGAAGCTGAATTGTCCTTTGGCAAGGGATTCCTGAATCAAATGGGAGCTTAGCCTGGGTGACCTTTCAACTTCCTCCCAAGTCTGATGGTTCAGTAATCAGAAATTCTGCAATGTCTCCTCACTTTCTCACCTTGGGGCCTTCATTCACGCTGAGCCTCTTGGATGCACCGCCCCTGCCAACCAGCCCATTCAAGCTGTCATGACTCTTTAAGATCTCTTTAAGACCTGGCACTAAGCACACAGCCTCTAGAAAGCTTTCCCGGAATACCCTAAAACCTGATTTTATCATCTTTCATCTAACTTCTGTAGCACCACCATTTAGCTTTCTCAACTGAAAATGATCTTTTACTTGTTATAGGCTGAATTGTGCCCCCTCCCAAATTTGTATGTTGAAGTCCAAACCCCAATGCCTCAGAATGTGACTATATTTGGAGACATGGTCTTTAAAGGGGTAATTAAGTAAAAATAAGGTCATTAAGGTAGGCTCTAATCCAATATGTCTTGTGTCCTTATATGAAGAGAAAATTTGGACACAGGTTGGTATAGAGGGAAGACCATGTGAAGACAAAGGAGAAGACAGCCATTTACAAGACAAGGAAAGAGGCCTCGGAAGAGACCACCTTGATCTTGAACTTTCTAGCCTTCAGAGTTGTGAGAAAATAAATTTATGTTGTTTAAGCCACTCAGTCTGTGGTACTTTGTTATGGCAGCCCTGACAAATTAACACACTGGTCATGTATATACTTTTCTTTTTATTGTCACTTAAGTGGAAATATAAGTTGTTTTTTTTTAAACTGGGGGCAATGAATTACTAGCCTTGCTATCTCCTACAACAGTGACTGGCACATAGGTGATATCCAATAAAACCTGGATTGTCTTTTAATAGATACATTCATTCAACAATATTATTGAGCTCCTATGTGCCAGGCATTGGGATAGCTACTCAAGATACAAGACAAAGTTTCTCACGGACTTTAAAATGTACTTAAATTGGAAAAGAGATAAACAAAAAATAAGTATACAAACAAGATAATTAAAGGTTGTGACATATGCTCTGAAGCATATAAACCAATTTATGTGGTAGTGAGAAGCACTGGGATTATAGAAGTTGTCTATATCAATCATGATCCAGTCAAGAAAACAGAAGCCACTCTAGGTCTTTTTTTTTTTTCTTGGGACGTGGGCCTCCCGGACCGGGGCACGAACCCGTATCCCCTGCATTGGCAGGTGGACTCTCAACCACTGCGCCACCAGGGAAGCCCCCACTCTAGATCTTTTAGAGAGAACATTTAATACAGGGAACATATCACACTGCCAAAACAAAGAAACCAAATAGGGGATGGTGAGGCAAGCCAGCATTTAGCAACCACAGAAAACTGCTACCACTCCTAGAGATAGATGGTTTATGGGAAAAGGTAATGTTGCCAGAACCCAGAAACTGGTGCTAAATTGAAGCTAAAAGCATGGAGTGGGTGGTCTGATGGTGCAGATGCCATGATTGGAGGAATTGTCCAACAGAAGCTAGAGTCATTGACGAGAAATAGCCACTTCCAGAATATACCTCTCTGAAGCCGGAGGTGAAGGAAACACCCTGGCTTCTTCCCTCCTCCTGGCCACTAATCTCCCACAGGTGTCTCCCATTGGACAAAATAAGTGAGACAACAAGGGAGCATAAGAAATTCAGTTTGCAGGAGAAGAATGGAGAATGGATCTGAGGGCAAACATTCCAGTGTTAATGTATATGCCTAGAGACTCTTATAGAAGAACAGATGTTGATCCCATAGGCATAGACACTATTGAATCCATTATGTCTGGAGTACCTATTTGCCTAAAACATATGAGCAGTTAGAGGTGTTATAATGTAGAAGGTAAGAGTATAAGATCTGGGGCCAGAACTGCTTGAATTTTATTGACTTTGGTACTTACTCAGGCAGGCATTTAATGCCCTGCATCCTGATAGTTTTCTTATCTGTGAAATAGGGGTAGTAATATTGTTCTACTTCACAAGATTGTTTTGAAGATTTGATAAATTTGTCTATGGAAAGAAAGCACTTAGCACAAGGCCTAGCAACCAGTAAGCGTTCAGAACAGGTTAATAGAAATATGGAAAAAGGGTTTCCACAATCTCTGTGCCCCAGACCTCTCCCTTGAAGGTTTGTGATCTCTCAGAAGCCTAACTGGTATTTAGCCTGGCATCAGCTCTCAGTGGACAAGTGCCAAATGCTGTCCTTTTTTCAGCCATGAGCAGCATGAGGAGAGAGACACTCTTAGGTATGTCTCCAGCCTAGTACATTCTCTTTATTTGAGTCCATTGTGATTCAAGGAGCCCAGAAGCAGGCTTCTGAGGGCAGAGGCACCAGCCCAAGCTGGTCTCCATCTGCTGTGGCTGTGGCTTTGGGCAGAGTTGAGTAAAAACTGAATTCACTACAGTTGGGTAACCTGGGGCAAGGGCCCAGCTTCTCTGTATCTCAGGTTTCCCAATTATTCAATGAATACACTAATTGTCATTTACCTAATAGTGTTAAACAATCACTTATCAATGGATATCAAAGTTGGCAAAGATCTTCAAGATTATCTCCTCCAACATTCTCATTTTGTAGACAATAACATACAGCCCCCAGGAGTAAATGGGATTCCCAAAGTCACAGAGTAATTTAGCGGCTAAGCTGGAATGAGGCTCAGACCTTTGATTCTCAAGAGTGGAATGCAGCAGTGAAAAAGGATAAAAATTAAAAGTATACAACTACTATAATGCTAGTATTGACAGCCTAATGCTAATATCCAGATTATAACCTGTGTTGTCTTGAAAAAATGATATTAGGTACATATATCACTACCTATTCTTATTTACTCATTTGTAAATTCAATAAACATGTGTGTGTACTATGTGCCAGGCGTAGTGTGTTAAGCACTGATTATATAATAACGAACAAGACAGATACCATCCATGCCTTCACTTCTATCCAATAAACAAGTAAATGAGGTAAATAAATATGCTAATACAGATGGTGATAAATTCTATGAAAGAAAGTGAAAGAATAGAGAGTAACTGTGGGGGAAGGGAGAATTTAGATAAAGAAGACCTCTTCAAGAAGACATTTAAGTTGAGGCCTATAGGCTTAAAGTGAGCCAACCATGTAAAGAGGTAGGGGGGAAGTATTCCAGGCACAGAAAACAGAAAGTCCAAAAGTCCGAAGGATTGAATAGGCTTAGAGTGTCCCAGGAATTGGAAGCCCAGTGAGGCTGAAATGGTAGAGAGAAGGTAGAAGAGTTGTAGGAGATATATTTGGTAGAAACATGTCATATAAAGCCTTGAAAATTATAGTAGAGTGTTTGTATTTTATTTTGAGAACAACAGGGAGAGAGTGGAGGGAGTTGAGGGGTTTTAAGCAGGAGAATGAGTTGGTCTGATTTACATTTGTAAAAGAGCACTCAGGTTGTTATATGATAAACAAATTGAAAGAGGGACAAGAGGTTGAAGCTGTTGTAGTCATCCAGGAGAGAAATGATATAACTTGGGATGGAAAGGCTGTGAAGATGATGAACAGAGGTAAAAATATTTGAGATATATTTTAGAGGTAGAAACAACAGAACTTGGTGATGGGTTGTATGTAGAGTGTGAGGGAAAGAAAGGAGGAATTAAGGATGACTCTAGTTTTTTGGCTTGGAACAACTGGGTAGATGGTAGTACCATTTGCTGATGTGAGAAGACTGGAAGAAACACAGATTTGAGGAGGGAAGGAAATCAAGACTTCTATTCTGGATGTAGTAAGTGTGAGCTGTAGTTTAGTCATATTATTAGAGGAGATGTCAGAAAGACAAGTGGATACACAAGGCTAGAGCTCAGGAGTGAAGATCTGCCAGGAGATATACATTTTGGAGTCATCCTCATGTAGATGGGATGAGATTATCTAGAGAGAGAGTGTAGGTAGAAAAGTGTCCTGGACCGAGTCTTGAGGCTTTCCGACAATTAGACTAAAGTTGAGTAGAGAGGGAGGAGTCAAAAATGGAGACTGAGAAGTAGTGGTCAGTAAGGTAGAAAGAAAACCAGAAGAAATCTCATTCAGGTGAAAAAAGTTTTGAGAAATGACACTAAATTGAATGGATGATGATAGAGATATGACCATTGTATTGGTAACACAGTCATTGGCCTTGACAAGAGTAGTTTCATTAACACGAGGGTAACAGAAGTCATACTGGAGTGAGTTGAGGAGTGAACGAAGGAAAAAAAGAGTTAATGAAGGTAAAGAAGTGGAAAAGAGTATAGATAACTCTTTGAAAAATTTTGCTCTGAAGGGAATAAGAAATAGGGTAACATTTGGACAGGTATATGAAGTCAAGGAAGTTGTCCTTGTTTTTCAGTTTAAACAAGAGTTTAAGAGCATGCTTATATTATGATGGGAAAGAGAAGGAAAGGCTGATAATATAGGACCTTGCTACTTGAAGCATGGTCCACAGACCAACAGCATTATCATCATCTGGACACATTACAAACACAGAACCTCAGGCCCCATCTCAGAGCTACTGAATCATAATCTGTATTTAACTAGATCCCCAGGTGATTTGCATGTACATTAAAGTCTGAGAAGCACAGGTGCAGCAGAAGGGTTACTTGCAGGAGTAAAGTCTTCAAGAAGATGATAGGGAAGGATCCAGAGCATAAGAGATGATACTTGCTCTTGATAGGAACAGAGCCACTTCCTGTACTCTAGCAAGAAGGAAGACAAAGAAAATGGGCGAGGGCGCAGGCGCTGCTGGGCCTGTATATTTGGTGAATGAAGAGAAGATATGAAGCTGAGAGAGGGATATGGAAGGAGGAATCATTGGAAGTTATAGGAGACAGGAGCAACTATGAAATAGTCCTCTAAGAGCAATGGTTCTCAACATTGGCTACACACTGGAATCACAAGGGGAGCTTTAAAAAACACTGCTATCTAGATCTCACCTTCAGGGATTATGACTTAATTGAAATGAGGTATATCCTGGGCATCAGTATTTTTATAAGATCCCTAGATGATTCTAATATGCGACTAAAGTTGAAAGCCACTCTCTCTAAGACAAGAAAGTGAAAAAGCAAACATATTAGGGATATGTATTAGTGTTTTCTGGAAGTGTTGAGTGCCCAATTGAGTCTTGTGGTAAAGAAAAGTCAATCAGCTCAACTGTGGGACTTTTCCTCAGTCTCTTTTGCTGCTCAAGCACAGGTATAGAAAAGATAGCTGGTTGGGTGAAATCTGGGGTAGATTTTCCAGGAACACACAATGGGAAAAGAAATGGGAAATAACGTTGAAAGTATTTTCAAGGGAGTGGTCACAATAATGGACCAGGGAATCTAAGCTGGACAGAAGGGGAAAAGAGGACATGAGAAGGGGTGATGAGTATTGGGTTAGCTTAATGGGTTGGTGGGGTCAGTGAATTGGAGATCTTGATGATGGGGAAGAATTGCTGGAGTAGAGGCCCCAGAGTAAGTGAGCTGGAATAACAGGACAGTGATCAGAGGGGAGATGCCTGAAATTGAGATTCTGGAGGCAATTCATTTAGTTACTTGCTATAACAAGATGCAGGATGTTATCACAGGAGTTTTCTGACTGAGGTAGGGTGAAAGTGAGGCCAGGATTGAATAGGCCATCTACAGGAATGTTGAGGTTAGACAGACCAGAGAACGATGAAGACAAGTGATGTTTCAGGAGCTAAAGTCTTCAATGAGTAAGGAGGAATGTCCAGAAAGACACTCTGTCAGCCAAGAATTATGCTTAAAGCACATACTATGTGGCAAGTTCTGTTCTAGATACTGGGGATGCAGCAGTTAACAACACAGACTGGGTCTCTATTCTCAAGAAGTTTATATTATAATGGAGATATTTAGACATTGAACCCCCAAAACAATAAAGTAATATTAGGTACTGAATAGTTATTATGAAAGTAATAAACAGGGTGATATAATAGAAGATAACTGAGGAAGGAGGACACTGTTTTAGCTAGGTGGCCAAGAAAGGCCTTTCTGAGGAGGTGACATCTGAGTTGACACCAGAATGATGAGAAGAAACCAGCCATGCAAAGATCTGGGGGAAGAGCATTCTAAACAGGAAGGGACAACAAAAGCAAAGGCCCAGAATTGGAAATGAGACTGATATATGTGAGGGGCAGAAAAAGGTCAGCATGGCAGACTGTAGTGAAGCATAAGACAGTGGTGAGAGATGATGTCAGAGAAGCAGGCAGGGCCAGAATATCAAGAGATGAAAGTAAAAAAGAAGGGACAGTCAGTAGCAGAGGCAGATGGCTTGTGCTTCCAAGGAGCTGAGAGTTGTGAAGTCAGGAGAGGAAGAAATGATAAACATGATAGATGTCATGCCAAATAAGCTAACACAGGGTAGAATTTAAAGCAAGATGTTAGTGCAATAGGAAAGGTGTATATAGGTATATACCTAAATATAATCTGGCCTAGACTTTGAGAAGAAAAATCCAACTGGATAAATTTTTAACCTCGTCTATACCCTTGATACTACTCAAAGTGTGGACCTCAGACCAGTGGCATCAACATCACCTAGGAGCTTATTAGAAATGCAGGATCCCATGTCTACCTCAGACCTACTGACTTAGCACCAGCATTTTTACAAAATTCTTAGTGATTCACATGCACATTAAAGTGTGGAAAGACCACTCTAGACCAAACTCCTGTCACTATGTTGGAGTCATTGAGGTAATTTTCCTTGCTAAAAAAGGATAGGAAACATTTTCATCTATATTTGGATGCATAATTAATAGTCAGAAATGTTGAGAACAGGTAGGGTTCCAGACAAATAGGGTTCCATAGTTCCAGACAAATTCATATTGGTATGCTGTAGGAATGGCTGTGTCTGTGGAGGGATGTAGTCCATGCAGAGCAGTGCTTTTCAAATTTTAATATTCATGGATGGTCTAAATGAATATTCTGTTTTAGTTAGGTCTGGGGTGTGACATGAGGTTCTGCATTTCTAACAGACTACTAGGTGATACAGATACTGCTGGCCCATGGACCACACTTATAGAAGTTAGAGGCCAATAGAAAGAGCAAAGAAGCAAGAGCCATGGCCTCCAGCCCCAGTTCCCACTGAGAGCTTCTTTGAGGAAACTACTAAACGTTCTCTTCAACAGGCCTGCTAAACCATTCTCCACGGGGGTGATAAAAGGGCAAGAAGAGACTCTTCCAGCCAGAGGAGTGCTTCACCAGGAAAAGCATTACAAAGAAAGCCAGCAAGGTATCCATTTAATGGAAGGTAAGGTTTCTTTCAATAGAACCTGCTCCCCCACCCCCATCAACCTGGATGACTTGAGTCACCTCTCAGGTTCCAAGTTCTGACTCCTGAACTCCAAGGGAAACTTGTTTTGTTAGTGAAGGTGCTGAGGAGGGTCAGAGGGAGAAGAAACGGATGGAGAAGTAGGGGGAGAAAAAGAAGAGGAGGAAGATGAAGAGGATAAGTAGGAAAGGAAGAGAATGAAGAGGAGAGGTAAAAGGAGGAAGTGATGGAGGGAGAACAAGAAGGGTAAAGAAGGAAGAGGAGGAAGCAGTAGTGGATGAGGAGGAAGGAGAAAAGGGGAAGAAGAAGAGGGAGGAGGAGGGGGAGAAAGAAAATGAGGAGGAAGGGAAAAGAGGTGAGCTTAAAAGATCAAGGTTAAAACTTTTCCTAAAGTCTCCTTCCTTGCTAGACTCCATCCTCATCTGGCTCCTCCTCACAGCAGGACAGCCTCACAGCAGGATCCTAAGGTCCCTTTCTGGCTCTAAGATTCTATGATCTTCTGAAATGCTATGGCAACACGATGAGGTGACTCCATCCAGCCTGGCCTCCTGGCTTGCCTATGATGAACTGTCTCTTTTCCTCACCTGTTGCCCAGCAGGAGCCACCCACCCATACCCATGCTTCCTCTTTCTGGTACAGGTGGATTCACAGAGTTCATCAGGCTTCTGTGGAAGCCCTGGGGTGAAGGGCAATTCAGGAAAGAAGATAGAAGGCCTCACCTCTACATACATACATATAATTAGTTGCCAAGTCCTGTTGCCTCTACCCTTACGGCACTTCCTCTGTATCCCCTCCTTCCCATACTTATAACAGCTGCTTCAGGTCAGGCCTTCATTTATTTCTCTCCTGACCATCATATCAGCTGCCTAAGTGCCAACATATCTCCATTTTTGCTGCCCTCCAAACCATTCTCACACTGCTGCCAGAGTTAGAACTCTAAAGCATTACTTGATCCTCCTCTGATGAAACATTTTTAAGATGAAGTTCAAACTATTTAGCAAGATATTAACAATTCTCTATAACTTGGCCCTAAATCTTCTTCTAAATACTCTTTAGTCTCTCTACATATCTACATTTTCCAGCTCACATACTTTTGAAAAAAATATATCATCTGAGAAATCTTTCCCCTACTTCTGCTTGTCTAACTCTTAGCCATCTTTCCAGGCCTGGTCCAAAAGCCATCTCTTCTATGAAGCTTAAACCCAAGTTGAAATCCATCTCTCTTTCTCTGCATGCTCACGACATTTTACTGGCACCCTTTTTCTGTCACTTGCTACTGCTTGTTTTACGTAGTTAGATGTTTATTAGCTTGTCTCCTCCACATAATTTTGCTTCCCCACAGCCTCTGGCAGAGCACTTTGTGTTGAGGGCTCAGAAAATGTTTGCTGAATGAATTGATGTTCAGATATGGGATAAAAAATGTGCATGGGTTCAGAGAAAGGCAGATTCTGAACCCATGTGGGGTCCAACTTTCACTGGGCACTCTAAGGCATACTAGGGGTGTCTCCATATCCCACTGACAAATGCTTCTCTTGATTCTTCACACTCCATGAATAGAATGACACCCCTTTGGAACTGGAGACATTTTGGAGGTCTCTGAGAAATGCAAATAGCCTTGAAAGGGGACACCCACTCTAAAGCACTGATTTTCAAAGGGTAGATTGCAAGGCTTTAATGAACTAAAGTGGATGATTTGGGTAATAAAATCAATTAGGAGTGTCCCAAATAGCCTTTTTTTTTTTTTTAACTGAAGAGAAAAGTCAGACTACAGGGCAAATAATAAGGGTATTATTCTATGAAAAGTTTGTTTCAATTTTGTATGTTAGTTGTGATGTTGAATATATATATTTTTAATGTGGGTCCCAGTCAGAACAGTTTGAAATATGTTTTCCTAAACCAACATTGGCTGGAAGCAAGATACACACTTGAGCTAGTTACTTTATCTATTTGGATCTCAGTTTGCTCATCTGGAGAACAAGAATACTAATAGTACCTATATCAGAAAGTAGCTGTGAGGAGTAAACTAGTGATTACACATGAAGTCTTTAGCACAGATCCTGGCACATGTTAGCTCTGAAGATGGTGATTAACTGTGGGGTGCAAGTAGAGGGTAGGGTTGAAAAGATTGTAGTAAGGATCTATAAGGATGGTGAAAGACCTCGACAGATCCATTGTAGACCACATGAACTGACACTCATACATAGTGGGGACAGATATGATGCAGACTATATATAGTCAGACACATACAAATACACACACACACACACACACACACACACACACATACACACATACACACCCACACTTGTACACTGAATAGCCCCACACAAACTTTAGTCTCTACCAATAGCCAGGTGTGCCTGTCACTTTGCTCCTGTGAGGAATCTGAGCCTGTCACAAAGCAAGGTGTTTGGGGTCTAATATCCAGGATGGACAGGAGGAAAAGGGGGCCTAGGATGGGGGGAAAGTTGTGTTAGGAGCAATGAAAATATCCTAGTCCCCAAAGCCCAGAGCATACATTGAAAGAGCCTCATGAAACCTTGGCAGCCAGACAAATGAAATACAGGTAGGCATAAGACCACTTGCTTATTTTCCATCACTCTTTCTCTCCTTTTGGGGTGTGATTCTTCTGTGAGTCTGCTACTTTGTCTTCTCAGGATGTGTAGGTCTGGATTATATTCTTGGGGAGAGGGAAAGAAATATAAGGATGCAGTGGGGGAGAGGAATTCTTATCACTTATTTATTCAAAGAATATTTATTTGGTACCTTCTATGTGCTAGGCACTTCCTGTTCCTGGCATTGGGGATATTTTGGTCAATGAAGCAGTCAAAAATCCTTGCTTTCATGGAATTTATATTCTAGCAGGAGAGACAGATAACAAGGATAAATAAATAAATAAAATTTATGGTATGTCAGATGGTTAAAACTGCTGTTGGGGTAAAAAAGCAAAGAGGAGGATGGGAGTAGCAAGTATGTACTTTTTAAAGGATATCCAGTGACAATCTCACTAAGAAGACATGTGAACCAGACCTGATTGGAGTGAGAAAGCAATGCAGACATCTGAGGTCAGAGTGTTCCAGGTGAAAGGAACATCAAGCAAGGCCTAAGACTGGAGTATGCCTGGTGGTTCTGAATAGGAGAGGGAAGGGCAGTGTAACTGGAGTGGAGAAAGCAATGGGAGCCTATGGTGGGAAATGAGGTCATGGGGGTAATGGGGGCCTGATCATGTACGGTCTAATAGATTATTGTGAGAATTAGGCTTTTACTCTAAGTGAGATGGGAGACAAATGAAGAATGTTGAGCAGAGGAGTGACATGTGACATGATTTGACTTAAGTTTTAACAAGCTCACACTGGCTGCTGTGTAGAGAATTGACTGTAGGTGGTTAAGGGAGGAAACAGAGAGAACAGTAAGAAGAATAATGTAGTAATAGTGAGAGACGATGGTGGTTTAGACTAGCATGGTAACATGGGAAATAGGGAGAAGTAATCGATTCTACATGAATTTTGAAGGTAGAACTAACAGGATTTCCTGACAAATTGGATGTGGGATGTGAGAGAAAATGAGTCATCAAGGATTTTGGTCTGAGCATCTAGAAGAAAGTAGTTAGGCGTTACTATTAACTGTGGTGGAGAAGAGTACAAGAGAAGCAGATATGGGGTTTTATATCAAGAGATCAATTTGGGACATATTAAGTTTGAAATGCCTATTAGATATCCAAGTGGAAATGTTGAATAGGCAGTTAGATACGTCCAGGGAGGCCAGGATGGACATATAAGATTGGAGTTATTAATGTACAAATGTTATTTAAATCCATGAGCCTGGATGAGGAATTCACCAAAGAAGGGAATACAAATGGAGAAGAGAAGAGGTCAAAGGACTGAGCCTTCCAAAATTTAGAGCCTTGGGAAATGAGGAGTAAAGAGCAGACAAGTCTGAGAAGGAGCAGTCAGTGAGGTAGGAGTGAAACCAGAAGAGGGTGGTGTCCTGGAAATCAAGAAAGACAGAGTTTCCATGATAAAAAATAGTCAACTTTGTCAAGTGCTGCTGAGAGGTGTTCTTTTAGGGGTTAATGAGGAGGCTAGCCCCATGGCAAGCTGATGTAATGGTGGTACATGTTTTTAGGGAAGGGGAAAGGTTTGCTCCCCAGTTAACAGCTCCCTGAGTGATCTATGTAGACGCAGTGTGACATTAGGTTTCTGGTCCAACAGGCACATGGAACTGCGTTGGATTGGCCAGCAATCCTGTGTGTTTTGTGTGTTATATGAGACATTTAATACAGAGGGCAGAGCAGCTCTAGTAGTTAGCCATGTAGCTTACCAACCAAGCTCCTATAGGCACCTGTGATTTACTTCTCCCTTCTTAAACCTCACTGCATTCTCCCAAACAAGTGATAGAAGCTCCCTTCCCAGGGTTCCCAGAAGGAAGATGGGCTGAGGAGGCAGAGCCATGGACTACTGTAACAGGCTTGTTTTTCACTCTTAACAGTTGTGGTATAGAGACAAGTTACCTACCAAAAACCCATTTTCCCTTATTTTTGAGTATGAATTTGTCTAGCTTCTTTTGCTAAGATTTGTCAAATAAGAGGACAGTGGAAGCTCTTGGATGGGAGCTTCCAGGAAAGCTCCTTAAAAAACTGGCAGGGGGGAGACCTTCAAAATGGCAGAGGAGTAAGACGTGAAGACCACCTTCGTCCCCACAAATACATCAGAAATACATCTACATGTGGAACAACTCCTACAGAATGCATACTGAATGCTGGCATAAGACCTCAGACTTCCGAAAAGGTAAGAAACTCCCCACATACCTGGGTATGGCAAAAGAAAAGAGAAACACCAGAGACAAAAGAATAGGGATGAGACCTGCACCTCTGGGAGGGAGCTGTGAAGGAGGAAAAGTTTCCACACACTAGGAAGCCCCTTCACTGGCTGAGATGGGGAGCGGTGGGGGGAAGCTTCAGAGTCACAAAGGAGAGAGCAACAACAGGGGTGCAGAAGGCAAAGCAGAGAGATTCCCGCACAGAGAATTAGTGCCGACCAGCACTCACCAGCCTGAGAGGCTTGTCTGCTCACCTGACCAAGGTCAGGTGGGGCCTGGGAGGTGAGGCTCCAGCTTTGGAGGTCAGATCCCAGGGAGAGGACTGGGGTTGGCTGTGTGAACACAGCCTGAAGGGGGCTAGTACGCCACAGATAGCCAAGAGGGAGTTTGGGAAAAAGTCTGCAACTGCCTAAGAGGCAAGAGACCATTGTTTCAGAGTGCACGAGGAGAGAGGATCCAGAACACCACCTAAACAAGTGCCAGAGATGGGTGTGAGCCGCTGCAATCAGCGTGAAAACCAGAGGCAGGCATGAAATGCTAAGGCTACTGCTGCAGCTACCAAGAAGCCTGTGTGCAAACACAGGTCACTATACACACCTCCCCTCCCAGTAGTATGTGTAGCCTGTCACTGCCAGGGTCCCGTGATCCAGGGACAACTTCCCCCAGAGAAAACACGTTGCACCTCAGGCTGTTGCAACATCATGTCAGCCTCTGCCAGCTGAAGCTCGCCCCACATTATATACTCTTCCCTCCTCCTGGCCTGAGTGAGCCAGAGCCCCCTAATCAGCTGCTACTTTAACCCCGTCCTGTCTGAGCAAAGAAAAAACGCCCTCAGGTGACCTACACACAGAGGTGGGGTGAAATCCAAAGCTAAACCCCAGGAGCTGTGAGAACAGAGAAGAGAAAGGGAAATTTCTCCCAGCAGCCTCAGGAGCAATGGACTAAATCTCCACAATCAACTTGATGTACCCTGCATCTGTGGAATACCTGAATAGACAATGAATCATCCCAAAATTGAAGCCGTGGATTTTAGTAGCAACTACAGACTTGGGGTTTGCTTTCTGTATCTAATTTGTTTCTGGCTTTATGTTTATCTTAGTTTAGTATTTAGAGTTTCTTATCATTGGTAGATTTCCTTATTGATTTGGTTGCTCTCTTCCTGTTTTTACATATATATATATATATATATATATATATATATATATATATATATCTCCTTTTTCTCTTTATGTGAGTGTGTATGTGTATGCTTCTTTGTGTGACTTTGTCTGTATAGCTTTGCTTTTACCATTTTTCTTAGGGTTGTGTCTGTCTATTTTTTTGTTTTTCACTTTTTTTAGTATAGTTTGTAGTGCTTGCTATCATTGGTGGATTTCTTTTCTGGTTTGGTTGCTCTCTTCTTTCTTTCACTTTTTTCAACTTTTCTTTAATACTTTTAAATTTTTTTATTTTTAATAATTTTTTATTCTTTATTTTAATAAATTTATTTTATTTTATTCTTTCTTTTCTCCCATTTATTCTGAGCCATGTGGCTGAAAGTGTCTTGAACTCCAGGCAGGTGTCAGGTCTGTGCCTCTGAGGTGAGAGAGCCACGTTCAAGACTTTGATCCATCAGAGACCTCCTGGATCCACGTAATATCAAATGGTGAAAGCTCTCCCAGAGATCTCCATCTCAAAGCTAAGATCCAGTTCCACTCAACGACCAGCAAGCTACAGTGTTGGACACCCTATGCCAAACAACTAGCAAGGCAGTAAAACAACCCCACCCATTAGAGGAGAGGCTGCCTAAATCATAGTAAGGTCACAGACACCTCAAAACACACCACCGGACATGGTCATGGACAACAGAAAGACAGGATCCAGACTCATGCACCAGTACACAGGCACCAGTATCCTCCACCAGGTAGCCTACGGAACACCACTGGGGGCAGACACCAAAAACAATGGGAAAAAAGAACCTACAGGCTGCAAAAAGGAGACCCCAAACACAGTAAGATAAGTAAAATGAGAAGACAGAGAAACACACAGCAGATGAAGGAGCAAGATAAAAACCCACCAGACCTAACAAATGAAGAGGAAACAGGCAGTCTACCTAAAAAGAATTCAGAGTAATGATAGTAAAGATGATCCAAAATCTTGGAAATAGAATGGAGAAAATAAAAGAAAAATTTAACAACCACCTAGAAGAACTAAAGAGGAAACAATGATGAACAACACAGAAAATGAAATTAAAAATTCTCTAGAAGGAATCAATAGCAGAATAACTGAGGCAGAAGAACAGTTAAGTGACCTGGAGGATACTATAGTGGAAATAACTAATGCAGAGCAGAATAAAGAAAAAAAAATGAAAAGAATTGAGGACAGTCTCAGAGACTTCTGGGACAATATTAAATGCACCAACATTTGGATTACAGGGGTCCCAGAAAAAGAAGAGAAAAAGAAAGGGACTGAGAAAATATTTGAAGAGATTCTAGTTAAAAACTTCCCTAATATGGGAAAGGAAATAGTCAACCAAGTCTAGGAAGTACAGAGAGTCCCATACAGGATAAATCCAAGGAGAAACATGCCAACACATATTAATCAAACTGTCAAAAATTAAATACAATGAAAAAATATTAAAAGCAGCCAGGGAAAACCAACAAATAATCATCAAAGGAATCCCCATAAGGTTAACAGCTGATCTTTCAGCAGAAACTCTGCAAGCCAGAAGAGAGTGGCAGAACATATTTAAAGTGATGAAAGGGAAAAATCTACAACTAAGATTACCCAGCAAGAATCTCATTCAGACTTGATGGAGACATTAAAAACTTTACAGATAAACAAAAGTTAAGAGAATTCAGTACAACCAAACCAACTTTACAACAAATGCTAAAGGAACTTCTCTAGGCAGGAAAGACAAGAGAAGGAAAAGATCTATGAAAACAGACCAAAAACAACTAAGAAAATGGTAAAAGGAACATACATATCGATAATAACCTCAAATGTAAATGGAGTAAATGCTCCAACCAAAACACACAGACTGGCTGAATGGATACAAAACCAAGACCCACATATATGTTGTCTACAAGAGACCCACTTCAGACATAGGGAAATGTACAGATGGAAAGTGACGGGATGGAAAAAGCTATTCCATGCAAATGGAAAACGAAATAAAGCTGGAGTACCAGTACTCATATAAGACAAAACAGACTTGAAAATAAAGACTATTACAATAGACAAAGAAGGACACTACATAATGATCAAGGGATCAATCCAAGAAGTAGATAAAACAACTGTAAACATTTATGCACCAACATAGGAGCACCTCAATACATAAGGCAAATGCTAACAGCCATAAAAGGGGAAATCAACAGTAACACAATAATAGTGGGGGAATTTACCACCCACTTTTACCAATGGACAGATCATCCAAAATGAAAATTGAAAAGGAAACACAAGCTTTAAATGACACATTAGACCAGATGTACTTAATTGATATTTATAGGATATTCCATCCAAAACCAACAGAATACACTTTCTTCTCAAGTGCTCATGGAACATTCTCCAGGATAGATCATACCTTGTGTCACAAATCAAGGCTTGGTAAATTTAAGAAAATTGAAATCATATCAACTATCTTTTCTGACCACAAGGCTATGAGACTAGATATTAATTACAAGAAAAAACCTGAAAAAATACAAACACATGGAGGCTAAACAATACACTACTAAATAACCAAGAGATCACTGAAGAAATCAAAGCAGAAATCAAAAAGTACCTAGAAATAAATGGCAATGAAAACATGACGACCTAAAACCTGTGGGATGCAGCAAAAGAAGTTCTAAGAGGGAAGTTTATAGCAATAGAATCCTACCTCTCTAAACAAGAAAAATCTCAAACAACCTAACCTTACAAGCAAAGCAATTAGAGAAAGAAGAACAACAACAAAACCCACAAAATTAGCAGAAGGTAGTAAATCATAAAGATCAGATCAGAAATAAATGTAAAAAAATGAAGGAAATAATAGCAAAGAACAATAAATCTAAAAGCTGGTTCTTTGACAAGATAAACAAACTTGATAAACCATTACCCAGGCTCAAAAGAAAAAAAAGGAGAAGACTCAAATCAACAGAATTAGAAATGAAAAAGGAGAAGTAACCACTGACACTGCAGAAATACAAAGCATCATGAGAGATTACTACAAGCAACTATATGCCAATAAAATGGACAACCTGGAAGAAATGGACAAGTTCTTAGAAAAGCACAACCTTCTGAGGCTGAATCAGGAAGAAATAGAAAATATAAACAGACCAATCACAAGCACTGAAATTGAAACTGTGATTAAAAATCTCCCAACAAGAAAAGCACAGGACAAGATGGCATCACAGGCAAATTCTATCAAACATTTAGAGACGAGCTAACACCTATCCTTCTCACACTCTTCCAAAATATAGCAGAGGGAGGAACACTCCCAAACTCATTCTACAAGGCCACCATCACCCTGATACCAAAACCAGACAAAGATGTGACAACACAAGAAAACTACAGGCCAATATCACTGATGAACATAGATGCAGAAATCCTCAACAAAATACTAGCAAACTGAATCCAACAATACATTAAAAGGATCAGACACCATGATCAATCAGACTTAACTCATGATTTTTCAATATATGCTAATCAATCACTGTTATACACCATATTAACAAATTGAAGGATAAAAACCATATGATAATCTCAATAGACAGAAAAAGCTTTTGACAAAATTCAACACCCATTTATGATAAAACTCTCCAGAACGTGGGCAACCTACCTCAACATAATAAAGGCCATATATGACAAACCCACAGCCAACATCATTTGCAATGGTGAAAAACAGAAAGCATTTCCTCCAAGATCAGGAACAAGACATGGGGTTCCCAGTCTCACCACTATTATTCAATGTAGTTTTGTAAGTTTTAGCCATGGCCATTAGAGAAGAAAAAGAAATAAAAGGAATCCAGATCAGAATAGAATAAGTAAAACTGTCACTGTTTGCAGATGACATGATACCATACATAGAGAATCCTAAACATGCTACTAGAAAACTACTAGGGCTAATCAATGAATTTGGTGAAGTAGCAGGATACAAAATTAATGCACACAAATCTTGCCTTCCTGTACACTAACAATGAAAAATCTGAAAGAGAAATTATGGAAACACTCCCATTTACCATTGCAACAAAAAGAATAAAATATCTAGGAATAAACATACCTAATGCGGTAAAAGACCTGTATGCAGAAAACTATAAGACACTGATGAAATAAATCAAAGATGACACAAACAGATAGAGAAATATACTATGTTCTTGGGTTGGAAGAATCAATATTGTGAAATGTGACTATTTACCCAAAGCAATCTACATTGTGAAATGTGACTATTTACCATTGTGACTATACTACCCAAAGCAATCTACAGATTCATTGCAATCCCCATCAAACTGCCAAGGGCATTTTTCACAGAACTAGAATAAAAATTTTTACAATTTGAATGGAAACAGAAAGACCTTAATAGCCAAAGCAATCTTGGGAAAGAAAAACAGAGCTGGAGCATCCAGGCTCCCTGACTTCAGACTATACTACAAAGCTACAGTAATCAAGACAGTATGGTAGTGGCAGAAAAACAGAAATATAGATCACTGGAACAGGTTAGAAAGCCCAGAGATAAACCCACGCACATATGGTCACCTTATGTTTGACAAAGGAGGCAAGAATATACATTGGAGAAAAGATAGCCTCTTCAATAAGTGGTTCTGTGGACTTCCCTTGTGGTGCAGTGGTTAAGAATCCACCTGCCAATTCA
The DNA here is from genome assembly GCF_964374135.1 of Grampus griseus. NCBI lineage: Eukaryota > Metazoa > Chordata > Mammalia > Artiodactyla > Delphinidae > Grampus > Grampus griseus. The sequence continues at coordinate 52,343,840 of NC_138999.1, forward strand.
GGGGACATGGATTCGAACCCTGGTCTGGGAGGATCCCACATGCTGTGGAGCAACTAAGCCCATGTGCCACAACTACTGAGCTTGAGATCTAGAGACCGTGAGCTACAGTTACTGAGCCCACAAGCCACAACTACTGAAGCCTGCTTACCTAGAGCCCATGCTCCACAGCAAGAGAAGCCTCCACAATGAGAAGGTCATGCACCACAATGAAAAGTAACCCCAACTCGCTACAACTGGAGAAAGCCCATGGGCAGCAACGAAGTCCCAATGCAGCCAAAAATAAATAAAATAAAATAATGAAAAAAAATGTGGTACTGGGAATACTGGACAGGTACATGTAAAAGAGTGAAATTAGAACACTTCCTGGGCTTCCTTGGTGGTGCAGTGGTTGAGAGTCCACCTGCCGATGCAGGGGAAATGGGTTGGTGCCCCGGTCTGGGAAGATCCCACATGCCGCGGAGCGGCTGGGCCCGTGAGCCATGGCCACTGAGGCTGTGCATCCAAAGCCTGTGCTCTGCAACAGGAGAGGCCACAACAGTGAGAGGCCCGCATACTGCAAAAAAAAAAAAAAAAAAAAAAAAAAAAAAGAACACTTCCTAACACCATACACAAAAATAAACTCAAAATGGTTAAAGACCTAAATGTAAGGCCAGACACTATAAAGCTCTTAGAGGAAGACATATAACATAGATCACAGCAAGATTCTTTTTGATCTACCACCTAGAGTAATGGAAATAAAAACAAAATTAAACAAGTGGGTCCTAATGAAACTTAAAATCTTTTACACAACAAAGGAAAGCATAAACAAGGCAAAACAACAACCTTCAGAATGGGAGAAAATATTTGCAAATGAAGCAACTGACAAAAGATTAACCTCCAAAATATACAAGCAACTCATGCAGCTCATTTTCAAAAAAAACCAAACAACCCAATCCAAAAATGGGCAGAAGACCTAAATAGACATTTGTCCAAAGAAGATAAACAGATTGCCAACAACACATGAAACGATGCTCAACATCACTAATCATTAGAGAAATGCAAATCAAAACCACAGTGAGGTATTACCTCACACCCGTCAGAATGTCTATCATCAAAAAATCTACAAACCATAAATCCTGGAAGGGGTGTGGAGAAAAGGGAACCCTCTTGCACTGTTGCTGGGAATGTAAATTGATACAACCACTATGGAGAGCAGTATGGAGGTTCCTTAGAAATCTAAAAGTAGAACTACCATCTGACCCAGCAACCCCACTTCTGGGAGTATACCCTGAGAAAACAGACATCTACCACAATGCTCATTGCAGCACTATTTACGATAGCCAGAACATGGAAGTAACCTAAGTGTCCATTGACAGAGGAATGGATAAAGAAGATGTGGCACATATACAATGGAATATTACTCAGCCACAAGAAAATATGAAACTGAGTTATTTGTAGTGAGGTGGATGTACCTAGAGTCTATCATACAGAGTGAAGTAAGTCAGAAAGAGAAAACCAAATACCATATGATAGCACATATATATGGAATCTAGACTTCCCTGGTGGTCCAGTGGTTAAGACTTTGCCTTCCAATGCAGAGGGTGCAGGTTTGATCCTGGTGGGGGAGCTAAGATCCTACTTGCCTACAGGCCAAAAAACCAAAACATAAAACAGAAGCAGTATTGTAACATATATATGGAGTCTAAAAAAGAAATTTCTGAAGAACCTAGGTCAGGACAGGAATAAAGATGCAGATGTAGAGAATGGACTTGAGGACACAGGGAGAGGGAAGTGTAAGCTGGGACGAAGTTAAAGAGTGGCATGGATATATATATTCACTACCATATGTAAAATAGGTAGCTAGTGGGAAGCAGCTGCATGGCACAGGGAGATCAGCTCGGTGTTTTGTGTTCAGCTAGAGGGGTGGGATAGGGAGGGTGGGAGGGAAATGCAAGAGGGAGGAGAAATGGGGATGTATGTATATGTATAGTTTATTCACTTTGTTATACAGCAGAAACTAACACACCATTGTAAAGCAATTATATTCCAATAAAGATGTTAAAGAAAAAAGAGAGAACCAAGTGAGGAAGATTAAATTCTCTGTGAAGGAAAAAGTTTCAGATATCCTATCATTAATATTCATCACAAGAAGATTGGGGAAGCATTGCAGAACCTTGGAAGCATCAATGATTTTGTAGCCATAGTTCAAGATCTACCCAAAGTATCAATCTTTCATGTGGCCAAAATAATATTTGTACATGAAAGGACTTACAAAGTTTAATACCCACAGACTCCTGTGATTGATTTTTATCAGAAAACAAAAACTAGAGTGTTAAATATCAATTAAATGCATTAATATGTAAAGTATTTTATCTAGCATTTGTAGAATGTGCCCTGAGATGTGAGTATTGTACATTCTGATAGCAATAAAATACAATTTTGCTAAAAGAAATAAAATGATGCAGACATAGAGAATGGACTTGAGGATGGGGGTGGGGGAAAGGGGAAGTTGGTACGAAGTGAGAGAGTAGCATGGATATATATACACTACCAAATGTAAAATAGATAGCTAGTGGGAAGCAGCCGCATAGCACAGGGAGATCAGCTCAGTGCTTTGTGACCACCTAGAGGGGTGGGATAGGGAGGGTGGGAGGGAGGCTCAAGGGGGAGGGGATATGGGGATATATGTATACGTATAGCTGATTCACTTTGTTATACAGCAGAAACTAACACAACATTGTAAAGCAAGTAAACTCCAATAAAGATGTAAAAAAAAATTAAAGAATTCTAATGGATACCCTGATGTCTTCATAAAACTGTTAACAACACATCAACAGTGAGTTAACTGGTGAATATCTTCATAATTGGTATCATTTCTGTCTGAAATATTGCTGGCTTTTATTTATTTTTTTTAGTTTTGAAACTTTATCTTATATATTGAACAGTTGTAGAATTACAAGGATAAACTAACAGAGACAATATATTAGAGATCTTTAATGACTTCTCTTGACTTCCTGGTCAAATAAGTAAAATATAAGTAAGTATATAAGAAAATAGGAAAAATATAGTTTATTTATAGATTTACATACCAAACAATTGAACTTGCAAACAGAAAATACTCATTCTTTCCCAGTGCCCACTGAGGATTTACAACTAAGCACACATTTGACTACAAAGAAACTCTCAAATTATTCCAAAAAGCAGGAAAAGCAACTAAGTACACTGCAATTAAACTAGAAATTAATAAGTATAAATAAACAAGAATCTAACCATTTGAGTAAACAAGCTTTTAAAATTCTATTGTTTACTTCCCCAGTGTTTCGCATGAATATGTGCCTCTCAGGTTCCCTACTCTAAAGAGCATATTATGGCCAAGGACCCTGACTGCTGTGCTCAAAACCCATCACCATCTGTTTCCCACAAAATCATCAAGCCCAGACACTTTCAGAAATAAAGCTACCAAATCCTTAATGAACAGATAGTTATAATGCTCTTTAAACTGATTCAGAGCATAGAAAAAGCAATTTCCAAATTATTTTAATCAAGTCTGTACAACATTGACTACAAAATCTGAAAAAGATCGCACAAAAAAAGGATTCCAAAGTCTGAAAAAGATTGTCCCTGGAGACTAATCTCATTTATAAACATTGAGAAATATTGCTGGCTTTTAATCTACATTTTCCAGATATAAGGAAATACTTCCCTTCAAGCTAATTATGACTTACAGAAATTTTGTAAATTATACACTGGTAAGCAGAATTGAAACATTTATCTATTGTCTCTACCTGATCCCTCCAGCGACTGGAAACTCTTAGGTTCCCAGCAGGCTTATCAGGTGAATAAAGAAGACCATATCCTGACAGGTACAGGAATCTCAAGATATTTGGGGAATCTAAAGAAGAGAGGAATTCACCCAAATCTATAGACATTGCATGTGGAATCTGATGGCAAGCCCTTGGTGTGTCTTTCCTGGCTTTGAGAACTCTTCTAAAGATTCAATCTGAGATTCCTTATAAAAAGTTCCAGCAAAGCCAATTTTAAAAAACCTTGTATGGGGCTTCCCTGGTGGCGCAGTGGTTGAGAGTCCACCTGCCGATGCAGGGGACATGAGTTCATGCCCCGGTCTGGGAAGATACCACATGCCATGGAGCAGCTGGGCCCGTGAACCATGGCTGCTGAGCCTGCGTGTCCAGAGCCTGTGCTCTGCAACGGGAGAGGCCACAACAGTGAGAGGTCCACATACCACTAAAAAAAAAAAAAAAAAATTGTATGATCAACAATATGAATGTAAATAATCAGGCCAAGTTTACTGAAACCAGACATATTTTGCAAACAAAGTAGTCTTTTTTTTTTTTACATCTTTATTGGAGTATAATTGCTTTACAATGGTGTGCCAGTTTCTGCTTCACAACAAAGCGAATCACTTATACGTATACATATGTTCCCATATCTCTACCCTCTTGCGTCTCCCTCCCCCCTACCCTGCCATCCCACACCTCTAGGTGGTCACAAAGCACTGAGCTGATCTCCCTGTGCTATGCAGCTGCTTCCGACTAGCTATCCATTCCACACTTTGTAGTGTATACATGTCCATGCCACCCTCCCGCCCTGTCACAGCTTAGCCCTCCTCCTCCCCATATCCCCAAGTCCATTCCCCAGCAGGCCCACGTCTCCATTCCCGTCCTACACCCAGGTTTTTCATGACATTTTTTCTTTTTTTTTCTTAAATTCCATATATATGTGTTAGCATATGGTATTTTTCTTTCTCTTTCTGATTTACTTCACTCTGTATGACAGACTCTAGGTCCATCCATCTCACTACAAATAACTCCATTTCATTTCTTTTTATGGCTGAGTAATATTCCATTGTGTATATGTGCCACATCTTCTTTATCCATTCACCCGATGATGGACACATAGGTTGCTTCCATCTCCTGGCTATTGTAAACAGAGCTGCAATGAACATTTTGGTACATGACTCTTTTAGAATTATGGTTTTCTCAGGGTATATGCCCAGTACTGGGATTGGTGGGTCATATGGTAGTTCTCTTTGTAGTTTTTTAAGGAACCACCATAATGTTCTCCATAGTGGCTGTAACAATTCACATTCCCACCAGGAGTGCAAGAGTGTTCCCTTTTCTCCACACTCTCTCCAGCATTTATTGTATCTAGAATTTTGATGATGGCCATTCTGACCGGTGTGAGATGATATCTCATTGGAGTTTTGATTTGCATTTCTCTAATGATTAATGATGCTGAGCGTTCTTTCATGTGTTTGTTGGCAATCTGTACATATTCTTTGGAGACATGTCTATTTAGGTCTTCTGCCCATTTTTGGATTGGGTTGTTTCTCTTTTTGTCATTGAGCTGCATGAGCTGCTTGTAAATTTTGGATATTAATCCTTCGTCAGTTGCTTCATTTGCAAATATTTTCTCCCATTCTGAGGGTTGTCTTTTGGTCTTGTTTATGGTTTCCTTTGCTGTGTAAAAGTTTGTACATTTCATTAGGTCCCATTTGTTTATTTTTGTTTTTATTTCCATTTCTCTAGGATTTGGGTCAAAAAGGATCTTGCTGTGATTTATGGCATAGAGTGTTCTGCCTATGTTTTCCTCTAATAGTTTCATAGTTTCTGGCCTTACATTTAGATCTTTAATCCATTTTGAGTTTATTTTTGTGTATGGTGTTAGGGAGTGTTCTAATCTCATATTTTTACATGTACTGGTCCAGTTTTCCTAGCACCACTTATTGAAGAAGCTGTCCTTTCTCCAATGTACATTCCTGCCTCCTTTATCAAAGATAAGGTCTCCATATGTGCGTGGGCTTTCTATCCTGTTCCACTGATCTATCGTTCTGTTTTTGTGCCAGTACCATACTGTCTTGATTACTGTAGCTTTGTAGTATAGTCTGAAGTCAGGGAGCCTGATTCCTCCAGCTCCATTTTTCGTTCTCAACATTGCTTTGGCTATTCGGGGTCTTTTGTGTTTCCATACAAATTATGAAATTTTTTGTTCTACCTCTGTGAAAAATGCCAGTGGTAGTTTGATAGGGATTGCATTGAAACTGTAGATTGCCTTGGGTAGTAGAGTCATTTTCACAATGTTGATTCTTCCAATCCAGTAACATGGTATATCTCTCCATCTATTTGTATCATCTTTAATTTATTTCAACAGTGTCTTATAATTTTCTGCATACAGGTCTTTTGCCTCCTTAGGTAGCTTTATTCCTAGATATTTTATTCTTTTTGTTGCAATGGTAAATGGGAGTGTTTTATTTATTTCACTTTCAAATTTTTCATCATTCGTGTATAGGAATGCAAGTGATTTCTTTGCATTAATTTTGTATCCTGCTACTTTACCAAATTCATTGATTAGCTCTGGTAGTTTTCTTGTAGCATCTGTAGGATTTTCTATGTATAGTATCATGTCATCTGCAAACAGTAATAACTTTACTTCTTCTTTTCTGATTTGGATTCCTTTTATTTCCTTTTCTTCTCTACTTGCTGTGGGTAAAACTTCCAGTACTATGTTGAATAAGAGTGGTGAGAGTGGGCAACTTTGTCTTGTTCCTGATCTCAGTGGAAATGGTTTCAGTTTTACCATTGAGGATGATGTTGGCTGTGGGTATGTCATATATGGCCTTTATTATGTTGAGGAAAGTTCCCTCTGTGCCTACTTTCTGCAGGGTTATTATAATAAATGGGTGTTGAATTCTGTCGAAAACTTTCCCTGCATCTATTGAGATGATCATATGGTTTTTCTCCTTCAATTTGTTAATATGGTTCATCATATTGATAGATTTGCGTATATTGAAGAATCCTTGCATTCCTGGAATAAACCCCACTTGATCATGTTGTATGATCCTTTTCATGTGCCATTGGATTCTGTTTGCTAGTATTTTCTTGAGGATTTTTGCATCTATGTTCATCAGTGATATTGGCCTGTAGTTCTCTTTTTTTGTGACATCCTTGTCTATTTTTGGTATCAGGGTGATGGTGGCCTCGTAGAAGGAGTTTGAGAGTGTTCCTCCCTCTGCTATATTTTCGAAGAGTTTGAGAAGGATAGGTGTTAGCTGTTCTCTAAATGTTTGATAGAATTCGCCTGTGAAGCCATCTGGTCCTGGGCTTTTGTTTGTTGGAAGTTTTTAAATCACAGTTTCAATTTCAGTGCTTGTGATTGGTCTGTTCATATTTTCTATTTGTTCCTGACTCTGTCTTGGCAGGTTGTGCATTTCTAAGAATTTGTCCATTTCTTCCAGGTTGTCCATTTTATTGGCATATAGTTGCTTGTAGTAATCTCTCATGATCTTTTGTATTTCTGCAGTGTCAGTTGTTACTTTTTCATTTCTAATTCTATAGATTTGAGTCTTCTTCCTTTTTTTCTTGATGAGTCTGGCTAATGGTTTATCAATTGTATTTATCTTCTCAAAGAACAAGCCTTTAGTTTTATTGATCTTTGCTATCATTTCCTTCATTTCTTTTCCATTTTTTTCTGATCTGATCTTTATGATTTCTTTCCTTCTGCTAACTTTGGGTTTTTTTGTTCTTCTTTCTCTAATTGCTTTAGGTGCAAGTTTAGGTTGTTTATTCGAGATGTTTCCTCTTTCTTAAGGTAGGATTGTATTGCTATAAACTTTACTCTTCGAACTGCTTTTGCTGCATTCCATAGGTTTTGGGTCATTGTGTCTTCATTGTCATTTGTTTCTAGGTAGTTTTTGATTTCCTCTTTGATTTCTTCAGTGATCAGTTTGTTATTAAATAGTGTATTGTTTAGCCTCCATGTGTTTGTATTTTTTACAGATCTTTTCTTGTAATTGATATCTAGTCTCATAGCATTGTGGTCGGAAAAGATACTTGATAAAATTTCAATTTTCTTAAATTTACCAAGGCTTGATTTGTGACTCAAGATATGATCTATCCTGGAGAATGTTCCATAAACAATTGAGAAAAATGTGTATTCTGTTGTTTTCAGATGGAATGTCCTATAAATATCAATTAAGTCCATCTTGTTTAAAGTATCATTTAAAGCTTGTGTTTCCTAATTTGTTTTCATTTTGGATGATCTGTCCTTTTGAGAAACTGGGGTGTTAAATTCCCCTACTACAAATGTTTTACTGTTGATTTCCCCTTTTATGGCTGTTAGTGTTTGCCTTATGTATTGAGGTGCTCCTATGTTGGGTGCATAAATATTTACAATTTTTATATCTTCTTCTTGGATCGATCCCTTGATCATTATGTAGTGTCCTTCTTTGTCTCTTCTAATAATCTTTATTTTAAAGTCTATTTTTTCTGATATGAGAATTGCTACTCCAGCTTTCTTTTGGTTTCCATTTGCATGGAATATCTTTTTCCATCCCCTTACTTTCAGTCTGTATGTGTCCCTAGGTCTGAAGTGGGTTTCTTTTAGGCAGCGTGTATGTAGGTCTTGTTTTTGTATCTGCTCAGCCAGTCTGTGTCTTTCGGTGGGAGCATTTAATCCAGGTACGGTTAAGGTAATTATCGATGTGTATGTTCCTTTTCCCAATTTCTTAATCGTTTTTGGTTTGTTATCGTAGGTCTTTTCCTTCTCTTGTGTTTGTTGCCTAGATAATTTCCTTTGGCATTTGTTGTAAAGCTGGTTTGGTGGAGCTGAACTCTCTCAACTTTTGCTTCTCTGTAAAGGTTTCAATTTTTCCATCAAATCTGAATGAGAACCTTACTGGGTAGAGTAATCTTGGCTGTAGGTTTTTCTTCTTCATCACTTTAAATATATCATGCCACTCCCTTCTGTCTTGCAAAGTTTCTGCTGAAAGATCAGCTGTTAAACTTATGGGGATTCGCTTTGTGTTATTTGTTGTTTTTCTCTTGCTGCTTTTAATATATTTTCTTTGTATTTAATTTTTGACAGTTTGAATAACATTTATCTTGGCATGTTTCTCCTTGGATTTATCCTGTATGGGACTCTCTATGCTTCCTGGACTTGATTAACTATTTCCTTTCCCATATTAGGGAAGTTTTCAACTGTAATCTCTTCAAATATTTTCTCAGTCCCTTTCTTTTTCTCTTCTTTTTCTGGGACCCATATAATTCGTATGTTGGTGCTTTTAATGTTGTCCCCGAAGTCTCTGAGACTGTCCTCAGTTCTTTTAATTCTTTTTTCTTTATTCTGCTCTGCAGTAGTTATGTCCACTACTTTGTATTCCAGGTCACTTATCCGTTCTTCTGCCTAAGTTATTCTGCTATTTTTTCCTTCTAGAGTATTTTTCATTTCATTTATTATGTTGTTCATCATTGCTTGTTTCTTCTTTAGTTCTTCTAGGTCCTTGTTAAATGTTTCTTGAATTTACTCTATTCTATTTCCAGGGTTTTGGATCATCTTTACTATCATTATTCTGAATTCTTTTTCAGGTAGACTGCCTATTTCTTCTTCATTCCTTAGGTCTTGTGGATTTTTATCTTGCTCCTTCACCTGCTGTATGTTTTTCTGTCTTCTCATTTTGCTTATCTTACTGTGTTTGCATTCTCCTTTTTGTAAGTTGCAGGTTCGTAGTTCCCGTTGTTTTTGGTGTCTGTCCCCAGTGGCTAAAGTTGGGTCAGTGGGTTGTGTAGGTTTCCTGGTGGAGGGGACTAGTGCCTGTGTTCTGGTGGATGAGGCTTGATCTTCTCTTTCTGGTGGGCAGGTCCACATCTGGTGGTGTGTTTTGGGGTGTCTGTGGCCTTATTATGATTTTAGGCAGCCTCTCTGCTAATGGGTGGCATTTTGTTCCTCTCTTGCTAGTTGTTTGGCATAGGGTGTCCAGCACTGTAGCTTGCTGGTCGAGTGAAGCTGGGTGTTGGTGTTGAGATGGAGATCTCTGGGAGATTTTCGTCGTTTGATATTACATGGAGCTGGGAGTTCTCTTGTGGACCAGTGTCCTGAAGTTGGCTCTCCCACCTTAGAAGCACAGCACTGACTCCTGGCTGCAGCCCCTAGAGCCTTTCATGCACATGGCTCAGAATAAAAGGGAGAAAAAGTAGAAATAAATAAAGAAAGAAAGAGGATAAAATAAAATAAAGTAAGATAAAATAAAATAAAGTTATTAAAATAAAAAATAATTATTAAGAAAAAAAAATTTTTTTTAAGTAAGCAATAAAACCCAAAAAACGGACAGACAGAACCCTAGGACAAATGGTAAAAGCAAAGCTATACAGACAAAATCTCACACAGAAGCATACACATACACACTCACAAAAAGAGTAAAAGGGGAAAACATAATAAATCTTGCTCTCAAAGTCCACCTCCTCAATTTGGGATGATTCGTTGTCTATTCAGGTATTCCACTGATGCAGTGTACATCAAGTTGATTGTAGAGATTTAATCCACTGCTCCTGAAGCTGCTGGGAGAAGGTTTCCCTTTCTCTTCTTTGTTGGCACAGCTCCCGGGGTTCAGCTTTGGATTTGGCCCCACCTCTGCATTTAGGTGGCCTCTTGGTGTCTGTTCCCTCCAAGAGAGGACGGGGTTAAAGAAGCAGCTGATTATGTGGCTCTGGCTCACTCAGGCCAGGGCGAGGGAGTGGCACGGAGTGTGGGGCAAGCCTGCAGCGGCAGAGGCCAGCAGGACATTGCACCAGCCTGAGGCGCGCCATGCATTCTCCTGTGGAAGTTGTCCCTGGATCACGGGACCCTGGCAGTGGTGGACTGCACAGGCTTCTGGGAGAGGATGTGTGGATAGTGACCTGTGCTTGCACACAGGCTTCTTGGTGGCAGCAGCAGCAGCCTTAGCTTCTCATGCCCATCTCTGGGGTCTGCGCTATTAGCCACGGCTCGCGGCCGTCTCTGGAGCCCATTTAAGCAGCGCTCTTAATCCCCTCTCCTCGCGCACCAAGAAACGAAGAGGGAAGAAAAAGTCTCTTGCCTGTTCAGCAGATTCAGACTTTTCCCCGGACTCCCTCCCAGCTAGCCATTGTGCACTAACCCCTTCAGGCTGTGTTCACGCCACCAGTCCTCTCCCTGCAATCCACTGAAGCCCGAGCCTCAGCTCCCGGCCCTGCCCACCCTGGCGGGTGAGCAGACAAGCCTCTCGGGCTGGTGAGTGCCGGTCGGCACTGATCCTCTGTGCGGGAATCTCTCCGCTTTGCCCTCTGCACCCCTGCTGCTGTGCTCTCCTCCGCGGCTCTGAAGCTTCCCCCCTCCGCCACCTGCAGTCTCCGCCCATGAAGGGGCTTCTAGTATGTGGAAACCTTTCCTCCTTCACAGCTCCCTCCCGCTGGAGCAGGTCCCATCCCTATTCTTTTGTCTTTGTTTATTCTTTTTTCTTTTGCCCTACCCAGGTGCATGGGGAGTTTCTTGCCTTTCGGGAGGTCTGAGGTCTTCTGCCAGCATTCAGTGGGTGTTCTGTAGGATTTGTTCCACGTGTAGATATATCTCTGTTGTATCTGTGGGGAGGAAGGTGATCTCCGTGTCTTACTCTTCCGCCATCTTCCCCCTCTCCTTATGCAGAGATTTTATATCAACCAATTCTTGGGTTTATGGTTAGTTACTTATATCCAGTTACCTTAGTGGACTTCTCCAAGGCCATAATTGGATGGCCCTTAGGAAATTTATTCTAGAAGAAATGAGTTATCACTCTATTTGGGCCATAATTGTTATTACTAGAATGGACTCCCTCAGTTGGCCAATCAATCATACTTGCTCTGACCACGGTGACAAATATGAATTTTCTTTTAAAGTTACTCAAGCTCAATCACAGCAATGAGCAAAATTCCTGTCAAAGAATATACCCTCCCTCTGTTATGAGGTGGATTTATATGGCTAATATCAGGCTATTATTGTTTAAGTTTAAGGATCCCCCTTATGATGGGAACAATTAAACCATTATAAGGATAAGCAGACTAATAACACTATGAAATTTGGCTGGGTGCTCTAGGAACAATACCAAAATATCATTTCCCTTAAAGATAAGGATTGATATGGAACAGACTAAGTCAGATGACCTGGGGATATACTGGGTCATGGGTAATGGCAGTTCTTGGCTTAAATTCTTACTTATGACTTTACTAATGCAACTAGCTATATTACTTGTATTCTGCCTATGCCTTCTTTTTTGCATTACCAAATGTGTGACTGAGCCTCTGATAAAATGATGACTAGATGACCTGAAATGATTTACCAAATATATAGTTGTATATAAGATCAATAACTGTCATAGTGTAACTCTAAATATGGAAGAAGCTACAAGAGGGAATCATTTCCTGGACCATAACAGACTACTAAGACAGGGTGGTGCAGAGACTTCTGGCTACTGTTAATAGGGTCTAGTCCAGTATTATCACATTGAGTGGCCTGTCAACAAAATTCTAGCCTGATCTAGGAATAAGCATTCCTAGCACAGTAGGACAAAATGGTCATGACATGCCTCCCAAACTAACCATTTATGACTATGAGGGGGCACTGACAACAAAAATATGTCACTTGCCATCTAGTTGTACAAGAAATAAGTCACTAGCCACTGAAGTTGCTAACCTTTAACACACCCTTGAAGGAGTCCGTGGTGGATTTCAGAATGAGGCACTCTGTGCTCTGGGGAAACTGGCAAAATAGGCCTTCATATAGTTAGGTATTTTCAGGAGAAAAAATTTCATGATCCCAAAGTCTTACATCTTCCCATACTTAGAAAAGCACTAACACCATTAATATCTTATGACTAGAAACAAACTTCTACTGAGTTGTGTGCTTGGTTGCAAATACCCCCTTCACCAAAATCACATAGATACTGATCTCCCCACTTACCTCTTCTGAGCCGTTCCTCAGAGCTATCTGAAAGGCTGTCTCCTGTGCTATAGTCTCCAAATAAAACTGAAACTCACAACTTTCAGGTTGTGTGCTTTTTTTTTTTAGTTGACACTTATCAGTGACTTTAAAATATGGAGATTATCCTGGATTATCCTTAAATGTGAAAGATGGATGCACAAGAGCAGGTGTCAGAGTTATGTGATGTGAAAAAGACTTGACCAGCCATTGCTGGCTTTGAAGGTGGACTGTAGCCTTGAGCTAAGGAATGCCAGCAGTCTCTGGAAGCTGGAAAAAGCAGGAAATGTATTCTCCCCTAAGTCCTCCAGAAAGGAATACAGTATCACTGACACCATTATTTCCACAGCTTTTAAGAAAATTAATGTTTGTTGTGTTAAGCCATCAAGTTTGTGGTAATTTGTCCAGCAGCAATAGGAAATGAATACACATGGTAAGTGCTCTATAAGTGATAAATACAAAACTAAATAACTCTTAATCCAAGTTTTTATTTGCTAAAAAAGCAAAGACATTTTTCATTTGATCCATGCAATCTACCCCTATTTTACAGTTGGGAAACTGAGTGAAAAATACGTGACCAGTGAGTTAGTGGCAAGGTGCTTTCCCCTTATTTGCTACTGGCAGCTGCTGAGTGAGTAGTTTGTGACTTGTCTAGCCAGCTCCAGCAGTGGCAGTTTTGCAGACAGACTCCCACATCTGCTGTAACTAAAGTGTGGAAATTAGCTGCTAAGCCATGCAATTGGTTGCTAAGCTTCCTTCCCCCTCTCAGGCCACAACACACTTCAGCAACTGGAAGTTAATAATCTGCCAGCAAATTAAATTTGGTGAAAAGGTCAGACATCATGTTAATTGGGAACCAGGTGATCCAAGCTCATCTTGGAGGACTGTGTGACCTTCTACCAAGTACACCCCTGTGTGAGTTGCTGCTTCCCCACCAGATGCATGAACTCCTGGACCTCTGTGAATCTAAAGGAGGCCATAAGCATTTCTTTGAACTGCTAATGAACATCTTCAGGCTTTTGTCCGAGTGCTTTTCTCTGCCTCAAATGCCCTAAGTTCATGTTTCCCAGAGTGTTGTAGTTAAGGGGTGATTATGCATGGTGGAGGCCTTATTGCATAGGGCAGATGTTCTCACCCCCGGCTATATATGAGAATTGTCCAGGAGCTTTCCAAAGACATGGTGCTGAAGCCCCATTCCAGAGATTCTGATTGAATTGGTCCAGGTGGGGTCTAAATGTATTTAGAAAAAATACCTCCCCATGTGATTCTCATAGCTAGCCAAGGGTGAGAACCAATAGGGTAGTGGTTCAGAATATGGACTTGGAGCTCAAAGCCCAGCTCTGCTATTCATTATTTGTGTAGCTCTGGGCAAGTTTCCTAACGTCTCTGCGCTATGGCTTCCGCATCTGTGAAACAGGGAAGACAGTACCCTTATAGCATAAAAATGTCGCAAGTGTTAAGTGAGTTAGTACATGTAAAGCAATTAGAACGGGATTTATAAGCAATTAGTGTTAGAGCAAACCAGAAGTATTGATTTGCATCACTTAGGATTGCTTCTAGCATGTAGTAAGTACTCAACAAATGCTAGTTATTATTACACCAACAAGATCTTTAATAGATGCTTATTTTAAATGTGTATTTAGGAACAGATAACTAAAATCAATTTAAAGCACCAGTATAAAGCTCTTTTTTTTTAGTATCAAACTTCCCAAAAATGGGTCACTTTAAGGTAAAATAGTAAGTAAAATTGTGACTGTAAAAGGCAAAAATTCTGAAGTTTAAGAAACACTGCCCTAACCTCTTCCCAGGGCCTCTCCCTCCACTAACTCGATAGACCCAATCCTACCTCTTCTTCCAAGCCCAGCATAACATATATGCCACCTTTGTCAGAAAGTCTCCTCTGATCTCCTCATCTGAAAATGTTTTTCTCCTGTTCTGAATTCCCACAGCTTCTTTCTTTTATATGCATTTCAAACATAGCCAGCAAAAAATTCTCAATTTTCATTGATTCCCTTCCCCTGCCCCCATTTTACCCATTTCGTTAACCAGCAGTGCCACCAATCACCTAGTTGATGGGGCCAAAAAATTAGCAGTGATATTTGTTCACTTTACCTCACACCCCTATCCAGTCCGTCAGCAAAGTCTGTCAGTTTTACCTTCTAAATATATCCAGACTCTTACCACTTGGCCAAAACCAACACCCTCTCCCGCCTGGATATTGCAGCAGTCTGCTCACTGGGCTCCCAGCTCCCATGGGCCCTGGAAACTATTCTCCTTCTAGAAACTATTCTCCTTCTAGAAATCAGAGAGCCATGATTAATTAAATCATGGTTCATTGCCCAGCTCAAACCCTTCCAGTGGCTTCTGACAAAACAAAATCCAAACTCCTTAACATGGCCTCCAAGGTCCTACAGGAGTTATTACCACCCTCTCAGAAGCCATTCACCTACCACTCTTCCCTCCCCCCAGATGTAGCCACTTGGGCCTCCTAGAGGGGCTTTATCCAAAAACCAAAGGGGAGCAATTAAAGGAATTTGCTTGAATTTACATTTCAAAAAATTTACTCTGGTTGTAGTGCAGCGAGCAGATCTAGAGGGACTATGAAGGTGTACACATTGAGAAGGTATTGTTGCGATAGGCTTGGGTAGGGGAAAGACAGGAGTTCAAATGCCAACTCCAGTACTTACTAGCTTTATGACTTTGGGTCACTACTCTTGACACTCCTTATGGGCCAGGCAGAGTTCTAAGGGTTTTGTCTGTATAGTAACTCATATAATCCTTTCTAATTGTTTCCTTTTGTCAAATGGAGATTAAAAAATAGTCCCCATTTTTAAATTAGATTTAAAAAAATAGATTAAAAAATAGATTCTCAGGATTATTGTGAAGATTAAATAAATTAAATAAATTTGTTTGTAATTGGTCTTGTCACAGTGCTTGACACAGAATCGGCACTCAATAAATGTTAATTAGTATACTTAACAACCCAGGATTTAGCCTCAGAAAAGAATATAAGTGAATGTATGTAGGGAGCAATGTATGAGGGATGAGTGCAAAGGATTCTGGAGCTAGACTACCTGGGTTGTAAATCCTTGCTCTACCATTTATTAGCCTTAGAACCGTGGACATAATATGTAACCTCCTTATGCCTCAATTTATGTCATGTGTAAAATGGGGATGATAAAGATTATATCTACCTCATAGGGTAGTTGTGAGGATTAAATGAGTTAATATGTATAAATTATCTAGAAGAGTCCTTGGTCCACAGTAAATGATCTAATAAATTCAATAAACATTAAACTCAATAAATGTTAGCTATTATCACTATTGTTGCTGTCTGAGGCATATATGCCCAATTCTACTGAGTCAGTGATTTTATTTGCTCTTGTTTAGCATGCTCATAGATTAAAGACTCTTATGGACTCAACTCATTTCATTTAGCCATCATGCTTTGTTTATGTGTATATGTTTTTGCTTTTTTTTTTTTTAATTTGTCACTACTTGGCAAGTGGGAGAGCTTTTCAAGCTGGATTAACTGTCATTAAAAAACAATACTACCCGGGCTTCCCTGGTGGTGCAGTGGTTGAGGGTCCGCCTGCCGATGCAAGGGACACGGCTTCGTGCTCTGGTCCTGGGAGATCCCACATGCCGTGGAGCAGCTGGACCCATGAACCATGGCCGCTGAGCCTGCACGTCCGGAGCCTGTGCTCTGCAATGGGAGAGGCCACCACAGTGAGAGGCCCGTGTACTGCAAAAAACAAAAAACAATACTACCCAATGTAACTCTGAAAAGACTCTAAAGGCATGTAGTATAGTGGTTATAAGCATATATTCCACAAACAAACTACCTGGGTTCAAATCCCAGATCTGCCACTTATCAGCTATGTGGCCTAGAACAAATGATTTCACCGATTTGTACATCAGTGTCATCCCTATACCACAAGGATGGTGATGATGATGCCAGTAATTACTCACAAGGGCTGTTGTGGAAATTAATTCACGTAAATTTTGTAAAATAGCAACTGGCATGGAGTAACACTACAATTAGTATTGTCTAACATTATTTTCTGTTTGTTTTTGGTTTTAGTTTTAACACATTTATTAAATCTAATAACTTTCATAAAGAGCCCGGCACACCTTAGGAAATCATGAGCTTATTAAATATTAGCTAACTTCATTTTATAACCAAAGCTCTCTTTTCCTGTTGTGCTAATATTTATTTTATCAATTGTTATTATCTTTAACTTTTCTAAACATCTTTATTGGATTATAATTGCTTTAAAATGGTGTGCTACTTTCTGCTTTATAACAAAGTGAATCAGCTGTCCATAAACATATATCCTAATATCTCCTCACTCTTGAGTCTCCCTCCAACCCTCCGATTCCAAACCCTCTAGGGGGACACAAAGCACTGAGCTGATCTCCCTGTGCTATGCAGCTGCTTCCCACTAGCTATCTATTTTACATTTGGTAGTGTATATATGTCCATGCCACTCTCTCACTTCGTCCCAGCTTACCCTTTCCACTGCCCGTTTCCTCAAGTCCATTCTCTATGTCTGCATCTTTATTCCTGTCCTGCCCCTAGATTCTTCAGAACCATATTTTTCTTTTTTAGATTCTGTATATATGTGTTAGCATACAGTATTTGTTTTCCCTTTCTGACTTACTACACTCTGTATGACAGTCTCTAGGTCCATCCACCTCACTACAAATAACTCAAGTTCATTTATTTTACGGTTGAGTAATATTCCATTGTATATATGTGCCACATCTTCTTTATCTATTCACTTGTCGATGGACACTTAGGTTGCTTCCATGTCCTGGCTATTGTAAATAGAGCTGCAATGAACATTGTGGTTCATGACTCTTTTTTTTTTTTTTTAACTTCTTTATTGGGGTATAATTGCTTGACAATGATGTGTTAGTTTCTGCTTTATAACAAAGTGAATCAGTCATACATAAACATATGTTCCCATATGTCTTCCCTCTTGCGTCTCCCTCCCTCCCACCCTCCCTATCCCACCCCTCCAGGCTGTCACAAAGCACCGAGCCAATATCCCCATGACTCTTTGAATTATGGTTTTCTCAGGGTATATGCCCAGTATTGGGATGGCTGGCTCATATGGTAGTTCTATTTGTAGTTTTTTAAGGAACCTCCATATGGTTCTCCATAGTGGCTTTATCAATTTATATTCCCACCAACAGTGCAAGAGGGTTCCTTTTTCTCCACAACCTATCCAGCACTTATTGATTCTAGATTTTTCGATGATGTCCATGCTGATCGGGGTGAGTTGACACCAAATTGTAGTTTTGATTTGCATTTCTCTAATGATTAGTGATGTTGAGCATCCTTTCATGTATTTGTTGGCAATCTGTATATCTTCTTAGGAGAAATCCCTATTTAAGTCTTCTGCCCATTTTTGGATTGGGTTGTTTGTTTTTTTTGATATTGAGCTGCATGAGCTGCTTGTAAATTTTGGAGATTAATCCTTTGCCAGTTGCTCCATTTGCAAATATTTTCTCCCATTCTTAGGGTTGTCTTTTCGTCTTGTTTATGGTTTCCTTTGCTGTGCAAAAGCTCTGAAGTTTCATTAGGTCCCATTTGTTTATTTTTGTTTTTATTTCCATTTCTCTAGGAGGTGGGTCAAAAAGGATCTTGCTGTGATTTTTGTCATAGAGTGTTCTGCCTGTGTTTTCCTCTAAGAGATTTAAAGTGTCTCACCTTACATTTAGGTCACTAATACATTTGGAGTTTATTTTTGTGTATGGTGTTAGGAAATGTTCCAATTTCATTCTTTTACATGTAGCTGTCCAGTTGTCCAAGCACCACTTATTGAAGAGGCTGTCTTTTCTCCACTGTATATTCTTGCCTCCTTTATCAAATAGAAGGAGACCATATGTTCATGGGTTTATCTCTGGGTTTCTATCCTGTTCCATTGATCTATATTTCTGTTTCTGTGCCAGTACCATACTGTCTTGATTACTGTAGCTTTGTAGTATAGTCTGAGGTCAGGGAGCCTGATTACTCAAGCTCCATTTTTCCTTCTCAAGATTGCTTTGGCTCTTCGGGTCTTTTGTGTTTCCATACAAATTGTGCAATATTTTGTTCTAGTTCTGTGAAAAATGCCATTGTTAGGTTGATAGGGATTGCAATGAAACTGTAGATTGCTTTGGGTAGTATAGTCATTTTCACAATGTTGATTCTTCCAATCCAAGACATAGTATATCTCTCAATCTATTTGTATAATTTTTAATTTCTTTCATCAGTGTCTTATAGTTTTCTGTATACAGGTCTTTGGTCTCTTTAGGTAGGTTTATTACTAGGTATTTTATTGTTTTGTTGCAATGGTAATTGGGAGTGTTTCCTTAATTTCTCTTTCAGATTTTTCATGATTAGTGTATGGGAATGTAAGAGATTTGTGTGTATTTATTTTGTATCCTGCTACTTTACCAAAGTCACTGATTAGCTCTCATAGTTTTCTGGTAGCATCTTTAGGATTCTCTATGTATAGTATCATGTCGTCTGCAAAGAGTGATGGTTTTACTTCTTTTCCAATGTGGGTTCCTTTTATTTCTCTTTCTTCTCTGATTGCTGTGGCTAAAACTTCCAAAACTATGTTGAATAATATTGGTGAGAGTGGGCAACCTTGTTTTCTCCTGATCATAGTGAAATGATTTCAGTTTTTCACCTTTGAGAATGATGTTGGCTGTGGGTCTGTCATATATGGCCTTTATTATGTTGCAGTAAATTCCCTCTATGCTTACTTTCTGGAGGCTTTTTATCATAAATGGGTGTTGAATTTTGTCAAAAAGCTTTTTCTGCATCTATTGAGATGATAAGGTTTTATCCTTCAATTTGTTAATATGGTGTATCAAACTGATTGACTTGTGTATACTGAAGAATCCTTGCATTCCTGGGATAAACCCCACTTGATCATGGTGTATGATCCTTTTAATATGCTGTTGGATTCTGTTTGCTAGTATCTTGTTGAGGATTTTTGCATCTATGTTCATCAGTGATACTGGCCTGTAGTTTTCTTTCTTTGTGTCATCTTTGTCTGGTTTTGGTATCAGGGTGATGGTAGCCTCTTAGAATCAGTTTGGGCGTGTCCTCCGTCTGCTATATTTTGGAAGAGTTTGAGAAGGATAGGTGTTATCTCTTTTCTAAATGTTTGACAGAATTCTCCTGTGAAGCCATCTGGTCCTGGGCTTTTTTTGCTGTAAGATTTTAAATCACAGTTTCAATTTCAGTGCTTGTGATTGGTCTGTTTATATTTTCTATTTCTTCCTGTTTCAGTCTCAGAAGGTTGTGCTTTTCTAAGAATTTGTCCATTTCTTCCAGGTTGTCCATTTTATTGGTATATAATTGCTTGTAGTAATCTCTCATGATCCTTTGTACTTCTGGAGTTTCAGTTCTTACTTCTCCTTTTTCATTTCTAATTCTATTGCTTTGAGACTTCTTCCTTGTTTCTTGATGAGTCTGGCTAATGGTATATCAATTTTATCTTCTCAAAGAACCATTTTTTAGTTTTATTGATCTTTGCTATCATTTCTTTCACTACTTTTTCATTTATTTCTCATCTGATTTTTATGATTCCTTCCGCTAACTTTGAGTGTTCTTTTTTCTTCTTTCTCTGTTGCTTTAGGTGTAAGATTAGGTTCTTTATTCGAGATGTTTCTTGTTTCTTGAGGTAGAATTTTATTGCTAAAAACTTCTGTCTTTGAACTGCTTTTGCTGCATCCCATAGGTTTTGGGTCGTAGTGTTTCCATTGTCATTTGTTTCTAGGTATTTTCTGATTTCCTCTTTGATTTCTTCAGTGATCTCTTGGTTATTTAGTAGTGTATTATTTAGACTCCATGTGTTTGTATTTTTTACACTTTTTTTTCCCCTGACATTGAATCTAGTCTCATAGCATGGTCAGAAAACATACTTGATACAAATTCAACTTTTCAAAATTAACCAAGGCTTAATTTGTGACCCAACGTATTATCTATCCTGGAGAATGTTCCATGAGCACTTGAGACGAAAGTGTATTCTGTTGTGTTTGGATGGAATGTCCTATAAATATCAATTAAATCCATCCCGTTTAATGTATCATTTATAGCTTGTGTTTCCTTACTAATTTTCATTTTGGATGATCTATCCATTGGTGAAAGTGTGGTGTTAAAGTCCGCTACTATGATTGTATTACTGTTGATTTCCCCTTTTATGGCTGTTAGCATTTGCCTTATGTATTGAGGTGCTCCTATGTTGGGTGCATACATCTTTACAATTGTTATATCTTCTTCTAGGTCTGATCCCTTTATCATTTTGTAGTGTCCTTCTTTGTTTCTTGTAATAGTCTTTATTTTAAAATCTGTTGTCTTTTATGAGAATTGCTACTCCAGCTTTCTTTTGATTTCCATTTGCCTGGAATATCTTTTTCCATCCCCTCACTTTCAGTGAGTACGTGTTCCTAGGTCTGAAGTGGGTCTCTTTTAGACAGCATGTATATAGATCTTGTTTTTGTATTCAGTAAAACAGTCTATGTGTAATATTTAAGGTAGATATAGATATGTATGTTCCCAGTGCCATTTTCCTAATTGCTTTGGGTTTGTTATTGAAGTTCTTTTCCTTCTCTTGTCTTTCCTGCCTACAGAAGTTCCATTACCATTTGTTGTAATGGGTTTGGTGGTGCTGAATTCTCTTAGCTTTTGCTGGTCTGTAAAGATTTTAATTTCTCCATCAAATCTGAATGATATCCTTGCTGGGTAGAGTAATCTTGGTTGTAGATTTTACCCCTTCATCACTTTAAATACGTCCTGCCACTCCCTTCTGGTTTGCAAGGTTTCTGCTGAAAGATCAGCTGTTAACCTTATAGGGATACACTTGTATATTATTTGCTGCTTTTCCCTTGATGCTCTTCATATATTTTCTTTCTTTGTAATTTTTTTAACATCTTTACTGGAGTATAATTGCTTTACAATGGTGTGTTCGTTTCTGCTTTATAACAAAGTGAATCAGATATATATATATATATATATGTATATATATATATCTCCCCATATCTCTCCCCTCTTGCATCTCCCTCCCTCCCACTCTCCCTGTCCTACCGCTCTAGGTGGTCACAAAGCACGGAGCTGATCTACCTGTGCTATGCAGCTGCTTCCCACTAGCTATCTATTTTATGCTTGGTAGACTATATATGTCTATGCCACTGTCTCACTTTGTCCCAGCTTACATTTTCCCCTCCGCATATCCTCAAGTCCATTCCCTAGTAGTTCTGTGTCGTTATTCCCGTCTTGCCCCTAGGTTTTTCATTACCAGTTTTTTTATTTTTTTAGGTTCCATATATATGTGTTAACTGTATTTGTTTTTCTCTTTCTGACTTACTTCACTGTGTATGACAGACTCTAGGTCCATCCACCTCACTACAAATAACTCAATTTTGTTTCCTTTTATGGCTGAGTAATATTCCATTGTATATATGTGCCACATCTTCTTTATCCATTCATGTGTTGATGGACACTTAGGTTGCTTCCATGTCCTGGCTATTGTAAATAGTGCTGTAATGAACATTTTAGTACATGACAATTTTGAATTACGGTTTTCTCAGGACATATGCCCAGTAGTAGGATTGCTGGGTGGTATGGTAGTTCTCTTTTTAGCTTTCTAAGAAACCTCCATATTGTTCTCCATAGTGGCTGTATCAATGTACATTCCCACCAACAGTGCAAGAGTGTTCTCTTTTCTCCACACCCTCTCCAGCACTTAGTGTTTCTAGATTTTTTTTTAATGGCCATTCTGACCGGTGTGAGATGATATCTCATTGTAGTTTTAATTTGCATTTCTGTAATGATTAATGATGTTTAGCATTCTTTTTTTTTTTTTTAAACGGTACACAGGCTTCTCACTGTTTTGGCCTCTCCTGTTGTGGAGCACAGGCTCCGGACGTGCAGGCTCAGTGGCCATGGCTCAAGGGCCTAGATGCTCTGTGGCCTGTGGGATCTTCCTGGACAGGGGCACGAACCCGTGTCCCCTGAATTGGCAGGTGGACTCTCAACCACTGTACCACCAGGGAAGCCCATGTTGAGCATTCTTTCAAGTGTTTGTTGGCAATCTGTATATCTTCTTTGGAGAAATGTCTCTTTAGGTCTTCTGCCCATTTTTGGATTGTGTTGTTTGTTTTTTTTGTTATTGAGCTGCATGAGCAGCTTGTAAATTTTGGAGATTAATCCTTTGTCAGTTGCCTCATTTGCAAATATTTTCTCCCATTCTGAAGGTTGTCTTTTTTTTTTTTTTTTTTTGTGGTAAGCGGGCCTCTAACTGTTGTGGCCTCTCCCGTTGCGGAGCACAGGCTCCGGACGTGCAGGCTCAGTGGCCATGGCTCACGGGCCCAGCCGCTACGCGGCATATGATATCTTCCTAGACTGGGGCCCGAACCTGTGTCCCTTGCATCAGCAGGTGGACTCTCAACCACTGCCCCTCCACGGAAGCCCATGCGGGTTGTCTTTTGATCTTGGTTATGGTTTCCTTTGTTGTGCAAATCTTTAAACTTTCATTAGGTCCCATTTGTTTATTTTTGTTTTTATTTCCATTTCTCTAGAAGGTGGGTCAAAAAGGATCTTGCTGTGATTTATGTCATAGAGTGTTTTGCCTGTTTTCCTTAAAGAGTTTGATAGTGTCAGGCCTTACATATAGCTCTTTCATCCATTTTGAGTTTATTATTCTGTAAGGTGTTAGGGAGTGTTCTAATTTCATACTTTCACATGTACCTGTCCAGTTTTCCCAGCATCACTTATTGAAGAGGCTGTCTTTTTTCCACTGTATATTCTTGCCTCCTTTATCAAAGATAAGGTGACCATATGTGTGTGGGTTTATCTCTGGGCTTTCTATCCTGTTCCATTGATCTATTTTTCTGTTTTTGTGCCAGTACCATATTGTCTTGATTACTGTAGCTTTGTAGTATAGTCTGAAGTCAGGGAGCCTGATTCCTCCAGCTCCATTTTTCGTTCTCAAGATTGCTTTAGTTATTTAGGGTCTTTTGTGTTAGCATACAAATTGTGAAATATTTTGTTCTAGTTCTGTGAAAAATGCCATTGGTAGCTTAATAGGGATTGCATTGAATCTGTAGATTGCTTTGGGTAGTAGAGTCATTTTCCCAATGTTGATTCTTCCAATCCAAGAACATGGTATTTCTGTCCATCTATTTGTATCATCTTTAATTTCTTTCATCAGTGTCTTATAATTTTTGCATACAGTTCTTTTGTCTCTTTAGGTAGGTTTGTTCCTAGATATTTTATTCTTTTTGTTGCAATGGTAAATGGTAGTGTTTCCTTAATTGTTCTTTCAGATTTTTCATCATTAGTGTATAGAAATGCAAGCGATTTCTGTGCATTAATTTTGTATCCTGCTACTTTCCCCAATTCATTGAATAGCTCTAGTAGTTTTCTTCTAGCATCTTCACGATTCTCTATGTATAGTATCATGTCATCTGCAAACAGTGACAGCTTTACTTCATCTTTTTCATTTGGATTCCTTTTATTTGTTTTCCTTCTCTGATTGCTGTCACTATAACTCCCAAATCTATGTTGAATAATAATGGTGAGAGTCAGCAACCTTTCTTGTTCCTGATCTTAGTGGAAACGGTTTCTATTTTTCACTATTGGTACAATGTTGGCTGTGGGTTTTTCATATATGGCCTTTTTTATGTTGAGGTAAGTTCCATCGATGCCTACCTTCTGGAGGGTTTTTATCATAAATGGGTGTTGAATTTTGTCAAAAGCTTTCTGTGCATCTATTGAGATGATCATATGGTTTTTCTCCTTCAATTTTTTAATATGGTGTGTCACATTGATTGATTTGCATATATTGAAGAATCTTTGCATTCCTGGGATAAACCCCACTTGATCATGTTTTGTGATCCTTTCAATGTGCTGTTGGATTCTGTTTGTTAGTATTTGGTTGAGGATATTTGCATCTATGTTCATGAGTGATATTGGCCTTTAGTTTTCTTTCTTTGTGACATCTTTGTCTGGTTTTGGTATCAGGGTGATGCTGGCCTTGTAGAATGGGTTTGGGAGTTTTCCTCCCTCAGTTATATTTTGGAAGAGTTTGAGAGGGATAGGTCTTAGCTCTTCTCTAGATATTTGATAGAATTCGCTGGTGAAGCCATCTGGTTCTCGGCTTTTGTTTGTTGGAAGATTTTTAATCACAGTTTCAATTTCAGTGCTTGTGATTGGTCTGTTTATATTTTCTATTTCTTCCTGGTTGAGCCTTGGAAGGTTGTGCATTTCTAAGACTTTGTCTGTTTCTTCCACGTTGTCCATTTTATTGGCATATAGTTGCTTGTAGTAATCTCTCATGATCCTTTGTATTTCTGCAGTGTTTGTTGTACCTTCTCCTTTTTCATTTCTTATTCTACTGATTTGAGTTTTCTCCCTTTTTTTCTTGATGAGTCTGGCTAATGGTTTATCAATTTTGTTTATCTTCTCAGAAAACCAGCTTTTAGTTTTATTGATCTTTGCTATCATTTCCTTCATTTCTTTTTCATTACTTTCTGATCTGATCTTTATGATTTCTTTCCTTCTGCTAGCTTTGGGGGTATTTTGTTCTTCTTTCTCTAATTGTTGTAGGTGTACGTTTAGGTTGTTTATTTGAGATGTTTCTTGTTTCTTGAGGTAGGATTGTATTGCTATAATGTTCCCTCTTAGAACTTCTTTCATTGCGTCCCATAGGTTTTGGGTCATCGTGTTTTTATTGTCATTTGTTTCTAGGTATTTGTTGATTTCCTCTTTGATTTCTTCAATGATCTCTTGCTTACTAAGTAATGTATTGTTTAGCCTCCATGTGTTTTTTTTTTTTTTACAGATTTTTTTCCTGTAATTGATATCTAGTCTCAGTGTTGTTGTTGGAAAAGGTACTTGATGCAATTTCAATTTTCTTAAATTTACCAAGTCTTGATTTGTGACCCAAGATATGATCTATCCTGGGGAATGTTCCATGAGCACTTGAGAAGAAAGTGTATTCTGTTGTTTTTGGATCGAATGTCCTATAAATATCAATTAAGTCCATCTTGTTTAATGTATCATTTAAAGCTTGTGTTTTCTTATTTATTTTCATTTTAAATGATCTGTCCAATTGGTGAAAGTGTGGTGTTAAAGTCCCCTACTATGGTTGTGTTACTGTTGATTTCCCGTTTTATGGCTGTTTGTATTTGCCTTATGTATTGTGGTGCTGCTATGTTGAGTGCATAAATATTTACAATTGTTATATCTTCTTCTTGGTTTGATCCCTTGCTCATTATGTAGTGTTCTTCTTTGTCTCTTGTAATACTCTTTGTTTTTAAGTTTATTTTGTCTGATATGAGAATTGCTATTCCAGCTTTCTTCTTATTTCCATTTGCATGGAATATATTTTTCCATCCCCTCACTTTTAGTCTGTATGTGTCCCTAGGGCTGAAGTGGGTCTCTTGTCGACAGCATATCTGCAGGTCTTGTTTCTGTTTCCACTCAGCCATTCTATGTCTTTTGGTTGGAGCATTTAAGCCATTTACATTTAAGGTAATAATCAATATTATGTTCCTATTACCATTTTCTTAATTGTTTTGTGTTTGTTATTGTAGGTCTTTTCCTTCTCTTGTTTTTCCTGCCTAGAAGAGTTCCTTTAGCGTTTGTTGTAAAGCTGGTTTGGTGGTGCTGAATTCTCTCAGCTTTTGCTGGTCTGTAAAGTTTTTAATTTCTCCATTAAATGTGAATGAGATCCTTGCTGGGTAGAGTAATCTTAGTTGTAGGTTTTTCCCCTTCATCACTTTAAAAAATCACTTTAACCTTATGGGGATTACCTTTTGTGGTATTTGTTGTTTTTGCCCTGCTACTTTTAATAATTTTTCTTTGTTTTTAATTTTTGATAGTTTGATTAATATATGTCTTGACCTGTTGTTCTTCTTGGATTTATCCTTTTATGGACTCTCTGGTCTTCCTGGACTTGATTATTTCCTTTCCCATATTAGGGTAGTTCTCAACTATAATCTCGTCAAATATTTTCTCAGTCCCTTTCTGTTTCTCTTCTTCTTCTGGGATCCCTATAATTCGAATGTTGGTGCATTTAAAGTTGTCCCAGAGGTCTTTGAGACTGTCCTCAATTCTTTTTATTCTTTTTTCTTTATTCTGTTCTGTGGAAGTTTATTTCCACTATTTTATCTTCCAGGTCACTTATCTGTTCTGCCTCAGTTATTCTCCTATTGATTCCTTTTAGAGAAATTTTAATTTCATTTATTGTGCTGTTCATCATTGTTTCTTTGCTCTTTAGTTTCTTTTTGGTGTCTGCCCCCAGTGGGTAAGGTTTCTACAGTGGGTTGTGTAGGCTTTCTGGTGGTTGGGACTGTTGCCCGTTTTCTGGTTGATGAGGCTTGATCTTATCTTTCTTGTGGGTGGGACCGTGTCTGGTGGTGTGTTTTGGTGTGTTTGTGAACTTAGTATGTTTAGGCAGCCTCTCTGCTAATCATTTGGCTTGTGTTCCTGTCTAGCTACGTGTTTGGCCTAGGTTGTCCATCACTGTAGCTTGCTCATTGTTGAGTGGAGCTGGGTCTTATTTTGAGATGGAGGTCTCTGCGAGATCTCTTGCCATTTGATGTTACATGGAGCCAGGAGGTCTCTCGTGGACCAGTGGCCTGAAGTCACCTCTCCCATCTTAGAGGCTCAGGCCTGACTCCCAGCCAGAGCACCAAGACCCTGTCAGCAACACAGCACAGAAGGAAAGGGAGAAAAAAGAAAGAAAGAAGGAAAGAAAGATACATAGAAAGAAAACAGTAAAATGAAGTAAATAAAATTATTAAAATAAAACATTAAAATATTATTAAAAATAAAAAATTTAAAAGTAATAAAAAATAAGGAAGAAGAGAGCAGCTAAACATACAAACAAATCCACCATTGATAACAAACCCTAAAATCTATTAAAAACAAAAATGGGCAGACTGAACCCTAGGACAAATGGTAAAAGTGAAGCTATACAGACAAATCAGACAAAGAAGCATACACATACACAATTACAAAAAGTGAAAAAGGAAAAATATATATATATATACATATATATACATATATACATATATATATACATATATATATACATATATATATATATAAAGGAAGAGAACAACCAAATCAATAAACAAATCTATCACTGACAATAAGCTCTAAACAATAAACTAAAATAAACATAAAACCAGAAACAAATTACATGCAGAAAGCAAACCCCAAGCCTACAGTTGTTTCCAAAGTCCACCACCTCAATTTTGGGATGATTCGTTGTCTCTTCAGGTATTCCACAGGTGCAGGGTACATCAAGATTTTTGTGGAGATTTAATCCACTGCTCCTGAGGCTGCTGGGAGAAACTGTCCTTTCTATTCTGTGTTCACACAGCTCATGCAGTTCGGCTTTGGATTTTGTCCCACCTCTGCATGTAGGTCACCTGAGGGTGTCTCTTCCTCCCCCAGACAAGATGGGGTTAAAGTAGCAGCTGATTAGGGTGCTCTGGCTCACTCAGGCCAGGGGGAGGGAGGGATACTGAATGTGAGCCGAGCCTGCAGTGGCAGAGCTCAGAGTGATGTTGCAACAGTCTGAGGTGCACCATGTGTTCTCCCGGGAAAGTTGTCCCTGGATCACAAGACCCTGGCAGTGGCGGGCTGCATAGACTCTTGGGAGGGGAGGTGTGGATAGTGACCTGTGTTTGCACACAGGCCTTGATAAGGCTGCAGCAGCAGCCTTAGCATTTCGTGCCCATCTCTGGTGCCCGTGCTGATAGCCGTGGCTCGCACCCATCTCTGGTGCTCGTTTAGGCGGTGCTCTGTATCCCCTCTCTTTGCACACCCCGAGACAATGGTCTCTTGCCTCATAGGCAGTTCCAGGCTTTTCCCAGGCTCCCTCCCGGCTAGCTGTGGCACACTAGCCCCCTTCAGGATGTTTTCACACAGCGAACCCCAGTCTTCTCCCTGGAATCTGACCTCTGAAGCCTGAGCCTCAGCTCCCGGCCCTCACCTGTCCTGGCAGGTGAGCAGACAAACCTCTCAGATTGGTGAGTGCTGGTAGGCACCGATTCTCTGTGCTGGAATCTCTCCACTTTGCCCTCTGAGCCCCTGTTGCCGTGCTCTCCTCCGAGGTCTGAAGCTACCCCCTCCCATGGCCACCCCCAGTCCCTGCCAGTGAAGGGGTTTCCTAGTGTGTGGAAACTTTTCCTCTTTCACAGCTCCCTCCAAGAGGTATAAGTCCCATCCCTATTCTTTTGTCTCTTTTTTCTTTTGCTCTACACAGGTACGTGGGGAGTTTCTTACCTTTTGGGAAGTCTGAGGTCTTCTGCCAGCATTCAGTAGATGTTCTGTAGGAGTTGTTCCACATGTAGATGTATTTCTGATGTATTTGTGGAGAGGAAGGTGATCTCCATGTCTTACTCCTCTGCCATCTTGAAGGTCCCCGACCCCCCCTCCATTTTTATTAAAAGCACCTAGCCGAAGGTAGATAATCAATAGATGATCATTACCGTTAATATTACTGTTTTTATAACTCACATGTATATATTACTTTATAATTTTTACTCTCTGACATTCATTATCACATTTGAGTTATACCATTGTCCTGCCAGCCAACTAGGGAAGGGATTATCAATTCCAGGTTTCAGATGAGGAAATTGACCTGACTGGGCTCTATTCACATTCCTGATATTTTACATGGCCATTTTTTGATTTTGCATGGAAATCCCAAAACTCTAACATAAGATTAAAGATTAACTATCACAATATTATTTTTTTAATCAGTAAATTATGTATCATTCCTTTAATAAGACTGACTGAATTAAATTATCTCTGATGTTCTTAAATATTAGGTATAATCTAACTAAGTATAAGTGCTAAGTTGTAATAGTCAAAAGTAACATGGAACTGTGAAATATTTCACTGTCTAGGAAATTAAAGGTGTGTGTATGAGAGAGACCACCTAACGTCAATCAGAATACAGGTTGGTGTCACCCTCCAGAAATAATCTCAGCTATCTAAGTTACTACATGAAGGTCACAATCATATCCACACATTAATTTCCACAATTTGCATTACAGTTACAGCCAGAACTCTGTTGAAACATACCCCAGATAATATACCCTCTTGCCAGTACACTGCATCCTGTATTACTTCTCTTAGTAAAATGCTTTCTCATCCATTTTGTCCATGACTTCAGGATCTATACAGGGCAAGCATTATTGTATTGCACACATGAGGAAACAGAGCCTCCCCCAAGGGTCAATGACTACAGCAAGATATTAGCTTATAACTTAAATAACACTTCCTATGAGCTAGGCAAAATTCTAGTAGCTTTACCTGAAGGAAGTTATTGAATCCTCACAGCAAACCTGTGAGGTAAGTATTATCATCCCCAATTTACAAAAAGGGATACTGAGGATCAGAGAAATTAACTATATTGCCCAAGATCACACTGCTTGGAAGTAACAGAAACAGGCTTCAAACAAAAGCAGTTTGATTCCAGATCCCACACACTTTACTGTTATGTTTCATAGCAGGGTGAAAACCAGCAATCTTGTCACAGAAAGAAAAAAAGTCAGTCTTATATGGGGTCCATATCAATACTATAGCAAATGATAAGTCCAGGCTTAGGGTACCAAATGTACTGTCCTTTAACTACCCTCCACAGAGGGGCAAAAGATCTGGAAATCATGCCTGATTCTATTCCACTGAAATAAGGGCTGGAGAACCTGGCGCAGTCAGGGCTCTTGCTGGCTTTCAGGGGGGAAGAAGGTGCTACAAGTCCAGAGGGAATGGAGTTGAGGGATAGTGGACTTGAACTCAAGTTACTGAATCACCTTAGCCAGCATCGCTCTTGGACAGCATTGTCCTTGGTCCAGTTGCCCTTCCAGTTGCCTGGAGCTCCTCTGCCTCTATATTTTGTTGGCTTGACTGCAGCCTCAGTAGGCCTCTGTAAACTCCACCTCAGAACAATAACACCTTTCGTGTAATTTGCCAAGATTAACACTGTATTTTTCCCCTCAAAGGGACTTGCTGAAATTCTGGTTAATTTGTACACACACATGCAAATGCACACAGACCACCACCATATCATAGAACTGAAGCTCTGTCACCCATCTCCAATCTCAGAGAGCTAAAGATAAAGACCTCTTACCCTTCACTCAGTCAAAGTTTCCCTAGCCTGTGGTCATTTTTACTCCTAAACTGTCAGTATCTCCACACTTTTACCAAAGTCCAAAGACCTTGGCCTGGCCTGTGATGGCCTTTACACCTCTTTATTCTCCCACTCATTTTAAAGGTCAATTTAAATACCACCTCCTCTACCTTCCTCTGATCTTGGATGTCTGTCAGGACAGTATTCCATTCTGAATAGGGCTGGAGCTAAGTGGAGGGGCAGTCAGGCAGGTAGGCAACATTTGTATTACTCTAATACATCTAATCTCTCCATTTTGCCAAGACATAGTTTAACTTGAGACATTCGTTAGGTATAAGCTCTGTGCCTAGCATTTTTTGTGCCTTCTCTTATTTACCCCTCCCTGCAACCCTAGGAAGTGAGGACTACCGTTTGTAACTATCCCCCTAACTAGAATGTCAACTCCACAAGGTCAGGGATTTCTATCTGTTGTATTCATTGCTGTATCCCAAGCACCTAAAACAGTACCTGACTAGTATATGTTCAATAAACATTTGTGAATAATGGATGCCATTTTCTAAGTGAGGAAACTAAAGAAACTAAGGTTTAAGTTTTCTGGCTTGGAGAACTTAAGTGATTTGCCCATGGTCAGAAGGTTAATATGTAGTAAAATCAAGTGGTAGAATCAAGATTTGAATGAAAGCAAGTTGGCCTGGCATCCACACTCTTACCCATTACCTAAGAAGTGAAGAACTATTGCAGTTCTTATAATCACATCATTCATTTATTCAACAAAATACTTCTGTCTCTGTGTCCCTAAGACTACTTAACAACATGTATTTGGTCACTTGTTTGTGTCATGCATACTCCAGGGCCCATGCTTTTAAGCTGTGGGCAATTCCTTTCCCTTGGCATTTGCTGCAATGGTACTCTTAGGTTGTCTAGGTCTCAGATTCTGCTTATGGGCATCTGCCCCCTCTAGTCCTTTGGAGAGCTCATTTCCAGTGGTGCATCGCCCCATCCTTGGACTCTTGCAAGGAGAAAAAATGGCAAAGACAGCTTCTGATTTTAAGCCTGGGCTGCTCCTTGCCACATGACCTTGTGTAAGCCAGTTCTCATTTCTGATGTCTTCAGCTCTACTGCTGGGAAGTGGGCAGAAGAAAAGTCTTTGTGTACAGGTTTAGTAACATAGGATGTAAAAATGATTACTTTTGTATACCAAGTAACAGCTTAGAGCATAAATATATATATATATATATATTTCATTTATGTATGTATACATACATAAATGTATGTATATACATATATACATAAATGTATGTATATATACATACATTTCATTTATGTATATATATTTCATTTATGTCATTTATATATATATTTCATTTCAAAGGAACATCAAATGAAGATTCAAGATTAACACTGGAGAGCCTCTGGGCTCTTTGCCACTGTAGGTTTCAGATGATAAGCCTCCTTGCCATTAAGGTCACCACACATTATTTTTCCTGTATAAATCAGGTTTTGACCTGTATATTTGGCCTTGTTGCTCTCTGAGCCTCCCCCAACCTACTGCTGAGCAGCTGCTGCTAGGTGGGGGGAGCCCCTCCAATCCCTCTTTGTCCCTGCTTCCCTATCAGCTCACTGGAAGGTGCTTGCTGCAGAGGTTGGTTGGTAAGCTCTAAGCAGCTGATATTCCTAGTCTATAAACTGACCCAGTTTAGGTTTTTTCTTAACCTGAGAGGGCTGGGTTTTATGCTGCAATATACAGCAGTGCACAAAGAGACAAGGGCAGCAAGCTTCAAGGTTTTTCAAATCACTCAACCAATTGCGCACCTGCTGTGAGCCAGACATGTAGAATACCATGATGAGGAAGACTCATATCTTGCCTTAACACAATTACATTGTACTAGTGTATGGGGGGAGAGTAATAATGGAGATAATACATTAACTATATAGCTCTGAGACAGGGTAGGGTAGAATATGTTAAGTGCTTGTGGAGAATTAAGAGCCCAAGGGAAAGGGGTCACATGTGATGCCTTTGTGGAAAGTGTGTGGCCTTTCAGGCAAAAGTCTAAATAGGCGAATGTAAGGGAAGGGCATTTCATGGAGAAGGTTCAGTAGAGGAAAGGCTCAGAAATGGGAAAGCATCTGCTGATGATAAATGGAGCCACTGGAAGAACTGTGCTTAAAGACAGTGACTCGTATGCCAGAGAGAATGGACCAGAGGGAGGTGAGATGGGAGGCAGGGAGAACAGCTGGGAGGCTGTCCAAGTGAAAAGAAATACTAGCTTTCAAATAGGACAAAGAAGAAGCAGGGCAAGACATAATTAAGATATTATAAAACTAGAATCAAGACCTGGCAAATGATTACAGAGGGAGGGGAAGAAAGAGGGAGGAGTCAGAGAAGACTGAGATTTTACAGCTACACGACTGGGAGGATGGTAGAGCTAAAAGCAGAAATCACTCAGGAGGAGAGCCAAGTTCAGGTGAGATCCTAGTGGTGGTAGCAGGGAAAGCGTCATGATTGAGTTGGAGATGCCCAAGGGACATGTAGATTGACTAGTACATCAGGCAGCTGATATACAGGTCTGAATATCAGTAGACACAGTTGTACTGATGGTCTTTGGAGGAACTCATCAGATGATGGGTGTCATGGGTTGAATTGTGCCCCCCCAAAATTGATATATCAAAGTCCTAAACCACAATGCCTAAGAATATACACTTATTTGGAAACAGGGTCACTGTACATTTAATTAATTAACATTAGGTCATACTGGAGTAGGATAGGCCCCTACACCAATATGACTGGTGTCCTTATATTAAAGGGAAAACTTGGACTTACACACACACAGGGAGAATGCCATATATAGATGAAGGCTAAGATTGGGGTAATGTAGCAAAACCCAAGGAATGCCAAATATTTATAGCAAACAACTAAAAGCTAGGAAAACAGCATGAAACAGATTTTCCCTATAGCTCTCAGAAGGAACCAACCCTGTTGACACCTTGATTTCGGACTTCTAGGTTCCAGAAAAGTAAGACAAATTTCTGTTGTTTAAGCTACCAAATCATGATGCTTTTTTATGGCAGCCCTAGAAAACTAGGCAACTAGGAGTTAAATTCCTAGGAGTGGCTGAGAATGACCAAAGAGAGCACTTGGTCTGAGAAGCCAACCCTGGATGGAAGCCTTAAGAACCCCTATAGGTAATGGCTAGACAAAGTGAGAAGAGTCAGCAAAGGAACCTATGATAGAGCACTCCAAGAGGTAGGAGGAAAGCAGGAGAGTGGCTCTCAATGAAGTGATTTTTGGTTCCAATTAAATCTCTTGAAGCCTTTATTAGGTTCCAAGGAAACAAAATAGTGAGCTAGGAAATTCTGAGGAAAGAACAAATTGGACATGAGGAGTGTGGATGCCCAGCGTCAAGGGAAACAAGATCTCCTTGCCAAGGTCTGACTAGAAAAATGCTAAGATCAGTAAGGTTTTTCTTTGAGGGATCTGCATCTCCTTTTTGGGACATTTGCTCCACTAGCTGCTGAGAAGTCCTCAAGTGCCCCTGCCATCTTTTAAATAGAAGCCCAAAAGACAGACATGTTAATTGTAAGATTCTGGAACTCAGTGATAACAGGTATTGGACATCCACTATGTGCCAAGTGTTTTATCACTGTGAATTTTCATGACCATCCTAATTTCCCTATTTCACAGATAAGGAAACTGAGGCTCTGAGAAGAGAAATGACCTGCCAAAGACTACAGAGCTTATAAGTGGCAGAAGTGGAAGGAGAACACAGGCCTTTATGATTCTAAAGCCTTACCCTTTCCCTCACTTTGAGGATATCAAATGGGTTTCTTGTCTGATACAGTCTCTGATCAGTTGGATGATAGCTGCCTGGAGAACTTGCTGAGGAAGACTGCATTAAGGCTCATTGGGAAAGAGGGGCCATAACTGATTACTGCTGTCTGGTTTGGGCATAGACTGAGCATGGGTGGCATATTTACCAACCCTGTACTCCACCATACAATCACCGTTGGGTAAGGGAGATAGGAAAAGGGAGTCCTGTTCCTTGTATTATATATAGATGGGCATTGTCATTCTTGGTATGGTCACTTCGCTTCTGAGAAAATTAGATACAGGAAATTAGTACATAACATTCCATGCTTTAGGAACTTGCCATGGGTGGACACTCACCAACACACGCTCATGGCACGCAACTTGAAATTGGTTTTCAAGTAGAAAGCCATTACCTCCCGTCTCTCTACACCATGTGGAGGCCTGATGGATCTTAATAACTATCCAGAAAGAAGGCCAATGGTTGAGAAATTCACATACAAAGGATGAAAGGATGGCAATGTATATATGTGTATGTGTGTGTGTGATGCAGGTGTTCAAATCAGTCAGGCCTTGGGAATTAAAAGGAACTAGGCTAAAATCAAAAATAATCAAATTGATAATCACCACCCTGTATTCAGTTGAAGCTGACCATGTACAGAGCTGGAGCAGAAAGCATCCTACAAGGGGTGATAGATGAAACTGATTCTCCTAAATTTCACCCGCACCACCACCAACAACTTGTTATGGTGTCCAAAATTCCACTATTAGAATCTCTCCGAAGGATGGTTACTCTCTCAAACTGACCCCAGGGAATGAAAGTATATGCCCGGGTATAGAAAAGCCTGATGCTTGGGATATGGCTCCTTAGAAAAAATGTGAAAAATGTCTCTGTCATTCTCCCTATTCTGCTGGTACATTTAAGGGTTGATCTCTCTGAGGGATCATTTACATTTTCTTAGGGTAGTAAAGACCTAAAAAGTGCCTTCAAGGCACCCCAAAGGAAACTATAATGGTTGATTCTAAGATCAAGTGAAATGGAGGGGGTTGGAGGGCTCTTTGAGTCTAGTGGTTTAACAAAAAAGGAACGGAATTGAGAAGCAGGAAATGGGAGTTCTAGTCCCCGCTGAGCAACAAACTCACTTTATGACTTCACAGAAGTCACTTAACCCCACAGTGCCTGTAAAGTGGCTAAGAATACTTACCCTTTCCATCTTATTGAGGCTTCTTGGTGAACTTGGAAGAAAAGAAATTGGATGGTGGTAAGGGTCATCTTCATCAAGCTTTGGTACAGTTAAGTTTCTGTTCATACTGTGAGAAGAATCAAGCATTCCAAGATTGCTGTATCAATCCCCTTCCCAGGACTACTTTTGTCTTTTGCCCCTCCCCCACCCCTCCCCTCCCATCCCCTCTTTCCCTGGCCTCACCTCTCCTCTTCACTCTCTCATTTCTCCTATGCATTTGCCCTACTAACCTGGGATGATAACATACACTCTTTGCTGTACACAGAGAGCATATGCTCTTCCTGTGCCCTGACTTCCACTTTATCTCCAGTTCCAACATCTCTTGACCATTTCCTCTTTTCCTTTTTCATTCCCCATCTATAGTTTGAGTCTTGTGTGGATATAGGCAAGTTATTTCAACTTGCAATGACTTCCTAGCTTATACTCACAATTTTTTCCAGGTACTAGAGGGCCCACAGCCCCTCCAGTCTAGATCTCCTTCAAAGAAGACTCTGCTGAAGTAAGGCCTGGCTGACTTTTTGACAGAAATCTCCAATGTGCGGGACATTGTCAAATATCCTTGTTTTCCTTATCAATATATTATAGTTCCATCATTTAAGCATTAGATCAATCTATCTTTCTTCCTTCCTTTCTTTCCCTCTCTCTCTTTCTTTCCTTCTTATAAAGAGTACTGGCTTGGGAGCCAGAAGACTGCTAATACCTGCCTCCCTGCCTTTCTTTAAAATGTCTGCCTCAGCATCCCTCACATATGACAACCTACCCTAACTCCTCCTTTCTTTCTTGTCACATGAGTGATTGGAACATTTCATTCTTCATGTTTCCCAATGCAAGGTAATGATCCATACCAATGCTTAGAGTACTCAGGAGAATAAAACACAAACTATGACCTTGAGGATATGCTTCTGTCCTTGAAGAAATATTTATGACCTTAAAGACACAGTTCCTGACCATGAGGAGCAACCAATATGGTCTGAAGGACACAGAACTGGACTTTGAGTTAGAAAATTTGTCTGCACTTCTCCACTCTGCCACTTAAGGTCTCTGCGTCCTTTGACTACTCATTTTAACTTCTTTGAGCCTCAGTTTATTCATTTAGAAAACAGCATTAACAATGGTCTAGGGGGACCTTCAAGATGGCAGAGGAGTAAGACGTGGAGATCACCTTCCTCTCCACAAATACATCAGAAATACATCTACATGTGGAACAACTCTTACAGAACATCTATTGAACGCTGACAGAAGACCTCAGACTTCCCAAAAGGCAAGAAACTCCCCAAATACCTGGGTAGGGCAAAAGAAAAAAGAAAAGTCAGAGACAAAAGAATAGGGATGGGACCTGCACCTCTGGGAAGGAGCAGTGAAGGAGGAAAAGTTTCCACACACTAGGATGCCCCTTCACTGGTGGAGACAGGGGCTGGGTTGGGGGGAAGCTTCGGATCCACGGAAGAGAGCACAGCAACAGGGGTGCAGAGGGCAAAGTGGAGAGATTCCTGTACAGAAGATCGGTGTCGACCAGCACTCACAAGCCTGAGAGACTTGTCTGCTCACCTGCTGGGGGTGTGGCAGCTGGGACCTGAGGCTCAGGTTTCAGAGGTCACATCCAGGGAGAGGACTGGGGTTGGCTGCATGAACACAGCCTGAAGGGGGCTAGTGCATCACAACTAGCCAGGAGGGAGTTTGGGGAAAAGTCTTGACCTGCCTAAGAGGCAAGAGACCATTGTTTCAGGGTGTATGAGGAGAAGGGATTCCTTCCCTGTCTGCACACAGAAGGCAGAGCACCACTTAAACAAACTGCAGAGACAGGCATGAGCTGCAGCTATCAGCTTGGACCCCAGGGATGGGCATGAAATGCTAAAGCTGCTGCAGCAGCCACCAGGAACCTGGTGTGAAAGCATAGGACACTATCCACATGCCGCCAGGAGCCTGTGCATCAAGCCACTGCCAGGATCCTGTGACACAGGGACAAATTCCCTGGGAGAACACATAGTTTGCCTCAGGCTGTTGCAATGGACACCAGAATCTGCCACCACAGACTCAACCTGCATTCCAGTTATAACAACCATTCCCCTCCCTCCCCTGGCCTGAAGGAGCAAGAGATCCTAATCAGCTGCTGCTTTAACCCCATCCTGTCTGGGCAGGAACAGATACCTGAGGGCAACCTACATGCAGACGTGGGGCCAAAACCAAAGCTGAACCCCACGAGCTGTACAAACAAAGAAGAGAAAGGGAAATTTCTCCATGCAGCCTCAGGAGCAGCAGATTAAATCCCCACAATCAACTTGATGTACCCTGTATCTGTGGAATACCTGAATAGAAAACGAATCATCACAAAATTTTGGCGGTAGTTTTTGGGAGCAACTGTAGACTAGGGGTTTGCTGTCTGTGACTGACTTGTTTCTGATTTTTATGTTTATTTTAGTATAGTTTTCAGCACTTGTTATCATTGATGGATTTGTATATTGGTTTGGTTGCTCTCTTCTTTTTATATTATTATTATTATTTGCTTTTTTTATTTTAATAAGTTTTAAAAATTATTATTAATTTTTTTCCTTTCTTTTTTTCTCCCTTTTCTTCTGGGCCATGTGGCTGACAGTGCCTTGGTGCTCTGGCCTGGTGTCAGACTGGAGCCTCTGATATGGGAGAGCTGAATTCAGGACATTGGACCACCAAAGACCTCCTGGTCCCACATAATATCAACTGGTGAGAGGTCTACCAGAGATCTCCATCTCAACACTAAACCCCAGCTCCATCCACAACCAGCAAGCACAGTGCTGGAGGTCCCATGACAAACAACTAGCAAGACAGGAAAACAACCACACCCATTAGCAGAGAGGCTGCCTAAAATCATACTAAGTTCACAGACACACCAAACCACACCAACAGATGCAGCACTGCCCACCAGAAAGAAAAGATCCAGCTCCAACCACCAGAACACAGGTACCAGTCCCATCCACAAGGAAGCCTACACAAGCCACTGAATCAACCTCATCCACTGGGGGCAGATACCAAAAACAACAGGAATTACGAACCTGCAGCCTGCCAAAAGGTGACCCCCAAACACAGTGTTAAAAAAAAAATGAGAAAACAGAGAAATATGCAGCAGATAAAGGAGCAAGGTTAAAAACCCACCAGACCTAACAAATGAAGAGGAAATAGGCAGTCTACCTGAAAAAAAATCAGAATAATGATAGTAAAGATGACATAAAATCTTGGAAATAGAATGAAGAAATTACAAGAAACGTTTAAAAAGGACCTAGAAAACTAAAGAGCAAACAAACAATCATTAACAACACAATAAATGAAATTAAAAATTCTCTAGAAGGTATCAATAGCAGAATAACTGAGTCAGAAGAACGGATAAGTGACCTGGAAGATAGAATAGTGGAAATAACTACTGCAGACCAGAATAAAAAAAAAAGTATGAAAATAATTGAGGACAGTCTCAGAGACCTCTGGGACAAAATTAAATGCACCAACACGTGAATTATAGGGGTCCCAGAAAAAGAAGAGAAAAAGAGAGGGACTGAGAAAATATTCGAAGAGATTATAGTTGAAAACTTCCCTAACATGGGAAAGGAAATAGTCAATCAAGTCCAGGAAGCACTGAGAGTCCTATACAGGATAAATCCAAGGAGAAACACATCAAGACACATATTGATATAACTATCAAAAAATAAAAACAAAGAAAAAATATTAGAAGCAGCAAGGAAAAAGCAACAAATAATATACAAGGGTATCCCCATAAGATTAAGAGCTGATATTTCAACAGAAATTCTGAAAGCTAGAAAAGAGTGTCAGGACATATTTAAAGTGATGAAAGGGTAAAACCTACAACCAAGATTACTCCACCCAGCAAGGATCTCATTCAGATATGATGGAGAAATTAAAACTTTTACAGACAAACAAAACTTAGGACACTTCAGCACCACCAAACCAGCTTTACAACAAATGCTAAAGGAGCTTCTCTAGGAAGTACACACAAGAGAAGGAAAATACCTACAATAATAAACCCAAAACAATTAAGAAAATGATAATAAGAACATACATATCGATAATAACCTTAAATGTAAATGGATTAAAAGCTCCAACCAAAAGACATAGACTGGCTGAATGGATACAAAAGTGATATTCATATATATGCTGTCTACAAGAGACACACTTCAGACCTAGGGACACATACAGACTGAAAAGGAGGGGATGGAAAAAGATATTCCATGCAAATGGAAATCAAAAGAAAGCTGGAGTAGCAATTCTCATAAAAGACAAAAAGAGTTTAAAATAAAGACTATTACAAGAAACAAAGAAGGACACTGCATAATGATCAAGGGATCAATCCAAGAAGAAAATATAACAATTGTAAATACTTATGCACCTAACATAGGAGCACCTCAATACTTAAGGCAAATGCTAACAGCCATAAAAGGGGAAATCGACAGTAACACAATCATAGCAGGGGAATTTAATGCCCCACTTTCACTAGTGGACAGATCATTAAAAATGAAAATAATAAGGAAACAGAACCTTTAAATGAAATATGAGACCAGATGGACTTAGTTGATATTTATAGGACATTCCATCCAAAAACAACAGAACACACTTTCTTCTCAATTGCTCAGGGAACAATCTCCAGGATACATCATATACTGGGTCACAAATCAAGCCTTGGTAAGTTTAAGAAACTGGAAATCTTATCAAGTATCTTTTCCGACCACAATGCTATGAGACTAGATATCAATGACAGGAAAAAACCTGAAAAAATACAAACACATGGAGGCTAAAAAATACACTACTAAATAACCAAGAGATCACAGAGGAAATCAAAGAGAAAATCAAAAAATACGTAGAAACAAATGACAGTGAAAACATGACAATCCAAAACCTATGGGATGAAGCAAAAGCAGTTCTAAGAGGGAACT
Organism: Grampus griseus; assembly: GCF_964374135.1. Taxonomy (NCBI): domain Eukaryota; kingdom Metazoa; phylum Chordata; class Mammalia; order Artiodactyla; family Delphinidae; genus Grampus; species Grampus griseus. Next base: position 52,384,704 of record NC_138999.1, read on the forward strand.
TTATAGCAATACAATCCTACCTTGAGAAACAAGAAACATCTCAAATAAACAACCTAAGCTTACACCTAAAGCAATTAGGGAAAGAAGAACAAAAAGAACTCAAAGTTAGCAGAAGGTAAGAAATCATAAAGATCAGACCAGGAATAAATGAAAAAGAAATAATGGAAACAATAACAAAGATCAATAAAACTAAAAGCTGGTTCCTTGAGAAGATAAACAAAATTGATAAACCATTAGTCAGATTCATCAAGAAAACAAGGGAGAAGACTCAAATCAGCAGAATTAGAAATGAAAAAGAAGTAACAACTGACACTGCAGAAATACAAAGAATCATGAGAGATTACTACAAGCAACTATAGGCCAAAGAGTGGACTATCTGGAAGAAATGGACAAATTCTTAGAAGAGCACAACCTTCTGAGACTAAACAAGGAAGAAATAGAAATATAAACAGATCAATCACAAGTATTAAAATTGAGATTGTGATTAAAAATATTCCAACAAACAAAAGGCCAGGACTAGATGGCTTCACAGAAGAATTCTATCAAACATTTAGAGAAGAGCTAACACCTATGCTTTTCAAACTCTTCCAAAATATAGCAGAGGGAGGAACACTCCCAAACACATTCTATGAGGCCACCATCACCCTGATATGAAAACTAGACAAAATGTCACAGAAAAGAAAACTACAGGCCAATACCACTGAAGAAAGTAGATGTAACTCCTCAAAAAAATACTAGCAAACAGAATCCAACAGCACATTAAAAGGATCACACACCATGATCAAGTGTGGTTTATGCCAGGAATGCAAGGATTCTTCAATATACATGGGTCAATCAGTTTGATACACCATATTAACAAATTGAAGGATAAAAAACTTTGGGCTTCCCTGGTTGTGCAGTGGTTGAGAGTCTGCCTGCCCATGCAGGGGACACGGGTTCGTGCCCAGGTCCGGGAAGATCCCACATGCTGCAGAGCAGCTGGGCCCGTGAGCCCTGGCCACTGAGCCTGTGTGTCCAGAGCCTGTGCTCCGCAATGGGAGAGGCCACCACAGTGAGAGGCCCGCGTACCACAAAAAAACAAACAACAACAAAAAAAAAACCCACATAACTTTATCATCTCAATAGAAGAAGAAAAAGTTTTCAACAAAATTCAACACCCATTTATGATAAAAAAAAAAAACCCTCCAGAAAGTAGGCATAGAGGGAACTTACCTCAACATAATAAAGGCCATATATGACAAAACTGCAGCCTTCATCATTCTCAGTGGTGAAAAACTTAAAGCATTTCCTCTAAGATCAGGAAGAAGAAAAGGTTATCCACTCTCACCACTATTAATCAACATATTTTTGGAAGTTTTAACCATGGCAATCAGAGAAGAAAAAGAAATAAAAGGAATCCAAATCAGAAAAGAAGATGTAAAGTTGTCACTGTTTACACCTGACATGATACTATACATAGAGAATACTAAAGATGCCACCAGAAAACTGCTAGAGCTAATCAATGAATTTGATAAAGTTGCAGGATACAAAATTAATGCACAGAGATCTCTTGCATTCTTATACACTAATGATGAAAAATCTGAAAGATAAATTAAGGAAACACTCCCATTTAACATTGCAACAAAAAGAGTAAAATACCTAGGAATAAACCTACCTAGGGAGACAAAAGACCTGTAGATAGAAAACTATAAGACACTGATGAAAGAAATTAAAGATGATACAAATAGATGGAGAGATATACAATGTTCTTGGATTGGAAGAATCAACATTGGGAAAATGACTATACTACCCAAAGGATTCTAGAGATTCATTGCAATCCCTATCAAACTACCAATGACATTTTTCACTGAAGTAGAACAAAAAATTTCACAATTTGTATGGAAACACAAAAAACCCTGAATAGCCAAAGCAATCTTGAGAAAGAAAAATGGAGCTGGAGGAATCAGGCTCCCTGACTTCAGACTATACTACAAAGCTACAGTAATCAAGACAGTATGGTACTGGCACAAAAACAGAAATATAGATCAATGGAACAGGATAGAAATCCCAGAGATAAACCTATGCACATATGGTCACCTTATTTTTTACAAAGGAGGCAAGAATATACAATGGAGAAAACACAGACTCTTCAAAAGTGGTGTTTGGAAAATTGGACAGCTACATGTAAAAGAATGAAATTAGAACACTCCCTGACAACATACAGAAGAATAAACTCAAAGTGGATTAAAGACCTAAATGGAAGAGCAGACACTATAAAACTCTTAGAGGAAAACATAGGCAGAACACTCTATGACATAAATCACAGCAAGATCCTTTTTGATCTACCTCCTTGAGAAATGGAAATAAAAACAAAAATAAACAAATGGGACCTAATGAAACTTAAAAGCTTTTGCACAAGAAAGGAAACCATAAACAAGATGGAAAGACAACCCTCAGAATTAAAGAAAGTATTTGCAAATGAAACAACTGACAAAGGATTAACCTCCAAAATTTACAATCACCTCATCTAACTCAATATCAACAAAACAAACAACACAATCCAAAACTGGGCAGAAGACCTAAATAGACATTTCTCCAAAGAAGATATACAGAATACCAACAAACACATGAAAGAATGCTCAACATCAGTAATTATTAGAGAAATGCAAATCAAAACTACAATGAGGTAACACTTCACACCAGTCGGAATGGCCATCATCCAGAAATCTACAAGCAATAAATGCTGGAGTGGTTGAGGAGAAAAGGGAACCCTCTTGCACTGTTGGTGGGAATGTAAATTGATGCAGCCACTATGGAGAACAGTATGGAGGTTCCTTAAAAACCTAAAAATAGAACTTCCATAATACCCAGTAATCCCACTACTGGGCATATACTCTGAGTAAACCATAATTCAAAAAGGGTCATGTACCACAATGTTCATTGCAGCACTATTTACAATAGCCAGGACATGGAAGCAGCCTAAGTGTCCATCTACAGATGAATAGATAAAGAAGATGTGGCACATATATACAATGGAATATTTCTCAGCCATAAAAAGAAACGAAATTGAGTTATTTGTAGTGAGTTGGATGGACCTAGAGTCTGTCATACAGAGCTAAGTAAGTCAGAAATAGAAAAGCAAATATTGTATGCTAACACATATACATGGAATCTAAAAAAAATGGCTCTGAGAAATTTAGGGGCAGGACAGGAATAAAGATGCAGACGTAGATAATGGACTTGTGTCCTCACACAGGACGGGGGAATGGTAAGCTGTGACCATTGGTAAGAAGTGGTAAGAAGTGATAGAGTAGCATTGATATATATATACTACCAAATGTAAAACAGATAGCTAGTGAGAGGCAGCCGCATAGCACAGGGAGATCAGCTCAGTGCTTTTTGACCACCTAGAGAGGTGGGATAGGCAGGGTGGGAGGGAGATGCAAGAGGGAGGGGATATGGGGATATATGTACACATGTAGCTCATTCACTTTGTTATATAGGAGAAATTAACACTACATTGTAATGCAATTATACTCCAATAAAGATGTTAAAAAAATAAAACAATGGTCTACGGTCTACAGTATAACCCACCAATGTTGTTGTAAGGCTTACATGAGATCAATCATGTTGCTAAACCATTTAAACCAGGGATTCTCAGCCCAGGCTCTACATCAGTATCACCTGAGAAGATTTTAAAAATCCAAATGCCCAGACCCAACCCCAGACCAGTGACGTCCAATCTCTAGTTGTGGGAACCAGACATCAGGAATTTATAAAGATTCTTAGTTGATTCCAATGTGCAGCCAGGACTGAACCACTGGGTTAAACACCAAGCATATAGAATAATACCATCCCCACTGATTGAGCACTGTACTAAGTGGCAGTTGTGTGTGAAGCAATTTCTCTTAAGGACATACCATTAAGATATCACATGTAAACAATGACAACATGTGGAGATGTCATAAGAGCTATACAAACAAAAGTTCTCTAGAACATATAGAAGGAAGCAGTTGATTGAGGAGCTCAAGAAAGTGTTCAGGGAAGAAGTAGCATTTGAGCTGGTCTTAGAAGCATGGTAGAATTTCGAGAAACAGAAATGGAAGACTATAGGGAATGGTTAGTTCAGGCAGAAAAAATGTCATTAAACAAAGCCTAAACTATGTGCCAGATATTGTTTTAAGTGTCTGACATATACCAATTCATTTAACCCTCACAACAATATAATATATCCTTTTACGTCTGAGGAAACTGAGTGGGAGAGAAGTTAAGGTCACACAGGCAGGAAGTAGCCAAACCAGGATAGTTGCTTAAGCAGGCAGTCTGGCTTCCAGAGTCCACACTCTGACCATAATGTTCTACAGCTTCTCTAACATGAGCAGTGCTGTGCCTTGTGAAGGTTAATCTGGCCAAGGACTAGATGATGATGATGTGAGGGATGAGAGATGAGGCAGAGAGATAGGTACAATCATTTACCTGGGACATAAGTGATGTCTGAACTAGAATACTAAGTCTTTGGGTTATTTATTATAGCTTGAAGGTGTTCTTCCTCTCCACAAAGGAAAGGAAAAGAGAAAATGGGTTTAATACTTCATTAGGAAGGGTTTGAGTTAACTCTAAGAAAGATTGCCCAGTAGTGAAGGTTGGTTAAAAAGGGAAACAGAACTGGAGGGGAGGAAATTGGAGGGGTCTCCTAGGAAGGGTGGGGGATGAAGATGACCTCTTAAGGGCTGTCAAAGACTTTCTGGATCACCTATGCTCAATTAGTAGCCCACTTTGGTCCTTGAAACACAATGGCAATCTAAAATTGACAGAAATAAATAGATAAACCAATCTTTGCATTAAGAGTCTGAACTTACCAGTGAGTCACTAGGTAATCTCCAGGCAGAAAGGGTGTGATTTTTAGCAAGGCTGAGAATGCTCTCCTTCCCTTCTACAAAGAGCAGCAGCACCAGAGGCCAACCTCTTCCTTCAAGGTGATTTCCCAGAATTCTCACTCCATACTTTCTCCTGCCTCTCCCCTCTTCTTCTTCTGGACTCCACTGGCAGTGAGCCCAGGATGTTCCGCCTAGGAGATAGGGCACTCTGCTCACCCTTCCAGTTCCACCAGTTCATACATATACCCCACCCTCCTGTTCTGAGCCAAATAATCCATTTCCTCTCCCATCTTGAAGGGGCCACCTTGCCCTATTCTATTCGAAATTTGCCAAAATAAGTGAGGAAACTCAACCCTACCTTCTCTGTTATGGGAATACTGGGCTGGAGCTGGAGCCAGAGAGCCCTAGGTCAGTAAGGTGAAGTTCTGCTTGAAAAAGAAAAAGTAGACAGTTCTTCCCAGTGGTCTTCCTGACCTGTTCATTAAATACTTCCTCTAAGGACCTGTATAGAGCAAAGAGTACTGGTTAGGGAGTCAGAAGACCTGACCTTGATACATTTCTCAGCTCTGGTCAGCATCACCCTTGTCAGAATCTGCATCCCTCACCTGTAAAGAAATAAGACTATAACATCAAAATAGAGAGCCACTGACCATTATGTGCTATTGAATGGAATGACACATAGCTGCTTGTGAAACAATCTTGCCAAAGAAATGAATCTGAATCTGATCAAGCCCCTAGAACTCCCTAATTTGCAGGAAATAGAGCAGTGGGAAACACTGAAGTCTACTACAAAGATGTGGTCAGTAAGACGCAGACCAGGCAGTGGAAAACACTATAGGACAAAACAACCAGTTCAGTTTTGTTCAATAAATACGTTGAGAGAGAGAGAGAAGAATGGGGGGGGGGGGAGAGGGAGAACCTAAACTTAACAGAGACTTAAAGAGACATATCAGTCATTTTTAATGTATGGATCTTATCAGGATCCGTATGGAAATACAACTGTTTAAAAATAACATTTGTGAGACATCAGCGAAATCTGGACACTAATGAGGTGGATAGACCTAGAGTCTGCCATACAGAGTGAAGTAAGTCAGAAAGAGAAAGACAAGTACCGTATGCTAACACATATATATGGAATTTAAGAAAAAAATGTCATGAAGAACCTAGGGGTAAGACAGGAATAAAGACACAGACCTACTAGAGAATGGACTTGAGGATATGGGGAGGGGGAAGGGTAAGATGTGACAAAGCGAGAGAGAGGCATGGACATATATATACTACCAAAGGTAAGGTAGATAGCTAGTGGGAAGCAGCCACATAGCACAAGGAGATCAGCTCAGTGCTTTGTGACTGCCTGGAGGGGTGGGATAGGGAGGGTGGGAGGGAGGGAGATGCAAGAGGGAAGAGATATGGGAACATATGTATATGTATAACTGATTCACTTTGTTATAAAGCAGAAACTAACACAACATTGTAAAGCAATTATACTCCAATAAAGATGTAAAAAAAATGTCATAATTTCTAGGAATAGGAGAGCTGGAAAAACTTTGGGGAAGTTCAGGGGTCACAGTTTTATAAAAGGCTTTCCCTGACTGGGGAGTAAATGACTGGGAGACTTGGAGTGCACTCTTCTGTGAACCCCACCGAATGAACATACTACAAGCAAGCATATTGTTAAATGTGGGTCTCTTGGCCTCAAGGATACAGCTATGGATCCTAATTTGGGAGAACCTTTAGGAGATTGGGTGGGGCAAAAGTCTCTCAGTTAGAGAGAGAGACCCTGTTATACTGCCCCTCTCATTCTCCAAATTCATAGTCCTCTCCCATCCTATTACAGCCCTAAAACAGAAATGGAAACAGCTCTGAGAGACAATTCTAGAACTCCTAAAGGAGCAGTTTCAGTGATTTTCCTGTTCCTGAGAGTCAGGAAGTCAGAAGGGAGACAGGATGCTGGTGATTCCTGTCCACCAGCTTCTGTCTCTGAACTATACTCCAATTCTTGCCTGCCCATGGAGATATGTGGCCCTCATCGCTGCTTCCAGCCCTAGACTTGGGCTTCAGACATCAGCCCTCTGCAAAATCCAGCAAGCACAGTGTCATCTTTAGAACTAACAGCTTCCACCTTTTCCCCAAATTTACTTTTGCTGAATGTCTAGTTGGAAGTTATATTTCCCTATCCATTCCTATCTCATTCTCTCTTTACTCCCAGGAATAGATGTTTCCCAGACAGCTTGGGTTGGGAGAGCCTGACAGGGCAATCTCTCAGTGTGTCAGGACCTAATGAGATGAGAGGCTCTGCTTTTCAGTGTTTGGGGCTCCTCTTCAAGCCCTCTCTTATCTCATCTGGTAGAGGCAAAGGAGTGCTAATTATGCAAATCCAGCCCAGCTCCAAGTGTCAGATACTCAGGCTCCTGGAGAGAAGGAATGTCTTTTGCTGGGGTTGAAACCCATCTTCCCTCCTACATGGGCCCCATGCAGCTGCTGGGACTTTCTGCATACGGAGTCCACTACGTAAGTGAAATCCACAAATAATCCAAAAACTTCACTTCAAGCTACTACCATATTATCAGAAGCTTCTCTCCAACTATACTTTTTTTTATTATGGAAATGTTCAAACATACACACAAATAGAGTCATAATGAATCCCTATGTATCCATCACCCAGCTTCAATAGTTAGCAAACCACGGCCACTGTTATTTCATCCAAGTTCCTTCCCCCACACAAACTTTCTTTCCAGAATATTGTAAAGCAAAACCCAAATATACCATCATATCATTTTAGCCATAGATACTTCAGACTATATATTTTATATATATTTTGTGTAATCAGAGATGAATGAAGGATACAGAAGGCCCCTTTACAGGCTTAGCAGTTTTGCTTTCAGCTCTGCCACCGATACACACTGTAATTTTAGAAAAGTCTCTTTCTCTCTCTAGACCTCAATTTTCTCCCTGCATAATGGGGTAGGAGAGGTATGAGAGGTGGAGAGGTGTGTATGTGTTAGGAATAGTGGTGCACCAAACTAGTGTTTTTCAAGCTTGAAGGTACACAGGACTTCCCTGTTAAAGTGGAAATTCTGATTTAGTAGGTCTGAAGTGGAGTCTGGGCCTCTATATTTCTAACAAATTCCTAGGTCCACACACTGAGTAACATTGAGTAACAAGGTTAAATTATCTCAGGGTCCCTCCAATTTCTGCAATTCCACAAATCCAAAATTCCTGATAATTTTGTCTATCTCTCTATCTCCAGGTGAGAGGCATGCTTTAATACATCCCAGACAAAGTGTCCCAGTTTTAAAATCCTCAAGGGAAGGTTTGTGTGTATCCCCAATCATTGGTTCCAAGCAGTCAGCTGGTACCAGCTCTCAAGAGCTGATTGTCAAATTTTCAGGAACTTTGCAAGTTGTTAAACATAGCCATCATTAAAAATTAAATTAACAGCCACGTTCATAGCAGCATTATTCACAATAGCAAAGAGGTGGAAGCAACCCAAGTGTTTACTGATGAATGAATGGATAAACAAATTCGGTATATACATACAATGGAATATTATTAAGCCTTAAAAAAATGGAAAGAAATTCTAACACATGCTACAACATGTCCTTGAGGACATTATGCCAAGTAAAATAAGCCAGTCACAAAAAGATAAATACTGTATGTATGATTTTACCTACATGAGTTATCTAAAGTAATCAAATTCATAGAAACAAAAAGTTGAATGGTGGTTGCTAGGGACTGGGGGAGGAGGAAATAGAGAGTTGTTTAATGGGCATAAAGTTTCAGTTTTGCAAGATGAAAAAGTACTGGAGATCTGTTTCACAACAATGTGAATATACTTAATCCTAATGTGTTTTTTATCATGATTAAAAATGGAAAGTAAAATTTAATTAAATTGTATAAACTTACAATTAAATGATATTAAAAATAGGGTAATAACAATGTTCATTGCAGCTCTATTTACAGTAGCCAGGACATGGAAGCAACCTAAGTGTCCATCAACAGATGAATGGATAAAGAAGATGTGGCACATATATACAATGGAATATTACTCAGCCATAAAAAGAAATGAAATTGAGTTATTTGTAGAGAGGTGGATGGACCTAGAGTCTGTCATACAGAATGAAGTAAGTCAGAAAGAGAAAAAAAATACTGTATGCTAACACATATATATGGAATTTTAAAAAATGGTTATGAAGAACCTAGGGGCAGGACAGGAATAAAGATACAGATGTAGAGAATGAACTTGAGCACACGGGGAGGGGAAGGGTAAGCTGGGACGAAGTGAGAGAGCAGCATGGACTTATATATACTACCAAATGTAAAATAGACAGCTAGTGGGAAGCAGCCACATAGCAGAGGGAGATCAGCTCGGTGCTTTGTGACTACATAGAGGGGTGGGATAGGGAGGGTGGGAGGGAGATGCAAGAGGGAGGAGATATGGGGATATATGTATATGTATAGCTGATTCACTTTGTTATAAAGCAGAAACTAACACACCATTGTAAAGCAATTATATTCCAATAAAGATGTTAAAAAAAAAACAGGGTAATAAATACTCAAAACTCATCACTTCTAAAAAATTTTACTACATTTCACTATTTATCTGTAATATAATTTTTACATTATACACATATATTAATATGTAATATATAATTAATATCTGTATCTGCATAGTGGAAATACTACATAATAGTATGCTATTGCACATCTCTTCCCAACTCTGCATTTAGTGACATGGAGTTGGTAGTCTGAAATTAGTGAATGTTACAAATTAGGTCTTACCTCTCCTACCCCCCATACCAATGGAGGGCTGGTTGGTAAACATCTACCAACACACCACTGGTTCCAGGGCTTAACAAACTTTTACTGTCAGTAATTACTTCCACTAGAACTACCCCAAATACCTACTGCTGCATTTCAAATTTTCTTTTCCAGAATGGAGGTAGAAATCATCTCAATTAAAGTATTGCATTAAATTGGCCTCCCAGCGACTGTACAGTCAGGAAGTAGGGAAGAAATTTAGAACAGCGCATTATTCAATGAATATTAATAATAGAATACCTCTATGTTCTAGACTCTGACATACTTGCTAAGAATTTAGATAATCCAAGCATGACATAATTCACCTCTGACCAATAATCTGGAATTGGCCAAAACTGGTTCTGAGACTTCTATGAAACCATTTTCTGCATGGGTGGTTTCATCTTGGCTTAGAAGAAAGGGCACTGGGTCAAGAGACCTGGGCTCAATTTTTGGGTTTAGTAGAACTGTGGGACCTTAAGCAAATGATTTCACCTCTCTGTGCTTCAGTTTCCTCAGTTGTAACATGGAGGTGGCAGGATAATCATCATCATCACCATGATAGTAGCTGACACTTACATATGCTCACTGTGTGCCAGGTACTCTTCTAAATTCTTTATTTTTTGACATCTTTATTGGAATATAATTGCTTTACATTGTTGTGTTAGTTTCTGATGTATAACAAAGTGAATCAACTATATGTATACTTATATCCCCATATCCCTTCCCTCTTGCGTCTCCCTCCCACCCTCCCTATCCCACCCCTCTAGGTGGTCACAAAGCACCAAGCTGATCTCCCTGTGCTATGCGGCTGCTTCCCACTAGCTATCTATTTTACATTTGGTAGTTAAATTCTTTACATATATTCACTCATTTAATTCTCACAACCCTAGGAAATAACTTCTATTCATTTCATCTCCATTTTACTGATGAGGAAACTGAGGTATGGACAGATGAATTAGCATGTCCCAGGTTACAACAGTCAGTTATTAAGTGAAGGGAATTTACTAGATGACCTCCCAGTTCAAAGAGTCATTCAATTCTATTCTGTAGAAACCATTTCCAACTTGGAGCGGGGAGCCCTGGTTAGGCCTCAAGGCCATACCGTGCTGTTTAAACCTGAGTCAAGGGTGGAGCCTCAGAGTTCTGAGAAGCAGTGAAGGTAGATTTGAGTCCCCTGGAACCTGGGAAATGCAGCCAAGGCTCCTCAGTCCAAATTAAAGCAAGGAATCCACAGGGTATAACAGTTGGTGATAAGTCTTCCTCTACAGCTGCAGTCTAGGGAGAGAAAAAACAAAGGCAACCCAGGTTCTGGTAGGCTCTACCAAATGTTTTATGTGAGATGTTCTCAAGGCTGATGTTTGAAACTGGGTGGGTTTGGAGGATTGTTTCTATATTTTTTCTTGATAGAATTCATTTGTTCTCTGGTTTTAAGTTATTTGCGTGCATTTCCCTCAGCCCTTGAGGCCCCAAGGGACAAAGTGTTAGGTGTGCCTAATCCAAATCTGCAGTGGATTCACCTTTATATTGAGGGAAAAAATGATACAAAATTACATGCCAGGAACTTTGGGTATTAGTTGGCTAAATGAGCCACTCCCTAGCCTTCTCTCATGAGGACAACTTCTTCATGTGATCTCTTGCTTTTTTGGCTCTGATCTGAAAGCTATTTCCAAGCACACTGCAATAACCTAGAGAGCCACTCTAATGTTCATTTAAAAGCCTTTTCTCATTAGTTCTTCTGCCAAAATGACCCAGGGAAATGTATTAGGCCTACATGTAATAATAACAAAAATATCAAAATACAAAAGTTTAAAAATAAGCTTGTTCCTACAGGCACCAATGCCATTTCACCCAAGGTGAAACTGTGAGAACACAAAATATTAACTACCAATAGTGACTCCAGTATCCTACAGTCCAGAAAACAAGAAGCTAGCAAGGACCTTGAAGGGTCATCTGGTTAAGTCTCCTGAGTCCAGATTAGTGAATATACAATATACTAGCAGTCAACCCCATTATAGGAGTGGCTTCTGTGGTATTGATGACCAATATGTTTTGACTACAAATAGACCTATCTACTATCTTCCTAAAGTATGCCATGGGTTAAGCTCATTCTACTGAGGAGACTCTTTCATCTTTCATGTTTCAAATCTCCTTTGGTTCCCTGGTCTATTGTGAGCATCACTTTATCTCCCAAATTGCTAATGTCATTTGGAAAATGACTACTCTGTGGAGAGCATCACCAGGGGCTGGTCCATATGGTGTTGTATAGCATTGAGATTATTATTCTTTATTTTAATTTTTCATTGACACCAAAGAAAAAACTGGAAACCTGATACCTGTCCTTGGGAGCTTATAATTCTTCCTTTTATTATTTCTAACTCTAAGCTAGTTAAGGACCCCCACAAGGCATGTGGAAACATGTGCCTGCACCAAGTGGGAGGCAGTGTGATGGAGTGCAATGAGCACAGGCTTCAGAATTAGGCTTTTGGAGCCTCAATTTCCTCATCAATGAAATGAAAGTAGTGTATATAAAGGGGCTGGTATGGAATAGGCATTTAATAAATGTATCAATTCTTCTCAGCAAATGATGATCCAGTACAGTAGTATTAATTTCCCCTTTTCCTTTAACAAGGTTCCCCAATCTAATACCACCCCCAAGGCTGGGTGGATACTGGAGCCATTCTAGCCTGGTGTACCCATCTCTTGCTCTTTATCTTTCTCTTTTTCTTATTCTTCCCCAACCCTTCCTTCTTCCTCCTTCATTTCCCACAATCCCTTTCTTACTTCTCTTTCCTTCCTGTCTAACTAGCACAGTGACTTCTGTTTGCACACAACAGGTGAGAAAATGTAATTCAGCCAGATGGCAAATGTCTTGCCAAGTGAATCTGATGGATTGAAAGCCTCCTTCCTGCTGTGGTGTGTGATTACTATTTTGATTAAGCCTTTGGAGGAAACAGTGACAACTAAGACAGGACCACCAACATATGCCCATCCCATAAGCCTTTGCTGCAGGCCCAGCAGTTAGCTTGACCTTCTCTAGCACTCAGGTCACTCCCCAGCCCCCAGTTCAGGGAGCCAGAAAAATTGGCTCCTGATATTATAGCACTCTGTATTTGGAGGGAAGAAGAAGGAGGAGGGAAGAATAGAGTCTACAGCTAAAAAGGCTATGGAAATTGACTAGCTAGGAGATCATCTCTAGGCAGAAAATGATGATTAAAATAATCACTCATAGCTGAAATGAAGCTACACCCTGGTGGCTTCAAGTCATTTGGTTCTTTCTTCTTCTGACACAGCAGGTTTCTGCTATAGTTAGCACTACACAGGCAATTGGACAAAGATAGGTCAGTGCCAAGCCAGATCCTAGTGTGTCTACAAAGGGACTGCCAGCAGCAGCTGCTGTATTTCTGGGATTGATGGCAGAATCAGAGGAAGCAGCTGAATTCCCGGGACACAGTGAGGATAGCTTGACTTAGGTGGAGTTTGTTAGACTATGTATTAGTTTGCTAGAGCTGCCATAACAAAGTACCAAAAAGTGGCTCAAACAACAGAAATTTATTTTCTCACAGTTCTGGAGATGACAAGTCTGAAATCAAGGTGACAGCATGGTTGGTTCCTTCTGAGGGCTGTGAGGGAGAATCTGGTCCACGCCTCTCTCCTAACTCTGGTAACTACTTCTGGCAATCTTTGATGTTTCTTGGTTTGTAGATCATGCCCTCATCTTTATGTGGCAATGTCCCTGTGTGCACGTCTGTGTCCAAATTCCCCCTTCTTATAAGGATACCAGTCATATTGGATTAGGGGCCCACCCTACTACAGTATGACTTCATCTTAACTAATTACATATGCAATGACCTTATTTCCATAAAAGGTCACATTCTGAGTTCCCGGTGGTGGGAACTCCAACATCTGAATTTGAAGGGGACGTAGCTCAACTCATAACAAGCTATAAAGTACCAGGGACATGAGTGGTAAAGCCTAACATAGGAGGCATAAAAAGCACCCTTTGTTGTTTTTGTTAATGATAAGAACAGGCTGTATCATCTACTGAGTTATGTTCTAGACACTGGGCTGGGTACTTTACATGCATTATTTCATTAATTCCCACCACAAATCCATAAGGTATGCACTTAACTCTTATTATCTCAATGTTTCAGCAGATAAAACTAAGGCCCCAGAAAGGGAAATGACTTACCCCATAGAGGGAACTTGACCTGGCCAAAGTCATGTGTCCAGTAAATAGCAGAGTGACATTTGAACTCAGGTCCATATGACACCAAAGAATCTCCCAAATGCTCTTCACACTATACTCTCTTGCTAATTGGGATGCCCCCACTTGCCCCATTTCAGGACATGAAACACTAGAGCCTGCAGAGAAATTCTGATTTTAGGACTGGTGAGGTCAGGTTAGGGCCCCTGGGATGGCTGCAGCATCTTCCTTGGAGATCTTTAAGAGTAAGAGAGCTCTGTGCCAGATTCTGCTGTCTGCTGATGTGATGGAAGGCTATCTAAAGGTAAGGGTATGGGTGAAATTATCTCCAGAGTATCCTGTCAAGAGTGGCAGGGGTAGGAGTGGGAGGAGGAGAAGTTAGAAAGAAAGGAAGTAGAGAGGGTAGAGTTCTAAGGAACCAGTAGACTCAGTGAAACATAATAGCTTATACTCACATAGCACTTACCATGTGTTAAGAACAGTTCTAAGCACTTTATATATATTTACTCATTTAATCATCAAAACCAACGAATAAGGTAGGGCCCATCTCTATCCTTGGTTTATAAAAAAGGAAGCTGAGGCACAAAACAGTTAAATAATTTGTCTAAGTTTTCACAACAAATACATATTAAGACTGAGATTTGAACTGAAGCAGTTTGGTTCCAGCCAGCCCCAAGAAATTTGCTTTTCTCTGATTAAACAATTCAATCAAATCCACTGCCCATACTGTGAACTTCATGTTATCCAGTGCAACTTATGTTAAGATGCATTAAATTGCCTCCTTTAATCTTCACAAAAGCCACATGAGGTATCACATCTGCTGTTACATCAGTGTCATGGAGTAGCAGAGGAAATCAAGGCTCAGAGAGGTGGGGTGAAGTGTCTCAATTCACAGGCAGAGCTGAGATTCAAACTCAGGTCTGGCTTACCCCAACACTACGCAGCTCTGTGTCTCACTGCCTCAAGGTTTGCTGGGCTGATGGATAAATCAACTGCTTCCAAGATGAGAAAGTTGATAAGGTGTTATTATTCTCAAGATGTGTATGTATTTTAACAGAGATTCTTGGAAACACAAACCTTTCCCCAGAGTAAAGTTTCTCTTTGTTAGATACTTCATCTCTTGCAGCAAGTTAGACTACTTAATGGTACACATCTTTTATGTGCAAACACTAAGAACCCTCAAGATTCAGTATGTACTGGTGTGTGAGGTAGAGGAGATTTCTATATATATTGACATTAGTTCAAGAGATATTACAAATAAATTAAATGAATGTGCAAATTGTATGCAAACACATTTAACAACATTCTCTCAGAAAAGGGATGCCAGCAAGCCAACAAAGTGTACAGTGTTTTTTGTCCCATTAATCGCTAAGTTGGGAAGTTGTGTAGGCCAGAGCTGGCCAAAATACCCTCTATAAACAAATGGAGATGAGTTTGTCATCTTGGCTCCCAAGAATCTGTATAAATCACCGTAAAATTCTAAGGCCTAATATTTTACCTGCATGGTCACCTGCCCCATGGGTCACTGATTCTGTCCTACACTCAAGGATACCATGTTTTAGTGGAAAGAACGTGATATATGGGGAATCAGAAGACCTAAGTTCTAGTTGAGTTCCTGCTTTGGACTATATCTGTGTCCTTGGGCAAGTTACTTGACTTCTCTGAGTATCACTTACCCCTATCTATAAAAGAAGGGATCAGATGTGATTATCTCTGAATTCCTTTCCATTTAAATATTCTGTGATTTCATGATTAAAATACCTCTACATTCTTAGTCTTTGAGTCATTAATGGATTGGGTGAGAAAGGCATCATCTCCTAAAGGCCCATTAAAATGCACTTGTAGGAAACAACTACTGGAGAGCATTTGTAAGCAGACAATTTAGACTAGTCTATTTTGACCTGACCTCTTGCTTACGGGTGCAAGAAATATCAATGCCTGACTTGTAGATTCACATCTCACTTCCTCAGCCAGACCCCTGTCTCTCAAAATGGACTTTGCTCCTCAGTTCTCTAGGTTTTCCAATGCCTCTCTGAGTTACTCAGGTTTGGGACCTAAGACAGACCTTAGGAGAATTTATATGAAGAAGGCTTTGAGTACTGCATTTGGACAGATGGTTGGAGGCACCAATTTCAAACTCAGTTCTGTAGCCCAGGGCCTTGGGCTAGGACTACTTTGGGATCTGGCATTGCATCCATCCATCCATCCAAACATCCATCCATCCATCCACCTATCTAAACTATTTATCAAGCAGCTATTATGTACCAGATGCTGTTTTAGGGGCTGGGGTTTCAGCGATATCAATGAATAAAGGTAGCTTAGTGTAGTGAAAGACAGCTGAACTGAGAGCTAGAGTACCTGAGCTCACTATGATTTAATTTCCAGTAATACTGGAAATTCACCAAACCTGAGCCTCAGGTTTATCAGCTGTAAAATGGGCTAGAAGGGATTTAATATAGATGATACTAAGGAAGAGTCCTTCCGGCTCTAACTCCCTATTAACAATATGAATAGATAGTAGAATGGAATGAGGAAGGACATGGACTCTGGAGTCAGGCTGCAGGGCCCAAATTCTTGGTGTACAACTTACTGGCTATATGACCTGGGACAAACTGCTTAACCTATGTATGCCTGCTTCTTCTATGTATGGAATGTTAATAATAGTAATACTTACTTCAAAGTGGTATTGTGAGATTAATGAGTTTATATGCATAAAGTGCTTTCAACAGTATCCGGAATGTAGTAAGTGCTCTGTTAGCTATTTTTAAGAGCCTGACAGTGATTTTGGCTACCTGAGCTTGAACCACTAGCCCTTATGTGGTATGGGGGAAAAAAAAAACACAGATCAAACCTCTGAGACCTAACAAATGAAGTGGAAGCTCAATATAATTTACTTTTCCAAATGGTTAATGCTGTTTGATTATGAAGTGGCCTGAGACTTCCATCTCAAAGAGATCCCTCTCTCCCTCCTAAAGGGTATCAATAATATGCCAACTGAATTTAGATAATTATCAAACCACCAGTCAGGGCCAAAGCTAATTTTGGAGGTGTCTGTAGGTAGCAACTGAGCCTCTGTTGTCTTCTAGAAGATTTTGGGGAAGCTGGGCCTAAAATTCAGGACCTCTGATTTCCCTCACAACTGGAATCACTTCTTAGAGTTTCCACCTTAGCTTCTGTGACTACTAAATCCTTTTACCTACCCATGCAAACCCACTCCTCAGAATTAACAGGGAGAAGGGAACTACACTTATTGAGGGCCTACTATCTGCTTTGTGCTTCACATTCATTAACTCATTTAATCTTCACAACAACCCAGAAAGGTATTACCTCCATTTTTTGCAGGTGAAGAAACTTGAGGATCAAAGAGGTCAAGTAACTCTCCCAGGTTACACAGCTCATAAGTATCAGAGCTGGAAGTTGAGCACAGGTCTGCCTGGCCACTAAATCCCTGTTCTTTAGACCATACCACACTGCTTTTCATGGACTGCTTATAGGCTGCTTTCAGTGATGAACTACCAAAGAATAGATGTCCACTTTCCATTAATTATCATGAACAGATTGGGAGTTAGTGTCCAGGTTAAGAGTGTACATTACCATATTATCAGAATTAGTCTCACAAGAGACAAGCCCTAAGACCCCATTTTGTTTGAGAGCCCAGGTTCAAGAAAGACACAACAAACTCCAGCACCTCAGAGAGTTCCTGCCTGTTCCCTACCCCAAGAAGTCCACTGGTGTAGGATGTACTTGTGTTTCTCAATAGAGCACAGAGGAGAGTATTTAGAAATAAGGAGAGGGCATTTTTCATTGTCACAAAGTCTGGTGATCTCTACTGGAAGTTAGTGAGAGGGGGTCAGGGATACAAAACTTCCTGAGGTGCAAAGGACCAACCCACAAAATAAAAACTTATCTCACCCAACATGACAATGGTGTCTCCAATGAAAAACAATTAATGACTGTTACATGTGAATCTTAAAAGGTAAGAGGAGATTTTGAAGACTGATCAATTGCTAAATTCCCCCAAGTTCCACTTCTACAATAATTACTAAGAATGATCAGAAAGTGGTTCTGGCTGGTGCTGAATGGATGCTGAAGTTTTGGGTAGCTGGGTACAGAATGAGAGAAGGGATGGATAGAGAGGCTGCTGTAATAATGAAACTAAGGCTCAACAGGAACAAGATCAAGAACGATGCTAGGATTAGCAAGAGTGTCAAGGAAAAAGTTAGAAAACATGGACTCAATTCCCAGTCAACATCCCGAGTTGCTGTATAACTTTGAGAGGTATTTCCCTTCTTTTCATCTTTGATTGACCAGCTCTCCAAAGAGGGAAATAAGCCCTGTTTCCCTCCCTCCCTGGACTAGTGAGAGGATTTATGAAATAGCAGATGTGTGCATGTAAACATAAGTGCTGTGGAAATGAGGGCTTACTGATGCTCCTGAGGAAGAAAGAAAAAGCCAGTGCCTCTTGTTATTCAAAGCCTAGATAATGTTCTGAGACCCAGTAAGGTTCACCAGCTTAGGCCAGCTAGTTTGAAACTAATATCCTACATAGTACCTCACCAAAACCCTCCACTTTAGAAATTCCAGTCTGAAACCACAACAATATGACCTCCCTATACTTTCAAATTAGGTGAGAGTACTTCAACTTTCTCTAATGAATGCTCTATCCCTTTTCCTGTGGGTAATTAGCAGGTAGCAGGGAAATAGAGAGTAGAGGACAATGTTTTTCATTAACCAAAAATTTATTTTGTGAACGTTAGAGTTACAGAAATTATTCCCCTCCCAATAGTATTCCAGAAATATTTTCTTTGATCACGTCTACTTCCACTATTCCCTCCTTGTGGATTATTAAATTGCACTATTTCTATTCTTTCTTGAAGTTAAACTTTTAACTCAATGCATCGTACACAGTAGGCTCTCAGCAAATGTTTTCTTATGGATTAACTCATGTAACTAGAAACTGAACTTCTAGTAGCAAAGTAAAAGAGTGGCCAGGGAGCTACAAGAGAATGGAGTCCAAGAACTTGGCTTCTCACACAAGGTAACTTGACATTACATGGATACTGATATACTTATTTTTTATTTAAAAACATTGTATATTAGATCATGTCTTCTTATTGGGGAGGGAAGTTCTCATATCCTGCAGCAAGAGAAACCATTATCAGAGAAACCATCTTTCAGATCCCAATACTTCCTCAAAGATGGGAGTAAAATTATTTTTCTAGTTTTTAGCAAAGGCCCAAGGAAACTTTCAGCGTGGCAAAAAGTTACTAACCCAAGATGACTCTCAATCATGTGCTATGCGGAGAGAAGAATATCTTTTTTCCCCCACCGATGTTGCTCTCAGAGTAATCCCTGAAGTGATTAAAAACTATGGGAAATTACAGCTGGCTGGTAGTTTGGGAGGAATTTGGTGGCAAAGCTCATATCCTCCTCAAATGTATAAATGAAATATTCACTTCTGACAGCAAGTCCACCTTCCCAGTAGTTGGTACACCAGCTGCTGCCAATTTGAGGTTTTGAGCTAGCACTGAACATTTTGGGGCTTATGTCATTGCCACTTGCAGCCATTCTTTCCTGGGAAGACATTGGAACAGGCCCTTTGAATTGGCCAGTCTACCTGTTGGGCTTGCTTCTTGCTGAGAACAGACTTTGGCCAGCTTTCTCTGCCTAAACTTGCCCAACTGGGGCATTTACCTCATTCTGTTCACTGCCCACTGCTATCCAAGCAAGGCTTGCCAGCTGATTAACCACTGCAGAAAAATTAAAGGAACTGTGATTAGTTGGCTAAAGGAGACAAAGGAGAAGGGGGAGTAGGACACTTAATACTTTACAGAATCAAATGTCATTTTTATTTATTACAGAAAACTGTTCTCAGTGAGAACAGAAAAAGATAAACTGAACTAGGACTACAACTTCAAATATTTAAGTTATATTTAAAGAATCATCTCAGAAATTTAACTGGATGATGAGCAAGAGAGGAACATTTCCCATGAACTTGGTAGGGAGAGAAGGGACCTTAAAAAGGCAAATCAGCCACTGTATAATTTCAAATGCATTCTGACACTCTCCCAGATAGTCAGAAATCTATCCCATGTAAAAGAGCTCTAGAGAAAAAAGTACCAAGGCCTTTCTCTCGTTCATCTTAAAGTTTAACAGCTCTCAATGTCAAGAAATATTGCTTTATATTTATACCAAACCCTTCATATTAAAGATAATCCATTTTCTCTTGTTCCAGTGTCTGGAGACAAAGAACAATCCGTAATACATTTGAAGACCATGCTTTCAGTCACCCCACAGTCTCCTCCAAGTTAAACAATCTCATCTTCTTTAATCTTTCTTTGAAGGTCTTATTTTCCAATGCCCTTTGTGACTCTTCTCAGGGTCCCTTCACTCTCTCTTCATTCATCTTTAAATATGGAGCTTAGAACTAGATAAAGTCCTCTAGTAAATATTGAGTACAATGGTAAGCTTCCTTTCTGGTGATCAGACTGTTTTGCATATTCAGGTTTTTTCAACATTTGTGATAATGGCCACATTCCTGTCATCAAGATTCCGGTCATCAAGATTGTTTTCCATTATTTTTGCTAAGTAAATTATGGCATATTAACTCAATGAAATATTAGGCAGCCACTGAAAAGGGTCATAATTATCAGGAGTGCATGGCAACAGAGAGAGAAAATGTATAGTTAAGTCAAAAATGGCAAAATACAAAATTATGCGGCCCCTCAACTATGGCTTCAAGGTACTTCATATACCACTTTATTATAGCACTTAGCATTTTATATTCCTGTCATTTGTTTCTGTGCTTATCTGTTCCTCCAACCCAGTGGAGGCCCTAGGCAGTGTTTGAATTATCTCTGTTGCACCAGCATTGGGTATCTGTCCTGGCAGGGAGTACGTACTCAGAAGTGTTTGTTAAATGAAAGGATAAATGGGAGCCATATAAAAATGCCTAAACATGGAAACAATAGCTTAGACATAATAGGAGGAAATAGAGATAGTTGTGCTAGAATGGTGAAATTACAAGTGTTTTATTTTTCTCAATTTTTTTCACCTACTTTTCTTACCTGGCAAAAAAAGGAGGGGACAAAAGTCAGTGTTTATTCCTGGTCAGCTTATAATCAACAGGTCCCTCAATATCTTATTTTCTATCCATGTATCTTGTTTCATTGTTACTGGGATGTTCTGTCTTGGTTTCTGGGTAGGTCCTTTGGAAAAGATTGCTCTAAAATTCTTAGCTCACTTTCAGAGGCACTGCTTGACAATATCCCCCTTCCCTTACACCTAGGGAACATCTTTCAAATCACACCTGGGTGTAACCATAATAAGTATGTTTCAGGGACATCTCCTCATCTGAACTTCCTAACAATCCTGGAAGGTAGTTAAGGTAGGGAGAAATCTCTGAAATATGAGAAAACAAAGGCTTAAAGAGTCTAATGGTGATAGAGACAGAGAATGCAAGATTAGGTCCAGAACCCAGGTCTTCTGACTTCAAATCCCATGAGTATTCCATCACACCATCCACTGCTGGGCTGTATGATCTCAGATATAATGACCCCAAGATTCCCTATGCTCCAAAGTCTGTCCCTACTTGATCCTTTCAGTTGCTAGGTGAAAAGGCAGACTGGGATAGAAATGAAAATTTAGCATTTACTGCATGCCTACTATGTGTCAATCAATCTACCTATGACGAATACAATTATTATCCATACTTTTTAGAGAGAAGACAACAGACTCATGGGGGTAAGGTGATTTCCCAAGGTCACACAGCTGGTAAATGGCAGAGCTGACATTCAAACTCAGGTCTGTTTTATTCTAAAACCCAGGCCCTTGGCACTATATTAGAAAGGGTGAGAACTTTCCCTTAAGTTAGTGTTCTGGCCTAGGCTCCAAGATCAACTATTAACCAGCTCTTTCTTTGGCCCCATCTCCTTAAAGGGAGGAGGGAGGCTCAGAATAAAAAGCTACAATGGGCAGGTGACAAATGTTGCTTGATTTCCTGTTGTATGACAATGAGTAAAGTCAACTATATGCAACTCCCTAGCCTGTGGGAGTCACTATGAAAGTGTTTGACCTCTATTCCAGGCCCAGAATTGTGCTATCTCTGCTCTAACCCTATGTCAACTCATATCTCCCCTCTCACTATACCATCCTCTTTGCTAACCTGTGTTAATTTGGGTAGAACAGTGGAGGGAACATAAACCACTGCATTCTCAAAGTGCTGCCCTGGATATTAACAACTAACACTTATATAGCCTTTACTCTGTGCCAGTCATGTTCTAAGTGCCTAACATATTTAATCCTCACTGGTATGAATTAGATACTATTATATTCCAGATTTTACTAATGGAAAAATTGAGGTACAGAAAGGTTAATTACTTGCCCAATGTCATGCAGGTAGTGAGTGGAAGGGCAAGGTTTGAAGTTGGGCAAATCTGCAAGACTTCATGTTCTTAACAACACTGTACTGCCCCTCCAGTTGTGATGTGAGAACACAATAACAAAGCACAATGGAAATGCCTTAATTGATGTGAAAGCTGGCAATAACAACATGTCTACCAACTAGAAAATACTTTACAGTTTACATAGCACTTTCTACATCTGTGGAATCAGTTGGTCCTCACAAGAATGGTGTGAAGGAGGCAGCACTGATATTATTAACCTCAGTTTTCAAGAAAGCAGTATAGAATAGGGGTTGAACATCCAGGTTATGGAATTTGACTTGGGTTCAAATCCTGGCTCTGTTCTTTCTCAGCCATGTAACATTGAACATATCCTTGTTGGGCCTTAAGATCCTCATATGTAAAAATACCTTCATAGTGTTACAGGAAGGAATTAATGAAGTAATGTATGTACAGTGTTTCACACAGTTTCTGACCCAAAGGAAGGCAGCAATAAATGTTGGCTATTATTATAAGATTAGGGAACTAAGTCTACAAGAGAAGGGTGCATATACAGCACTCAGAGAGGCATGGGCAGAACAGGGCTTAGATTCTAGGCCCCTACCTCCAGTCCAGTATTCTTTGAAGGTTCCTCACCCTGAAGCCATCATTTTATATTTTGACAGGTAAACCTGCTGCAGAACTACTAAGAATCAGCATGGCATCAGAATGATCATTTTGTCTGTCACCACTGCCCCCCACCACTGACAATGGAAATTTAGCACCTAGCACAAGGCTGGCATGCAGCAGGCCCTCAGTAGGTATCTACTAAATGAATGAAATACCTAAGCCATCAAAGTGCACTCAATGGACCCTGGGGAGAAAGAGACTAAGAAGACCACAGTCTTTGCCTTCAAGAAACCAACAGTCCAACAAGAGATATGGACTTCCAGATAAATGATTGACCAACAGTGTGATAAGTAATGTCCTAGAGGACTGAACAAAGGGCTGTATTTTGGAGAGGAAAAAATCTCCTTTCCATTAATTTGTTACTAATTCCACTATGCCCTGGAAGCAAGGAGAAGATGACAAAATCCTTTAAAAGAAAATGGAGACTTAGAGGTGAAATGACTTGCCTGGGATCATCCACAAGCAGATCTCAAATTCTGAATTCAAATCCAAAGTTTTTTCAGTAATACATTCTGCATTTCTAGATGAGAGCCAGCATTTTGATTCAAGTGAGAAGGGATTTGAATCAATTCATCCAAATGGACTAAGGTTAGCTTTCTTATTAAGAATTCCTCAACTAAGGAGGTGGGATACATTGGATGGTACCAATCCAAGCAGGTTTTGAAACTTCTTGATCTGAAGATGGCTGTGTCAAAGGATAGAAAATGATCTGTACAAGATGATTGGGGTGTGATCTGGAGGCAAGGGGAAATCCTTCATGTTTTGATAGGGCCCTGCTCCAATAATGACTTGGGGTGTCAAAATGTATTTCAGCTCTGCCAATTAAATGGACTTCTCAAATGAAGGCTATAGATCAGGCTGTCTGAGCCCACTGAGCATTGAGCATGATTAACTACTTCTCACTGTTATGGTCAGGGATAACAAGGAATTTGGCAACTCTACTCCATGGTTATTGGCATCACTGCAGAGTTATATGAACCCATCAATATGCTTCAGGAAGGAAACATGAAAATGATTATTGTGATGATTAGTTAGCAGTAGTATATTACTAAAGTCTTCTACAGAAATCACCACACACACAGCACTAAAACCCAAGCAGGAGAACTTTGTTATGTGTCCTCCTAGACAAAGCAGTTTTTGGCATCTCTTTCTCCACCCTCATATCCAACACAGTCTCTCTCTTTTCCCTGTCTGTCTCTCTGTCTCTGACTCTGTCTCTGTCTGTCTGTCTGTCACACACACACACACACACACACACACACACACACACACACACACACACATTCTCTCTCTCTCTCTCAGCTATCCCCTTCAGCTCAGATTATCTATACCAATTCAAGGAATATTATCTCAACCATTTACCAGCTTTGTGACCTTGAACAATTTACTAAACTACTCAGAGTTTTGGGTTTTGCATCTGTAAAATGTAGATACCAATAACTACCTCCTAGAGAGTGCCTGGAATATAGTAGGTGTTCAGTAACTGGTAGCTGAGTCAGAGGTGGTGGTAACATCTGGATGGCAGGGAAGGAGTGTCTCAGGATGGAGTATGTATGTTAGAAAGTAGCGGTTTTTCTACAGGTTTAGGTGACTGAGATGGACTGACTAATTCTGCTTGCATCAGGCAGCACCAGCAATCTTGATGCAGACTATTATATAAGTTACAATACAAAGCAACTCTCCTTTGGTATTAGAACTTACTTGGACATCAAGACTGCTGCAAAAGCATGATTTCCAATCTTAATTTCTTTTCTGCCTACCTCAGACTGCCACCAATTCCAAAACATTTTGCTCACTGGATTATGCCCACCACCCCTTGTAAAACTCTGAACCCACTTTTATCACTCATTCCCCATCCCGACTCTCCCAATTACAACACAATATTTTCCTCAACTACCCTCTTCCTGCTGACAGATGACAAGTGTGGGCTGTTGTAATGATGGATTCCCAGGCAGAGATTCAAAAGAAAACAGGGGTTTGAAGATGATGTATACAGACTACTGAAACAGTTTAATTAAATAAAAATGTATAAAAGTGAACTGTTATGCTCCAGACAGTGGTACTGCTGATGAGTCTTGTCATTGCAATATTCATCTTCTGTCCATGTGATAAGAAGACTCGTGTTCCTCTCTAACCTACAGGTCAATAAGTTCCTGCTGCATTATCTCTCCCCTTGGGTATGTATAGACGTTTCACCAGGGTCAGCTCCTTGAGCAGCCTATAGAAAACAGCCTGGGACACCATGAGCAGCAGTGATGAAAAGGCCTCTCAAACCCACTGCTCCATAGTCTCAGCTGGCCACAGTAGACAGAAGAGAGACAGTGACAGAATAGACTCCAGGGGAGGAATCAGAGACTCAGAGAAAGACTCAAAAGAAGATCCACGAGCTACAGGAGGAGTGGAAGAAAAAATAAAGCAGGAGGGAAGGGAAAAATAGGAGAGAGACAGACCAACACAGTAAGCAAGTGGGCCTGAGGAAGAAGGACAAAAGAAGACTGGCCAGGAGAATGAGAGAATAAGAGAAAGAATAGAGCACAATAAAGGAAAAGGAGAGAAAGACAAAAGTAGCTAAAAGGGCTTTGAAGAGAGAGAAAATCAAAGAAAGGAGAAACAAAAAAGAGACAGCTAAATGGAATGGGGGTGCAGAAATTACCAGGGACCTAACCAATATATTTTTTGCTTCACATTAGACAACCCTTGCTATTTTCATAATAGGATTGTACTTGACACCTGTCAAGGTATCACCTTGACAAGCAAATGTGAAAGATACTGGTTTTGATATTGACCACACATTTAAAAGCTGTGGTAACTAGGACAAATTAGGGAGGGAGATAAAGAAAGAGAAGCCAGGAAGAGGCTTAAGAAGCCAGAATTTTTTTCCAAAGTAGGGAGAGATAAAGATTGATGATAAGGTGGAGGAGGTAGTGGAGGAATTGGTGGATGTTGAGGATGGGAAGGAGGCAGGGAGGGGGGTTTGAGATAGAAAACTACACATATGTATACTTTAAAACTAATTTTTGTTTTTGGATCAGTAGCCTTACCATTCACTCTTTCAGCAAATGAAGGTGGTTACTTTTTCTGTACCTCCATCTCTCAAGCCTGCATCCTTCTTCCCATCCCTACAACCCCAGCCTCTACCCAGGCCCTCCTAAATCAACACTTGGGGGATTGAGATTCCATCTATCCTAGCCTCTCTTCCTCCCACCCTGCCTTTCCCTCTAAACTCTTACTCCCAATCTCTTTCTGGGCCATCCGTGAACTCTGGGACGTTTATCCTGTTATGCTGGAGTTTGGGTTGCCAGGCTAGAGACTGGAGGCTGTCTTTCTGTCCAGCCACCATGGCAACAGTGTGGGATTCTGCCCTGTGTTGGACAGAGGTGTCTGGGCTATGGTCTGAAGAGGTTAATTTCCTCCAGGTAAAGATTCCTGTAAAGAGAGAAAGACAAAGAGAGGAAAAGGGAGAGGGAGAGAAAAGAGAAAATTTTGCCCATTTCCTACCCAATTAGTTTTCTATTAAGCTAATTTATCATTATTGCTCTGTTAAAAATATAACTCATTATTAAATTAGTTTGGCCCAAACAGTCTCCAGTTACATATTTATTTTCTTAAAAATCAGACAACATGTTCAGAAGTTATCTAAGTATAGCTATGGTCTAATTGAATAAAGCAAAACTTAGGGTCAGACAGACCCTCCAATCTTCCCTCTCTCCATGCTCCCAAATGCTTTGTTCCTACCTTGCTTGTGACATGTATAACGTGCCCATAATTAGAAGTTGACTTTCCTGCTTCCTCAGCTGAACTTTGAGTTTCTTAAAGGTAACCATGCGTCTTCATCTCTGGGTTGCCAAGAGATACATAAGAGTTGGCCTAAACAAATATTTGCTTTGAAATTAGAGATCTTTCCTACCTAGTTAAATCCTGTGGGTCCAATCACCATTTAGGTAAGCAGTGAAACAAACAGGGAAATTAGCATGTATTGGACACATATTTATCAGGCACCGTACTAATCCTTTTCATGTGCACAGTTTCCTCCAATACTCAAAATAATCCTAGGCAGTAGATATTACTACCTTTATTTGACTTATAGAATAGTGAGGCCCTAAGAGGTTGAGTAACTTGCCCATTGTCATACAGCTCATCACTACCAGGGCCTAGAATTGGACACAGGTCTATTCAGTTGCAAAACCCATGTTCTTATCTCTACACTACCTTAGCTCCTAAGGTTATTAAAGCCTCTTAATGTCCAAAGCCACTTTTTTTTTAATATACTGGTCCTATTCAACTCCTCTAAACACTGATTCCAGTAAGCATCCTCTACTTCTCAAAACTTTCTCTTCCCTTGGCTTCTGCAGCACTATTCTGCCCTAGTTTTGTTCCCATGCTTCTGACAACTACTTCTCAGTCTCCTCTGCCTGCTGGTCTCTGACTCTTTGTTCTAGGTGTTCACACTCTCCTTGGGCAATATCATTAGTCTCAAAGGTTTTCTGAGCATCTGGAAGTGGTAGGCTCCCAAGATTGTATTTTCAACTCTACGCTTTTTCCCAAAGTTTAGAACCACGTCACTACTACCTTCTGAGCCTCTCAAACCCAACATGTCTAAAATTCAACTCATCAGTCTGACCTCCACATCCTAACTTCTCCCAACCTTGCTCCTAGTCCCATCTCCAGCATAACAAGGTGTCAGCTTTACTGGTAATCAGGAAAATGCAAATTAAAGCAACCATAAAATAACATTTTAGCCCCATCAGAGTGGCAGAAATGTAAATCTCTGATAATATTAAATGTTAGTGAAAGTACAGGAATACTTTTTCTCTTATATGTTGCTGGGGTGTGGAGGTGGGGTCAGAAAAGCCTTTTTGAAGGTGATTTGGCAGTACCTATTCAAGTTTTAAATGCGACTAACCTAAAAAACAAATAATTCTATTCATTAGTATTCACTCTAGAAAAATATTGTCACATTGTACACAAAAAGGAATATATTACTAAAAACCATTAAACTGTACATTTAAACGGATGAATTGTGTGGTATGTGAATTATAGCTCAATAAATCCTTTATCTAAACAAACAAGAAAGGAATATATAAGGACTTTCATTGAAGTACTATCTTTTTTAGTATGGTAAAATGTATATACGATAAAATCAACCATTTTAAGTGTACAGTTCAGAGCATTAACACAATGTTAATTGTGCAATGTTGTGCACAGTATTGTACAACCATTCATCATTATCCATTTCCAGACTTTTTCATATTCGTAAACAGAAACTCTGTACCCATTAAACAATAATTCCCTATTCTCCCCTCCCTCCAGCCCTTGGACCTCTATTCTACTTTCTGTCTCTATGAATTTGCCTATTCTATGTACCTAATATAAGTGGAATCATAAAATATTTGTCTTAATGTGTCTGACTCATTTCACTTAGCATAAATTTTTCAAGCTTCATCCATTTTGGAGTATATATCAGAATTTCATAATATCATCCCTTTTTATGTCTTAATAATACTCCATTGTATGTATATTCCACAATTTTTTATCCAATCATCTGTTGATGGTCATTGAGTTGTTTCTATCTTTTAGCTATTGCAAATAGAGCTGCAATGAACATTAGTGTACAAGTATTTGTTTGCATCCCTGATTTCAATACTTTTGGGTATATACCTAGAAGAGAATTGTTAAATCATATGGTAATTCTATATTTAACTTTTTGAGGGGTCCTCAAACTGTTTTCCACAGCAGCTGCACCATTTTACACTTCTGACAGCAATGCAAGAGGGTTCCAATTTCTCCACATCTTAGCCAATACTTGTTATTTTTTTTAATAGCCATCCATATAGGTGTGAAGTGGTATCTCATGGTAAGTTAGATTTACATTTCCTTAATGACTAACAATGTTGAATATCTTTTCATTTGGTTTATAGGCCATTTGTATATCTTCTTAGAGAAATGTCTATTCAAGTAATTTGCTCATTTTTGAATTAGGTTGTTTGTTTTCTATTTTTGAGTTGTAGGGGTTTTTATATATTCTGGATATCAATCCCTTACCAATATATAATTTTCAAATATTATCTCCCATTCTGTGGGTTGCCTTTTCACTCTCTTGATAGTGTCCTTTGATGCACAAAGTGTTTTAAATTTGATGAAACCCAGATTATCTTTTCTTTTTCTTTTGTTGCCTGTGCTTTTGGTAAAAAAGTAAAACAGCCATCAATGGAGTCTGGGAAAATGAATGATACATCCATATTACAGGACTCTGTACGGCAGTTAAAAAGAATGAGGTAGGTCTATACATGGGAAGATGATCAAGACAAAGTGTTAGGTGAAAAATGCAAGTTGTAGCCCATTCACACAACACACACACACACACACACACACACACACACACACACACACTTATGGCATCCAGTGGCTTAGAGACTGAATGAATGTGCTCATATATGCCCTCATCCCAGGGCTCGTCCTGCTTCTTCAGTAAAATCAGTATGAACCAAGGCTCCTTAAAATGCAAAGAATATTAATTACAATATTTTGTTTCCAGCTACAAAGTAAATACAAAATCTAACACAATATCCAATCCCCAATCCTGTTCATACAAGGTCTCCCTGACCCCTGAGTTCTTGGAGATAAAGAGCTGGACCAAGATTTGTAGAGAAAATTCAGAGGCCACTACACTTGTCTGTATTTCTCCTTACATGATTATTCTCCATGATTCTATGATTTCCTTACATGATTTTTCTCAGTAAGTGTATGAGGACTCTATTTGTGATACCATGTGCCCTACTACTTCACATTTCCTGTTGTTGCCCTGAGGGACGGTTAAGAATTCTTTCTCTGTTCAGGCAGTTAGTGTGTTCCTCAAATATTGCTGAGCAGGAAGAATATCTGATCCGGTACACTTCGGAGCCAATTCCAGTTGGCTTGGTTGAAGGATCAAAAAGAATAAACAGATGCCAGTCTAATGAAACAAAACAGACCAAAACAAATAAAGAAAGAAAAGACAAGGTTTTTAAATCTTCAGGCAATATTGCATTTTAGACACGTGGTTTAATATGATGGTACATAGTAAAGCCTATCAAGGATGCTTCTATGTTACTAAGAAGGAGAGAGCTAAATAGATCAAGAAAATAATAGAACATTAGAGAGAGCTAAGAATGGATGTAAGGAAGTTAACGTTAAATTAGAAAAATCAACATAAGCTCATGATTTTGAAAGGTTTCCTCCATACATTACAGAAGGTAGCCACATTAGTTAGGTCTGAGCAAGAGAACTGGGCTACAAGGTTGTCCAGGGAGGAGGGAGAGGGGGCTCAACCTTTCCCTATACACACTTCTGTGCCATTTTGCACTTTTTATCATGTGCATGTTTTACCTGTTAAAAATGAATCAACAATGAATTAAAAATGAATCAATCACTAATGTTAAAGGCCCAAGCTATGTAATAAAAATGACTTGAGCAGCCTCTAGTGACATCCTAACTGCTATGAACTCTCATGAAAAATAACCTAATGTGCATCCCTAGCTAGCACCAAGACTCTGGACCATCACTCTGCTCTGAACTGAACTATACCAAAAATTTTCAAAGGGTAGCATGTACCAAATTTGGAGGGAAAAACATCAGGATATGTCTAGGACATCTTGCTTTTTCAAAAAGCAAGCAAGAGTAATCCTAATAATCATCCTTTCATTAAATACTTACTATGGTCCAAGACACTGTTCCAAGTGTTTTACATGAATTAATTTGTTTAGTCCTCATACCAACCCTACAAAGTAGGTACTATTATTAACAGCCCTATTTTATAGAAAAGGAAACTGAAGCAAAGAGAGGTTAAAGCCACTTACCCAAGGTCAGAATCCCTGCAAAGATGTCAGGGATAGTTTTTTTTAAGAACAATGAAGTCAAGCAGTGACAAATAAAAAAGATAATAGCTAAATAAAATAAGTCTCTGAGAAGAGTTTTCTATCCACAAGAATATTTTAAAGTGGTGAGTAATACAAAGTGTTTGGTAATATTTTGCATGTTTTATTGGTAGAAATAATTATTGACTTATTGGTTCTATTAGTAGAAACAAGTAGACATCCTCAGAAAATAACACTGATAATGATTATAATAAAAATAGTTAAATATTATTAAATGTTTACATGCACCAAACACTGTTTTAAGCAATTTGTATTATTTCATTTAATCCTTAAATGACCCTATGAGAGAGGGATAGTATTATTATCCCCATTTTACAGTGGAAAAAACTGAGACATAATAAGGTTAAATAGCTGATCAAGAATCAAGCTATTGACAACTAGGAAGTGTTAAGTCAAGGTGTGAATGAATCCAAGCAGTGTAGCTTCAGAGCCCACACTCTAAAATATTACCCTGTATTATCTCACCATGTGTTTCAGCAAGCTACTGGGAGATACAAGAATGATGAATTAGAAAATACTATACGATGTTGGCTTTCTTGCAATTAAAAGAAACAGGACAAAACTAAGAGGATACTGTACAGAGGAAACTGACTGAGGTTATGTGGGAAAAGTTTTGAATTGGGAATAAAAGGAGATACACTGAGTTGCCACGGACCTGCTGTTTCTCCCACTGACCAGGCCTTAATAAACCCAGTGTTCATTAATCCATGTGACTGTTCTAGGTCACCCATGGACACTGCAAGATGGTCCTGGGCTCGGGACTGCAAAGTTCATTAACTCCTAATGGCTTTGGGGAATGAACACAGGTTACTAAGTGATTGTGTTCACTTACTAATAAGATTGTTCTCCCCACTCCTTAACACTCCCGTGGGATCTACTTATTGCTCCCTGAACAAATCAAGGATTTCTATTCTTCTGTACTTTTACTTAAGCTGTTTCCTCTGCCTATAATGCTTGTCACTACTTCTGCCCTACCACCACCTTTTCTATAGCTGTAAAACTTCTACCTATCCCTCAAAATCCCATTTGAATATCATTGCCTATGTCAGCTTACACAAATGAATTAGTGAGTTCCTCTACTGCTCTCTAATTCTTGTTATTACTTCATATGTCTGTCCACCATCCCTACTCCTCATTAGACTGTGAGCACTTTGAGGGAACAGATTGTGCTGCATTTGATTCACCTTCTTTACCCCTGGTGCCTAGTGCAGTGCCAAGATGGGGAAAGTCAAAAGCAAATGTTAAATTTTTATCATCATCATCATTGTATCTTCATCCCAAAGGCCCACATTTTGCCTGCATAGTCATGGGGCTGATGTGGGGTATCTACAGGTTAACAGCTCACCAAAGCATGGCCTTTGGAACCAGGTAGAAAGACATGAGTTTAAATCCCAACTTTAACATTTACTAGCTATGTAAACTTGAGTAAGTCACTTCACTTCTCTGAGCTTCAGTTTCCTCATCTATAAAACAGAGGTAAATAACTGGACCTTCTTCACAGAGTTGTTGTAAGGATGCCATGTAAATGTGTGTAGATCACACAGTGTACAATAGGCGCTTAAATAGTAGTTCTTATTATTAGGGCAGTGTACCTGTGGTTCCAGTGGAGACCTGTATCTGCATGGGCCCAACTATTTGCCCATATCACCCATTCTCCCAGCAACTCCACATCAGAAGTATTGTGTCAAGCTGTCATTAGGCGCTCAAACAGGCCCACAGACTGACAAAGGAGCCAGAGTATTAATCTCTGAAATGCTTAATCATGATATCCTGCCATGGAGACAGTAGCCCATTTGTTCAGAAAGAGAAACACTTAGTCCCTAATTTCTCAGAGGTCTCCAATATAACTGTTTTATTTGTTGTTGTTATTGTTGTTTTTAACATCTTTATTGGAGTATAATTGCTTTACAATGGTGTGTTAGTTTCTGCTTTATAACAAAGTGAATCAGTTATACATATACATATGTCCCCATGTCTCTTCCCTCTTGTGTCTCTCTCCCGGCCACCCTCCCTATCCCACCCCTCTAGGTGGTCACAAAACACCGAGCGGATCTCCCTGTGCTATGCAGCTGCTTCCCACTAGCTATCTATTTAATGTTTGGGAGTGTATATATGTCCATGCCACTCTCACACTTTATCCCAGCTTACCCTTCTCCCTCCTCGTATCCTCAAGTCCATTCTCTAGTAGGTCTGCGTCTTTATTCCTGTCTTGCCCCTAGGTTTTTCAGGACCATTTTTTTTTTTAGATTCCATATATATGTGTTAGCATACAGTATTTGTTTTTCTCTTTCTGACTTACTTCACTTTGTATGACAGACTCTAGGTCCATCCACCTCACTACAAAAAACTCAATTTTGTTTCCTTTTACGGCTGAGTAATATCTCATTGTATACATGTGCCACATCTTCTTTATCTATTCATCTGTTGACGGACACTTAGGTTGCTTCCATGTCCTGGCTATTGTAAATAGAGCTGCAATGAACATTTTGGTACATGACTCTTTTTGAATTATGAATTTCTCAGGGTATATGCCCAGTAGTGGGATTCTTCGGTTGTATGGTAGCTCTATTTGTAGTTTTTTAAGGAACCTCCATACTGTTCTCCATAGTGGCTGTATCAATTTACATTCCCACCAACAGTGCAAGAGGGTTCCCTTTTCTCCACACCTTCTCCAATAAAGTTTGTAGATTTTTGGATGACGGCCATTCTGACTGGCGTGAGATGATATCTCATTGTAGTTTTGATTTGCATTTCTCTAATGATTGATGATGTTGAGCATTCTTTCATGTTGTTGGCAATCTGTATACCTTCTTTGGAGAAATACCTACTTAGGTCTTCTGCCCATGTTTGGATTGCATTGTTTGCTTCTTTGATATTGAGCTGCATGAGCTGCTTGTAAATCTTAGAGATTAATCCTTTGTCAGTTGCTTCATTTGCAAATATTTTCTCCCTTTCTGAGAGTTGTCTTTTTGTCTTCTTTATGGTTTCCTTTGCTGTGCCAAAGCTTTTAAGTTTCATTATGTCCCATTTGTTTATTTTTGTTTTTATTTCCATTTCTCTAGGAGGTGAGTCAAAAAGGAAATTGCTATGATTTATGTCATACAGTATTCTGCCTATGTTTTCCTCTAAGAGTTTGATAGTGTCTGGCCTTACATTTAGGTCTTTAATCCATTTTGAGTTTATTTTTTTGTATGGTGCTAGGGGGTGTTCTAATTTCATTCTTTTACATGTAGCTGTCCAGTTTTCCCAGCACCACTTATTGAAGAGGCTGTCTTTTCTCCACTGTATATTCTTGCCTCCTTTATCAAAGATAAGGTGACCCTATGTGCATGGGTTTATCTCTGGGCTTTCTATCCTGTTCCATTGATCTATCTTTACGTTTTTGTGCCAGTACCATACTGTCTTGCTTACTGTAGCTTTGTAGTATAGTCTGAAGTCAGGGAGCCTGATTCCTTCAGCTCCATTTTTCTTTCTCAAGATTGCTTTGGCTATTTGGGGTCTTGTGTGTTTCCATACAAATTGTGAAATTTTTTGCTCTAGTTCTGTGAAAAATGCCATTGGTAGTTTGATAGGGATTGTATTGAATCTGTAGATTGCTTTGGGTAGTAGAGTCATTTTCACAATGTTGATTCTTCCTATCCAAGAACATGGTATATCTCTGCATCTATTTGTATCATCTTTAATTTCTTTCATCAGTGTCTTATAATTTTCTGCATACAGATCTTTTGTCTCCTCAGGTAGGTTTATTCCTAGATATTTTATTCTTTTTGTTGCCGTGGTAAATGGGAGTGTTTTCTTAATTTCATTTTCAGATTTTTCATCATTAGTGTATAGGAATGCCAGAGAGTTCTGTGCATTAATTTTGTATCCTGCTACTTTACCAAATTCATTGATTAGCTCTAGTATTTTTCTGGTAGCATCTTTAGGATTCCCTATGTATAGTATCATGTCATCTGCAAAGAGTGATAGCTTTTTTCTTCTTTCCCAATATAACTGTTAATGTTTCTCATGGCATCAACAAAAGCTCCATTTGGAAATGTGAGTCTGAGAGACCAAAGTGTACCTAACATGGACAAAGATGACTCTCTGCTTCTCCACTAACCTGACTTCTGAACTCAGCTGTATCACTAACTGGTAAAGTTTCCTCCCCTTTCTGGACCTCATGTTCCCCAGATGTGCAACAAAACTGTTCGATCAGGTGGTCTGTCTAGGCCCTATCAGCTCTGAGACTCCACAGTTCTCTTTTCCCTCCTTCTCTGCATGCCCTTCTGCCCTTGGTTAATTCTAAACTCAGAAGAGCCAAGGTGGGATCCAATGATCAAATGACAGAAAGGATGCAATCTCTACAACAGGAAGTGGCTACCTCTAAAAGTGGAGCAGTAAGGCCCTGGTCCTTGACCTTCTAAGGCATGGCATGTGTGCCTACACATGCATGCTTAAGGTGATGGGGGAGAGGGTGTCACCTCCTAAGTGGGGAAGGAAGACAGAGAGAAACAAAGGTAAGAGGTTCTTCCAACAGTGCTAATAGTTCTGGCAGTCAGTGTGTCACCAAAAAGTAGCCAGGCTTGGCCCAGGACTTTGACCTATCCAACTCACTCCACATTGACCTATGAAAGAAAGGAATCCAAGGGAGGCATGAATCCTGGCCTCCAGAACTGCAGCTGGCATCTGCTTCCAAAAGCCAGTTGATAAGAAAGACTGTCCCATCCACTCCCAAAGGTTCAAGCAAAAACTTTAGGTACCATGGGCTGGAAGAAACTTGTCAAAGGAGAGAATAGAACTAGCATTTGTTGAACACCTCGCTGTCTCCGCATAAGCACATAGTAACTCTGGTACAACCCAAGTAAAGCAAGGTGGAAAATGCCTGCTTGGCTGTAAAAATGCAGAGGGGATTTGTATTTTAGGAGCTATGGATATCTTATTTTCTAAGGAGAGCATTGTCAAGAAAATAGTTGTCTAAATGTGACTCTTCTGGTAGAGGATACAGGGACTAAATGTCTGATAGAGTGAAATGGCAGGGATGGGCTAACAGTAGATCTAGCTAAGTAGCAGGAATGCGAATTAAGTGTCTATGGTGCAGTTCAGTGAGAGGAAAGAGAGAGAAGCTACTCTTCAGAAGCAAAGTGGCAGAGAGAGAGGTTAAGTGGTAGAGAGAGGTATTGAGGGAGAAGATGGGGACACAGAAGGCAAATGAGGGTTTAGAGAGAAGATGGGAGCTTGAAAGAGGAAGGGGACCACAGCCAAAAGATGAGGAGCTGGCATGGGTCCACGGGCTAAGTGAGGAAAAGAAAGAGTTGGGAGTTATATAAGAGGGCAAGAAGGAGGTAACTGGGGCCAGAGGAAAAGGAGGGTTTTGTCCACAAAATTGATGGTTCAGCAATGGGAAAGAAAAGAAAAGAAAAATGTGGGGCTGAGGAGACAGTGGCTTAGAAGGTAGTTAAAAATATATGAGGGACTGGAGATTAAAGAAATGGATAAGTGCTGAGCAAGAGGGAATTCCTACATGAGGTGACTAGAGCTTTGTAAGAGGTAAGAAGCACTGTCGAGGCTCAGTCATGTGATACTGTTAATTGATAGACAAGGCTAAGTTAAGCCTGGAAGGCATGGGGGTGGATGGGATGGAAAGGAAGGGATGAAAGAGCAGGGAAAAGGAAGATTTTAGTGAGCAAATGTGGGCAACCCAGGGAGTTAGAGTAAATGATGGAATAATGGATTGGTGTGCAAATGGGGTCTAAGAGAATGGACGGGACCTCAGGGAAGAGGTACAATTAACAGTAGAGAAGGGGGCTCATTGAGGAAAGAGAGTTCAATGATAAGGAGGACTCACTGGGGAAATGGGAGCTCTGTGAGTGATTAGGGTTCAGTGATAAGGGACCTCAAGAATGGGAGAGACTTCAGTGATGAAGAAAGTGGAAAAGGGAATTCACTGGGGCAGAGGCTTAGTGACAGCGGTGTGGACTATTTGAAGGTTTGAAAGTATATATGAGACAGACTTCCAGTCTGTACTGGATTATATAGACACATTTCTCCATGATCTGCCCTACTAAAGACAACTATAAATCCTGGGAATAATGTAGGAGGAAACCAGAGGAGAACTTTGAAAGGTGGTAAGAAGAAGGTAACCAGATTAAGGACTCCAGAACTAAAAGAGCACCACCACAGCAGGGAATCTTATAATGCTCCACCCAACAGAAGACAGACCAAACCCAGCATTTCACGACCTTCAATCTAGCAACAGAAGGAATCTCAGGTACAATCACTCTTTCCCTGGATTGAAACGGAGTCCCACCAAAAACAGCAGTACCAGCAAGTAGGATATAGATTGAGAGTCCCACTGATAATAAGCCTCCAGGTGAAGCATTCTTCTTCTTCACTGAGGCTGACGCTACCTACCACCCCAAGAGACTACCAGGGCAGACAGGCAGACAGAACCACAGTACCAACAAGAGAGACTCAGCTACACCAAGTGGCCTATTCAGGAATCCTCTGTGTTCCCACAAACCTGAGAGTACCTTTTTTCTCACAGAGAGGAGAAGCCACCTCCCTAAGTAGCTGGGGGTCATCCATAAGGAAATCCAGCTATTACCACTGAGCTGGTGAAGCTTCTTTGTCACCATGAGCCTCAGAATCCAGTCCCCCACCAGATATATTGAGCTGCCAGGAGGCACCAGCAAGTGAGGAGGTGGTTCACTGGAACAAGCAGCCCTGCCCAAGAAGCCTTGTTGCCCCCAAAGCACCAGATAAACCAGGCAGACCATTATAGCACCACAAAGGCTCTGAAAATCAAACTGTCATTGGAATCACAGCCCACAAAACTAGGCAAGGGCCTGTGCGCTAAACCTAAACATGGTGAATCCTTATTAAAGGAAAACATTTAAATAAGACACAGAATCACCAAGCATAACAGGTAATATGTCTAAGGTACACTGAAAACCACCCATCATACCAAAAATCAGGAAAATCACAACCTTAATGAGAAATGACAATCAACAGATGCTAACACAAAGATGAATCAGTTGTTGAAATTATCTAACAGAGATTTTAAAACAACCATCATAAAAATGCTCCAAAAAGCAATTACATAATCTCTTGAAACAAATGAAACAACTTAACATCTCAGAAAATAAATAGAATTTGTAAAAGAGAACCAAATAGAACTAAAAATACATGAACTGAAATTTAAAAATAGTTGAATGGGCTCAATAGTAGAGTGGAAATGATAGAGGATAGAATCAGTGAAAATTACAAAATGCTGATAAAAAATCAAAAGAGACCTAAATTAATAGAGAGCCATAAAACATTCATGGATTGGAAAGTATATCACAGTAAAGATGTCAAATCTCCCCAAATTGATCTATCCCGACAAGGATTTTTGTAGACATAGACAAGCTTACTCTAAAATATGTATGGAAAGTCATAGGCCCTAGAATAGCTAAAACAATCTTGGGGGAAAAAAACAAGAATGAAGAGGAAGAAATCACTGTACTCACTATTACTAGATAGCTACAGTAATCAAGATAGTGTGGTATTGGTGGAGGGATAGACACATAGATCAATGAAACAAAATAGAGAAACCAGAAATAGACATACACAAATATACGCAACTAATTTTTTTTTTTTAAAAAAAGATGCAATAGCAATGCAGTGAAAGAAGGATTGGCTTTTAAACAAATGGAGCTGGGATAACTGGATATCCATAAGTAAAAAACAAACAAAAAGAGCCTAAACCTTGCATTCTATAAATAAGTTAACTCCAAGTGGATCATGGACATAAATGTAAATCTTAAAACTGTAAACATTTTAGAAAAAAATAGGAGAAAATCTTGGGGGTCTAGAGGTTGGCAAAGACTTCTTAGACGACACTGAAAGCATGAATCATAAAAGAAAAAAATCAACAAAGTGGACCTCATTAAAACTTAAAACTTTTGCTCTGTGAAAAGCTATGTGAAGTAGATGAAACGGCAGCTAACAATTGGGAATAAATACTTGCAAACCTCATATATGACAAAAGACTAGTATATATACCATGTAAAGAATGTCCAAAACTCAACAGTAAAACAAAAACATCCCAATAGGAAAATAGGCAAAAGACATAAACAGACATTTCACCAAAGAAGATATATAGGTGGCCAATAGGCACATGAAAAGATATTCAACATAAGGCATTAGGAAAATTCAAATTAAAACCACAATGAGATATTACTATCAGAATGGCTAAAATAAAAAAAATAGTGACAACATCAAATATTGGTGAGGATGCTTAAAAAGTGATCATTCATACAATGAAACAGGACACATACACTGCCAATGGGAAAGTAAATGGCACAGCTACTCTGGGAAACAGTTTGGCAGTTTCTTAGAAAATTAAACATGCAATTAACATACTACTTAACAACTGCATTATTGGACATTTACAGAAAAATTAAAACATATGTTGACGCAAAGCCTATATAACAATGTGTATAACAGATTTATTCACATAGTCCCAAACTGGAAATATCCCTGATATCTTTAAACAGGTGAATTGTTAACTGTTGTACCTCTATACCATGGAATAGTATTCAGAAATAAAAAGGAATGACCTATTGACACATTCCATAACTTGGATGGATCTGAAGGGAATTGTGCTGAGTGAAAAAAGCCAATCTCAAAAGATCATAAAGCTGTATGATTCCAATATAACATTCTTGAAATGACAAATTTTTATAAATGGGGAACAGATTAATTGTTGCCAAGGTTTGGAGGTAATGGTGGGAAGGAGGTGGGTATAGTTATAAACAGGCAACAGAGGGATCCTTGTGGTGATACAACTGTTCAGTATCTTGACTGTGATTGAGGATATATGAGCCTACAAGTATGATAAATACACACACAAATTAGTATTAGTACAACTGGGGAAATCTGAATAAGATTGGTGGATTATATCAATGTCAGTATTCTGGTTGAAAATGTTGTCATTGGGAAAAGTGGGTAAAGGGTACACAGGATCTCTCTCTATTATTTCCTATATCTGCATGTGAATCTACAATTACCCCCAAATTTTCAACTAAAGAGAAAAAGGAAAAGAAAGAAATTATAAGTGGTATCACAGGACAAGAAGCAGTGGTTGAAGATAGCCAGGCATGGCACTCATGGAGGAGTAGGGATTGCTGGGAGTGGGAGGTGAGACTAGGGGAATCCAAGAACTAGGAATGAGTTATTTCAGACTGGGGTGGGGTGAGGAGTTTGTAATGTAAGGCATTAAGTGGGATTTCTCTCGGTGTCCTTACCTTCAGTGTCCACAGTCCTCAGGCCTGGCACTCGGCCACACAGGCTACTGTAGAATCAACCTCAATAAGGCCTCTGGGGCTGCCGAAACCAGGGACTGTGACAATATCCCCCAGTGATGAAACTAATAAAAATGTAATACTCTGGGCACACCAGTTAACAACAATCATGCATGACAGCTGATGATGTTTTGCATATATAGTAATGGTTTGTCTGTCCCAGAGTTCTACAACAGCCTCTCTTCCTGTCTGCTGGCTGGAACCTGTAAGCCAAATTTCAGAGCCTTGAACCTTTCCTCACACTCTGAGGAAGGTTTGGACTCAAAGGGAA
Source organism: Grampus griseus (assembly GCF_964374135.1). NCBI lineage: Eukaryota > Metazoa > Chordata > Mammalia > Artiodactyla > Delphinidae > Grampus > Grampus griseus. The sequence goes on from NC_138999.1 coordinate 52,425,148, forward strand.
ATGCTTGGAATGGGTATATTCACTTCCTATTGCTGCTGTAACAAATTACTGAAAATTTCACAGTTTAAAACAACACAACACAAATTTATTATCTTACATTTCTGGAGGTGAGAAGTCCAAAATCAGTCTTACAGAGTGAAAATCAAGGCGTCATTCCTTCTGGAACATAGAGCTGCATTCCTTTGGAGGCTCTAGGGGAGAACTTTTTCCTTTGCCTTTTTCAGCTTCTGAAAGCCATCTGCATTCCTTGTCTCAAGGCCTCTTCTTCCATCTTCTAAATCAGCAGAGTAGCATCTTCCAGTCTCTCTCTGACTCTGACCCTCCTGCCTCCATCATGACATCTCTTTCTGTTTTCCTACCTCTGTTGTTCCTTTATAAAGACACTTGTGATTATGTTATGCCCCCTCAGATAATACAGGATTAACCCCCAATCTCAAGATCCATAAATCAGTCACATCTTCAAAGTCCCTTTTGCCATAAAAGGCAACATATTCATAGGTTCTGGAGATTAGGATGAGGACATCTTCGTGTGGCCATTATTTTGAGTAGCACAGTGGGGAAAGGAGAATCAATGCTTAGACTGTCCCCTAAGTACACTCTGAGAGACAGACAGAAGATAGAGTGCAGGATACTGAGTTATGGCAAGAGAAGAACTTGAGTCCCACCTTCTCAGATTTCCCAGTTTGACTAAACATGGGTTTTAAGTACCTCTGCTAGGGCAGAACACATAGCAGAGGAAGCACATACAAGGAAGGCCCTATATCCTTCCTTGGAGGGTCCTCCACAGCCTCTCTCATTTAAGTCAGCACTGGACTTCCAGAGGTACCTTCGGGACCCAGTTCAAAAGTGAGCTGTCCATGAAATTTCACATGATCCTTTTCTGCCCCTTCCCACACCGGTCAGATGTAACTCATCATCTAGATTTCATAGCACACACATAAGACTTCCACTTAGGTCCTCTAAATTTTGCCTCTAAATCAATAGGCAAATAAGGGGTTATTGTGCTGGCTGGGGTAATTGAGCCTGATTATCAAGGAGAAATTGTACTGTTACTTCATAGTGGAGGTAAGGAAGAGTATGTCTGGAGTACAGGAGATTCCTATGGCAGTGGTCCCCAACCGTTTTGGCACCAGGGACTGGTTTCGTGGAGGACACATTTTCCACGGACGGGGGGAGTGGGGATGGTTTAGGTGGTAATGCCAGTGATGGTTCAGGTGGTAATGCGAGTGATGGGGAGCGATGGAGAGCAGCAGGTGAAACTTCACTCGCTGATTGCTGCTTACCTCCTGCTGTGTGGCCCAGATCCTAATAGGTGGAAGACTGGTATTGGTCCACGGCCTGGGGGTTGAGGACCCCTGTCTTATTGCATCTCTTACTATTACCATGCCCTGTGATTAAAGTCAATGGAAAACTACCCAACCCAGGTAGGACTACTAATGGCCCAGACTCTTCAGAAATGAAGGTTTGGGAACTTCCTTTGTGGTCTAGTGGGTAAGGCTCTACCCTCCCAATGCAGGGGGCTCGGGTTTAATCCCTGGTCAGGGAACTAGATCCCACATGCATGCCACAACTAAGAATTTGCATGCCACAACTAAGAAGTCTGCATACGACAGCTAAGAAACCTGCATGACACAACTAAGACCCAGCACAGCCAAAATAAATAAAATAATAAATAATTTTTTTTTAAATGAAGGCTTGGGTCATCCCATCAGGTAAAGAACTACAGCCAGCTGAGGTGTTTGTTGAGAGCAAAATGAATACTGAATGGATAGTGGAAGAAGGTGGTTATGAATACCAGCTATGACTATGTGACCAGTTATAGAAATGAGTACTGTAATTATCATGAGTATTTCTGTCGCATTTTGTTATAAATAAGTTTGTGTGTGTGTTTCTTCCTGGATGTTTTCACTAAATTTACATTTTAATCAGTAAAGCAGATTTTCCTCCATAATGTGGGTGGGCCTCATCTAATCAGTTAAAGGCCTGAATAGAAGGCCCCAAGTAAAAGACAATTTTTCCAGCAGACTGCTTTCATATTTTACCTGGAACTTCAGCTCTTCCTCCTTCATAGCATTCTAAATGGAACATTGACTCTTCTTGGGTCTTCAGCCCACTGGTGAACTCTGCAGATTGGATTTTCCAGCCTCCACAATTACATGAACCAATTCCTTATAATAAATCTCTTTATGTATATGTATAAATACAAATATGTATTGGTTATGTTTCTTTGGAGAACCCTGACTAATACAGACAGAGAAGGGGGAGAACAATTTTAAGTTAGAAGAGACCATGTCTTTCTCCACTACTGGAGTAGGAGACCCTTGAAGGCAAGGACTGGGTCTGTCTCTTCCCTATATCCTGAGGACTCAGCACAATACCTGGGACAAAGTAGGCACTTAAGTAATGTCTATCAAGCAGATGAGAATTAAATTAATTGATCAATAAATCCTAGGCTTAGTCAGTGGAGCATGGGACTATTCTAGCACCTTAAAGAAGTTCTATTGGCTAGGCTTCCTAGTGCGGCCATGAATCCACAGTGTAAGAAACAAGTTCATCAAAAATAGTTCAACACTTTCTGGATAACTTGAATAGATCAACACAATGTAGTGGCTCTTAACCTAAATTTAAAACTATTCTGTCACAAGCATCATAATAAATGGAAACAACTTTTAGAAGTAATGTACTTCATCTCTCTGCCTCAAGCAACACTGTACTCAAGTCCTTTCAGAAGCTTTTACACAGCAACAGGAAGGATGATCCAAGAATCGGCCTCAGTCCTCTAATACAGTATCACTACTAATCTTCAAGTTGTTCTAAACTAAAATCTTCCTAAATATAACAAGAACAAACATTCACTGGGCACATATCATGTGCCAGATTTTTTGCTTAGATATTCACATATATTAATTACTTTAGCCCTCAGAACAGCCCTAAGAAATAGGTACTAGTCTTTTTCCTAGTTTATAGAAGAGGAAATTGAGATACAGAATGGTTAAGCAATTTGTCTGCAGTCATACAGGTAATAAGTAGCAGACCTAGCAGGATAGCAGGCTGTCTAGCTCCAGAGGCCATACTCTCAACCATTATGCTCTAATTATATACTAGTCACTTTTCTTAAATAGTAGGTCACAAACCCAATTGTCATAATGCAGAAATCCAGCTTCATCTTGGATCCCTAAGTGAGGTATATTTGTTTACTGGGGAGAAATGAAAGGGAGTTGAGCAGTGGTCAATATGGCAAGTCATATTGGAACCCAAGGAAAAATCAATAATATTAATCCTGTCCTTATTTAAAATTTTGATATTTTGTTAGATGTGGATTTTTACACTAATTTCAGTCTTTTAAAATATTGTATTAAAATATTATTTATCCTTATCATTGAGTTCTTTTTGGCATCCTTCTTAAATTGTGTGCCTTACTCACCTCACCCTAGTCCAGCCCTGGAATTAAGTGGGGCAGAAGGAAATAAAGAACATCTCTGATCACTTTCCTCTGTCCAGTGCTGCTTTCTCTGTGGACCTGGAGCACCTATTTCCTGGGTGACCCAGACAATGATGGGGCCTGGCTTTATGAGGACAGCTATGGAGACCTCCCTGGCTACCACAACATACCTTTGGTTAAGCTAAAAGGACCTCTGAGGGCATCCAATTCAATTTTCTTATTTCCAGAGGAAGAAACTAAGGCTTAGAGATGTGAGAGAAGAGAAAGTTCCCCAAGTTACCCAAGGCCAGGGCTACAGCTCAGTGCTTCTCACTCCTCATTTAGTACTCTTTCAATGGATTACCATCAGAAAGGATCTTTGGGTCCTGTGGTATAATAAAAGTTAAATATTTGGTCCATATCCCTTGTTCCTGGTACATGAGCTCATAAGTCCCTTGGAAACTCCAGTGACAAGAGTATCTTTTATATGCTAATGATATAACTGATGAATGGGAGCCCCTAGGTAGCTTCAGGATGGGGGCTGGTCACCAAAAAGACCAAACCATGTGATTAGAGAGTTAGAACTCCAACCTCCCAGGAGAGGAGAAAGGTCCAAGATTGAGGGCAGTCACCAAAGGCCAATGATGTAATCAACTGTGCCAGCAAAATGAAACTTCCATAATCCACCCCCCCACCACCAAACAACAGGGTTTGGAGAGCTTCCTTCCAAGTTAGTGAACACATTGAGGTGTTGGGAGGGTAATGTGCCTAGAGAGGTTATGGAAGCTCTACACCCCTCCCCCCCCATACCTTGTCCTTTGTATCTCTTCCATTTGGCTGTTCCTGAGCAGTATCCTTTATAATAAACCAGGAAAAGCAAGTGAGGCACTTTCCTGAGTTCTGTGAGGTGTCCTAGTAAATTATAGAACCTTTGGGGTAGTGGGAACCCCAAAATTTGTAGCCAAGTAAGACAAAAGTGTAAGTAACCCAGGGACCTGATACTTAAGACTGTTGTCTAAACTGAGGGCAGTCCTGTAGGACTGAGCTCTTAAACCTGTGTAGTCTGATATTAATTCTGTATAGTTAGTGTCAGAATTTAATTGAATTGTAGGACACCACTTGGTGTCATAGAATCAGAGAATCAAAGAATTGGTTGGTATCAGGAGGGGAAGAAAACCTACCAGGTCCTTACCCCAGCCAGGCTGGAGATGGAAACCCCCACCTGTCTGACTCCAGAGCCCAATTTCTGGGCATATGCCAAGTGCTTGGGTAAGGAAAACTCCTTCAAGGAACGTTTTGGCTTCTAGGAGAGTGAGGTTCATCTGGTTCTAAAGTTCATAGTGAGCTACAGGAATGCTGGTGGCATAACAATTTCATGACATATATATAACTCCCAGATCTGAGTTCCCCACAATCTGAAGCCCCCATAATATGTAGCCAAGGATAGGGCTGAGAAGAACAGCCTCTACTGATCTTGTTCTCCTGGTAAAATGCAAATGGAAATTTGCAAGCTCTTCCAGGTCCCTGAGATAACATATCTTTGCCATATGAGCAAGGAAATCTGCTCTCAACACTGGACTTTTCTCCCATTCCAAACACTCTTGAAAACCCCAATACCTCAGGGCTTCAGAAGATAATTATCACTCTGGTACTCCCCGATAGTTGCCAACTTGATGTCATGGTTATTATCAGGCCCACTAGGACCCCTGCCTTTTAGGACTCTTTTGAACTTTTGCCAGGATGTCTACCACCTAATCTATTCATCTTGCAGTTCCCGAAGCCTGGTGTGCTGATTGTTGTCTTCACACCTTTGCCCTCTCTTGGTCTGGAAAGAGGTCTCCAATCTTATACCTCTCACTCACCCACAAACACACACCGTTTTCAGAACTCCTGATCATTTTTCAAAGAACACCTCCTCTGGGATTCAGGATCCAGTCTGTTACCCTTATTTCTTCAAACAGAGTGAAGCACTTCTTCTACAGACCTGGGTTCAATCTTTTTTCTTAGGATGTATCACATTGATCTGATTCCTCATTGGTTTATTGTTCTCTCCTGATTAGACTGTGAACTGCTTGAGAGAACATTTATCTTTTTAAATTCTGAATCCCAACACCCAGCTCAGTTCCTGGAACATAGTCTGTCTTCTGAATAAAGAAATTAATGAATAAACAAATGAACTTATTGAATGACTTAGAGAAAATCATTTCAGTTCCCTGTAAATTTGCAAGGTCCAGAATAGGGATCATTACTGTCTCACAACTTTTTGAGGACAAATTAATTATTTCCAATTTAAAAATTCTGGCAAAATTATAGAGATCAAAAGCAAATGAGTGGCTGCCAGGGGAGGGGGGGGCAGCACTGACTAGAAAGGGACATGAGGGAACTTTTTGGGGTGACGAAAATGTTCTATATCATGATTGTGTTGGAGGTTACATGACTCTACATGTTTTTCAAAATGCATCAAATTGTACGCTTAAACTTGGTGAGTTTTATTATGTGTAAATTGTATATTATTGGTAATAAAGCTGAACCAAAATGGTTTGGATTCTCAGGAAGAAAGGAGCTTTAAAACCCAAGGCTGTGAATGTAATACAGTTAGATGTACTAAAGTTAACACAGACTTGATAATCAAGACACCCAGGTTCCAACGCTGGTTCTGCTAATGCTAGCTAATCTTAAGGTTGTTTAAGATCAACTTGAGACTTATTCTCTGCCTCTGTTAAATAGAGACAACAATACCTGCCTTGCCCTCCCAGGACATGAGGCTCCAAAGAGATAATGGGTGTGGCTGTATTTAAAAAACTCAACACATATTATTGTGATCAGAATCTCTACTCTGTACAGAAAAATTTAAACGGATCCAGAGACTTTGCCTAGAACCCAGAGTCAAGGGAAACACACTGGATCCTGAAACTCAAAGCTCATCATCCCCAACTCCTCTAAACAAATTTCTCCTCATCGACTGATTAATAAATTTCCTTTGGAAAAATGTTTTCTCAGCCTAGCCTTGGGCGGAAGAGGCTGGCTAATTTTAACTTTGGGGAGAAAGTTTGGTTGGCGTTTGACATGTGGGTTGCAGAAGAGAAAAGGAACCACTGAGGGGGAGCCAACATTTTTCCCTCAGAGTGTGGTGACCTGGGTACTGGTCTTGCCTCCAGTGTATCTCTACCAGAGCTTCCTGACTTGATGGCATGAGGCCACTGTCATAGTACATTTTCCTGTCAGAGATCATCAGCTGATGTTCAGTGTGCCAAGGCCAAGGCCAGCCAAGCTGGGACCCTAGAGAAGGCAGCAGATGGTGGGGGTGATGGAGGCAGAATGTGGGTAAAATAGGTATCAGGTCACTGGGCTTAGAGCCACAAGTAGGTCCACCTTCAGTCTGATATCAGCTTGCTTTTTGACCTTGGGAAAGTCTTTTCTTTTTTTCTCAGCTTCATTTTTTCATCTAAAAAGTGTAGATAATACAGTCTTCACAGGTAATAAGTGGTATTATTTGTCAAAAGTGCTCTCTTAGCTATAAGGTATGCACACATATAAAAAAGGCTCCCTTTGACTCCTGGCACTGTTAACAGGAGACCAGGTTGAACTGAGTATTGCCATGGGATAGGGAGAGTGGCTCTCTCCTCGTCATAACATCTACCATCTGACCAGACCACCTCCCTTTGCTCTGCCTATTTCATCCCTTCCCATCCTTCAGGGCCAAACTCAAATTCCACTCCCTCTAAGAAGTCTTGAATATTGTAGGCCACCACTAGACTCCTCTTTTTAACTTATCTTGGATTAGTCCCGTGAAAAAGTGTGTTGCTTCAAACTCTGGATTCTCCAGGGATGTGAAAGGCAGAGCAGAGTTCTAGGTCCTACATTTTGATTTGGAGTCATACAGAGGGTTTGGGTCCTGGTTCTACCATTTACTAGCAGGGTGACATTAGATAAAGTCATGTTCCCACTTTGAGCCTCAGCATTTTCATGTACAAAAGGAGGATAATATTTATTGACAGGTCTGTTATGAGGTCAAATGAAATGTTGGATTTGAAAGCATTTTGTAAAATTTCACAGAGATTTAAGCCATTTTTATTACTATTATTACTATCATAAAAGGACCAAGGACTGACCAGGACTGCAAAAACAGTTGCCTAAGTATTTCAAGTACTGTGGATACCATAGAGTTCCCCAAGTGCTCTTGGTGATTTCCATCATTCCCTTTAACCATTGAGCCTGGACACTGTACCCTGCTGGAACCACCTCCCTAGATTTCACCCCTTGAGGCCTTACAAAGTCTGGCTTCCCCAAAGAAAGGGCCTTCTCACAAATGACCAGTTGCTGCCTTTGAGCATACAAAAATTACTGATTAGGAGGATGCTGATCATTTGTTCTCTGAGTAAAAACAGGACCAGCATGGAGACCTGGCTGAAATAAAAAACAGGTGTTCAGACATGCCTGTTGATGCCCTTTGTATTAGGAGTAATGGGCCAGCCTAAATCTGGACCAAGAAACACAAGTGAGGGTAGACTGGCAAGAAGACAAGTGAGCAGAGGCAGCAAACAGAAGGCCAGCCCAGTACCATGGAACTTTCCCTCTGGACCTCACTTTGCAACTCACAAACTAAAACAAAACAAAACAAAAAATCTCTTAACTTCATGACACATTTCCCTGACCAAGAGTTTCTGTCATGAAACAGGCTTGAACTGCTGTGACTAAAAGTCTATTTCTGAGCAAGAATATTCAAGTTGGAGGGTAGTGATAGTGAAAGCTAAGTCACTAGGCCAGATACCTCTGGGAATTGCATTCTTAGCTGTAACTTCTCACCAGGGTTTAACCACAGAGCTGTAGATACTTGCTCCCACACAGACAGACTCATGCAGACACACAGACAAACTAGAAGGCAGGCATCTGCACACATCTCAAGCAAAAAGATGCAAACGAACAGGCCCATAGGTCCAAACACATACAAAAAAGCACCAGATGTCAAAATACCCAAAGATAAACTCAGATAAAAGGCTATCTATATAGAGAGGTATAGATATATAGATAGGGAGAGAGAGAGGCACTTAGAAGCAGAGAGTTAGGAAAACACATTGTAGTCATGCTCAGGGACACCCATATGTTCATGAAAGAAGTATTTTAACAGGCATGTAGATGGACAAAGATGCATATATAGGCATATGTGAACAGGCATGTACATGCACAGAGATATAGCAAGAAAAAACTACGATTACTATACTCACATAAGTACTCAACAGACATGGATATAAAGACATGGAGGTATAGAGACTTGCTAACATTGAACTCCTATGCATCAGTTATTATATCTGCATTTATAAAACATCTTCTCCAAGGAAATGCACATAAACATGCCACCAGTTACCACTGAAGTTGATCATGAATTTAAAGGATATAATAAAAGTAAATCAAATTACACATGCTTTAAAAATCTCACAGCCCACCCTCCAATCTGCCACAGGAAAGGCAGCCAAAGACATCAGCAGCAGCAGGAGGTGTGGAAGCCATAAAATGTCCTCGATTTATCTCATAGAAAAATTAACCTCAGGGAGAAAAGGTTAATGTTCCCAACTTTTTGTAGTCATAAAATAGCTCAGACACCCATTTTTAAAATTGCCTCCATTCCACATGCTGGAAGCTCTAATACTTGCAATATTTCTAGTAAAAAGAAAGCTTAGAGGAAATAACTGTTCCTGGAGGCCCAATGAGTTCCAAAGGGACTAAGAATGAGGTCTTACTTCATTAATGTACTTGGTTCCTGGTCCCTGGGGCTTCAAGTATCCACCAATGTTCTTGCAGGTTTCTAGTGTCTTGGAACCCTGGTCGAAGTTACCTGTGGTAAGAGAATACCCTTTAGATTGAATACAGACCTCAGCTTCTTTTAGAGAGTTTCTGGCTGCCAGTCCACCTGATACACCTCTCAGAGCCACCAGAATTGAGGTGGATGAGGGATGGGAGGGAAAGTTTTGCTCCAGTGAGTCCAGTGATGGGGATAAAAGGGGCTAAAATTAGTCAAGAAGGAATCCAAAGCCAATATCTGAAGTACCCTGGACCTTCTTATACTGCTCAGAGAATATCTTGGGAAAGGAAGAACCTCAGGATCCTGTCAGGCACCACGAAACAAGAATTCGAGGTCTGAACAATTTTCTAGTATTTGAAATCTTAGGTGGTATGGGGAGCTTGGTTAATTAAAATATACAAATATTGTCAAAACCTTGTTTCCATCAATAGCTCTAATTTTTTTGTCCCTCCCAACACTTCCTCAGTTCTAACTTTTCATTTCTTTCTGTAACCCACCTGTTAAGAAGAAATATGAGTGGTGGATGTGTCCAGAAATCTGGGAGTAGGAAGAGAAACCAAGGACATATCTAATCAGACCCAATTAGCAAGTGAAATCTGTGTTCTTAGAACAATCAAATAGCACTGCCTCAATTTAAAAGATGAGGATACTGAGATTCAAAAAAAGGAAAAGATTGGAACAGGCCACACACAAGCACAGAAAGAAACCCAGCAACAATGAGTTTAAATCAAGTAGATATAATTATGGTCACATATATAAACCCCATGATAATCAAAAATCAAAAACCTACAATAAATACAAAAAAAACCAGAAAGAAAGGAACCCAGCAATACTACAAAGGAAGATCATCAAACCACAATAGGAGAAAAAAAATGAATAAATTAAGAGAGAAGAACTACAAAAAAACTGGAAAAAAGGTAATAAAATGGCAATAAGTATATACCTATAAATAATTACTTTAAATGTCAATGGACAAAACGCATTGATCAAAAGACATAGGGTGGCTGATTGGATAAAAAAGAAAACAAAACAAGACCCTTCAATAGGCTAAATACAAGAAACTCACTTCAGGGCTAAAGACACACACAGACTGAAAGTGAAAGGATTGAACAAGATATTTCATGCAAATGGAAAAGACAAGAAATTGGGGATAGCAATACTCATATCAGACAAAATAGACTTTAAAACAAAGGCTATAGCAAAAGACAAAGAAGGGCATTATATAATGAAAAAGGGGTAAATACAAGAAGAGGTTATTACAGTAATTAACATATATGCAGCCAATACAGGAGCACTTAAATATATAAAGCAAATACTAACAGATGTAAAGGGAGAAGTTGACAATACAATAATAGTAGGAGAATTTAATACCTCACTGACATCCATAAACAGATCATCCAGACAGGCAATCATTAAAGCAACAGTGGTTTTAAATGACACAATAGACCAGTTGGAATTAATTGACATCTATAGGACATTACATACACTAAAGAGCAGAATAAATATTCTTTTCAGTTACACATGGAACGTACTCCAAAGTAGATCACATAATAGGTCACAAAACAAGCCTCAACAAATTTAAGAGGATAGAAATTATGTCAAACATTTTTTCAGACCACAACAACCTAGAACCTGGAAATCAACTGTAGAAAGAACAATGGGAAAAGAAAAAAAACAGAGGGAGACTAAAAAACATGCTACTAAAAAACAAAGGGCCAGCAATGAAATCAAAGAGGAAATCAGAAAATAACTCCAAGCCAAATGAAAATGGAAACACAACTTTCCAAAACCTATGGGATGCAGCAAAAGCAATTCTAAGAGGGAAGTTCATAGCAATACAAGCCTTCTGCATGAAACAAGAAAATCTCAAATAAACAACCTAACCTACACCTAAAAGAATTTTAAAAAAAACTAACAAAACTAAAAATTAGCAAAAGGAAAGAAATAATAAAGATAATAAAGGAAATAAATAAAATACAAATTTAGAAAGTAGAAAAGTTCAAAGAAAGCAAGAGCTGGCTTTTTGAAAAGATAAACAAAAATGATAAATCTTTAGCCAGGCTCATCAAGAAGAGAGAGAGAATCCAAATAAATAAAATAAGAAACAAAAGAGGAGAAATAATGGCTGATACCACAGAGATAAAAAAATTCATGAGAGAATACTATGAACAGTTATATGGCAAAAAATTGGACACCTAGGGCTTCCCTGGTGGTGCAATGGTTGAGAGTCCACCTGCCGATGCAGGGGACACGGGTTCGTGCCCCAGTCCAGGAAGATCCCACATGCCACAAAGCAGCTGGGCCTGTGAGCCACAGCCACTGAGCCTGCACATCCGGAGCCTGTGCTCTGCAATGGGAGAGGCCACAACAGTGAGAGGCCCGCATACCACACACACACAAAAAAGATTGGACACCTAGAAGAAATAAATAAATTTCTAGAACCATACATCTGCAAAGTCTGAGTCAAGAAGAAACAGACAATTTGAACAGACTTATCACTAGAACTGAAATTGAGTTTGTAATAAAAAAAAAACATACTCACAGCAAACAAAAGTCCAGGACCAGACAGCTTCACAACAGAATTCTACCAAACATATAAAGTAGAACTATTACCTATCCTTCTCAAACTATTCCAAAAAATTGAAGAGAAGAGAACACTACTAAATCCATCCTACAAGGCCAACATTACCCTGATACCAAAACCAGAAAAAGATACTACAAAAAAGAAAATTAAAGGCCAATATATTTGGTGAATATAGATGCAAAAATCATCAACAAAATATTAACAAACTGAATCAAAAAATATATAAAAAGTATCATACACCATGATCAAGTTGGATTTATTCCAGGGTCACAAGGATGGTTCAACATTGACAAATCAAACAATGTGATATAACACATTAACAAAAGGAAGAATAAAAATCACATGATCATCTCAGTTGATGCAGAAAATGTATTTGACAAAATTCAACACCTATTCATGATAAAAGCACTCATCAAAGTGTGTATAGAGGGAACATATATCAATAAAGGGCATTTATTACAAACCCACAGCTAATACAACACTTAACTGTGAAAGCTGAGAGCCTTATCACTAAATTCAGGAACAAACAAGGATGCCCACTCTCACCACTTCTGTTTAACACAATATTAGAAGTCCTAGCTATTGCAATCAGAAAATAAAAAGAAATAAAAATATATCCAAATTGGAAGGGAAGAGGTAAAACTGTCACTATTTGCAGATGACATGATACTTTATATAGAGAACTGTAAACTATCTGTGCAAAAACTATTAGAACTAACAAATTAATTAAGCAAGTTTCAGGTTACATGATTAATATGCAGAAATCTCTTGGTTTCTATACATTAATAATGAAACATTGGAAAGGGAAAGTAAAAAAACCCAACACAATACCTTTTAAAATCACATTAAAAATACCCAGGAGTTGACTTCAGACTATACTACAAAGCTACAGTAATTAAGACAGTATGGTACTGGAACAAAAACAGAAATATAGATCAATGGAACAGGATAGAAAGCCCAGAAATAAACCCACACACATATGGTCACCTTATCTTTGATAAAGGAGGCAAGAATATACAGTGGAGAAAAGACAGCCTCTTCAATAAGTGGTGCTGGGAAAACTGGACAGGTACATGTAAAAGTATGAAATTAGAACACTCCCTAATGCCATACACAAAAATAAACTCAAAATGGATTAAAGACCTAAATGTAAGGCCAGACACTATCAAACTCTTAGAGGAAAACATAGGCAGAACACTATATGACATAAATCACAGCAAGATCCTTTTTGACTCACCTCCTAGAGAAATGGAAATAAAAACAAAAATAAACAAATGGGACCTAATGAAACATAAAAACTTTTGCACAGCGAAGGAAACCATAAAGAAGACCAAAAGACAACCCTCAGAATGGGAGAAAGTATTTGCAAATGAAGCAACTGACAAAGGATTAATCTCCAAGATTTACAAGCAGCTCAATAACAAAAAAACAACCCAATCCAAAAATGGCCAGAAGACCTAAATAGGCATTTCTCCAAAGAAGATATACAGGATGCCAACAAACACATGAAAGAATGCTCAACATCATTAATCATTAGAGAAATGCAAATCAAAACTACAATGAGATATCATCTCACACCGGTCAGAATGGCCATCATGAAAAAATCTACAAACAATAAATGTTGGAGAGGATGTGGAGAAAAGAAAACCCTCTTGCACTGTTGGTGGGAATGTAAATTGATACAGCCACTATGGAGAACAGTATGTAGGTTCCTTAAAAAACTACAAATAGAACTACCATATGACCCAGCAATCCCACTACTGGGCATATACCCTGAGAAAACATAATTCAAAAAGAGTCATGTACCAAAATGTTCATTGCAGCTCTATTTACAATAGCCAGGACATGGAAGCAAACCAAGTGTCCATCATTGGATGAATGGATAAAGAAAATGTGGAACATATATACAATGGAATATTACTCAGCCATAAAAAGAAATGAAATTGAGATATTTGTAGTGAGGTGGATGGACCTAGAGTCTGTCATACAGAGTGAAATAAGTCAGAAAGAGAAAAACAAATACCATATGCTAACACATATATATGGAATCTAAGAAAAAAAAAGTTCATGAAGAACCCAGGGGTAAGAGGGGAATAAAGACACAGACCTACTAGAGAATGGACTTGAGGATATGGGGAGGGGTAAGGGTAAGCTGTGACAAAGTGAGAGAGTGGCATAGACATATATACACTACCAAACATAAAATAGATAGCTAATGGAAAGCAGCCGCATAACACAGGGAGATCAGCTCGGTGCTTTGGGGTGGGATAGGGAGGGTGGGAGGGAGGGAGACGCAAGAGGGAAGAGATATGGGAACATATGTGTATGTATAACTGATTCACTTTGTTATAAAGCAGAAACTAACACACCACTGTAAAGCAATTATACCCCAATAAAGATGTTAAAAAAATACTCAGGAGTAAACTTATCCAAGGAGTTGAAAGTCCTGTACTCTGAAAAGTATAAAATATTAATGAATGAAATTGGAGATGATAAAAGGAATGAAAAAATATCCAGTGCTCTTGGATTGGAAGAATTAATATTGTTTAAATGGGCATAGTCCCCAAAGCAATCTACAGATTTAATATAATCCCTATCAAAATACTCATGATGTTTTTCATAGAACTAGAACTAATTATCCTAAAATTTATATGGAAACACAATATACCCCAAAGACATAAAAAATAATGAAATATTGCCATTTGCAGCAACATGGATGGACCAGAGAGTATTATTCCTAGTCAAATAAGTCAGAGAAAGAAAAGTACTCTATGCTACCACTTATATGTAAAATCTAAAAAATAATACAAGTAAATCTATATGCAAAACTGAAATAGACTTACAGACATAGAAAACAAATTTGTGGTTACCTAAGGGGCGAGCAATAAATTAGGAGTATGAGCTCAACAGATACAAACTGTTATATATAAAATAGATAAGCAACAAGGATATACTGTATAGCATAGGTAATTATACCCATTATCTTGTAATAACCTAGAATGGAATCTAATCTGCAAAAATACTAAATCGCTATACTGTACAACTGAAACTAACATAATACTGTAAATCAACTATACTTCAATTAGAAAAAAGAAAACCAGTAACAGAACTTAAGTCTTCTGACATCTGGCTCAGTTATCAAACATGGCTAAATGATACCATCACCACAGAAATACTCAAATAATGGGTAAAGGTACCTCAATTTATTCTTACCTTGTCAGAGCCAGTGTCTCGCTTGCGACTGCTTACAACCTGCCCCAGAGTGTTAGGTTTTTCTTGCTGTACCCTCCAACACCCTAGGTCAACACCAACCCAGTGCTACCCGTACTGAGAGGGATAGGTCCTCAGTGGGAAATGTCACTGCCAAAACAGGCCTCTGAGTCAGCCAAACTTCAAGAGATTTGAGCACAGCTCAACAAATATGCGGGATGATATGATAAGGGTAATGCTTGCATGGAGTCTACTTCTGGGATTCTGGTCCTTTCAAGTAGGAACCCCTCCTACTTCATTTAGAAACTAAATCTTACCATTGTAAAGCTATTATACTCCAATAAAGATGTTTAAAAAAAGAAAGTAAATCTTGACTTCTAATATTGCCATCAACAGATATATATGGATTATCAACTATGTTAGGGGCCTGAACAGGTACAAGACATAACTCATATTTCTAACTTTTTATTGTTATTGCTATTACTATCATTCCTATCTAGTTGTATAGCACCTCAGAGCTTATAAATCACTTTTATATTTGTTATTCCTTTTGAGACTTATAGCATTGTCTGTGAGGTTCAAATTATTATCCTAATATTACAGAAAAGAAAACTGTCTCAAAGTAGTAAAGTGACTTATTCCAGGTCACACAGCTAATAAGTGACAGGGCCAATAGTCAAATCCTGATATGTGTGACTTCAAAATTTTTGCCCTTTCCAGCACACCAGGCCATCAGAAGGCAAACTCCACTGACTTTCTAATTTTGTTCAGTAAATGTTTGTTTCTTGAGTGAGTGAGTGAGTGAGTGATTGAATGAATGAATGAATAATGAGAGGAAGTAGCTCATGTACTAGGGCAAATTCAGGTTGGGCCTCACAGTGATGTATGTGTGTGTGCATGTGGGGTAAGTTCTTGGGCATATGGAATTGGTAGAGGGCAGTGGGGAGAAGGAAACTGCCATCACTGCATACCCTATGAGCCAGAAACTGTGGCAGGGACATTTATAGATTCTGTTTCACTCAATCCTCATAATGATCCTATGAGTCAGATGTTATCCAGCATCTCATTCCTCAGATGGTGAAACTGATGTCCAGAGAGGTTATGCAACTTGCCCACAGTGGCAGAACAGAAATTTGAACCTGGGTCTGTTCAACTCCAAAGCTGATTCTCTTTCCACTATAATAGTCTGCTTTGGGAACCTCCTGATTGCAAGCTGAGAGGAAGGAGCCGGTAGGAGTGTTTATAGAGAAAGATGGAAGGACAGAGACTGAGCACTAAAAAACAAACTGAAGTCCTTCAGGCCCTGAGCAATGTGGAAGTAAAACAGGTACTAAACATAATGGAAATGGGATCCTTGGCTCTCATTGCCATCAAGGTCAGGGTTATAAGAGGAGCTGAATGACAGTGGGCTTACCAAATGAGATCCTGATGTCATCCTCCTCCCTAGGGATATTTTTAACCCAAGTGTCTGTTTGGGACCTTGAGAAGCAAAGCAACGTGGGAGCCACTTATATCCCTGAGGTGAGAGTGGCTGCTGAGGTGATGGCAGTACCTGTGCCAAACTCAGGGGTATATTTTCCCACCCATGGCTCATAAATAAGCCCAGAGCAGTCCACAAGGTAGCTATTAACCTAAACTTTGCCAGGCCCTCCCCCAAGGGACTGTTATTTGCTGTTAACAGTCAAGAGTGTGGTGGGGGTGGGGTACTCTGATGCACTTGGCAGTGGAGTGGTAGCAGCTGTTAAAAAGCCTCTGAATTGCTAGGGGTTCATTTCCTAAAAGGGAGGGAGGAGAGAAACAGCTGTGACCAGATTCCCTGCTTTAGGGCCCCTGGCCTGATCTCCCTGGGGATTGCACGTGAGTGCCTTATTCTCAGGCAGAGGACATAGAAAATATGGCAGGCTGCTGCCTTGATGACTTGATTTGTGCCCACCGCCTGAAGTCTTCTTAAAGGGGAAGGAAGTGGCTGGCAATTCCAGTACAGGTGAGCTTGAATGGAAGCAAGGCTTGGAATTCCAATGTTTAAGACTTTGCTCTAGAACTGGAGTAAAATCACATTCTGACATGGCTGAAACTCAGGAGGTTGAAGCCCCCAGTTATAACTCTGTTACTGACTTATGACCTTGAGCAGGTCCCTTCCCCTGTCTGAGCCTATTTCCCCATTCATAAAACAAGAGGACTGAGCAACCTCTAAGGACCCTCCTAGCTTTTACAGTGAAGGATTATCTCCCTTCAGAAGTCTTCACTCTTTCCTTTTACCATCTCCCTGGCTTCTGGGGATTTCTGAGAGATGATGCTACAAAAGACCCAAGCATGCAATTTCTTTGGCTCCTACCTTCCTGGAATTCTGGCAAGGAATTGCAGGGTGGAAATAAGCTCCAAGTCAAAGTATCCCACATGTCCTCCACACATGGAGTAAGGAGAATAAAAGAGAAAAGTAGTGTCACGTCCAGAGAAGCTACAGAGACTTTGGGGTTGAGGGAAACTTTGGGTCATGGGGAAGTGGGATCAAGGTTCCCAGAGCTTGTAGACACTATAGAAAACTTTGGAAAGGAATGTTGCGAGGTCTTGTGTGTCCTTAGCATTCTTGCAAAATATGTTACTGTATAAAGGACTGGGGGTGGGGCCTGTTAGGGGACTGTTAGTGTGTGGTCTAAGGTCCATGTGTAAGAGAGCATTGATTCTCCCATTTGTAGCAGATGATGAAGCTTTACTTGTAAGTGAAAAGAGTCTTGCAGGCAGGGCCAGTGAGCTGAGTTAGAAAGGATGTACCCTGAAGCTCTGGGAGGTAACTGAGGTGTTGATTGGGGGAATTCTCTGCATTTTGAGTGAAGTAAATGAAGCTGCCTTGAGCCTTGAAGGGCTTTCCATGGTCAGTGGTCAGTGAAGAGGGGAAGGACCTGGGACCCACAGAGAGTAAGTCTAAGTAAGATGCAAGAGAGAGGGGGCTAGAATGACCTCATGGGAGGTGGAAATAATGGGACTGGTCCATTTGAGGCCAGGAGGAGGGTGTATATCATTGTGAAAAGGATGAAGAGGAGGAACTAGAGTTTATGAGACCTGGAAAGTATTGGGTACACAGGTCTGGGGGAAAAGTGAGGCTTTGGGAAGATGGGATATTTGAGTGCATTGAGATAAAAGGTCCTCAAATAAGGATATTTGCATTTTATTGATAAAAGAAGAACATGGAGAGGGAAAATCTACACCCAGGCATTGCTAACAGTGAATTTTCCAGTGCCAATAAGGAAGAGTACTAGGGAACTGGGAGGAAGGATTGTAGAGGAAGTAGGGTAAATGTCAACACAATCTGTCTATGCATGAGTCCTGCCTGGCATGTCCCACCTCAGAAACAACGGCATAAAAAGCATACCTGTGCAAAGCTTCCTGGGTCTCCTCCAGCCCACTTGATCCAGCTCCATGGGGATCCTCTGTGAAATGGGCAGAGAGTGGCATTTTTCCAGAAGGATTTTGAGTGGTGAAGTTCTTGGTGATGGTTCAGCTGGGGGAAAGAAAGCCTGCAAAGAAAACTAATCAGGATCAGTTACTCAATGGGGGTGGTGAGTGGGCTAACACTTGGCTTAAACAGCAGGACTTCCAATTTGAAATATCATCTAGTCCAGCCACCAAATTCAGGCAGGGTTACCATGTATCATCAATAAATGCAAGCAAAGATCTAACTACCAAGAACTTAAAAGACATCAGGCAGTGGAGAAAAGGAAAATAAAGCAACTGATTTAAAGAAAATAACCTCTATTTTTTTTCCTTTCTTGGGCATTTTTTGTGTGTTTGGTTAGTATTGGGATGGAGAAAGTGAGAATTCTGCATCTGCTATAGACTTTAACCTTTACTCAATGTGAGACCTGGGCAAGTTAATTCATCTCGCTGAGTCTCAGTTTCCTCATCTGCATAAAAGGGATTGTGATAATACCTGCCTTGCAGAGTTACTAGGATCAAGAAATGAGATAATGCACATAAAGCACATAGCAAAATACTTTAAAAAAAGAGAATGTGTATGTGTGAAAATATAAGAATGAGAAAGAGAGAGAAGGAGAGGGAGAGAGAGAGAGAGAAAGAGAGAGAGTGAGAGAGAGAGAGAGAGAGAGAGAGAGAGACTGATTGAGAGAGAAACCTTCTCTTGCCAGAAGCACATCTTAGCTAAGACCAAGTCCAAGTCCTCTCCTTTGATATCAACATAACCAGTTGTTTTCATCCCCAATCCTTTCTTTTCCAAAATCCTGGCCTCCAAGTGGTAAAAGAGTGAAGTAACTAACATCTGTGAAATATCTGTATAGCATCTGTTATGTATCAGATACCCTGCTGAGTATATTTATGCATACTATCTCATTCAGTCTTCACAACTACTCTGTAAGGTAGATAGTAGCCCATTTTACAGTAAGGAAACTAAAGGTCAGAAAGAAAAAATGAGTTACCCAGGGTCACACAACTAGTAAATGGTAGGTCTATCTAACTACAGACCAGAAAAGATAAAAAATAATTCCTGGGCCTACATTCTTCAAGTTCCTCCTCAATACTCCTAAGTCACAACAAACATAATACAGGTTTCTTCCACCTGTATTATTCATCCCTAAAGGGATTGGATGTGGAGAGAAGTTAACAGTTTGGATGGCACAGTGTAAAAACTAATAAACCAAAACTTCAATTAAAAAGAGGCCAGAGATCAGAACGGGGAGCTCTTAGGACCTGTGATGATAGCAGAGCCCAACAGGAAGAAGAGTCCTTTCCTAGCAAGGACTAAGCCAATGAAAAGCCATGGATTCTTTGTTTACTAAAACCCTCCCAACTTCCTTTTCATCTCTATGAAAGTGTTCTCCTTCTCTTGCTGTATAGGAACTTGTACTTGGCTTGCCATTGTTACAGACCCCAAATTGCAATTCTCTGCTGATCCAGAATAAACCCATCTTTGATGGAGAAATATCTGGCAGTATTTTTATTTCAGGACATTTTGGTGGCCTAAACAGGGACCAGAGAAGACCACTAACAGCAATGGGGTTGGTGAGAAAACAGGTGTGGTGCCCACAATTGAGCCCACACTCATTCACTGTTTTCTTACCAACCCTGGAGTTTGAAAGTTTGTCTTTCTCCTGGATCTGAGCTCTTTGTGTTTGAGGCTTTCCAGGCTTCATTTGGGATCTATTTTAAGGTTTCATCTTTCTGGTTAAGACCTGGTTCTGTATACAAGTATTTGGCAATTTGGTCTGATTTTAAGATCAGATTGTTTAAACAGAAACTGGTTAAAAAGGCCTTCAGCCCAATTCCTCCAGAAAAAGGAGCTGCTTCTCTGAAACTGTAATTTTTTTTTAGCTTTCAGCCTATTACTTTGGAACAGGGGCTGTTATCTGGAAACTGGATGAAAAAGCCTTTGGCCTGGCTCCTCTGGGACCAAGCTGTTTCCTTAGAATTGGCTGGTATTCAAGCTTGCAAGCTGTTTGGATTGAGCTGTTGGTGCTGTAAGCCATTTGAACTGTTTGAAAATTGTCCTTTACTCTACAGAAAAGCCTCTAATAAATGGGATCCTAAGTATTTTGAGGGCACCCTCCATTACAGGGACTCCGGCAATTTTATGTTTTAAAACTGCGGTCCTTCCTCATGTACATTTCTAACTAAATGGGCCAACCTGACCAAAGGCAATTTAGAATACCAATGGCCATTATGGGAAACGTTTGAAATCCCCAAACTTAATTTCCTTAAAACCAAATTGGACTACAATAGCCCAAAATTTTCCAGAACTGAGTGGAATGCTTATTTTGGTTGGTATTTTGAGGTTTCCCAACATTATCAGGAATCTACAATTGTCTCTATGGAAAATAATAATTTAAGATGAACTGAGGCAAACAAATGATTAAAGAAAGATAAAATGGCTCCCAAAGCCTCAGGTTCTTCTTCCTTGGCTTCTTTGACTCAGGGTTGGCCTCTGATGCCATCTTTTCTCTGTCTCTCCCTCCACTTCTCATGGACAGACTCCATATCCAGCAACATCTTCCTCCTTCCCTTCTACACAGTCCACACCTCCTCTATACCTTCAATTCCCCCATAGTAATTTCCTCACCAAACTTCCATTTTTCTCTGAAACTTTCCCCACACCCCTTTCCTCTGAACTTGTCAGAACCTGTCCCTTTAAGATTAAACTTTCTGAGGATCCAGAAGCTAGACCTTTCATTTCTTACATTGCCTGGACTAAAGGTGAACTATAAGCCATAGTCAAAGATTTTCCCCAAAGTAACTGAAGAGCCTCACAGACTTGCTGAGGAATTTAATATAGTCATTTCAACTTATCAACCTGGTTTTCCTGATTTCCATCAGCTAGTTTATATGCTTGTCAGTGAAGGCCAGCCTGGCATTTGATGAAAACCACTAATTGGGAATATCCTGAAAGGTCTCTACAATTACAACTGGGAGACAAGCCCACTAACTTATATGATCAGGCTTGAGCAAACACTAGGCAACCTCACTGGGCAATTCCTAGAGCTTTTCCAAAGCCTATTGATTAGAACACAATTCAGGCTTGCACACAAACATCTGATGAACTTGTTCATGAGATTGTTTTTAAAGAAAATTCTGGCCTTCCTTGAGATGTTGAATTCACCAGGTAGCTCTTAACACCCTGGTTTTTAATGGACTGAACTGGGACATTTCCCTTCTAGGAAAAAGGACCAGAATGGAATGGGAAACTATGTCCACTCAGATTTAGTTAACCTGACAAACCAGCTCTCTAATACTCTAGATGAGCCACCTCCGAGGAAAACTGTCTAAATTCTTAATCATCAACTCCAACAAATGAAGGGTCCTAAATGAAACCTAAACCCTCCTAAACATTTTCTCCTTAGTTCCTTCACCTCTACCCATTTATTAGGCTGAGAGTTCTTAGAGAAGTATCATGTCAGAATTTCTTTCTCCCAAAAGGGGGAAATAATTCTAGAATTTGACAATAGTCATAAAGTAACAAACAAAGGTGAATTAAATGACACTTTGACATCTTTTATTTGTTCCGTTTTTTACAGTACTAGAGCTGATTCTGGAAACACTGATCATTTGTCCCTCTTGAATCAGCCACTACATTCCTTACGGACAAAATTTCCAACTGATTGGCAAAATTCACAGCGCACCTCCCATCTAGCTTCAAATAGACACCTCAAAACCTCTTCTCAGAATTAATCAATCACCTATAAATAAAGAAGCCCTTCAAGGCATAACGCCCATAATGGAACATTATAAGTCTCAAGGCCTCATTATCCCTTGTACTAGCTCCTGTAACACTCCCATTTTAATGGTAAGAAGACCTAAGGTCCGAGGGTGGAGGTTTGTCCAGCAATAAATAACATTGTTATTCCCTGACACCCTGTTGTTCCTAATCTTCATAGTTTACTACATCCATTCCCACTGGAAGCTAATTCTTGACTGTAATTGATTTATGCAGTGCATTCTTTAGTATTCTAGTTGATGAAGCTAGCCAATGCCTTTTTGCCTTCATTTGGGAAGAAAAACAACTCACCTGGACAATAATGCATCAGGGTTTTCTGAGAATGCTTATTTGTCACAAATCCTAAAGTTCCCTAGAGTTTCGACTTTGTTGCAATGTGTAAATAATTTGCTTCTTTGGTCTCCTTCTCAAGCCTCTTCACAGGAAGACAACATCCACTTGCTAAAGCTTTTAGCCTTAAAGGGACATAAGACTGACAAAGAAAAACTGGAGTTTGCCCAAACTCAAGTTCAATACTTAGGACATCTGATACCAGAACAAGGGCTACACCTAGATCACAATAGACTTCATGGCATCCTAAGCTTCCCCAAACCCAAAACTAAGCACAAACTGTGAGGTTTTCTCCAGTTTGTAGGTTATTGCCCAAATTGGATTCAAATTTCTCTCTTATGGCCAAGCCTCTATATGTTTTACTCAATAATAACAACCCAGGACCCAGTTTTATGGGAAAAGTGAGACCACATAGACTTCAAGGCCTTAAAGATGAGTTTGATGAATCCAACTGCCCTTGGCCATCCCAATGATCAGATTCCCTTTTTTCTTTTTACATATGAAAAGGAAGGGAATACCATTAGGGTGCTCATTCAAAAACCTGGGGACCACCATTGACGCATAGGGTATTATAGCTAGCGACTGGACCCTGTGACATGGGGATAACCTCTTTGCCTTAGAGCCATTATGGCCCAAACCACTTTTGAACATGGCTACGGAGAAAATCGTTGTGAGATCCCCTTTAACCATTTTTGTACCTCATGAGTAGAAGCTCTCCTGAATGCTCATCACACTCAAATTTCTCAGTCAGCCGCCTCACCTCCTATGAAGGCCTTTTGTTAACAGCTCCTCACATAACTCTATTACATTGTGATAACTTTAACCCAGCTACTCTTCTGTCCTCTGTCACAGATGAAGTCCCTTACAACAGTTTAACTGACGCCTTGTGAGACTTTATAGGAAATTCCCTTTGGGTAAAAGTGACTTCTCATGTTTCACTGATGGCTCTTATTTAAAAGGTAACAATGGGTGTGCTATTACAACTCCTTTTGATGTTGATGAGGCAGCATCTTTCCCTTTGGCTACTTTGGCCCAACAGGTTGAATTATATTCTCTTACATGAGGGGATTGTACTTTAGCCAAGGACAAAAATGCCAATATTTATACTGATAGTAGATATGCTTTTGGAGTAGCTCATTATTTTGAAATACTGTGGAAGCAGCGTGGCTTCCTTATTTCCAGTGGAAATAAAATTTAAAATATCTCCCACAGAAAATGGCCCTTATGTTCAGGAATCACTGAATGCAATAACTTTACTGCCTCTTTAGCTATTATTAAGATTCTGGGGCATAGTTCTAAACTTTACTCTTTAGAAGCTAAGTGAAATTACCTTTTTGATATTTCCACTGGGAATGTTGCCCTTAAGGGGACCAACAGCATCTGAACGACTGTCATTGTCCAAAGGGATATTTACCCTAAAAATAACTTAGAAAAATTGTCTAGAGAAGCCTAACAATTGGCCAGAGAAAAAGAAAAACAAGTTTGGAGATTCAACAATTGTTGATTGCTAAAAAGAGAAAGTTCTCTTTTAGACCAAATAACAACCCAATCCTACCAGACACTCTAAAATTCCCACCCCTCACCACTGTACATGCATTAAGCCATTGATCTACTGACAAAATGATAGCCTTCATGAATCAATATTAGTGGGTAAACATTAACAAGGCCACAAAAAGTACCTACCTCACCTGTCTCACTTGTCCAAAATACAACCCAGTGAAGCCTGTTCATACACTCCCAGACATTTTAAACTGTCAAATGGACCATTTGAGCTCTGGCAGATGGATTTCATACAACATCCTCCATCTCGTGGTATAAATATGTTTTAGTCATGGTCTGTATGTTTTCACAATGGACTAAAGCTTTCCCTTGCAGACAGTCTACTGCCTCTCCTATGGCTGAAGTCCTTTTGGAAAAGATTATCCGTACCTGGGGAACTCCTCTCAAACATCATAGTGATTGAGGAACCCATTTTGCTGGCCAGTAACTTCGACAAGTCTGTGCTGTTTGGCTGGTTTTACAATAGTTTCACTGTGCTTACTACCCTCAATCCTGTTTTAGTCAAAAGCACCAATAGCGTTATTAAGACTCGGCAAAATTTGTAGAGGCCTTCCAAATACCTTGGCCAAAAGGGTGGCCCTTGGTCCTTCTAAATCTCAAATCCACCCCTTTTGGAACTCATAAATTCTCACCCTTTGAGACAATCACAGGACACCAATGCACTTGGTTCCTGCATCTTTTGAACTACAAGTGATAAAAGGAGACATACTCCAATATTGCAAAGGCCTAATTTCTTCCATTAAAAATAACCATGTTTCGGTAGAGCAATCTTTTCACAGTGCACTCTTGGGAGATGAAAACCTTAAGCATCACATCTTACAACCTGGAGATTTTGTCTACTGGAAAAGCCACCTCCAGAAGAACTCTCTTTAACCTCACTGGAGAGGCCCCTATCAGGTATAACCCTCGTGCCACCAAACTCCAAGGTACAAACTCTTGGATTCACGTGACACACCTGAAGAAAGCACCAAACCCTGACTGGACCTGTTGACCTGAAAGTAAAGAATTCCCAGAATTGAAGCAAATGGCATCTGATGAGACAACTTTCCCAAGATATTCAGACCAGGACTGTTGGAAGTTTGCCGCCAAACCTTTGATTATAACATAAGCCTTCAAATGACCAGCAATGTCTATGATCTTCATAACATATGGACTTTAGATAAACAGTGCGAGTTCTCCCTTCTACTCCTTTTTGTACTGGAATGTGACCATGATAGGTTTCCAGTTTGTACACTTTCCCTCCAACGTGAGAGACACTACACCCAGGAAAGGTCCTTCCTGGCATTGAGGGACAAACAGCCACTGAAACTAGAAAACCTGATTCTTGATCAGTGATGCTTTCAGAGAAAGAGCTTGATCAAAAGGGAAAAATGTAAAAAAAAAATAGTAAACAGAAACCTCAGTTAGATAGAATTGAGGGACCAGAAAGAGGAGCTCTCATGCCCTGTAATGATAGTGAAACTGAGCAGGCTGTGTAGGGCCCTAACCCTCTGTGTCTCTGCTTATTTTTTATTTACTTATTTGGTCATGCAGCATGGCATGTGAGATGTAGAATCTTAGTTCCCTAATGAGGAATTGAACCCATGCCCCCTGCAGTGGAAGCGTGAAGTCTTAACTGGACCACCAGGGAACTCTCCCTCCCTACTTATTTTTGATTGGGAAATGAAGCTATGTAAATACACTGTGACTTCCTAGGCCCTCCATATGGAACAAAGAACAGGCCCTAGCAGGTAAGTTTGGGGGTAAAGAATGGAGAAACAAAGATAGGACAGTCAGCCAGAAAAGTAGCTATAACTTAATAAATCAGTCACAAAGGTAAAGATAAGTCTGATGCACATTCATAAGTTGCTTTGAGGAAGTTGACTGCATGCTGATCACAAGCACGCAGCCCACAGACCAGTTGAAACCAGAAAGTTGATGACGTTGACTCCCGAAATACTACCTTGTTACCTCACCAACAACCAATCAGAAGGATGTCCACAAGTTGATCAAGCACCCTGTGACCCCATCCCTCACATTGCTTTTGAAAACCCTTCCCCCTTTGAAAGCCATTAGGAGTTCAGTTCTTTTGAGCATGAGCTGCCAGTTCTCCTTGCTTGGCACCTGTAATAAATGCTATATTTCCTTCACCACAACCCACTGTCAGTAGATTGGCTTTGCTGCTCGTCAGGTGAGCGGGCCCAAGTTTGGTTTGGTAACAATAGCAAAGCTCAAAAGGAAGAAGAAAGACTCCTCTTCTTTCCTGGCAAGAGCTCAGCCAATGAAAGGCCATGGACTCTTTGTTTACTATAGCCCTCCCAACTTCCTTTTCTCCTGTACAAAAACGTTCTCCTTCCCTTTCCATGAAGGGACCTGCACATGGCTTGCCAGGGTTGCAGACCATGAATTGCATTTCTCTGCTGATTGGAAATAATCCCATCTTTGCTGGAGAAATATCTGGTAGTCTATTTGTTTTAGGACAACTCAGGTAAGGTTCTCTGCCAAATTGGTAACCCAATTTCCAAGGGCTGAGACAAGTTACTGAAGTCAGTTCCTTCTTATGCACAGTAAAATCACTGGGTAGTACTGAAAATAGAGCAGTAGAAGGTACAAGTGACTGTACTGAATCTGTATTAATAGTGAGACATATCAAGGTTGCTTTGTAAAATTCTCCTTAATCCTAACTTACTAACTCTGTCTCCTAGATCCATAAACTGTTAGAGCAGAAGACTTCTTATAGTCATATAATCTAATTCCCTCATTAAACAGATGGAAGAAAAAACTGAGGACCAGCAATGGAAGGGACTGGATCATTGAATTATTTTGATTCTAGATAGAGGGAAGGGGAGATACCTACAGAGCATGCAGTCAAGCTCTACACTAAGATTTTGGGGATACTTGCCCCTAAATCCTTTTTACTCTATATGACCTGAACATCTCCACCTCATTGGTCACAATGGTGACAGTCCACTAACTTCAACATCATTGTGGGGGTAGGGGTTCACCATTCTTTGTGAGGATGAAAACAGACCTCCATATGAATTAGCCTAATCAGATTGCTTTCTAGACTCTACCTGGGGCCAGACCTATAGTTTGAGGGACATAAGATTTGTTAGTGTTGCCATAACAAATCACCACAAACTGGGTGGCTTAAAACAACCAGAATTTCTTCTCTCACAGCTCTGATGGCTGGAAGTCTGAAATCAAGGTGTCAGCAGGGACATGCTCTCTATGAAATCTCCAGGGGAGAATATTTCCTTGCCTCCTACCTCCGGGTAACTCCCAGCAATCCTAGTCATTCCTTGGCTTGCAGGTACATCACTCCAACCTCTGCCTCCATCATCCCATGGCCTTCTTCCCTATGTCTTTGTGTTTGTGTTCAAATTTCTCTATTCTCATAAAGATATCAGTCATTGGATTAGGGCACAAACTAATCCAGTATGACCTCATTTTAACTTGATTACATCTACAAACACCTTATTCCCAAATAAGATCACAGTCACAGGTATTGGGGGTTAGGACTTGAAGATTTTGTGGGACACAATTCTACCCAATACAGGAGGACACAGCCTTCTGGAAACTGAACTTGGGGTGATACCAGAACTAAACAGCTTTAAGCTTAGAGGACAGGGGTAAGGGCCCCCAGACCTGTAAGAGGGTAAGAAAAGCAAGGTGGAAGGCAGCCAACTGTACTTTGACAAAGGCATCCTGAATTAAGGTTATGTTATCTATAGCCTATAACGTCTTTAAGGAAAATATACTACCTGGTTCCCAAATTGGGGCTCCTATAGAATCAACTTCACAGTTTGGTGTGTTCAGAAACACCTTGATATGGTACTAATTTTGGACTTTCCTCTTCTTTTATCAAGTGTCCTTGAGGGTCTGGATAGCAGAACCCACAAGCGGGGGGGCAACCTTGCTCACTCAAGGAGTGCCCTGCCCACCCTTCCCTACATATATATATATATATATATATATATATATATATATATATATAAATGGCTAACCTAAGAAATTCCTTAGTTTAAAACAAACAAAATAAACCAGCTTAGGAAGCTTCACCATAAAGGGTCTTAGAGAGGTAAATAAAAACATTAGGATAATTAATGTTAATTAGGTTGATTAACAGGGATATAAGAAAAAACTGGGGAGAAAGCCTAGAGACTTCTTCCCAACAAGGTGGAAATATTAAAAGGACTCATCCCAAAAGGCTGAAGGAATCTTTAGATGGTTATTAAGTAAATGGATAAATAAAACAGATATTAATGGGATTAAAACAAAAGGTTCTGGGGCTTCCCTGGTGGCGCAGTGGTTAAGAATCTGCCTGCCAATGCAGGGACATGGGTTCGAGCCCTGGTCCGGGAAGATCCCACATGTTGCGGAGCAGCTAAGCCCGTGCACCACAACTACTGAGCCTGTGCTCTAGAGCCCATGTGCCACAACTACTGAAGCCCGTGTGCCTAGAGCCCGTGCTCTGCAGCAAGAGAAGCCATCACAATGAGAAGCCCGTGCACTGCAATGAAGAGTAGCCTCCACTCACCGCAACTAGAGAAAGCCCGTGCACAGCAACAAAAGACCCAACGCAGCCAAGATAAATAAATAATAAAATAAATAAATTTAAAAAAAAAAGGTTCTGAAGTTCTGTTACAATACTACATACAATAATGCATAAGGTTGAAATGGCTAAAGGGACCCCCCCATTGGTTCCTAATATTAAAGGGCCTCAAACAAGTCTGCTCTATTTACTTCAGTTTTATATAAATATAAGTATAAATATAATTTTCTTCCAGCTTTTTAAACATATATATATGTTTAAAAAGCTGGAAGAAAATTACACGGAGATACCTGACCAATAATTGCTTAGGGCAACAGACCAATTAATCAAGTTAAAAGACTGACAAAAGGGCCTGAGTCCCTTGGCTCAAATGCTCACTGGAGACCCCAGAGCCTTTTATACAAAAACAGATACAATGGTCAGGGGTTAAAAAGAAAGGTTTCTGGATTCCATGTAAAACCAAGGCTAGTTGATAGGATCCTAATGGCAACTAAAGTTAAAGCTACAGAAGTTGATAGAATTGAGATGAAAGTTTATATAAATTGGCATATTTAAATGGGCTTTATATAAGATGCTTACATCTCTTTTGCCTAACTATATTGTGAGATAGACGTTATGTCTCACTGGGGAACGCCTCCCCCACCAAGTATTATAAGACACGGCATATATATCTGCCCTTCAGACAATATTAATTAAACATACTAAAAGAAACTAACAGGCTTACCTGAGCCCACACAATATGAAACAAAAACTGGAAGCTAATATGCAGAGGCTAATAAAAATAATAACAGAGAAATACAGATTCTTGCTCTGGGTTTAACCTGTGCATTCAGAAAGAGGGCCTTGTTGAATGCCTTGTGCAAACTTTTGAAGGCATGGTAAATTGAACCCTAAAGTTCTAGAACATAGGATCCTTGATTTTCAGTTTAGTTGGAAATCTTCTCACTTATATAAAAAAGTAAATTAAAGAAAATATAGTTGGGAAAATCAATCTTTTAATATCATTTAGGTGGCAGACCAGTTCTTTGGGGAATTAAAAGCAACTGTCTTTGTCTTGCAAATCTCTACAAATCAGAAATGTAAATACAGTCCACAGCGACCTGAGACTGAGCCTAATAAGTTCAATCAGGTAAAACCTGAAACCAAAGGGGGAAAAAAAAGGGAAAAAAAGCCACCTTTTAAAACTCAAACCACTGGAAAGGCTCCCTCACCCAAAATCTAATTCACAGCTTCCATAAGGATTTATCAAGGAGAAATACAAATCTTAATAGTCTTTTCCACAAATAGTAAAGCCTTAGTCATCTGAGCAAGCAAATTTAACTTATTCCAACTTTTATAAACTACTAAGTTTATATTCTAATACTTTATTAATAACTGTTAAAGTGAAGCTATGAGTTCACTAGTTTTGCCTGTTTATACATCTGTGTGCATATTATACATATGATATGTCTTTACCGCCAGATAATATCATCAAAATTAAATTTATAAAAGAGCTCTATTTGACGTAAGAATAAGCACTTACAAATTAAATATTTCTAAATACAAAGAAGACTGACCAAAATGAATTTCAGTTTCACTTAATGTAGGAAATATTCAATAATTAAATTAATATCTGGTATTAAAGCTAGCTTAAGCTTGTCAGTTTAATCAATACAGACATGTCTTACTTTTAGTGTACCTAGGTTTACTGAATGTCAATAAGTTCATGTTATTTCTATTGCAGAGTTTGTCAGCAAGAAAAAAAATAACTTGCTATGATGATATTTTCCTAAGTTTTAAAATAAAGGTAAATGAGATATGAGTTTTCAGGTGAACTCTTTAGGAATAATTATGTTTTGGTTATGCCTATCTAAAATAGTTTTCTCCAGAGTTTTGGTAACTTGAAACTTTTCAGTTTTGTTAAGTAAAATTATAGGATTCATTAAATATCCAGTTCATTTCAAATAAGATAAAATACTGGAACATTTAGTGCTAAACAAGTCTAAGTTTACCTATTTCTGTCTCCTTATGAGAGGGAAACTAGAGATATTTGGGTGTATTAGACATGTCTTGTACCACATTGAGGAAAGAAATTATGCTATGTGAAGATGGATGTTTCTAGAGGTTATGGAATGTTCTTAAGTTTGGCAATCAGAAAATGCTGGTGTGAC
The DNA here is from genome assembly GCF_964374135.1 of Grampus griseus. NCBI lineage: Eukaryota > Metazoa > Chordata > Mammalia > Artiodactyla > Delphinidae > Grampus > Grampus griseus. The sequence goes on from NC_138999.1 coordinate 52,455,956, forward strand.
AGAATTCACAATTATTTGCTTGTCAGTTTTCACTAAAGATTAAGAATTTAAGGGTTAAAATTGTAAAATACGTAATTAAAACTACTGGGATAGCATGCAAGGAAAGTAGGATGTGTATTTTCAGCAAAAGATGGTATGAAGAGGGCTTCCCTGGTGGCGCAGTGGTTGAGAGTCCGCCTGCCGATGCAGGGGACACGGGTTCGTGCCCCCGTCCGGGAGGATCCCACATGCCGCGGAGCGGCTGGGCCCGTGAGCCGTGGCCGCTGAGCCTGCGCGTCCGGAGCCTGTGCTCCGCAATGAGAGAGGCCACAACAGTGAGAGGCCCGTGTACCGCAAAAAAAAAAAAAAAAAAAAGATGATATGAAGAATGGAAATGCATTTTGTTTAGGGGAAGAAAGTGATGTTTTCCTAAAGCTGGCTGTTTTTGGAAGGGAAAGAAAACGGGTAAACTAATATAGATACAAAAAGTTATGGGAGGTTTGTAAAATGGGAGCACTGAGATAAGAGCTTTGTACAAAGTCAGGCTGGGATTAGATTAAGTTTAACTAGGTAAGTAAATTTTGTTATTGAAGGTAGGCTGGTGCAAGACTATAGAGTTTGGTTTTCTTTGTTAAGAGAACAAAGTTTTCTTGGAATGTTGAGCTACTTTTGATAACAGATTGTGAGTTTCCTTGCCTTCTAAATGATCTGCATCTACATTAAAATCTTTTATTGTCAGTTCGGTTGAATAAGTAAGTATTGTTTCATAGTGGCCTATGATCCTTTCTTTTTTTAAATTTTTTATTGGAGTATAGTTGACTTACAATATTGTGTTAGTTTCATGTGTACAGCAAAGTGAATCAGTTATACACATATCCACTCTTTTTTATTTAATTAATTAATTAATTAATTAATTTTTTGGCCATGCTACGGATCTTAGTTCCCCAACCAGGGATGGAACTTGCACTCCTGCAGTGGAAGTGCATAGTCTTAACAACTGGACCACCAGGGAATTCACTCCACTCTTTTTTAGATTCTTTTCCCCTATAGACCATTACAGAGTATTGAGTAGAGTTCCCTGTGCTATAAGTAGATTTTTACTAGTTATCTATTCTATGATCTTATTTGACCAAGTGTGTTAAAACCTTTTAATATCTTTGACAAACTTCTCCAAGTCAAATTCTAAATAAAGTTCTTTTGACCTCCAGCTAACTTTGGGATGCTTCAAAAGTCCCCTGAAATATCCCAAAGCAAGATACTAAACTAATTACATTTGTTTGGTATGTTAAATTACATGGGAAACATTGTCTAATAAGTGGTGATAAAATCTTCTTAGTTATATTGTATGGGTAAATGTCATTAATATAAATATTTCAAAAGTTATATGGAATTCCTAAAAATCTGATATGTCCTGGTATAATGTTATCAGTTATAATTCTAGTTATCTTAAAATGTTGTATGTCACAGAATTATCCAATTTTCTTGTAAATTGCATTATAATCAGATCTTTAGCCATTTTAAGTCTTTTGTCATTTATAGACAATCATTGTTTTACTCTGATGCTTTTACAAAATGAAGATCTTCAAGAAGATTCATAAAAAGGACTTTTTGACAAATATAAGTTTCTGATGACTTTTACATGGTATCATTAAGCTGGGTAAGAAATTACAAAACTCTAATGGAAAATCTGATGACTTCATCCAGATCAACACGAATTAATTACATGGGATTGAATGAACTGATAAATATGATTTATAATTTTATGACTCTTTTTCTGAAATATACTGGCTTTTAATCTTTGTTTTCCAGAAAACCTTTCCTCTTATGCTAACTATGACCTACAACAAATTGATAAAGTATACTTTTGTAAATAAAGATGAAACATTTACCTTTTTCTCTCTACGTGATCCCTCTAGAATTTGGCTTCTCCAGCTGGCTCACCCGTGGAGTTGATAGTTTATTGAGATCAGATTACAACCAGTTATGCTAATTATTGTTTAAATGTGTTCTTTCTTGATGTTTTCAAATTATTTATATCTTGTGCCTCTCTCTGCTGCACTATGACAGTTATTAGCTGTATTACTTATATCCTGTCTATTTTATAAGATTGCTGTCTCTTGCATTTCCCAATGTGTAACCAGGGACAAAATTAATGATGGCGAAATATCTTGAGGCAATTGATCTTATGTATAACTCTACATAAAATAATTGTAATACTGTAATTCCAGATATGGGAAGAAGCAACAAAGAAAAACATTTCCTGGATCATAACAGACTAATAAAAGAAGCAATCCAGAGAATTTTAGATTATCAACAGGGCCTAATCCAAAATAGATAGGATTAGTGATAGGTGCATTGAATGGCCTATCAATAGAATCCTCGTCTTATCTAGCAATGAGCCTTCCTAGAGACCAGGGACAAAATTGATCATGAGATGCCTCCCAAATGTTGGTTGAATTTATGACCAAGAGGAGGCACTGTGGACAAGGAATGTTGCCTGCCACTGCAGTAAACAAAGAAGGTTGAGGTCATAAAGCCATCAGCCACTACAGCTGCCCCCCAGTGGTAATTCACGGTGGAGAAAAATAGGATACTGACTCTAGGTAGTTAAGATGCATATCAAAGGAATGATTTAAATAAACCTAGACTCTTGCATCTTCCCATACATACAGAAGCACTAAAATCATTAACTTGAGATGTCTGTTTTTTGTGATTAGCAGTAATCTTTTGATGTTCGACTACATGTTTGTTTTTTCAGCAAAAACTCCCATACATACTGGCCCCTTCCTTACTTCTTTTGAAGTTCCTCAGAGCTATCTGGGAGCTATAGTTCTCCATAAGGCCACCAAATAAAACATAATTCTCAACTTTTAGATTATGTATTTTTTCAGTTGACAAGCCAGAACTTCAATAATAGTCATTTTGTCTCCAACTTCAATATTTTGTTTCTCATATATCATGCCTCAAGTTCCTTGTCTGTCATATGAAAATAATGATAATAATAATGATAATTATAATTCATTTTGCAATCAATTTATATATGGGAAAGCTCTCTGCAAAGTATAAAGTCCTGTACAAATCTAAAGAATGCTTATCTTTCTCCCGCTTCCTTCTTCAATTTGTATTCCACTAATCCTCACTAAGGTGTTAACTAATGACAAGCTTAAGGTACAGTCCCTTCCTGTTACATTTGTTTTTAATAACTAATGCAAATAGCTAACATTTATTATGCAATGACTCTTGGCCAGGCACTACTATAAGCACTTATGTGTATGTACTCATTTCATCTTCACAAAGCCCCTATAAAGTAGGTATTATTATCATCCTCATTTTAAAGATAGTCCCTGGCTCAGAGGGTAGCTGTGTGATGAAATGAGTTCATACATGTAAAATGCTGAGAACAGTGCCTGGGCACATAACAAGCACTGTGTAAATGTTAGCTATAATTATTAATATTATTCTCCTCGTTTTCCTAATGCAAGGAGTGAGGCACAGAGAAGTTTCAGTCCCCTTGGTAAACTCCCCAAATCAAAGACTCTGAAGAGATCCCATCATTGCATTCTTTTTTTATAAATTAATTAATTAATTATTTTTATTTTTGGCTGCGTTGGGTCTTCGTTGGTGCACGTGGTGTTTTCTCTAGTTGCGGCGAGCGGGGGCTACTCTTTGTTGCGGTGCGTGGGCTTCTCATTGCAGTGGCTTCTCTTGTTGTGGAGCACGGGCTCTAGGCATGTGGGCTTCAAGAGTTGTGGCTTGCAAGCTCTAGAGCCCAGGCTCAGTAGTTGTGGCGCACGGGCTTAGTTGCTCCATGGCATGTGGGATCTTCCTGGACCAGGGTTCAAACCCGTGTCCCCTGCATTGGTAGGCGGATTCTCAAGCACTGCACCACCAGAGAAGCCTCCCATCCCTGCATTCTGACATCAACCCCTTGAAGCTGCACCTCGTCATCCTGGGGTACAAGAACAGTCCCAGGCTGACCACAGCCAAATCTGGGACGGTTGGCAGGAGTCACTTAGCTCTGTAGGGTTGGGTGAATAGACCTCAAAAATGAAACACCCTGGAGGAAGCCAGCCAAAGCCCAATTTCCCTGAGAAACACAAAAGGACCTAAGCCATTCTGCACGCAGTGTTTTTCACCTCTATTTGCATATAATGATCCACGGTTATCATGTGACCTTTGTTACCTAACAATGCATTGCTTTTATATCCATTATCTCAATTTAGCCTGTAGTGGACCTGAAAGTTGCCTGAGGGAAGGATGAGGATTTGGCAGATGAGGCTTCTAAAACCCAGAGGGAGAAAGGAGATTTTCAGTAGAATTTGTGGCAGATCCTAGACTAGAACTCTCAGATCCTATTTGCCTTCCAGTTTCTGTGAGTCAGGGGAAATTCTGTCCCTGTGGGACCCAGTGTCCCCATCATCTGTAAAATAAAGTGATTGGATCAGATGGTCAACAGGACCCCTGACCTACATCAATGCTCCCTGGCGTTCAGCTTTTCCACTCCACTTTCCTTATTCCTTGGAACCCGGTGCCTGTCTGGGATGGTGTTTACCACTCCAAGGAAAGATAGGAAACATCTCTGAGCAACTAGCAGAGGGCACAGGAAGCCTGCCAAGGAGAGCTAATCCAGAACAAACCACTGGGCAGCAAGAAGTCTCCCACTGGACTCAGAGAAACAATAGCTGAGAGGAAAGAACTAGAGAAAAGCAAGGAGGAAAGAGCCTCAGGAATTATCTGGTACAAATTCTCTGGGTCATATGGAGAAATTGAGGCCCAGAGAGGGGAAGGATCTGTCTTAAGGTCACAAGCAAATTCAAGGGTATACATGACACTAGAAGCCAGTTTCCTGACCTCAGACACTTCCTTCAACTGCCTTAAGCAGCTGCTGCTACAGTACTCTCTTAAATTGTTTTTCTGGCTGAACCTTGTTTACAATTATTAATAATTTAACAAACTTTAATAATGACAACAGCTACCACTTTGTGGAAGCCTACAATGTGTCACAAATGGTGCTAGGCTAGGTACTCTGGCCATACAACAACATCCCCCTTAGGTAGGGAGTGCTTTGTCCCATTTTAAAGATGAGAGGGAAAATCCCACTCAAGCCTTTGTGACTCCAAAGCCTGTGCTTTTAAACAACCTACAAGGCATCTCCATGTCCAGTCCACACAGCCACCTAGTGAGGTGCTGTACTCATCTGTGACCCTTTTCCTAGCGACTGGTAACATTGGACATGCAGTCTCCAACTGCAATTATAAGTTAATGGAATCATTAGGTATGCTTGCTTGTTTGCTTGCTTGATTGTTGGTCTTAAAACCACTGCAATAAAATTTGCTCCTAATAATATTACACCAATTTTTATATCCTTAAATTTTACCAAATATGATAAATATAGAAAGATAATATTTGTAAACATATTAATGTTCTTCTTGGAAAAAGCAGGCTTATTGCTTCTGTCCTGCTGGGACCCAAGTTCTCTCAAGGTAGGACGTGAGAGATGACAGGACGGGTTGAGAACTATCAAGGTAGACCACCCCCATCACCACCACCAAGAAGAAGAATTTTAATTAACTACCCTTAAAAAATACTTCACCCTAAAATTATCTGGAGAAACTATAGCATATCCCCTTATGAAGACAATCTTAAGTCTCAAAGACAGATAGTCCCTTCTAGTACTTATCCTACATTCCTCTTACTACTTTTAGCACATTTCCTTTTGTCCATGAATGAGGGCATGCAGAGTACCTGCTTGTCATCATTCAAGTAAAATCCTATGAATACTATAGACAGCTAGACAAAAGCACCAGACTTGGAGTCAAAAGTGAGATTTGAATCCAAATTCTGTCACAATCTTTATGACTCTGGATAAATCATTCAACCTCTCTCAGCTTGTTTATTCACTGGTAAAATGAGGATAATCACTCCTTCCTCACAAGGTTACTTTAAGAATTAAATGAAAACAGTGTATGTGACAGCACCCTGACAGATGCTGGATATAAAACTACCACTCAATGAATGCTGGGAGAAGGTTATTGGGCTGTCCTCTATCTATATTCTTCAGGTCAAACAACAGAATGTTGTTACCAGAAAGTGCCTAGAGATTTCCCAGACACCAAGAAAGCCCCCTCCCCTCCATAGAGAAACTGAGGTCCAACAAGATGAAAGGATTTGTCTCAAAGTCATATAGACAATGAAGTGCAGAACTGAGACACAAATCCAGGTCTCCTGACACTCAGTCCCAGAGGCTTTTCTTGACACCAGTCTCTGAAATCAGCTCCTGTTGGTGAGGGAGAAGAGGGTGACAAAACCAGGGAAATGTCCCACAGCTAAGGAAAATAGGAGACCATGGCTGTCTCAAGCATCATTAAATGTCCCTGGTCACTCTGCTGGCATTCCCAGAGCTTCGGTTTTTGTTCAAGGCTGAACTGAGGTGTGACTGCAGGCATTCAGCCCAAGAAAGAGACAAAAATTGCCTGAGGTTTTAGGATGAGTCAATTCCCAGACAGCTGACTGGTGGGAGCATTCCTTCCGGGACACTCCTGATGGAAGGTGGGGTAATGGGGAGGGCATAGGAGTTTAACTGACTTCTGGGGTCCTGAATGTTTCAAATGGTGATTTGGAAACGTCAGCTCCCACCTTACCTGAGTACCTAGGACTCCAGTACAGGTCTTGCTAGCTTCCCACTCTGCATCTGTTGCTCTCATATCCAAGTCAGAATCCTAGGGCTTCCCTGCCTGCATGTATGCCTTGGGGCCCCTGTGGGCCTCCAGCACCTCCATCTTATTGGGTTTCTCCATAACAGCTTTTGTGGTGACCTTCTTGGCACAGGTGCCCAGCTTGGGAGACTGTCCGGCACTGTCATCTTCCTTAAGGAAGCTGACTACAGTCTCAGTGTCTTCATTGAGCTTCTCTGAGGAGGAGTGCTCCCTGGTGAAGATATGGCCGTAATGGCAGCTGCAGCCATTCTGTGGAGTCGGGTCACCCTGGAGCTCAAAGACAGGTGAGGTCGAGGTTGAGACCAAGGCAGCAACAGTGCAGGGACCTGCAAAGGCCTCGTCCAAAGTCTTCTTGCTCTCAATACTCATTTCAAAGTTGCATGAGGCTTGTGAGGCCTTGTGGTGACGGTGCTGGCATCTCCCAATGACACTGCCCCACAGTGCAGCCTCTGGGGGCTGGCAGGGCAAGTTGAGCTGGAAGGAGGCCCGGGGGGCAGCACCCTCCATGATGAGGCCTTCATTGCCACCACTGATGAAGTAGGCCTTGCTGTGGCAGTGGCCCATCTGCAGCTCTTCCCGGGAGAATGCACGCCACTTGCGGGCCACCTTGGCCACGTTGCTGAAGAACTTGACAACACTACCAAAAGGCACGGCCTTGTCTCAACATAGGTTCCCTGGGTTCTCCTCATAGCCCCTTTCCACTTTCCCTTCCAAGATGGAGGCCTCGATGGCAGGCTCAAGCTCCTGGATTCTGGAGTCTCCAGTTGATGTGTACGGGGCCTCACAGTCTACAGGGAACATGCGTTGCAGGTAGTTGCTGGCCCACCTGCCCCTACCGGGCTGCTCAGGGGACTCTTATTCACAGGGATCCTCTTCCACTTGGATGCCAAAGTCATCAAAGGCCAGAACTTTCTGGTTCACCCTCTTGGGGGCATGCACCAGCCTTTGCACATCTGCAAGGAAGGGCTCCAGGCCTTCAGCATATCCCGAGTAGGAATAACAAAAAGGCTTCAGGGCCTCCTGGGCCTTCTTCATCTGGTAGACACCTGGAACCTCCTGGAGTTGCTGGGCCTTACTGCCCCTAGGAGTAGTATTCTACTACTGGTGACCCCAGTCTAAGGCTTCAACCTCTTGAATGACTTCATTCGATCCATTAATGTGACTTTGGGCTTCAACTCTGATGACCTGGAAGTGTCTCCCAGTAAAATCATGGACTGGGGTCATTTCCTCTGACTGGAGGCCCCTTTTCTACGGCTCACAAAATTCCAGATCTTGTTGACTTTGGTTTTCTTCTTGTTCTGACCATTTTCTTCCCTGGGACTCAAGTCACCTTGGTCACACTGCTCAGACTTCTCCAGCCCCACTTCCCCAGCCAGGCCTTCTACTTCAGGGTGGCCTGGGAATACCTGAGCCAGGTAACAATTGGGAACCAGCTCAGAGAGGAAGGTAGTCCGACAGCTGCTGAGAGTCTCCATGGTCACAGCAGGAGATGTGGCCACAAAGGCATAGAGGACTGGCCAGTTATTTCCAGCTGAAGCGGAGAGAGAGGGAGAGGGAGAGAGAGATTGATTAAGCAAAGCCACAAGCAGGGTTTTTTACAGATTTGTCACAATCAAATAAATAAAATATACTTTGCCACCACTGGGCCACCAAATCTTTAGGACCTTTACAAAGCAAAAATGCATTAATTTGGACCCCACTAGTTTAGTATCTGGATTAGGGAAGATCACAGTTTATCCTGGGTACCAAAAAAAGCTTTGGTTCTTATTTAAATGCAAATATACTTGAGAAGGACATAACTTAAAGCTATTATTATCATATTTTGATAACTGAGTAAATACATTAAAAGAAAAGCCAAAAATTAAAAAAAGCTGAAAGGTACTTCAAAGGCCATCACTTCGAGCCTCTCATTTTACAGAGAGGCTCTAGACATCCAGAGAAAATACTTATCTTGCCTAAGCTACAAAACAAAGGGAGCAGCAGGTAGAGATTCAGACCATGCTTCCCTCTCTCATTTGCTTATCCATTCACTCAGGAAACCAGCAGGTAGTGAGTTCACCAGCCAAACACCGGCTCACCACTCATCCCTCTGCTAAGTGCTGGATACCACTAAGATGATGGACACACACAGTTAGTCCTCTGAGCTCACAGGCTACTGGGAGAGGCTGATAGACATAAACAATTACAATACAGTCTGATAAGTGCTCTAATAGAGATATGTACAAGGGCAGCAGAAGCTTAAAGAGAAGTAGGGAGGGGACAGTAGAGGGAGTGGGGGCTGGGAAGAGGAAAGAAAAAGAGATTAGGGCCCCCAAGAATGCTTCCTAGAACAGCTGGAACTAGAACTAGAAGCTCACTCATGATGCAGTCTTTCTCCATTCAGTGCTTTTTGTCCCTCTGCCCTGCACAACCTAGAGCAGGATTTGCTGAGAGGGAGAGAGGCAAGAATGTAGGTTAATATTCAGAGGCTGAAGGGAAAGGAAGGGAAGAGAGGAGAAAATGAACAGAGCCCAGAGCCCTAAAGACAGTTTCTGCCTTTTTGGTGGTTTTGCCAGGGGTCAGGTTACTAGCTCAGGGTCTGTTTGTTCCTCTTTCTCTGGTCTGGTCTTCAGGATTAACTTCACCTGACCTGGATCATGCCTTTAATCTGTGTGCTTCCTATACTATGTGCACAGCCTGTACAGAATCTGTTTGACTCAGAAAATGTTCATTTGATCAGAAAGATTATCTATTTTGGGGAAAAGAGACCAAAAAGAGGAAGAGACTTGACTTAGGTCACACACCAAGCCAGTGGCAGGCCAAAAATAGAAGCCTAGTCCTCCTGCCTCCCAGGCCAGGAAGTGCCCTTACCTCTGTCCCACACTTCTACCCTTATCCATGAATTCTGTTTCTCTAAGTAAGCTATCTGTATAACTAAAGATGATAATAATAACTAACATTTATGAGGTGCTACATTAAATTCTTCTTTATTTACTTAGATCTCACAACAACCCTATGAGGTGGGTACTATTGTCAACCACATTTTAAAGATAGTTCAACTGAGCTGCAGAAAGGTTAAGTGATTTACCTAGTTCTCCATAGCCACTACTAATAGATTTGGGATTTGAATTCAGGCAGTGTGACACCAGAGGCCATACCCTTAACCATTATACTATAGAACAGGGCTTTGCACACAGAGGATGATGGTTCATATACAAGTCTGCCTGCCTGCCTGCCTGTCTCCTGATTTCCTTTGGCAGCATCAGAACAGAATAAACTTCTTAAAAGGCATCTGGATACATGGCTCAGAGAGGGGCAAGTTTGGGGAGGGCAGTTGGTGGGAGATAACCACTACATCTGATAACCCTCCTACAGAAAGCCTTCACAAATTAGGCAGGTGAACTCAGGACTCTCACTTTCCCCAGTTTTCCATCTAGCCATAGCCCTTCCCCTTGGGATTTGCTCCAAGTGTATCCCAAAAGAGAATGTGCCCAGAAAAGACTCAGTCTTAGCCTTTAAGTATAACTAAAATCAAAGAAAACTTTGAGATTCCCTAGTCCACCCACCCATCATTTCACAGGGTGAAACTGAGGTACAGAAAATTCAAGTGAACATGTTCATTGCAGCACTATTTATAATAGCAGGACATGGCAGCAACCTAAATGTCCATCAGCAGAGGAATGGATAAAGAAGATGTGGTACATATATACAATGGAATATTACTCAGCCATAAAAAGAATGAAATAATGCCATTTGCAGCGACACAGATGGACCAAGGGATTGTCATACTGAGTGAAGTAAGTTAGACAAAGACAAATATATGATATCGCTTATATGTGTAATCTAAGAAAATGGTACAAATGAACTTATTTACAAAACAGAAATAGAGTCACAGATGTAGAAAACAAACTTACGGTTACCAAGGGGGAAATGGGGGGAGGGATAAATTGGGAGATTGGTATTGACATATACACACTGCTATATATATAATAGATAACTAATAAGGACCTACTGTATAGCACAGGGAACTCTACTCAATACTCTGTAATGACCTATATGGGAAAAGAATCTTAAAAAAAGTGGATATATGTATATGAATAATACAACTAATTCACTATGCTGCACAGCAGAAGCTAACACAACATTACAAACCAACTATGCTCCAATAAAAATTAATTTATTATTTTTTTTAAAAAAAGAAAAAGGGCTTCCCTGGTGGTGCAGTGGTTGAGAGTCTGCCTGCCAATGCAGGGGACACAGGTTCGTACCCCGGTCTGGGAAGATCCCACATGCTGCGGAGCGGCTGGGCCTGTGAGCCATGGCCGCTGAGCCTGCGCGTCCGGAGACTGTGCTCTGCAACGGGAGAGGCCACAGCAGTGAGAGGCCCGCATATTGCAAAAAAATAAAATAAAATAAAATAAAATAAAATAAAATAAAATAAAATAAAATAAAATAAAATAAAGAAAAAGAAAAGCATGCTAGGTACACATTACATATTTATGCACCAACCACGGCTGCAGAGCTGGAAGGGATATTGGAAACCATTTAGCTGGGCCCCTCAGGCTGCAGCAGAGTAACTGAAAATGACAAAGGCCAGGGACCTACACCCAGCACATAGGTAGTGAATGAAAGAGTAGGGTCAGTCTTCCCAGAATGCAGACCAGGCCACTGTGCCTCTCTGCTTCTTTCATTGCTCTAGTGTTTGGAGGAAATCCACTGACAAAAGCGAAGGCTACAAAGCTGTATTCCCCTATGGGGTGGGGGAGGACTTAAGACTGTACACAAGAAAAATGTATTTTAAAACAACCCCATTTGTTCTGGGCATTATTTTATGAGTCTCAGGGTATAATTAACAAAAGGGATATATGAGGTGAAACCTTTGTCAATGGATTTGATAAGATTCATTGGACCAAAATGACTCTTACTAAGGCAGAAGTAGAGCCATCATCATAGCACACAACAACAGGAGCCTCCTTTGCCACAAAGAAAACATGCTCCATTCATGCCATTATGGAGCACTTACCCTGCATTTTGATTATCTATTTATGTGCCTGATTACCTCATAAGATCGGGAACTTTTCCAGGATAAATACTGGGTCTTGTTAACCTTGCTATCCTGGGTACTTACTAGGTGCCTGGCATACTGCTGGTGCTCAATGAGGATCTAAATCAGGCTGTCAGCAAACCAAGGCCCACCACCTGCTCTTGTAAATAAAGTATTATTGGAATACAGTCACATTCATTCATTTACATATTTTCTATGGAGGATTTTGTGCTATGAGAGCAGAATGAGTAGTTTCAATTGAGACTGTATGGCCCTTAAAAGCCTAAAATATTTAATATTGGACCCTTTACAAAGAAAGGTTGTTGACCCCTGCTGTAAGTAATATTTTATGTGTATAGTCTTCTATATAGTTTACTTTTACATTCCTCTGGAGTGGGTATCTATGGCTCGATTTTCAGATAGTCACAATGGGACTCAGGGGAGTGAACTGATTTATATCACTCAGAAGGATTCCACACATCTGGGTAAGATTTAGCAATAGAAACGTTTTTTCATTTGCCTAGTCAAAGGCTCCTGGCCCCACAGGCAATGAGTAGCAGAGATAGGACAAGAACACTAGGCATCTGGTGTCAAGTCCAATGCCTACTCTCCTGCACCTGACTACTTCCTTAGAAGTCTTAATAGTATAATGAAAGATGATCCATTGCTAATTCTTATGTAGGTGCCATTGAATGATACAAGAATTGTTTAGGTTCACAGTTACTTATTCCCAAGCTCACTTGGAATCTGAACACAGTTCTTCTAATATCAAGCAATCTTGTAATCAGCTTTCGGCCCCATATAAGTTTTGTGAGTGTTAAGTGAGATAACGGCTAACATAATGAGAGTGATAATAACTAATGTCTTTAACACTTACTCTGAATCAAGCACTGGGCTAAGCACTTTCTTTATATGTATCATCTCATCAGTCCTCATCACACAGCTAATAAGTATTATGATCCTCATTTTATTTTATTATTATTTTTAAAATAAATTTATTTATTTATTTATTTTTGGCTGCGTTGGGTCTTCATTGCTGCCCACGGGCTTCCTCTACTTGCGGCGAGCGGGGGCTACTGTTCGTTGCAGTTCATGGGCTTCTTATTGCGGTGGCTTCTCTTGTTGTGGAGCATGGGCTCTAGGCGTGTGGGCTTCAGTAGTTGTGGCTCGCAGGCTCAGTAGCTGTGGCGCACAGGCTTTGCTGCTCCACGGCATGTGGGATCTTCCTGGACCAGGGCTCGAACCTGTCCCCTGCATTGGCAGGCGGATTCTTAACCACTGCACCACCAGGTAAGTCCCATGACCCCCAGTTTAAAGGCAGAAAAGAAGACTCAGAGTAGAGAGGTGGTTTGTGCAAGGCTACACTTAGAGTCAGGATTTGAACCGAGTCTGTTTGATGTCAGAGTCTGTGTTCTTTAATCATCACCCACTCTGCTCCTTTAAGTATAACACAGTGTCGGGCACATCATATCACTCAATTAGCAATTACTAGGATTATATTTTATATCAGCAGCTACCATTTATTGAATTCTTGCTATATAGCAGACATTGTACTATGCATTTTAAGTATTAACTAGTTGAACGTTCACAACCACACAGTGAGGTCGGTACTATTATTATTTCCATTTTGAAATCGCGGAAGCTGAGGTGCAGGGTGACTAAGAAGCTAACAGATAGTTGGAACTACCAATGTACTTTGTACTCTAGGGGAGGGAGGGATTGAGATTCAGGCCTGGAAGAAACCTGTAAAACCACCTAGTAGTTCATGACCCCCCCCCCCGCCACCTGCCACTCCAGACAAGAGTGGTATAAAGGAAAGTGAGTGGCCTTTGGGGTTAGTGAGACCTGAGGAAATAATGCCCACTTTACTCCAAATGGTTCTGATCAGGGATGAACTGCATTCTAGATGTTTCACTTTCTGTAGAAAGACGAATAGGGCAGTTCGCTACATGGCGATGAGCCACAGGTGCTTTAAAGTCTCGTTAAGAAGAAGGAAATAATAGTGGTGATGGATTTCTTCCTTGGGACTCAACTTAGAATGCTTTTGCTCAGGAGAAGGGAACAACAGATTCCTCTACTTCTTATATTTCATTTAAAATTTTTAGCATTACAGGCACAAGACAGGTTAGAACACAGCCCTATCACTTCTTCACTGGGCATGACCTTGGGCATGTCACTTTCTCTCTCCAAGCCTCAGTTTCTACATCTGTGAAATGGGGAGAAAGGCATCCCCCTCATGAAGATGGTATGAAGATTCAAGCTGATAACACACCAAAAGTCCCCAGCATAATGTCTTATATTCAAAAGATATCAGGATGGAAACTCCACCTCTCATAAACTGGAAGTGAATTGAGAACATGGGCCATTTTCAGAAATGCCAACAGCACTTTGATACACAATCTCTGAGGTATTTCCCTGGTAAATGGCATCTTCAGCAGCTGAATTATCTTATCTTAAGGAGAAGAGACAACTGGAGTCTGAAACCATGGGAACACAAACAGCCTGACCCCTCAGCCTGAAGAATGGCTGAAAACATAGACCTACTGGGAAAACCAGAGGAAATATGGCCAAAGGTCTCCAACAGATCCATCCCTAGAAGTGAGGCAAAATTAAAAGTTTCTAGTTGCAGATGGCTGGATTGCCCATCATTTTTCAAATTCACTTAATTTAAGCAAACAAACAAAAACCCCAAAACAGTTCACCTATTTCTGCCACTCACCACCCCTTACCTCTGGCAACCACCAATATGTTCCCTGTATATAGGAGGATATATATATATATATATATATATATATATATATATATATATATATATATATATATATATCAATCAATGTTTTCTTCTATCATCAATGTTTTCTTCTAGTATTTTTATGATTTCAGGTTTTACAGTCTTTAATGCATTTTGAATTAATTTTTCTATATGGCATAAGATAGTGGTCCAGTTTCATTATTTTGCATGTGACTGCCCAATTTCCCCAACATCATTTCTTGAAGAGACTGTCCTTTCCCCATTGTATACTCTTGGGTCTTTTGTCAAAAATTAATTGACTATATATGCATGAGTTTATTTGTGGGCTCTCTATTCTGTTCTGTCGATCCATGTATCTGTTTTTATACCAAACCATACTGTTTTAATTACTATATCTTTGTAATGCAGATTGAAATCAGGGAGTGTGATGTCTCCAGCCATTTTCTTCTTTCTCAAGAATTCTTTGACTATTCAGGATCTTTTACAGTTTCACACAAATTTTAGACTTTTTGTTCTATTTCTGTGAAATAGGACAATGGAATTTTTTATTGAAGTATAATTGATTTACAATGTTGTTTCAGGTGTACAGCAAAGTGATTCAGCTATATATATATGTATGTATATATATATATATATATACACACACACACACACACACACACACACACACACACACATATATATTCTGTTTCAGATTCTTTTCCCTTATAGGTTATTGCAAAATATTAAGTATAGCTCTCTGTGCTATACAGTAGATCCTTGTTTGTTTTCTATTTTATATATAGTAGTATGTATATGCTAATCCTAAATTCCTAATTTATTCCTCCTCCATTTCCCCCGTGGTAACCATAAGTTTGTTTTCTATGTCTATGGATCTATTTCTATTTTGTATGTAAGTTCATTTGTATCACTTCTTTTAGATTCCACATATAAGTAATATCATATGATATTTGTCTTTGGCTTAGTTGACTTAGTATGGTAATCTCTAAATCTATCCATCTTGCTGCAAATGGCATCATTTCATTCTTTTTATAGCTGAGTAATATTCCAGTGTATATATATATATACATATATATATATACATATATATATATATATATATATATACCATCTCTTCTTTATCAATTCATCTGTAATGGAATTTTGATAAGGATTGCATATATTGCTTTGGATAGTATGGACTTTTTCACACTATTATTTCTTTGAATCCACGAGCATGAATTATCTGTCCATTTATTTCTGTCTTCTTCATTTTTCTCATTAATATCTTATAGTTTTCAATATACAGGTCTCTCACTTCCTTGGTTAAATTTATCACTAGGTGTTTTATTCTTTTTGATGCAATTGTAAATGGGATTGTTTTCTCAATTTCCCTTTTTTTTTTTTTTTTGTGGTACATGGACCTTTCACTGTTGTGGCCTCTCCCATTGCAGAGCACAGGCTCCGGACGCACAGGCTCAGTGGCCATGGCTCATGGGCCTAGCTGCTCCACGGCATGTGGGATCTTCCCGGACCGGGGCACGAACCCTTGTCACTTGCATCAGCAGGTGGACTCTCAACCACTGCACCACCAGGGAAGCCCTCATTTCCCTTTTTTGATAGTTCATTAGTAGTGTATGGAAACACACAAGATTTTTGCATATTGATATTGTATTCTGCATCTTTACTGAATTCAGTTTCTAACAGCTTTTTGATGATGTCTTTAGGATTTTTTATATATAATATCATGTTACATACAAATAGTGACAGTTTTACTTCTTCCTTTCCAATCTGGATTCCTTTTATTTGTTTTTCATATCTAATTGCTCTGCTAGGCTTTCAATACTATATTAAATAAAAGTGGTGAGAGCAGGCATACTTGTTCCTTATCATAAAGAAAAGATTACAGCTTTTCCATATTGAGTATGATATTAGCTGTGGGCTTGTCAAATATGATAAATTATGTCACTGTCAAATTATGTTGAAGTACATTCCCTCTATATCTAGTTTGTTGAGAGTTTTTTCATAAATAGATGTTGAATTTTGTCAGATGCTTTTTCTGCATATATTGAGATGATCATAGGATTTTTATCATTAATTTTGTTAATGTGGTATATCACATTGTCTTATTTGTGGATGTTGAAACATCACTGATGGAGAGGTCAGACAAGATGGCAGGATAGAAAGACTCTGAGCTCAATTCCTCTCATGAGCACACTAAAATCACAACAATCTGCAGAACAACTATTGGTTGAAAAGACCAGAACCTACCAGAAAAGATCTTCTAGAATAAAAGACATAAAGAAGGAACCATCGTAAGATAGGTAGGAGGGGCAGACTCACGATATAATCAAGACTGATACCCTCAAGTAGGTCACACACAAACTGGAGAATATTGCAGAGGTTCTTGCTGAGGAGTGAGAGTTTCATTTCCCACACCAGGTTCCTCAGCCTGGAGGCCTGCACCAGGAAGGAAAAAGATAAACCCCAGAACAAGAACTAAGTGAAGTGGAGGTAGGTAATCTACCTGACAAGGAATTCAGGGTAATGACTGTAAAGGTGATTTAAAATCTAGGGAGATGGATGATGCCTAAAGCAAGAAATTAGAACTTTTTTTTTAACATCTTTATTGGAGTATATCTGCTTTACAATGGTGTGTTAGTTTCTGATTTATAACAAAGTGAATCAGTTATACATATACATATATCCCCATATCTCTTCCCTCTAGTGCCTCCCTCCCTCCCACTCTCCCTATCCCACCCTTCCAGGTGGTCACAAATCACCAAGCTGATCTCCCTGTGCTATGCGGCTGCTTCCCCCTAGCTATCTATTTTACGTTTGGTAGTTTACACATGTCCATGCTACTCTCTCACTTTGTCCCATTTTACCCTTCACCCTCTCCATATCTTCAAGTCCATTCTCGACTAGGTCTGCGTCTTTATTCCTGTCTTGCCCCTAGGTACTTCATGAACTTTTTTGTTTGTTTTTTACACTCCATATATAT
Source organism: Grampus griseus (assembly GCF_964374135.1). NCBI lineage: Eukaryota > Metazoa > Chordata > Mammalia > Artiodactyla > Delphinidae > Grampus > Grampus griseus. The sequence continues at coordinate 52,473,409 of NC_138999.1, forward strand.
ATATATATATATATATATATATATATATATATATATATGTGTGTGTGTGTGTGTGTGTGTGTGTGTGCGTGTGTGTGTGTGTGTGTGTGTGTCAGCATATGGTATTTGTTTTTCTCTTTCTGACTTACTTCACTCTGTATGACACACTCTAGGTCCATCCACATCACTACAAATAACTCAATCTCGTTTCTTTTCATGGCTGAGTAATATTACATTGTATATATTTGCCACATCTTCTTTATCCATTCATCTGTTGATGAACATGTAGGTTGCTTCCATGTCCTGGCTAATGTAAACAGAGCTGCAATGAACATTGTGGTGCATGACTCTTTTTGAATTATGGTTTTCTCAGGGTATATGCCCAGTAGTTGGATTGCTGGATCATATGGTAGTTCTATTTTTAGTTTTTTAAGGAACCTCCATAATGTTCTCCATAGTGGCTGTATCAATTTACATTTCCGCCAACAGTGGAAGAGGGTTCCTTTTTCTCCACATCCTCTCAATTTGTATGGAAACACAAAAAATCTTGAATAGCCAAAGCAATCTTGAGAAAGAAAAACGGAGTTGGAGGAATCAGGTTCCCTGACTTCAGACTATACTACAAAGCTACATTAATCAAGACAGTATGGTATTGGCACAAAAACAGAAATATAGATCAATGGAACAAGATAGAAAACCCAGAGATAAAACCATGCACAGGGCTTTCCTGGTGGCACAGTGGTTGGGTGTCTGCCTGCCAATGCAGGAGACACGGGTTCGTGCCCCAGTCCGGGAAGATCCCACATGCTGTGGAGTGGCTGGGCCCATGAGCCATGGCCGCTGAGTCTGCGCGTCTGAAGCCTGTGCTCTGCAATGGGAGAGACCACAACAGTGAGAGGCCTGTGTACCGTAAAAAAAAAAAAAAGAAACAACCATGCACATATGGTCACCTTATCTTTGATAAAGGAGGCAAGAATATACAGTGGAGAAAAGACAGCCTCTTCAATAAATGGTGCTAGGAAAACTGGACAGATACATGTAAAAGAATTAAATTAGAACACTCCCTAACACTATACACAAAAATAAACTCAAAAAGGATTAAAGTCCTAAATGTAAGGCCAGAAACTACCAAACTCTTACAGGAAAACATAGGCAGAACACTTATGACATAAATCACAGCAAGATTCTTTTTGACCCATCTCCTACAGAAATGGAAATAAAAACAAAAATAAGCAAATAAGACCTAATGAAACTTAAAAGCTTTTGCACAGCAAAGGAAACCATAAACAAGACCAAAAGACAACCCTCAGAATGGGAGAAAATATTTGCAAATGAAGCAACTGACAAAGGATTAATCTCCAAAATTTACAAGCAGCTCATGCAACTCAATACAAAAAGACAAACAACCCAATCCAAAAATAGGCAGAAGACCTAAATAGACATTTCTCCAAAGAAGATATACAGATTGCCAACAAACACATGAAAGAATGCTCAACATCATTAATCATTATAGAAATGCAAATCAAAACTACAATGAGATATCCTCTCACACCAGTCAGAATGGACATCATCAAACAATCTACAAAATTAGAACTTTTTAACAAAGAGTTAAGAAGTATAAAGAACAAACAGAGATGAAGACTACAATAAGTGAAATTAAAAATACACTAAAATGAATCTATAGTAGACCACAGTCTACTAAATGGTACAGAGGAATGGATCAGTGAGCTGGAATACAGAGTAGTAGATATCAATGGTGCTGAACAGGAAAAAGAAAAAAGAATGTAAAGAAATGAGGACAGTTTAAGAGACTTCTCAAACAACATCAAGCTCAATAATAGTCACATTATATGGGTCCCAGAAGGAGGAGAAATAAATGTGCTGAGAACATATTTGAAGGCACAGTAGATGAAAATGTCCATAGCCTGGGAAAGGAAACAGTCAAGTCCAGGGAGTGTAGAGAGTTCCATACAGGATTAACCCAAAGAGGAACACATCAAAATACATTGTAATTAAAATGAAAAATTTGAAGATAGAGAATATATAAAAGCAACAAGGGAAAAGCAACAAATAACATACAAGGGAACTGTCATAAATCTGTCGGCTGATTTTGCAGCAGTAACTCTGCAGGTCAGAAGTGAGTGGCACAATATATTTAAAGCAATGAAAGGGAAAAAACCTATAACCAACAATTCTCTACCCAGTAAGGCTCTCCTTCAGATTTCATTACAGACAAAAGGTAAAAGCTTATAATACCATCAAACCAGCTTTACAACAAATGCTAAGGACCTTTTCTAGGTGAAAAACAAAAGGCCACAACTAGAAACAAGAAAATTACAAAAAAAGTTTTACTGTAAAAGCCAACATACAGTAAAGGTAGGAAAACATCCACACACAAAGCTACTAGGAAGTTTAAAAGACAAAAGTGGTAAAATTTTCTATATCCATAATAAGCAGTTAAGGGATACAGAAAACAATTGTATGTAAAATATGGTATCAAAAACAGTAATCATGAAAGGAGGAGAGTACAAATGCAAGGGTTTTAAAGTGCATTTAAAATTAAGAGATCTGCAACTGAAAACAATCATGTGTATATATATATATATATATATATATATATATATATATATATATATATATATATATATATATATATATATATATATATATATATATACTACTACATAATACCTCATGGTAAAAACAAACCAAAAATTTAAAATAAATATACACACAAAGAAGAAATAGGAAAAGGAATTCAAGCATACCACTAAAGATTGTCATCAAATCACAAGAGAAGAGAACAAAAGAAGAGAATAAAGGACCTACAAAAACAATACAAAAACAATTAACAAAATGGTAATAAGAACATACATATCAGTAATTACCTTAAATGTAAATGTACTAAATGTTCCAATCCAAAGACACATAATGGCTTAATGGATATACAAAAATAAGACCTGTATATATGCTGCCTGCAAGACACTCACTTCAGTTCTAAAGACACAGACAGACCAAAAATGAGGGGATGCAAATAGTTATTCCATGTAAATGAAATAAGAAGAAAGTTGGAGTAGTCACACTTATATCAGACAAAATAAACTTCAGGATAAAGACTGTCACGAGACAAAGGACAATACACAATGATCAAGGGAACAATACAGGAAGATATAACAATTGGAAAAATATATGCACAAAACAAAGGAGCACCTAAATACATAAGGCACATATTAACGGACATAAAGGGAGAAATCAAAAGTAACACAATAAAGGGGACTTTAACACCCCACTTGTATCAATGGACAGATCATTCCAGACAGAAAATTGAAGGGGAAACACTGGCCTTAAACGACACATTAGACCAGATGGACTTAATTGATATTAATAGAGCATTCCATCTGAAAGCAGAAGAATACACATTCTTTTCAAGTTCACCTGGAACATTCTCCAAGATTGATCACATGCTGGGCCACAAAGCAAGCCTTGGTAACTTTAAGAAACCTGAAATCACATCAAGCATCTTTTCCAACCACAACGCTATGAGACTAAAAGTCAACTAAAGAAAAGAAACTGCAAAAAACACAAAACACAGAGGCTAAACAATATGCTACTAAGCAACCAATGGATCACTGAAGAAACCAAAAGGAAGCCAAAAAATACTTAGAAACAAATGAAAAAGAAAACATGATGATCTAAAAGGTACAGGACAGAAGATGGCGGAAGAGTAAGACATGGAGATCACCTTCCTCCCCACAAATACATCAGAAATACATCTACACGTGGAACAACTCCTACAGAACACCTACTGAAGGCTGGCAGAAGACCTCAGAACTCCCAAAAGGCAAGAAACTCCCCACATACCTGGGTAGGGCAAAAGAAAAAAAGAAAAAACAGAGACAAAAGAATAGGGAAGGCACCTGCATCAGTGGGAGGGAGCTGTGAAGGAGGAAAAGTTTCCACACACTAGGAAGCCCCTTCACGGGTGGAGACTGTGGGAGACAGAGGGGGGAGCTTTGGTGCTGCAGAGGAGTGCACAGCAACAGGGGTGCAGAGGGCAAAGCGGGGAGATTCCCGCACAGAGGATCAGTGCCAACTAGCACTCACCAGCCCGAGAGGCTTGTATGCTCACCCGCTGGGGTGGGCGGGGCTGCGAGCTGAGGCTCGGGTTTCTGTTGGAGTGCAGGGAGAGGACTGGGGTTGGCAACTTGAACATAGCCTGAAGGGGTTAGTGCACCACGGCTAGCTGGGAGGGAGTCCGGGGAAAAGTCTGCACCTGTCGAAGAGGCAAGAGACTTTTTCTTCCCTCTTTGTTTCCTGGTGCACAAGGAGAGGGGTTTAAGAGCGCTGCTTAAAGGAACTCCAGAGACGGGTGCGAGCCACAGCTAAAAGCACAGACACCAGGGACGGGGTGGGGGAGACACTAAGGCTGCTGCTGCCGCCACCAAGGGACCTGTGTGCGAGCACAGGTCACTATCCACACCCCTCTTCCGGGGAGCCTGTGCACCCCACCAGTGCCAGGTTCCTGGGATCTAGGGACAACTTCCCCAGGAGACCGCACGGCGGGCCTCAGGCTGGTGCAACGTCATGCTGGCCTCTGCCACTGCAGGCCCGCCCCACACGCAGTGCCCCTCCTTCCCCCCCCAGCCTGAGTGTGCCGGAGACCCCGAATCAGCGGCTCCTTTAACCCCATCCTGTCTGAGCAAAAAACAGATGCCCTCCAGTGATCTACATGCAGAGGCAGGGCCAAATCCAAAGCTGAGCCCCTGTGAGCTGTGAGAACAAAGAAGAGAAAGGGAAATCTCTCCCAGCAGCCTCAGAAACAGCAGATTAAAGCTCCACAATCAACTTGATGTACCCTGCATCTGTGGAATACATGAATAGACAACAAATCATCCCAAATTGAGGAGGTGGGCTTCGAGAGCAAGATCTATGATTTTTTCCCCTTTTCCTCTTTTTGTGAATGTGTATGTGTATGCTTCTGTGTGAGATCTTGTCTGTATAGCTTTGCTTCCACCATATCTCCTAGGGTTCTATCCGTTCATGGTTTGTTTTTTAATTTTTTTCTTAATAATTAATTTTAATAACTTTATTATACTTTACCTTCTTTCTTTTTTCTTTCTTTCTTTCTTTCTTTCTTTCTTTCCTTCCTTCCTTCCTTCCCTCCTTTAGACAACGAATCATCCCAAATTGAGTAGGTGGTCTCTGAGAGCAAGATTTATGATTTTTCCCCTTTACCTCTTTTTGTGAGGGTGTATGTGTATGCTTCTGTGTAAGATTTTCTCTGTATAGCTTTGCTTCCAACATTTGTCCTAAGGTTCTATCCGTCCCTTTATTTATTTTCCCTAAATAATTATTTTTTAATTCAATAACTTTATTATACTTTATTTTACTTTACTGTATATTCTTTCTTTCTGTCTTTTTACCTTTCTTCCCTCCTTCCTTCCTCCCTCCCTCCCTCCCTCCTGTATTTTCTTCTTTCCTTCTTTGCTTTTCTTTCTTTCTTCCTTCCTTCCTTCCTTCCCTTCTTTCTTTCTTTCTTTCTTCATACTTCTACTAATTCTCTCTACTTTTTCTCCCTTTTATTCTGAGCTGTGTGGATGAAAGGCTCTTGGTGCTCCAGCCAGGAGTCAGGGCTCTGCCTCTGAGGTGGGAGAGCCAACTTCAGGACACTGGTCAACAAGGAAACTCCCAGCTCCACATAATATCAAATGGCGAAAATCTCCCAGAGATCTCCATCTTAACACCAGCACCCAGCTTCACTCAATGACCCGCAAACTACAGTGCTGGACACCCTATGCCAAACAACTAGCAAAACAGGAACACAACCCCATCCAATAGCAGAGAGGTTGCCTAAAATCATAATAAGGCCACACACACCCCAAAACACACGACCAGACGTGAACTGCCCACTAGAGAGACAAGATCCAGCCTCATCCACCACAACACAGGCACTAGTCCCCTCCACCAGGAAGCTTGCACAACCCACTGAACGAACCTTAGCCACTGGAGATAGACATCAAAAACAGCAGGAACTATAAACCTGCAGCCTGCAAAAAGGAGACCCCAAACACAATAAGATAAGTAAAATGAAAAGACAGAAAAACTCACAGCAGATGAAGGAGCAAGATAAAAATGCACCAGACCTAACAAATGAAGAGGAAATAGGCAGTCTACCTGAAAAAGCATTCAGAATAATGATAGTAAGGATGATCCAAAATCTTGGAAATAGAATGGACAAAATGCAAGAAACAGTTAACAAGGACCTAGAAGAAATAAAGATGAAACAAGCAATGATGAACAACACAATAAAGGAAATTAAAAGTACTCTAGATGGGATCAATAGCAGAATAACTGAGGCAGAAGAACGGATAAGTGACCTGGAAGATAAAATAGTGGAAATAACCACTGCAGAGCAGAATAAAGAAAAAAGAATGAAAAGAACTGAGGACAGTCTCAATGACCTCTGGGACAACATGAAACGCACCAACATTCAAATTATAGGGGTTCCAGAAGAAGAAGAGAAAAAGAAAGGGACTGAGAAAATATTTGAAGAGATTATACTTGAAAACTTCCGTAATATGGGAAAGGAAATAATTAATCAAGTCCAGGAAGCACAGAGAGTCCCATACAGGGTAAATCCACAGAGAAATATGCCAAGACACATATTAATCAAACTGTCAAAAATTAAATACAAAGAAAGCATATTAAAAGCAGCAAGGGAAAAACAACAAATAACACACAAGGGAATCCACATAAGGTTAAGAGCTGATCTCTCAGCAGAAACCCTACAAGCCAGAAGGGAGTGGCAGGACATACTGAAAGTGATGAAGGAGAAAAACCTGCAACCAAGACTACTCTACACAGCAAGGATCTTATTCCGATTTGATGGAGAAATTAAAACCTTTACAGACAAGCAAAAGCTGAGAGAGTTCAGCACCACCAAACCAGCTTTACAACAAATGCTAAAGGAACTTCTCTAGACAAGAAACACAAGAGAAGGAAAAGACCTATAATAACAAACCCAAAACAATTTAGAAAATGGGAAAAGGAATATGCATATCGATAATTACCTTCAATGTAAATGGACTAAATGCTCCCACCAAAAGACACAGATTGGCTGAATGGATGCAAAAACAAGACCCTTATATATGCTGTCTACAAGAGACCCACTTCAGACCTAGAGACACATACAGATTTAAAGTAAGGGGATGGAAAAAGATATTCCATGCAAATGGAAACCAAAAGAAAGCTGGAGTAGGAATTCTCATATCAGACAAAATAGCCTTCAAAATAAAGACTATTAGAAGAGACAAAGAAGGACACTACATAATGATCAAGGGATCGATCCAAGAAGAATATATAAAAATTGTAAATGTTTATGCACCCAACATAGGAGCACCTCAATACATAAGGCAAATACTAACAGTCATAAAAGGGGAAATCAACAGTAACACATTCATAGTAGGGGACTTTAACACCCCACTTTCACCCATGGACTGATCATCCAAAATGAAAATAAATAAGGAAACACAAGCTTTAAATGATACATTAAACAAGATGGACTTAATTGATATTTATAGGACACTCCATCCAAAAAGAACAGAATACAAATTTTTCTCAAGTTTACATGGAACAATCTCCAGGACAGATCATATCTTGGGTCACAAATCAAGCCTTGGTAAATTTAAGAAAATTGAACTTGTATCAAGTATCTTTACCGACCACAATGCCGTGAGACTAGATATCAATTACAGGAAAAGATCTGTAAAAATTACAATCACATGGAGGCTAAACAATACACTACTTAATAATGAAGTGATCACTGAAGATTTCAAAGAGGAAATAAAAAAATACCTAGAAACAAATGACAATGGAGACACGACGACCCAAAACCTATGGGATGCAGCAAAAGCAGTTCTAACAGGGAAGTTTATAGCAATACAAGCCCACCTTAAGAAGCAGGAAACATCTCGAATAAACAACCTAACCTTGCACCTCAAGCAGTTAGAGAAAGAAGAACAAAAATAACCCAAAGCTAGCAGAAGGAAAGAAATCATAAAAATCAGATCAGAAATAAATGAAAAAGAAATGAAAGAAACAATAGCAAAGATCAATAAAACTAAAAGCTGGTTCCTTGAAAAGATAAACAAAATAGATAAACCACTAGCCAGACTCATCAAGAAAAAAAGGGAGAAGACTCAAATCAATAGAATTAGAAATGAAAAAGAAGTAACAACTGACACTGCAGAAATAAAAAAGATCATGAGAGATTACTACAAGCAACTCTATGCCAATAAAATGGACAATCTGGAAGAAATGGACAAATTCTTAGAAATGCACAACCTGCCAAGACTGAATCAGGAAGAAATAGAAAATATGAACAGACCAAGCACAAGTACTGAAATTGAAACTGTGATTAAACATCTTCCAACAAACAAAAGCCCAGGACCAAATGGCTTCATAGACGAATTCTATCAAACATTTAGAGAAGAGCTAACACCTATCCTTCTCAAATTCTTCCAAAATATAGCAGAGGGAGGAACACTCCCAAATTCCTTCTATGAGGCCACCATCACCTTGATACCAAAACCAGACAAGGACGTCACAAAGAAAGAAAGCTAGAAGCCAATATCACTGATGAACATAGATGCAAAAATCCTCAACAAAATACTAGCAAATGGAATCCAACAGCACATTAAAAGGATCATACACCATGATCAAGTGGGGCTTATTCCAGGAATGCAAGGATTCTTCAATATACACAAATCTATCAATATGATAAACCATATTAAAAAATTGAAAGAGAAAAACCATATGATCATCACAATAGATGCAGAGAAAGCTTTTGACAAAATTCAACTCCATTTATCATAAAAACCCTGCAGAAAGTAGGCATAGAGGGAACTTTCCTCAACATAATGTAGGCCATATATGACAAGCCCACAGCCAACATCATCCTCAATGGTGAGAAACTGAAAGCATTTCCACTAAGATCAGGAACAACACAAGTTTGCCCACTCTCACCACTCTTATTCAACATAGTTTTGGAAGTTTTAGCCACAGCAATCAGAGAAGAAAAGGAAATAAAAGTAATCCAATTTGGAAAAGAAGAAGTAAAGCTGTCACTGTTTGCAGATGACATGATACTATACATAGAGAATCCTAAAGATGCTACCAGAAAACTACTAGAGTTAATCAATGAATTTGGTAAAGTAGCAGGATACAAAAATAATGCACAGAAATCTCTGGCATTCCTATATACTAATGATGAAATATCTGAAAGTGAAATTAAGAAAACACTCCCATTTACCACTGCAAGAATAAGAATAAAATATCTGGAATAAACCTACCTAAGGAGACAAAAGACCTGTATGCAGAAAATTATAAGACACTGATGAAAGAAATTAAAGATGATACAAATAGATGGAGAGATATACCATTTTCTTGCATTGGAAGAATCAACATTGTGAAAATGACTCTACTACTCAAAGCAATCTATAGATTCAATGCAATCCCTATCAAACTACCAACGGCATTTTTCACAGAACTCACACAAACAATTTCACAATTTGTATGGAAACACAAAAGACCCCGAATACCCAAAGCAATCTTGAGAATGAAAAAAGGAGCTGGAGGAATCAGGCTCCCTGACTTCAGACTATATTACAAAACTACAGTAATCAAGACAGTATAGTACTGGCACAAAAACATAAAGATACATCAATGGAACAGGATAGAAAGCCCAGAGATAAACCCATGCACATATGGTCCCCTTATGTTTGATAATTGTGGCAGGAATATACAATGGAGAAAGGACAGCCTCTTCAATAAGTGGTGCTGGGAAAACTGGACAGGTACATGTAAAATATGAGATTAGAACACTCCCTAACACCATACACAAAAATAAGCTCAAAATGGATTAAAGACCTAAATGTAAGGCCAGGAACTATCAAACTCTTAGAGGAAAACATAGGCAGAACACTCTATGACATAAAACCCAGCAAGATCCTTTCTGACCCACCTCCAAGAGTAATGGAAATAAAAACAAAAATAAACAAATGGGAACTAATGAAGCTTCAAAGCTTTTGCACAGCAAAGGAGACCATAAACAAGACCAAAAGACAACCCTCAGAATGGGAGAAAATATTTGCAAATGAAGCAACTGACAAAGGATTAATCTCCAAAATTTACAAGCAGCTCATGCAACTCAATAACAAAAAAACAAACAACCCAACACAAAAATGGGCAGAAGACCTAAATAGACATTTCTCCAAAGAAGATATACAGACTGTCAACAAACACATGAAAGAATGCTCAACATCATTAATCATTATAGAAATGCAAATCAAAACTACAATGAGATATCATCTCACACCAGTCAGAATGGCCATCATCAAAAAATCTAGGTACAATAAATGCTGGAGAAGGTGTGGAGGAAAGGGAACACTCTTCCACTGCTGGTGGGAAAGTGAATTGGTTCAGCCACTACAGAGAACAGTATGGAGGTTCCTTAAAAAACTACAAATAGAATTACCATATGACCCAGCAATCCCACTACTGGGATTATGCCCTGAGAAAACCAAAATTCTAAAAGAGTCATGTAACAAAATATTCATTGCAGCTCTATTTACAATAGCCCGGAGATGGAAACAGCCTAAGTGCCCATCATCGGATGAATGGATAAAGAAGATGTGGCACATATATACAATGGAATATTACTCAGCCATAAAACGAAATGAAATTGAGCTATTTGTAATGAGGTGGATAGACCTAGAGTCTGTCATACAGAGTGAAGTAAGTCATAAAGAAAAAGACAAATACCATATGCTAACACATATATATGGAATTTAAGAGAAAAATGTCATGAAGAACCTAGGGATAAGACAGGAATAAAGATGCAGACCTACTGGAAAATGGACTTGAGGATATGGGGAGGGGGAAGGGTGAGCTGTGACAGGGCGAGAGAGAGTCATGGACATATACACACTAACAAACGTAAGGTAGATAGCTAATGGGAAGCAGTTGCATGGCACAGGGAAATTGGCTCGGTGCTTTGTGACAGCCTGGAGGGGTGGGATAGGAGGGTGGGAGGGAGGGAGATGCAAGAGGGAAGAGGTATGGGAATATATGTATATGTATAACTGATTCACTTTGTTATAAAGCAGAAACTAACACACCATTGTAAAGCAATTATACCCCAATAAAGATGTTAAAAAATCAAAGAGGAAATCAAAAATACCTAGAAACAAATGACAATGGAGACATGACAACCCAAAACGTATGGGATGCAGCAAAAGCAGTTCTAACAGGGCAGTTTATAGCAATACAAGCCTACCTTAAAAAACAGGAAACACCTCGACTAAACAAACTAATCTTGCACCTAAAGCAATTAGAGAAACAAGAACAAAGAAAACCCAAAGTTAGCAGAAGGAAAGAAATCATAATAATCAGATTAGAAATAAATGAAAAAGAAATGAAAGAAACGATTGCAAAGATCAATAAAACTAAAAGCTGGTTCTTTGAGAAGATAAAGAATACAAATAAACCATTAGCCAGACTCTTCAAGAAAAAATGGAAGAAGACAAAAATCAATAGAATTAGAAATGAAGAAGTAACAACTGACACTGCAGAAATACAAAAGATCTTGAGAGATTAATACAAGCAACACTATGCCAATAAAATGGACAAAGTGGAAGAAATGGACAAATTCTTAGAAATGCACAACCTGCCAAGACTGAATCAGGAAGAAATAGAAACTATGAACAGAACAATCACAAGCACTGAAATTGAAACTGTGATTAAAAATTTTCCAACAAACAAAAGTCCAGGACCAGATGGTTTCACAGACGTATTCTATGAAACATTTAGAGAAGAGTTAACACCTATATTTCTCAAACCCTTCCAAAATATAGCAGAGGGAGGAACACTCCCAAATTCACACTGTGAGGCCTCCATCACCTTGATACCAAAACCAGACAAGGATGCCACAAAGAAAGAAAACTACAGGCCAATATCACTGATGAACATAGATGCAAAAATCCTCAACAAAATACTAGCAAACAGAATCCAACAGCACATTGAAAGGATCATACACCATGATCAAGTAGGGTTTATCCCTGGAATGCATGGATTCTTCAATATATGCAAATGAATCAATGTTATGCACCATATTAACAAATTGAAGGAGAAAAACCATATGATCATCACAATAGATGCAGAGAAAGCTTTCGACAAAATTCAACACCCATTTATGATAAAAACACTGCAGAAAGTAGTCATAGACGGAACTTTGCTCAACATAATAAAGTCCATATATGACAAACCCACAGCAAACATCATCCTCAATGCTGAAAACTGAAAGCATTTCCACTAAGATCAGGAATAACACAAGGTTGCCCACTCTCACCACTCTTATTCAACATAGTTTTGGAAGTTTTAGCCACAGCAATCAGAGAAGAAAAGGAAATAAAAGGAATCCAAACAGGAAAAGAAAATTAAAACTGTCACTGTTTGCAGATGACATGATACTATACATAGAGAATCCTAAAGATGCTACCAGAAAACTACTAGAGCTAATCAATGAATTTGGTAAAGTTGCAGGATACAAAATTAATGCACAGAACTCTCTGACATTCCTACATACTAATGATGAAAAATCTGAAAGTGAAATCAAGAAAACACTCCCATTTACCATTTAAACAAAAAGAATAAAATATCTAGGAATAAACCTACCTAAGGAGAAAAAAGACCTGTATGCAGAAAATTATAAGACACTGATGACCGAAATTAAATATGATACAAATAGATGGAGAGATATACCATTTTCTTGCATTGGAAGAATCAACATTGTGAAAACAACTCTACAACCCAAAGCAATCTATAGATTCAATGCAATCCCTATCAAACTACCAACGGCATTTTTCACAGAACTCACACAAACAATTTCACAATTTGTATGGAAACACAAAAGACCCCAAATAGCAAAAGCAATCTTGAGAACGAAAAATGGATCTGGAGGAATCAGGCTCCCTGACTTCAGACTATACTACAAAGCTACAGCAATCAAGACAGTAAGGTACTGGCACAAAAACAGAAAGATAGATCAACGGAACAGGATAGAAAGCCCAGAGATATACCCATGCACATATGGTCCCCTTATGTTTGATAAAGGAGGCAGGAATATACAATGGAGAAAGGACAGCCTCTTCAATAAGTGGTGCTGGGAAAACTGGACAGGTACATGTAAAAGTATGAGATTAGATCACTCTCTAACACCATACACAAAAATAAGCTCAAAATGGATTAAAGACCTTAATGTAAGGCCAGGAACTATCAAACTCTTAGAGGAAAACATAGGCAGAACACTCTATGACATAAATCACAGCAAGATCCTTTTTGACCCATCTCCTAGAGAATCGGAAATAAAAACAAAAACAAACAAATGGGACCTAATGAAACTTCAAAGCTTTTGCACAGCAAAGGAAACCATAAAGAAGACCAAAAGACAACCCTCAGAATGGGAGAAAATATTTGCAAATGAAGCAACTGACAAAGGATTAATCTCCAAAATTTATAAGCAGCTCATGCAGCTTAATAACAGAAAAACAAACAACCCAATCCAAAAATGGGCAGAAGACCTAAATAGACATTTCTCCAAAGAAGATATACAGAGTGCCAACAAACACATGAAAGAATGCTCAACATCACTAATCATTAGAGAAATGCAAATCAAAACTACAATGAGATATCATCTCACACCAGTCAGAATTGTCATCATCAAAAAATCTAGAAACAATAAATGCTGGAGAGGGTGTGGAGAAAAGGGAACCCTCTTACACTGTTGGTGGGAATGTAAATTGATACAGCCACTGTGGAGAACAGTGTGGAGGTTCCTTAAAAAGCTACAAATAGAACTACCATATGACCCAGCAATCCCACTACTGGGCATATACCCTGAGAAAACCATAATTCAAAAAGAGTCATGTACCAAAATGTTCATTGCAGCTCTATTTACAATAGCCCGGAGATGGAAACAACCTAAGTGTTCATCATTGGATGAATGGATAAAGAAGATGTGGCACATATATACAATGGAATATTACTCAGCCATAAAAAGAGACGAAATTGAGCTATTTGTAATGAGGTGGATAGACCTAGAGTCTGTCATACAGAGTGAAGTAAGTCAGAAAGAGAGAGACAAATACCGTATGCTAACACATATATATGGAATTAAAAAAAAAAAGTCATGAAAAACCTAGGGGTGAAACAGGAATAAAGACACAGACTTACTAGAGAATGGACTTGAGACTATGGGGAGGGGGAAGGGTAAACGGTGACAAAGCGATAAAGAGGCATGGACATATATACACTACCAAACGTAAGGTAGATAGCTAGTGGGAAGCAGCCGCATAGCACAGGGAGATCAGCTCGGTGCTTTGTGACTGCCTGGAGGGGTGGGATAGGGAAGGTGGGAGGGAGGGAGACGCAAGCGGGAAGAGATATGGGAATATATGTATATATATAACTGATTCATTTTGTTGTGAAGCTGAAACTAACATACCATTGTAAAGCAATTATACTCCAGTAAAGATGTTAAAAAAAAAAAAAGAAAGAAACAGAAACTCAAAGAAGCAACTTTAGAACAATAAAAGCTATTTATCTAAAACTGAAAAAAAAAAAAAGAAGATATACAGACTGCCGACAAACACATGAAAGAATGCTCAACATCATTAATCATTAGAGAAATGCAAATCACAACTATAATGAGATATCATCTCACACCAGTCAGAATGGCCATCATCAAAAAATCTGGAAACAATAAATGCTGGAGAGGGTGTGGAGAAAAGGGAACACTCTTGCACTGCTGGTGGGAATGTGAATTGGTACAGCCACTATGGAGAACAGTATGGAGGTTCCTTAAAAACTTCAAATAGAACTACCATGTGACCCAGCAATCCTACTACTGCACATATACCTTGAGAAAACCATAATTCAAAAAGAATCATGTACTGAAATATTCATTGCAGCTCTATTTACAATAGCCCGGAGATGGAAACAACCTAAGTGCCCAACATCAGATGAATGGGTAAAGAAGATGTGGCACATATATATAATGCAATATTACTCAGCCATTAAAAGAAATGAAATTGAGCTATTTGTAATGAGGTGGATAGATCTAGAGTCTGTCATACAGAGTGAAGTAAGTCAGAAAGAGAAAGACTAACACCATATGCTAATACATATATATGGAATTTAAGAAAAAAAAATGTCATGAAATACCTAGGTGTCACACAGGAAAAAAGACACAGACCTACTAGAGACCGGACTTGAGGATATGGGGAGGGGAAGGGTCAGCTGTGACAACGTGAGAGAGAGGTATGGACATATATACACTACCAAACTTAAGGTAGATAGCTAGTGGGAAGCAGCCGCATAGCACAGGGAGATCAGCTCTGTGCTTTGTGACTGCCTGGAGGGGTGGGATAGGGAGAGTGGGAGGGAGGGAGATGCAAGAGGGAAGAGGTATGGGAACATATGTATATGTATAACTGATTCACTTTGTTATAAAGCAGAAACTAACACACCACTGGAAAGCAATTATACCCCAATAAAGATGTTTAAAAAAAAAAGGAAAAGTACTGACATATATCTCTCATGAACGTAAATGCAAAAACCCTTAAAAATTTTACCAAATTAAATCCAAAAATGTATAAAAAGGAAAATACACCAGAACCAAGTGGAATTTATTCAAAATATGTAAGGCTAGTTCAACATTTGAAAATCAATTAATGTAATCCATAAATTCAACAGGCTAAAAAACAGAAATCATATGATCATATCAATATGTAGAAAAAGCATTTGACGAAATCCAACCCTTAATCATGAAAAAATATTCTTAGTAAACTGAGAATAGAGGGGAATTTCCTCAACTTGATAAAGAAAAACTACCAAAAACCTGCAGCAAACATCATACTTAATTGGTGAGAATCCAGATGCTTTCTCAATAAGATAAAGAACAAGACAAGGATATCCACTCTCACAACTCCTATTCAACATCACAATGTAAGTCCTAGCTAATTCAATAAGATGACAAAAAAGTTAATCAGATTCACAAGTATAATTAATTTTTGTTTTCAGAGAACATGATTATCAGTGTAGAAAGTCCCAAAGAATTGGGAAAAAAAGTCTGAAACTTAAAAAGAGAATACATCAATGGTGCAAGTTAAAAGGTTAATATAAAAATGCAATTGCTGTCTTATATACCATCAATGAACAATTGGAATTTGAAATAAAAAACACAATACCATTTAGATAAAAACAAATAAATATATAAATCTAAGCAAATAGGCATGAGGTCTACATGAGAAAAACTATAAATATCTAATTAAAGAAGAGATATTCCATTCACATGGGTAGAAAGACTCAAAACTGAGAAGGTGTTACTTCCTCCCAAATTTGTGTATAGATTCAAAAACATCCCACTCAAAATCTCAGCAAGTTATTTCATGAATACTGACAAACTGATTCTAAAGTTTATATACAACAACAAAAGACCCTGTAGATTTAACTCAAATTTGAAGAACAAAGTTGGAGAACTGACACTATCTGACCTCAAGAATTACTATAAAGACACAGAAAGTAAGACCATGTGGTACCAGTGAAAGAACAGATGATTAAATCAATGGAACAGGATAAAGATGCTAGAGATAGACCCATACAAGCATAGTCAATTTAACTTTGACAAAGAAGCAAGGCAATTAAATGGAAAAGGGACACTTTTTTTTACTTTTTCAAAAATGGTGCTGGAACAACTAAACATTCACATGCAGAAAAAAATGAATTTACACACAGATCTTGTACTTTCACAAAAATTAACATACAATAGATCACAGGCATAAAGATGAAAGGCAAAACTATAAAACTCCTAGAAGATATAATCAGAAATATTATGTGATCATGAGTTGTCAATGACTTTTTAGATAGAAAACTAAAAACACAATCCATGAAAGAAGTAATTCATAAGTAGGACTTTATTAAAATAAATAAACATCTGCTCAGTGAAAGACACTGTTAACAGAATTAAAAGACAAGACACAGACTGGAAGGAAATATGCATTTTTCTCAACAAAAACATAAAAAATACACCTACATGTGGAACGATTCTCACTGATAACTAAATGAAACCTGAACAGGCTCTAACTGCTATATCTCCAGCCCTACCTCCTAACTAGGTAATAGGTGCCAGCACACCTTAAGGATAGATGTGACTGGTGTCCACACAAATTCAGCACGGCCACAAAAGGCCTTGGACACATGAAGTCTGCATAAGGATACTCCCACATAAAAACACCCTATTAAGACCATAATAGATAGCTGTTTCACATATATTCATAGAGCAGAGAAAGTCAAGTTGAATGAAAAGGCAGAGGAAAGATACTCAATTGAAAAAGCAAGAGAAAACACTTGAAAA
Organism: Grampus griseus; assembly: GCF_964374135.1. Classification (NCBI taxonomy): domain Eukaryota; kingdom Metazoa; phylum Chordata; class Mammalia; order Artiodactyla; family Delphinidae; genus Grampus; species Grampus griseus. Next base: position 52,490,858 of record NC_138999.1, read on the forward strand.
TAAATAATAAAATAAGAATAAACAATTTACCAGATAAATAATATAAAAGAGTGGTAATAAAAATGTCAACTGAATTGGGGGAAGTATTGATCATTTTAACAAGAAACTAGAAAATATGAAAATGACCAAATCCAAAATAAATAATTAAGTATCCGAAATAAAAAACACACTAGAAGGGATGAATACTAGACTAAGTGATACAGAAGAACACATAGGTATTCTGGAAGATAGAATAATGGAAGTCATCCAATGAGAAAAGCAGAAAGAAATCAAAAGAAAAATGAAAGCAATCTATGAAATCTCTGGGAGAATAATAAGTGTGCCAACATTAGCATCACAGGTGTTCCAGAAGGAAAAGAGGGAGAGAAGGGGATCAAAAAATATTTGAAGAAATTATGGCCGAAAAGTTCCCAAACTTGAAGAATGAAAGAGATATCAAGGTACAAGAAGCATAGAGGGTCCCAAACAAGATGAACCCAAATATACCCACACCAATAAATAGAATATTTTAATGGCAAAAGTAAAATATGAAGAAAGAATTCTAAATGGGGTAAGAAAAAAACCAAAGAGTCATATACAAGAGAATCTCCATAAGGGTATCAACTGACTTCTCTGTAGAAACTCTTCAGGAGAGAAGGGAGTGGCATGATATACTGAAGATATTGAAAGGGAAAAACCTGAAATTTAGGATACTCTACCCAACTAGATTATCATTTAGAATAGAAGGAAGAAGAAAGTTTCAGACAAACAGAAACTAAAAGAGTACATCAATAATAAGCTTACCCTAAAAGAAATGTTAAAGAGCCTTCTCTAAATGGAAAAATAGTAAGGATTTATAGGAAATGGAAAATCATATGAAGAAATGCAAATTTATAGTAAGGAATGAAGATTATTTAAATAAGCTAGTATGCGTATGAACAGACAAAAATGTAAAAGCAACTATAACTAGAATAAACAGTTAAGTGTGAAGATGTAAAATATGATATTACAAAACAAAATGTGGGGAAGGGGAGTAAAAAATGTAAATCTTTTAGACTGTGTTTAAACTTAAATGAATAACAGTTTAAAACAAGTAGATATAATTACAGGTCAACATTTATACCACATAGTAACAACAAATCAAAAACGTACAATATATACACACACAAAAAGTCACTCAAACATACTACAAAACAAAATCTTCAAACAGCAATGGTGGAAACAAAAAGAAAAAGAAATGAACAGATAAGAACTACAAAAACAACCAGAAAACAAGTAAGAAAATGGCAGTAGATAGATAACTATCAATAATTACCATAAAAAAATGAGGCCACAACTAGAAAAAAGAAAGTCACAAATGGGAAAGCTCACTGGTAAAAGCAAACATACAGTTAAAGTAGGAAATCATCCACAAACACATATGATACCAAAACCAGCAACAATGAGGAGAGGAGAGTACCAATGCAGAAAATGGGATTTGCATCTGAAATTAAGAGACCAGCAAATTAAAGCAACATTGTATATATATATATATATATATATATATATATATATATATATAGAGAGAGAGAGAGAGAGAGAGAGAGAGAGAGAGAGAGAGAAAGAAAGAGAGAGAGACTGCTATATCAAAATCTCATGCGAGGGAGGAGTTGAGGAATAGGGCGGAAGAGTAAGACACAGAGATCACCTTCCTCCTCACAGATACATCAGAAATACACGTGGAACTGCTCCTATAGAATACCCACTGAATGCTGGCAGGAGACCTCAGACCTCCCAAAAGGCAAGAAACTCCCCACAAACCTGGGTAGGGCAAAAGAAAAAATAAAAAACAGAGACAAAAGAATACGGTCGGGGCCTGCATCAGAGGGAGGGAGCCATGAAGGAGGAAAGGTTCCACACACTAGGAAGCCCCTTCCTGGGCAGAGACTGTGGGTGGGGGAGGGGGGAAGCTTCAGAGCCACAGAGGAGAGTGCAGCAACAGGGGTGCAGAGGGCAAAGTGGAGACATTCCTGCACAGAGGATCAGTGCCAACCCGCACTCACCAGCCCAGGAGGCTTGTCTGCTCACCCGCTGGGGCAGGCGGAGGCTTGGAGCTGAGGCTCGGGCTTCAGTAGAAGCACAGGGAGAGGACTGGAGTTGGTGGCGTGAACACAGCCTGAAGGAGTTAGTGCACCATGGCTAGCTGGGAGGGAGTCTGGGGAAAAGTCTGGACCTGCAGCAGAGGCAAAAGACTTTTTCTTTCCTCTTTGTTTCCTAGTGCGCAAGGAGAGGGCATTAAGAGCGCTGCTTAAAGGAGCTCCAGAAATGGGCGCGAGACATGGCTAACAGCACGGACCCCAGAAATGGGCATGTGACGCTAAGGCTGCTGCTGCCACCACCAAGAAGCCTGTGTGCAAGAACAGGTCACTATCCACACTGTCCCTCTCCAGATCCTGTGCAGCCTGCCACTGCCAGGGTCCTGTGATCGAGGGACAACTTTCCCGGGAGAACGCATGGCATGCTTCAGGCATGGCAACGTCATGCTGGCCTCTGCTGCCGCAGGCTCACCCTGCATCCGTACCCCTCCCTCCCACCCAGCCTGAGTGAGCCAGAACCCCCGAATCAGCTGCTCCTTTAACCCTGTCCTGTCTGAGGGAAGAACAGACGCCCTCAGGTGACCTACACACAGAGGCAGGGAAAAATCCAAAGCTGAACCCCGGGAGTTCTGCAAACAAAGAAGAGAAAGGGAAATTTCTCCCAGCAGCTTCAGGAGCAGCGGATTAAATCTCCACAATCAACTTGATGTACCCTGCATCTGTGGAATACCTGAATAGACAAAGAATCATCCCAAATTGAGGAGGTGGACTTTGAGAGCAAGATATATTATATTTTCGCCTTTTCCTCTTTTAGTGAGTGTGTAGTATGTGTATGCTTCTGTGTGAGGTTTTGTCTGTAAAGCTTTGCTTTCACCATTTGTCCTAGTGTTCTGTCCATCAGGTTTTTTTTTTTTTTACTTTTTAAAATAAATTTTTTCTTAATAATTATTTTTTATTTTAATAAATTTATTTTATTTTATCCTACTTTATTTTATTTTATCCCCTTTCTTTCTTTCTTTCTTCCTTCCTTCCTTCCTTCCTTCCTTCCTTCCTTCCTTCCTTTCTTTCTTTCTTTCTTTCTTTCTTTCTTTCTTTCTTTCTTTCTTTCTTTCTTTCTTTCTTTCTTTCTTTCTTTCTTTCTTTCTTTCTTTCTTTCTTTCTACTTTTCTCCCTTTTATTCCATGCCATGGGGATGATGGGCTCCTGGTGCTCGAGTGAGGCTTCAGGGTTGTGCCTCTGAGGTTGGAGAGCCAACTTCAGGACACTGTTCCACAAGAGACCTCCCAGTTTGACATAATATCAAACAGCAAAAATCACCAGGAGATCTCCATCTCAACACCAAGATCCAGATTCACTCAGCGTCCAGCAAGCTACAGTGCTGGAAACCCTATGCTAAACAACTAGCAAGACAGGATCACAATCCCACCCATTAGCAGAGAGGCTGCCTAAAATCATAATAAGGCCACACACACCCCAAAACACACCACCAGACGTGGACCTGCCCAGCAGAATGACAAGATCTAGCCTCATCCACCAGAACACAGGCACTAGTCCCCTCCAGCAGGAAACCTACACAACCCACTGACCCAACTTTAGCCACTGGGGACAGACACCAAAAACAACAGGAACTACAAACCGACAGCCTGCAAAAAGGAGACCCCAAACACAGCAAGATAAGCAAAATGAGAAGACAGAAAATCAAACAGCAGATGAAGGAGCAAGATAAAAACCCACCAGACCTAACAAATGAAGAGGAAATAGGCAGTCTACCTGAAAAAGAATTCAGAATAATGATAGAAAAGATTATCCAAAATCGTGGAAATAGAATAGAGAAAATGAAAGAAACATTTAACAAGCAATGAGAAGAACTAAAGAGGAAACCAACAACGATGAACAACACAATAAATGAAATTAAAAATACTGTAGAAGGGATCAATGGCAGAATAACTGAGGCAGAAGAACAGATAAGTGATCTGGAAGATAAAAGGTTGGAAATAACTACTGCAGAGCAGAATAAAGAAAAAAGATGGAAAAAAACTGAGGACAGTCTCAGAAACGCCTGGGACTACATGAAACACACCAACATTTGAATTATAGGGGTGCCAGAAGAAGCAGAGAAAAAGAAAGGGACTGAGTAAATATTTGAAGAGATTATAGTTGAAAACTTCACTAATATGGGAAAGAAAATAGTTAATCAACTCCAGGAAGCACAGAGAGTCCCATACAGAAGAAATCCAAGGAGAAACATGTCAAGACACATGTTAATCAGACTATCAAAAATTAGATACAAAGAAAACATATTAAAAGCAGCAAGTGAAAAATAACACACAAAGGAATCCCCATAAGATTAACAGCTGAACTTTCAGCAGAAACTCTTCATGCCAGCAGGGAATTTGCAGGACATATTTAAAGTGATGAAGGAGAAAAATCTACAACCAAGATTACTCTACCCAGTAAGGATCTCATTCAGATTTGATGGAGGACTTAAAACCTTTACCGACAAGCAAAAGCTGAGAGAGTTCAGCACCACCAAACCAGCTTTACAGCAGATGCTAAAGGAACTTCTCTAGGCAAGAAACACAAGAGAAGGTAAAGATCTACAATAACAAACCCGAAACAATTAAGAAAATGGGAATAGGAACACACATATCGATAATTACCTTAAATGTAAATGGATTAAATGCTCCCACCAAAAGACAAAGACTGGCTGAATGGATACAAAAACAAGACCTGTATATATGCTGTCTACAAGAGGCCCACAGAAGACCTAGGGACACATACAGACTGAAAGTGAGGGCATGGAAAAAGATACTCCATGGAAATCCAAAGAAAGTTGGAGCAGCAATTCCCATATCAGACAAAATAGACTTTAAAATAAAGACTATTACAAGAGACAAAGAAGTACACTACAAAATGCTCAAGGGATAGATGCAAGAAGAAGATATAACAATTGTAAATATTTATGAAACCAACATAGGAGCACCTCAATACATAACGGCAAATATTAACAGCCATAAAAGGGGAAATCGACAGCAACACATTCATAGTAGGGGACTTTAAAACCCCACTTTCACCAATGGACAGATCATCCAAAATGAAAATAAATAAGGAAACACAAGCTTTAAATGATACATTAAAGAAGATGGACTTAATTGATATTTATAGGACACTCCATCCAAAAACAACAGAATACACATTTTTCTCAAGTGCTCATGGAGCATTCTCCAGGTTAGATCATATCTTGGGTCACAAATCAAGCCTTGGTAAATTTAAGAAAATTGAAATCATATCAAGTATCTTTTCCGACCACAATGCTATGAGACTAGATATCAATTACAGGAAAAGATCTGTAAAAAATAAAAACACTGGGAGGCTAAACAATAAACTACTTAATAACCAAATTATAACTGAAGAAATCAAAGATGAAATAAAAAATTACCTAGAAACAAATGACAATGGAGACAAGATGATGCAAAATCTATGGGAGGCAGCAAAAGCAGTTCTAAGAGGGAATTTCACAGCAATTTAACCCTACCTCAAGTAACAAGAAACATCTCAGGTAAACAACCTAAATTATACCTAAAGCAATTAGAGAAAGAAGAGCAAAGAATCCCCAAAGTTAGCAGAAGGAAAAAAAATCATAAATATTAAATCAGAAATAAATGGAAAAGAAATGAAGAAAACAATAGAAAAGATCTATAAAACTAAAAGCTGGTTCTTTGAGAAGATAAACAAAATAGATAAACAATTAACAAGACTCATCAAGAAGAAAAGAGAGAAGACTCAGTTCAACAGAATTAGAAGTGAAAAAGCAGAAGTAACAAGTGATACTGCATAAATGCAAACAATCATGAGAGATTACTACAAGAAACTATATGCCAATAAAATGGACAACCTGGAAGAAATGGACAAATTCTTAGAAATGCACTACTTTCTGTGACTGAAGCAGGAAGAAATAGAAAATATAAACAGACCATTCAGAAGCACTGAAATTGAAACTGTGATTAAACGTCTTCCAACAAACAAAAGTCCAGGACCAGAAGGTTTCACAGGCAAATTCTATTCAACATTTAGAGAAGAGCTAACACTTATCCTTCTCAAACTCTTCCAAAATATAACAGAGGGAGGAACACTCCCAAAATCATTCTACGAGGCTACCATCACCCTTATACCGAAACCAGTCAAATATGTCACAAAGAAAGAAAACTACAGGCCAGTATCACTGATGAAGAGAGATGCAAAAATCCTCAACAAACACTAGCAAACAGAATCCAACAACACATTAAAAGGAACATACATGATCAAGTGGGGTTTAGCCCAGGAATGCAAAGATTTTCCAAAATACACGTATCATTCAATGTGATACACCATATTAATAAATTGAAGGAGAAAAACCATATGATCATCTACATGGATGCAGGAAGAGCTTTTGACAAAATTCAAAACCGATTAATGATAAAAACCTTCCAGAACATTGGCATAGAGGGAACCTACCTCAACATAATAAAGGACATATTTGACAAACCCACAGCCAACATCGTTCTTAGTGGTGAAAAACTGAAACCATTTCCTCTAAGATCAGGAACAAGACAAGGTTGTCCACTCTTACCACTATTATTCAACATAGTTTTGGAAGTTTTAGCCACAGCAACCAGAGAAGTAAAAGAAATAAAAGGAATGCACATTAAAAAAGAAGTAAAGCTGTCACTGTTTGCAGATGCCATGATACTATACATAGAGAATACTAAAGATGCTACCAGAAAACTACTAGAACTAATCAATGAAGTTGGTAAAGTAGCGGCATGCAAAATTACTGTGCAGAAATCTCTTGCATTCTTCTACACTAATGATGTATCTTCTGAAATAGAAATTAAGGAAACACTCCCATTTACCACTGCAACAAAAATAATAAAATACTTAGGAATAAATCTACCTAAAGTGACAAAAGACCTGTATGAAGAAAACTATAAGACAGTGATGAAAGAAATTAAAAATGATACAAGCACATGGAGAGATATACCATGTTCTTGGATTAGAAGAATCAACATTGTGAAAATCACTATACTGCCGATAGCAATCTGCAGATTCAATGCAATCCCTATTAATCTACCAATGGCTTTTTACAAAGACCTAGAACAAGAAATTTCACAATTTGTATGTTAACCCAAAAGTATAGCCAAGGCAATCTTGAGAAATAAAAACAGAGCTGGACAAGTCAGGCTCCCAGACTTCAGACTACACTACAAAGCCACAGTAATCAAGACAGTATGGTACTGGCACAGAAACAGAAATATAGATCAATGAAACAGGATAGAAAGCCCAGAGATAAACCCACACACACACATGGTCACCTTATCTTTGATAAAGGAGGCAAGAATATACAATGGAGAAAAGGCAGCCTGTTCAATAAGTGCTGCTGGGAAACCTGGACAGCTACATGTAAAAGAATTAAATTAGAACATTCCCTAACACCATACACAAAAATAAACTCAAAATGGATTAAAGACCTAAATATAAGGCCAGACACTCTAAAACTCTTAGAGAAACACATAGGCAGAACACTGTACAGTATAAATCACAGCAAGATCCTTTTTGACCCACATCCTAGAGAAGTGGAAATAAAAACCAAAATAAACAAATGGGACCTAATGAAACTTAAAACTTTTTCACAACAAAGGAAACCAAAAACCAGATGAAAAGACAACCCTCACAATGGGAGAAAATATTTGCAAATGAAGCAACTGAAAAAGGATTGATCTCCAAAATATACAAGCAGCTCATGCAGCTCAATATCAGAAAAACTAACAACTCAATCCAAAATGGGTGGAAGACCTAAAGAGACATTTCTCCAAAGAAGATATACAGATTGCCAACTAACACATGAAGGGATGCTCAACATCACTAATCATTAGAGAAATGTAAATCAAACTACCGTGAAATATCACCTCTCACCAGTCAAAATGGCCATCATCAAAAAATCTACAAACAGTAAATGCTGGAGAGGGTTTGGAGAAAAGTGTACCCTCTTGCGCTGTTGGTGGGAATGTAAATTGATACAGCCACTATGGAGAATATTATGGAGGTCCCTTAAAGAACTATAAATAGAACTACCATATAACCCAGCAATCTCACTACTGGGACTATACCCTGAGAAAACCATAATTCAAAAAGAAACATGTACCACAGTGTTCATTGCAGTACTATTTACAATAGCCAGGACATAGAAGCAACCTAAGTGTCCATCGACAGACGAATGGATAGAGAAGATGTGGCACATATATAAAATGGATTATTACTCAGCCCTAAGAAGAAATGAAATTGCATTATTTGTAGTGACATGGATGGACATAGAGTCTGTCATAAAGAGTAAAGTAAGTCAGAAAGAGAAAAACAAATACCATATGCTAACACATATATATGGAATCTTAAAAAAATTGGTTATGAAAAACTTAGGAGCAGGACAAGAATAAAGGCAAAGATGTAGAGAATGGACTTGAGGACATGGGGAGGGTGAAGTGTAAGCTGGGTTGAAGTGGGAGAGAGGCACTGACATATATACACTACCAAATGTAAAATAGATAGCTAGTGGGAAACAGCCCAAAGCACAGTGAGATCAGCTCAGTGCTTTGTGACAACCTAGAGGGGTGGGATAGGGATGGTGGGAGGGAGACGCAAGAGGTATGGATATGGGGATATACGTATACGTATAGCTGATTCACTTTGATACACAGCAGAAATTAACACAACATTTTAAAGCAATTATACTCCAATAAAGATGTCAAAAAAATAAAAAAAGAGAGAGCCTTTGATTGTTGCTCCTAAATATGTCCTCTGCCTTAACTTTCTGGTTTCATTTATCTCTGGACTTATAGCTACAGAAATAATCTTCAACTTCTGGAATGTGAAAGCTCAAAAGCCTTTGGAGATCCTGTATTTTGTAATCCTTATCTTACAGGTATGGAAGGTGAGGCCACCGTCCAGAGAAGCCCCCCTCAGTGCCTTGCCTGAGTACCCATGGTAAGTTCTCCTTAGGAGAACAGTAAGTGTTTTTGACTGAGTTCATTTAAGGGAATAGAAACACTACCATTCCCAGTGGTCCACAGCAGCAGTGCATTCAAAGCTAAAAAAAAAAAAAAAAAAAAAAAAAAGATTAACAAAAGTCCCAAAAACATAGTTCAGATTTTTCCACACAGCAAATGTATAGCCAAGTCCTTTCAGATTAGAGTGTTATGTTATTTCTACCTTAATCTCCACCTCTCCACTCCTATGACATTGAAAATTAGCCATGCACACTTAGCCACTTAGAAAGTGATGCACATGCCCAGGCAAGATATATGTTCAGAAAAGTCCCAGGAAACCCTACGATTTCACTTTGGGTTGATCCGTAGGCTCAGAGCAAACCTAGCTAAGAGGTGTAGGAATGCCCCAGCAGAGAGCCAACTGCAAAGACCAGAGCAGGTGATTGTTCTCTTCTTTTTGTTCAGGGTGAAGAGTTATTTGTTTCTTTCAGCTTCTGGTACTAAGGGAAATCTGTGAAAACATTAGCTGAACATGACTTATACAAGAGGTGAACTCATTGATCACACATGACAAAGAATAGTCTTTACAGAGAATAACAAAATTAATTTGGAAAAGTCTCAAAACAAATGGCCTACTATAACCTTCAAGAATAAAAAAAAGGAAGCTCTGGGAAAGAGAAGAATCTGATTTCCATAATTACCACATTATAATGGTCAAATGTCCAGTTTTCAACAGCAGAAGAAAATCACAAGTCACACAGGGAAACAGGAAAACATGGTTAATTGAGAGGAACAAAATAACTTGACAGAAATCATGCCTGAGGAAGCCCATACATCAGATTTAGTAGAAAAAATACTTTAAAACAATTGTCTTAAATATACTCAAAGAGCTAAAGGAAAACATAAATAAAGAACTGCAGGAAATCAGGAAAATGATAAATTAACAAAATAATAATATGAAAAAAGATAAAAATTATAAAAAGAAATTAAATTCTGGAACTGAAAAGTACAATAACTGAAATGAAAAATTCACCAAAGGGGATCAAGAGAAAGTTTGTCCACGAAGAAGAAAGAATCAGCAAACGTAAAGATATGATAAGACAAATAATCTAATCTGAGGAGCAGAAAGAAAAACAAATGAAAAAAGTAAACACAGACTAAAGGACTTGTGGGACACCATCAATCAAGCCAACATATACCTTATGGGAATCCTAGAAGAAGAAAGAGGGAAAGGGGAAGAAGGAATATTTGAAATAATGTGTGCATGAAAAGTGCCAAATTTGATGAAAGACATGAATCTACAAGAAGCTCAACAAACTCCAAAGAGATACAAAGAGCCACAAAGAGACTGTTGAAAACCAAGACAAAGGAGAAGCAACTTGTCATGAACAAAGGATCCTCAATACAAATATCAATCAATTTCTCAAAAGAAATATTGCAGGAAAAAGGCAATGGTTGATATATTCAAAGCACTGGCAGACAAAAAATACCTGTCAAACTAAAATTCTATTTCCAGCAAAACTGTCCTTTAAAATGAAGAAATTAAGACATTCTCAGATAAACAAAATCTGAGGGATATCATAAGCACCAGACTTCCCTTACAAGAAATGCTTAAGAGAATGAATCTTTTAGGCTGAAATGAAAGAACACTAAACCATATTAATCCAAAGTCATATGAAAGATATAACAATCTCTGGTAAAGGTAAATAGGCAAATATAAAAACTAATATCATAGTAATTTGGTTTGTAACTCCATTTTATATCTTCTACAGGATTAAAGACACAATTGTATAAAATAATTTTAGATCTATGTTTTTGGGAACATACTTATAAAGACACGATTAATCACATTGATAGCATAAAAGATGCAGAGCGGTAAAAGAGTAGAGTTTTTGTGATTGAAAATATGTTGGTGACAATTCATATTAGATTATTATAACTTTAGGATATTATATATAATCCCAATGATAACCACAAGGAAAATACCTATAGAATACACACAAAAGGAAATGAGAAGGAATCAGGGCATGTCACTACAAAATTCATTTAAACACAAAATCATACAGCAATGAGGGTCAAAAAGCTACAAGAAAATCAGAGAACAAATAACAAATTGCAGAAGTAAGTCTTTCCTTTTCAGTAGTTACATCAAATGTAAATGGATTAAACTCTCCAATCAAAGGCAAAGATTGGCAGAATAGATTTAAAAACATGGCACAACTACATGCTATCTAAAAGAAACTCATTCTAGAATTTAAAGACACAAATGAACTGAAAGGAAGAGAATGGTAAAAGATACTCCATACAAATAATAACCAAAACAGAGATGGACTGGCCATACTAATATCAGACAAAATATACTTTGTTATAGACTGAATTGTGCCCTTCCCAACCAAATTCATGTGTTGAAACTCTAAACCCAGATATTTGGAGATAGGGCCTGTAAGAATATTAAAAAGTTTAAGTGAGGTCATAGGGTGGAGCCTTAATATGGCAGGGCTAGTGTCCTCATAAGAAGAGGAAGAAACAGCAGAGACCACACTCTCTCTTGATGTGCAGACAGACTAAAGGCCATGGAGGACGCAACAAGAGGGCAGTCATCTACAAGCCAGAAAGAGAGTTCTCACCAGAATCCAATCCTAATGACTTCTTGACCTTGGACTTCTAGACTCAAGAACTGTGAGAAAATTAATTTTTCTTCCTTAAGAACACCAGCCTATGGTATTTTGTTATGGTAGCCCGAGCTGAATAATAGAGACTTTAACTAAAAAACTGCTACAAGAGACAAAGAAGAACATTTCATATTAATTAAAAGGGTCAATTTCCCACAAGTATGTAACTATAAATGCATATGTGTCAAACATCAAAGCTCCCAAAATATATGAAGCAAATCATTAACAGAAATAAAGAGAGAAAAAAGTTTTACATTAAGAGTTAGAGTTCAATACTTCAGTTTTATTAATGGATAGAGCAACCAGACAGATGATCAAAAGCAAGTAGATGATTGAACAACACTTGAAATCAACTAGACATAGTAGACATATAGATAATATTCTACCCAATGACAGCAGAATACATACTCAACTGGACATTCTCCAAGACAGACAATGATAGTAGTCCACAAAACAAATCTTAAAGGTACTAAAAAGTTTTAAAATATTGAAACTATACAAATTGTCTCTTCCGATCACAATAGAAGGAAACTAGAAAACAATAACAGAATAAAACTGGAAATTAACAAATATGTGGAAATTAAGCAATACACACAAGCAATCAGTTGGTCAAAGAGGAAATCACAAAGGAAATTAGAAAATACCTTGAGACAAATGAAAAAGAAAACACAACATACCAAAATTTATGGGAAACAGAATGTACTAAGAGAGAAATTTATAGCTGTAATGCATATACTAAAAAAGATGTCAAATCAATAATCAAACTATACACATAAAGGAACTGGAAAAAGGAAAGCAAAATGAAATCAAAGCTAGCAGGAGAAAGGAAATAATAAAGACTAGAGCAGAGATGAACAAAAGAGAAAATAGAAAATATGGAAAATCAAAAAAGTTAGTTCTTTGAAAAATCAACAAAATTGACAAATATTTAGCTATATTGACTAAGAAAAATAGGAGAGGAGGAGGAGATCAAGATGACAGAGCAGAAGGATGCAGAGGTCACCTCTCCCCATGAACATATCAAAAACTCATCAATATATGCAGCAATTCTCACTGAAATTAAACTGGAGACTGGCAGACTCTTATACAACAAAGGCTGTAAGAAAGACCCACACAAAGTCATGTAGGAAGAAAACAGAAGTAATTATGTCAGGACCTGCACCACTGAGATGGGCACAGAAGAGAAAGGGGATTACATGAACTTGGAGATCCTCCCTGGGGAGTTAACAATTTGAACCACATATTGGGCACCCCAAACCTGGGGTCCACATTGGGTGGATGAGTCCCCTTAGCTGTTTTGAAAACCAGTGAGCCTGACAGCAGAGATGTAAGAAACCTAGATTCTGCTCATGAAGAGTGTGTACACACTTGCTTACTCCAGAAACAAGGCAGAGTAAGTAGATTAAAATTGCCCAGGACTCTGGCCTTGTTCCCTCAACTGCCCAAGCATGCACCCCAGCCCAAGCCCAGTGCCTGCTGCCACTCCACTTACTCCATGGCACAACTAAACTCTAGGAAATAACTGCCACAGCTAGGAAAAGTGCATAGTTGTAGGGGTCAAATCCAGCTCAGACCTGCCATGGCAACTGGACAAGGCAAAGGCAGCCATTACTGGAGTTCTTGGAGGCAGAAGATTGGGAGTGGTCTGGAACTCTTGTGCCAAGACTGTCTTAGAACATGCCCTGATCAATGCCATGTGCTGGCTCCAGCGCCCTTTACTCCATCACTGCTCCCTTCTAGGGCATAAGTTCCAGTGCTGGGAGGAGGGAGATCACACATTTAGAAGGAACAGAACTAGCTTAAACCCAACTCTCAAGGCTTCTGCTCCAGCAACTTGGGCCCCAATCCCACTCCCAATAGGATGATGTTTATCACTGAGCAAAGGAGAAGACCCAGCTAACACCTGGTTCTGGCTCTAGCAACTCCATCTCCAGACCCACCTCCTACAAATGTGATAGGTGTCAGAACAACCTGGGGGAAGACATGACTCATGCTCACATTAAATCCAGTTCAGATTTTATAGGATGCTGTCACAAAAGTACAATCTTTCAAGACTGGGATAGGTAACTGTTTCATCTAATTTCGTAGAGTCATAGAAAGTTAAGCAAAATAAGAAGACAGAATAATATGTTTTGAATGAAAGAACAGGAAGAAAAACTGAAAAAAAAATGAAACAGAGATAAATAATTTGCCAGATAAAGAGCTCAAAGCATTAGTAATAAAAACTGATTACTGAATTAGGGAAAAAAGAAGAGATGAACACAGTGAAAATTTTAACAAGGAAATAAAAAATATGAAAAAGATGTCAGAACAGAATAATGCATTAACTAAAATGAAACATACACTAGTAGGAATAAACAGCAGATTAGGTGATACAGAAGAAAACATAAGTGATTTGGAAGACAGAATAATATAAATCACCCAATCAGAACAGCAACAAATAATAATTTAAAAAGAAAAATTTAAGGGACTTCTAGAACCACATCAAACCTACAAATGTTCTCATTATAGGGGTCTGAGAAGGAGGAGAGAGAAATGGGTTGAAAATACACTTGATAAAACTATGACTGATAACTTACTGAACCTAAATTTAAAAAAAAAAGA